>NC_064568.1:54146700-54815299 GCF_937001465.1 Orcinus orca | reverse complement strand
GAATGTAGCCCTGCCAATTCCTTGATTTCAGCCTGTTGAGATGCTTATCAGACTTATGACCTACAAAATTTGTGTTGCTTTAAGCCACTGAGTTTGTGGCAATTGTTATGGCAGCAGTAGAAAATCAATACAGAACTCGCCATATCCTTGGAAAACTGCCCAAAGTGAACCTTTGCCTTGGGTTCCCGTGACCAAAAAGAAAACTATCATCCTTGAAATTCTGACAGTACTATCTCAACATTTCTTGCAAAGGACATACACAGATAGAAAATTAGCTACATTTCCAGATAAAACAAAAGTGTTCTTCCAAAACGGAATTTAGGTAAACCATTTTCCAAAATGACGATGGCTTATTGAATCATTAGTGTCCTAGGACATCAAGCTGTACTATAAAAAATCTATATATAAATAAAATTTGAAATGTGTTCTCAAATTTTTATGTCCTTGAAGGCTAACTTTGACACCAGAGAGATTCTGAGTTACAGTTTTCCTCTCAGTCCAGAGATTAGCAGAAAAGAACCACAAAACAATGGCCCAAGAATGATATTTTGTAAGTCAGACAAAGACTAATATCATAGGATATCACTTATATGTGGAATCTAAAAAAATGATACAATTAAACTTATTTACAAAACAGAAACAGACTCACATAGAAAACAAACTTATGGTTACCAAAGTGGTAGAGATAAATTAGGAGTTTGGGATTAACAGATACACACTAATATATATAAAATAGATGAACAACAAGGACCTACTGTATAGCACAGAGTACTATATTCAATACCTTGTAATAACCTATAATGGAAAAGAATTTGAATTTATATATATATATATAAAACTGAATCACTCTGCTGTACACTTGAAACTAACACAACATTGTAAGTCAACTATATTTCCATTTAAAAAAAGGATGTAAGGAAGCACAAGACTATGAATTAAATAGGAAATTTCCTTAGCCATGAAAGAACAAGTTGGCACCAGGCTGCCATTTACATCTGTGTAGATCACAATGGGCAAGTTGTAGCTAAAATGCAGGTCACACCTGCTCACCAAGCCATGTGCTCTGGCCTGAGGCAGTGATCCTCCCAGAGGAAGGGGCCTCCTGATGGCAACATCCTGAGGCTGAACTGATTATGTAAGGTACAACTTCACAAAGTCTACTGTAAGAACAGCATCACCTGAAGATGTGCTATGCAGTGGCCCTAGACATAGTTTTGTTGTGTGCTTGCCTAGAATTCTCTAGGCAGGCTGCCTTCCCCCAGAAGGTTAGTGTTTTCTAATTCTTGCAATGATCACATATGCTAACAGTGGCTCTGGTTCAGCCTCATAGAGGAAATATGTGTTTGCTTTTTATGTTATTGTAGCCAGATATAGAAAAGTAAAAAAGTAAAAAAAGTAAAAAAGTAAAAAAAAAACCTGATAACTGGAGAGTCAATTTTTTAAAGAATTGGAGATTCTTCAGGGAAAATTCCTGTATTTTTAAATTAAATATTTTATAAACACTTTATCTACTTGCTGATCTTAATGCTTTAAGTAAAAAGAAAGTAAAAAAAAACCTGAACTTGGGTTTGTGGGGAAAAGAAAGTGGCCTCACTGTCCCACTCTCAAAAAACCCTATGGAGGTCTTAAGTCTCTGTCCCAGGTAGAACCCAAATATAATTTCAGGAGTTTAAGGCATCCTCCACGGTGCATGGTACAGTCTTTCTCAAGCTAGAAGGCATGAAAATGGAAACTCCACGCAGAACCATTCCCTTATTCTAAGTGTGGACTGCCCTCCAGAATTTCCCTGCTTTGGGTCTCTGTTCAGTGTTTTCTGATAGCTGTTCTTTACATTTTGCCGACAGTTCAGTGTTATCCATAGAAAGGTTGGTCTAATATGAGTTGCTCTATCGTATTGGAAGCAGAAATCATCCCTAGCTTCACTTTTGTCAAATGTGTCCAGGTGTCACTCCGAGGGCATATGATCCAATCTAACATCTTACCGTACTGAGCTTTTGGGCTTCAAGAATTGAAAAAAATATGGTCACCCTACCCATAAGACACAGTAGCAAGAAAACTGTTTCTTCCAGAAGACAAATCAAGAATAAGGACTCGGAGACGAGGGGAAGATGGCGGAAGAGTAAGACGCGGAGATCACCTTCCTCCCCACAGATACACCAGAAATACATCTACACGTGGAACAACTCCTACAGAACACCTACTGAACGCTGTTAGAAGACCTCAGACCTCCCAAAAGGCAAGAAAATCCCCACGAACCTGGGTAGGACAAAAGAAAAAAGAATAAACAGAGACAAAAGGATAGGGACGGGACCTGCACCACTGGGAGGGAGCTGTGAAGGAGGAAAGGTTTCCACACACTAGGAAGCCCCTTCAAGGGCGGAGACTGTGGGTGGCGGAGGGGGAAAGCTTCGGAGCAGCAGAGGAGAGCACAGCAACAGGGGTGCGGAAGGCAAAGCGAAGAGATTCCCGCACAGAGGATCGGTGCCGACCGGCACTCACCAGCCCAAGAGGCTTGTCTGCTCACCCGCCGGGGAGGGCGGGGCTGGCAGCTGAGGCTCGGCCTTCGGTCTGAGCACAGGGAGAAGACTAGGGTTGGTGGCGTGAACACAGCCTGCAGCGGGTTAGTGCACCACGGCTAGCCGGGAGGGAGTCCAG
Source organism: Orcinus orca (assembly GCF_937001465.1). NCBI lineage: Eukaryota > Metazoa > Chordata > Mammalia > Artiodactyla > Delphinidae > Orcinus > Orcinus orca. Next base: position 54,812,644 of record NC_064568.1, on the reverse strand, counting down.
GGGAAAGTCTGGACCTGCTGAAGAGGCAAGAGACATTTTCTTCCCTCTTTGTTTCCTGGTGCATGAGGAGAGAGGATTAACAGCAGTGCTTAAAGGAGCTCCAGAGACAAGCGCAAGCTGCGGCTAAAAGCGCAGACCCCAGAGACGGGCATGAGACGCTAAGGCTGTTGCTGCTGCCACCAAGAAGCCTGTGCGAGCACAGGTCACTATCCACACCCCCCTTCAGGGAGCCTGTGCAGCCCGCCACTGCCAGGGTCCCGGGGTCCAGGGACAACTTCCCCGGGAGAACGCATGGCGCGCCTCAGGCTGGTGCAACGTAATGCGAACTCGGCCGCCGCAGGCTCGCCCCGCATCCGTACCCCTCCCTGCCCCCGGCCTGAGTGAGCCAGAGCCCCCGAATCAGCGGCTTCTTTAACCCCGTCCTGTCTGAGCGAAGAACAGACGCCCTCTGGCGACCTACATGCAGAGGCAGGGCCAAATCCAAAGCTGAGCCCTAGGAGCTGTGCGAACAAAGAAGAGCAAGGGAAATCCCTCCCAGCAGCCTCAGAAGCAGCAGATTAAAGATCCACAATCAACGTGAGGTACCTGCATCTGTGGAATACATGAATAGAAAACGAGTCATCCCAAACTGAGGAGGTGGACTTTGAGAGCAAGATTTATGATTTTTTTCCCCTTTTCCTAGTTTTGTGAGTGTGTATGTGTATGCTTCTGTGCGAGACTTTGTCTGTATAGCTTTACTTCCACCATTTGTCCTAGGGTTCTATCCGTCCGTTTTTTTTTTTTAATTAAAAAGAATTTTTTTCTTATTATTTTTTATTTTAATAACTTTATTTTATTTTGTCTTCTTTCTTTCTTTCCTTCTTTCTTTCTTTCTTCTTCCCTTCCGTCCTTCCTTCCCACCTTCTTCCCTCCTTCCCTCCCTCCCTCCCCCCTTCCTTCCTTCCTTCCTTCCTCCCTCCCTCCCTCTCTCTCTTTCTTTCTTTCTTCCTTCCTTCCTTCCTTCCTTCCTTCTTTTTCTCCCTTTTATTCTGAGCCATGTGGGTGAAAGGCTCTTGGTGCCCCAGCCAGGACTCAGTGCTGTGCCTCTGAGGAGGGAGACCCAACTTCAGGACACTGGTCCACAAGAGAACTCCCAGCTCCACGTAATATGAAATGGTGAAAATCTCCCAGAGATCTCGATCTCAACACCAAGACACAGCTTCACTCAATGACCAGCAAGCTACAGTGCTGGACACCCTATGCCAAACAACTAGCATGACATGAACACAAACCCACCCATTAGCAGAGAGGCTGCCTAAAATCATCATAAGTCCACAGACACCCGAAAACACACCACCAGACGTGGACCTGCCCACCAGAAAGACAAGATCCAGCCTCATCCACCAGAACACAGGCACTAGTCCCCTCCACCAGGAAGCCTACACAACCCACTGAACCAACATTAGCCAGTGGGGACAGACACCAAAAACAACGGGAACTACGAACCTGCAGCCTGCAAAAAGGAGGCCCCAAACACAATAAGATAAGCAAAATGAGAAGACAGAAAAACACACAGCAGATGAAGGAACAAGGTAAAAACCCACCAGACCTAACAAATTAAGAGGAAATAGGCAGTCTACCTGAAAAAGAATTCAGAATAATTAAAGATGATCCAAAATCTTGGAAATAGAATAGACAAAATGCAAGAAACATTTAACAAAGACCTAGAAGAACTAAAGAGGAAACAAGCAACGATGAACAACACAATAAATGAAATTAAAAATACTCTAGATGGGATCAATAGCAGAATAACTGAGGCAGAAGAACAGATAAGTTACCTGGAAGATAAAATAGTGGAAACAACTACTGCAGAGTAGAATAAAGAAAAAAGAATGAAAAGAACTGAGGATAGTCTCAGAGACCTCTGGGACAACATTAAACGCACCAACATTTGAATTATAGGGGTTCCAGAAGAAGAAGAGAAAAAGAAAGGGACTGAGAAAATATTTGAAGAGATTACAGTTGAAAACTTCCCTAATATGGGAAAGGAAATGTTAATCAAGTCCAGAAAGCACAGAGAGTCCCATACAGGATAAATCCAAGGAGAAATACGCCAAGACACATACTAATCAAACTGTCAAAAATTAAATACAAACAAAACATTAAAAGCAGCAAGGGAAAAAGAACAAATAACACACAAGGGAATGCCGATAAGGTTAACAGGTGATCTTTCAGCAGAAACTCTGCAAACCAGAAGGGACTGGCAGGACATATTTAAAGTGATGAAGGAGAAAAACCTGCAACCAAGATTACTCTACCCAGCAAGGATCTCATTCAGATTTGATGGAGAAATTAAAAGCTTTACAGACAAGCAAAAGCTGAGAGAGTTCAGCACCACCAAACCAGCTTTACAACAAATGCTAAAAGAACTTCTCTAGGCGAGAAACACAAGAGAAGGAAAAGACCTACAACAACGAACCCAAAACAATTAAGAAAATGGGAATAGGAACATACATATTGATAATTACCTTAAATGTAAATGGACTAAATGCTCCCACCAAAAGACACAGATTGGCTGAATGGATACAAAAACAAGACCCATATATATGTTGTCTACAAGAGACCCACTTCAGACCTAGAGACACATGCAGACTGAAAGTAAGGGGATGGAAAAAGATATTCCATGCAAATGGAAACCAAAAGAAAGCTGGAGTAGCAATTCTCATATCAGACAAAATAGACTTTAAAATGAAGACTATTACAAGAGACAAAGAAGGACACTACATAATGATCAAGGGATCAATCCACGAAGAAGATATAACAATTGTAAATATTTATGTACCCAACATTGGAGCACCTCAATATATAAGGCAAATACTAACAGCCATAAAAGGGGAAATCGACAGTAACATATTCATACTAGGGGACTTTAACACCCCACTTTCACCAATGGACAGATCATCCAAAATGAAAATAAATAAGGAAAAACAAGCTTTAAATGATACATTAAACAAGATGGACTTAATTGATATTTATAGGACATTCTATCCAAAAACAACAGAATACACATTTTTCTCAAGTGCTCATGGGACATTCTCCAGGATAGGTCATATCTTGGGTCACAAATCAAGCCTTGGTAAATTTAAGAAAATTTAAATTGTATCAAGTATCTTTTCCGACCACAGTGCTATGAGACTAGATATCAATAACAGAAAAAGATCTGTAAAAAATACGAACACATGGAGGCTAAACAATACACTACTTAATAACCAAGTGGTCACTGACGAAATCAAAGAGGAAATCAAAAGGTACCTAGAAACAAATGATAATGGAGACACGACGACCCAAAACCTATGGGATGCAGCAAAAGCAGTTCTAAGAGGGAAGTTTGTAGCAATACAATCCTACCTGAAGAAACAGGAAACATCACGAATAAACAACCTAACCTTGCACCTAAAGCAATTAGAGAAAGAAGAGCAAGAAAACCACAAAGTTAGCAGAAGGAAAGAAATCATAAAAATCAGATCAGAAATAAATGAATAAGAAATGAAGGAAACGATAGTAAAGATTAATAAAACTAAAAGCTGATTCTTTGAGAAGATAAACAAAATTGATAAACCATTAGCTAGACTCATTAAGAAAAAAAGGGGGAAGACTCAAATCAATAAAATTAGAAATGAAAAAGGAGAAATAACAACTGACACTGCATTAATACAAAAGATCATGAGAGATTACTACAAGCAACTCTATGCCAATAAAATGGACAACCTGGAAGAAATGGACAAATTCTTAGAAATGTACAACCTGCCAAGACTGAATCAGGAAGAAATAGAAAATATGAACAGACCAATCACAAGCACTGAAATTGAAACTGTGATTAAAAATCTTCCAACAGTGCTTCCCTGGTGGCGCAGTGGTTGAGAGTCTGCCTGCTCATGCAGGGGACACGGGTTCGTGCCCCAGTCTGGGAAGATCCCACATAGCGCGGAGCGGCTAGGCCCGTGAGCCATGGCCGCTAAGCCTGCATGTCCGGAGCCTGTGCTCCGCAACGGGAGAGGCCACAACAGTGAGAGGCCCGTGTACCGCAAAAAAAAAAAAAAAAAATCTTCCCAAAAGCCAAAGCCCAGGACCAGATGACTTCACAGGCGAATTCTATCAAACATTTAGAGAACAGCTAACACCTATCCTTCTCAAACTCTTCCAAAATATAGCAGAGGGAGGAACACTCCCAAACTCATTCTATGAGGCCACCATCACATTGATACCAAAACCAGAAAAGGATGTCACAAAGAAAGAAAACTACAGGCCAATATCACTGATGAACATAGATGCAAAAATCCTCAACAAAATACTAGCAAACAGAATCCAACAGCACATTAAAAGGATCATACACCATGATCAAGTGGGGTTTATTTCAGGAATGCAAGGATTCTTCAATATACGCAAATCAATCGTTATACACCATATTAACAAATTGAAGGAGAAAAAACATATGATCATCTCAATTGATGCAGAGAAAGCTTTCGACAAAATTCAACACCCATTTATGATAAAAACCCTGCAGAGAGTAGGCATAGAGGGAACTTTCCTCAACATAATAAAGGCCATATATTACAAACCCACAGCCAACATCATCCTCAATGGTGAAAAACTGAAAGCATTTCCACTAAGATCAGGAACAAGACATGGTTGCCCGCTCTCACCACTCTTATTCAACATAGTTTTGGAAGTTTTAGCCACAACAATCTGAGAAGAGAAGGAAATAAAAGGAATCCAAATCGGAAAAGAAGAAGTAAAGCTGTCACTGTTTGCAGATGACATGATACTATACGTAGAGAATCCTAAAGATGCTACCAGAAAACTACTAGAGCTAATCAATGAATTTGGTAAAGTAGCAGGATAAAAAGTTAATGCACAGACATCTCTGGCATTCCTATACAGTAATATCTAGGGATAAACCTACCTAAGGAGACAAAAGACCTCTATGCAGAAAATTATAAGACACTAATGAAAGAAATTAAAGATGATACAAATAGATGGAGAGATATACCATGTTCTTGGATTGGAAGAATCAACATTGTGAAAATGACTCTACTACCCAAAGCGATCTACAGATTCAATGCAATCCCTATCGAACTACCACTGGCATTTTTCACAGAACTAGAACAAAAAATTTCACAGTTTGTATGGAAACACAAAAGACCCCGAATAGCCAAAGCAATCTTGAGAACGAAAAACAGAGCTGGGGGAATCAGGCTCCCTGACTTCAGACTATACTACAAAGCTACAGTAATCAAGACAGTATGGTACTGGCACAGAAACAGAAATAGAGATCAATGGAACAGGATAGAAAGCCCAGAGATAAACCCATGCACATATGGTCACCTTATCTTTGATATAGGAGGCTGGAATGTACAGTGGAGAAAGGACAGCCTCTTCAAAAAGTGGTGCTGGGAAAACTGGACAGGTCCATGTAAAAGTATGAGATTGGATCCCTCCCTAACACCATACACAAAAATAAGCTCAAAATGGATTAAAGACCTAAATGTAAGGCCAGAAACTATCAAACTCTTAGAGGAAAACAGGCAGAATACTCTGTGATGTAAATGATAGCAAGATCCTTTTTGCCCCACCTCCTAGAGAAATGGAAATAAAAACAGAAATAAACAAATGGGACCTAATGAAACTTCAAAGCTTTTGCACAGCAAAGGAAGCCATAAACAAGACCAAAAGACAACCCTCAGAATGGGAGAAAATATTTGCAAGTGAAGCAACTGACAAAGGATTAATCTCCAAAATTTAAGCAGCTCATGCAGCTCAATAACAGAAAAACAAACAACCCAATCCAAAAATGGGCAGAAGACCTAAACAGACATTTCTCCAAAGAAGATATACAGACTGCCAACAAACACATGAAAGAATGCTCAACATCATTAATCATTAGAGAAATGCAAATCAAAACTACAGTGAGATATCTCACACCAGTCAGAATGGCCATCATCAAACAATCTAGAAACAATAAATGCTGGAGAGGGTGTGGAGAAAAGGGAACACTCTTGCACTGCTGGTGGGAATGTGAATTGGTACAGCCACTATGAAGAACAGTATGGAGGTTCCTAAAAAACTACAAATAGAACTACCATATGACCCAGTAATCCCACTACTGGGCATATACCCTGAGAAAACCATAATTCAAAAAGAGTCATGTACCAAAGTGTTCATTGCAGCTCTATTTACAATAGCCCAGAGATGGAAACAACCTAAGTGTCCATCATCGGATGAACGGATAAAGAATATGTGGCACATATACACAACGGAATATTACTCAGCCATAAAAGGAAAAGAAATTGAGCTATTTGTAATGAGGTGGATGGACCTAGAGTCTGTCATACAGAGTCAAGTAAGTCAGAAAGAGACAAATACCGTATGCTAACACACACACACACACACACACATATATATATATATATTTTAGGGGAAAAAATGTCATGAAGAACCTAGAGGTAAGACAGGAATAAAGACACAGACCTACTAGAGAATTGAATTGAGGATATGGGGAGGGGGAAGGGTAAGCTGTGACAAAGTGAGAGAGTGGCATGGACATATATACACTACCAAATGTAAAATAGATATCTATTGGGAAGCAGCCGCATAGCACAGGGAGATCAGCTTGGTGCTTTGTGACCACCTAGAGGGGTGGGATAGGGAGGGTGGGAGGGAGGGAGACGCAAGAGGGTAGAGATATGAGAATATATATATATGTATAACTGATTCACTTTGTTATAAAGTAGAAACTAACACACCATTGTCAAGCAATTGTACTCCAATAAAGATGTAAAAAAAAAAAAAAGAATGAATATATACTATTCCTGTCAATTTTTACTTTACCTTCAATTGTGTGGACCAGTTTTCCATAGACCAGTCAATGACTCTGGATTTAAGTACTAAACCTTTAAATGGGCTTAACAATACCACCCAGCCATCAAGTCTTGCTTCTATGAATTAAAAATTATAGGAAAGAATTTTACAGAGAAAACTATGAATAAAAATTTATGTAACACTTGCATTCATTATATAACTAATTTTAACTTACATTCCGATTTTAACCACAGTGTTATACTTCCAGTTCTCACTGACTATTTGTAATTTTCCAGAAGGTATTATATTTGAAAGGAAAAAAGAAAACAGTATCTTCTTTTCTTCCCACCTTTCTTTAAAGGATGAGATAAAACTGAGGTGTTTTTGTATTCTAATTAATTTCTTAATTTATTTCCATCCCTTTTCATGATTATAATCAAGGAAAAGTGTGATGACTCTTAACATTGTTGTTAAAGGATATGCTCTGTGAAGCTGCAAGGCTTGGCTGGAAAGTGTCTGTATTTTAGACATAGATTCAAATGATAAATTGGCACATATTAACCTTGAGTATTTGAGAATTGATACTGAGAATTACATTTGAGAATTTGAGCTCCTGAAACTTAAAGGATCTTCCTGAGTCTCCATCCCTCCTTACAAAATAATGAGGTTTTCCTGAGGGTTAATTGAGAAAACAAATACAAGAATATCCAGCATTTTGTCTGGCATAAATATTTGCTCATTACATGTAAGTTTCCTTTCCCAGAATTAGCTGGGGACACTTATTTCCAGCAAATGATTGACACTATGCATGGAAGAATCCACTTTCTTTGATCACTGAAATAGAGGTCTGTGTATCATTTTCTACTCACACTATGTTCTAACTCTTCTCCAAAGAGTCATTGCTGATGGAAACTGGCCCCAGTTGCTTGTTTAAGATGAGTGACACACACAGTGTCTTCTTTCACTGTCACTGTTACTGATGTTCCTATCTTTCTAGAGAGCCATCCACCTTGAATGTTCCTAAAGGGAGTAGACATTTTTTATGCACATTCTGTAGAGTGGCTACTCCCACATTTTAAACAGCAATAAGAGATTAATGTAGAGAAGAATTAAGGATGGAAGAAGCTGGCAAAGTCTGTTAAGAATTGTGTTGGTTAAAACCAAAAGCCATTTTCTTAACTAAGTGATCAAACTTAGCATCACCCATAATCAGATCCAAGTGCCTCTTGACTGATACCCTAAGAAGGGCATGGTATCACCTAGGTAGTAATCCTGCCAAAGTTTGCCTTCAGTCCAATCATGAGGAAACAATCAGACAAATCCCTATTGAGGAGCTTTTAACAACAGGTTTGCACTATTCAAAAAAAGTCAAGATTGGGACTTCCCCGGTGGTGCAGTGGGTAAGACTCCACACTCCCAATGCAGGGGGCCCGGGTTCAATACCTGTTCAGGGAACTAGATCCCACGTGCATGTTGCAACTAAGGGTTCGCATGCTGCAACTAAGAAGCCCACATGCTGCAATGAAGATCCCGTGTGCCACAACTAAGACTTGGCGCAGCCTAAATAAATGTTTTATTTTTGATTAAAGGAGACTACAGGTACATGAGAAACAAATAATCCTTCACTACTGGGTACTGGGTTTCCTTTTTTTTTTTCTTTTAGTGCCCTAAGGGCTATGAGAAACATTTTTTTTTTTTGGAGGAATATCAGGGAAATTTGAATAGGAGCTGTTTATGTTAGCTAATAGTGTCACATGAAAGTCAAAATTCATGGGAATTTTGCACAGTTCTACAGGAGAAGGTCCTTGTTCTTAGATGATTTATGCTGAATAATCAAGAGGGGAAGTGTCATTGGCTGCTTCTTGTAAATGTTTCAGTAAAAATCTGTGTATGTACGTGTGTGGGGTTACAGAGAGAGAACGTAAGACAAAACAGGTGTAGCAAAATGTTAAAATGGGTGAATCTAGGCAAAGTAAAATGTGGATGTTTATAGCACTGTCCTTATAACATTCCCAGAGGTTTGAAAGTTTTCAGACTAACACATTGGGGAATGAAACAAATATTTATTTATATTTTATATTGGTTAATATCCATGTATGAATACTTCTCAAGAAAAGAAAGTTAACTCAAGTAAGGCAACAGAAATATGATGAGGAGTGGTTTTTGGTTTCAGTATTCATCTAGCTGCTCAAACATCACAGTCATTTTGAGCTTTTATATACAGAATGGACAAACAAGTTCCTACTGTATAGCACAGAAAACTATATTCAATATCCTATGATAAACCATAATGGAAAAGAATATGAAAAAAAAGAATATACATAACTGAACTACTTTGCTCTACAGCAGTAATTAACACAAAGTTGTAAATCAACTATACTTCAATTAAAAAATGTAGAATAAAAAAAAGAATCAGAAAAAAAATGGATTGAAACAAACAAACAAAATAACAAAAAACCACATCACAGTCACTTCATTCTTCTCTTTTTCTTACCATCAGCATCCTGTCTGCTGCCCCTTCTGATGGTGGTTAGACAGCCACCCTCTCGAGCCTCATCCAACCATCACCACCACAGTCACCTGGCAACAGAGGTGATTCCTCTCTCCGCAGTCACACTGCCCTCTCTGAACGCACTCCCCAAAACGCAGTCACGGTGATTTTCTAAAACTGTCGAGTACTCATGACCACTACTGCTGCTAAAACTCTCCAATGTTTTCCAAACCCACTTAGAAAAATAAAATTCACACTCTTATCTTCATGATCAGCCTTCTCCCTCCACCCTGACCTCTGCCTGATCTTCCAAGCTTTCCCTTCCCTGCTTCTCTCTCACTCCACTATTCTAAGCTCCTTCTGCTTGAGTTTCTTTGTCTTTACTTGGAATACTTTTTCCACTACGCAGCTAGGCCCCTCTCATCCGTCACATCTCAGGTCAAATGGAGCATCCTCAGAACCTCTTGCCCTGACTCTCCCAGCTAAAGTCGTGCTCAGTTCCACCCTCGCATCGCCTGGTGTTCCTTCTCCACCCTTCACAACGATTATCTATTATTCTACATGTTTTGTTTTTTGTCTCTTTTCCTGGAACTTATGAAGCTTCATGAGAACAGCCACTGCAGGATCTCTAGCAACTAAAATGGTACATGCCTCATACAGGTACTCAAGAAATGATGTATGAATGAAGGAAAAATGAGTAGTCTGTCAGTGACTATGGAGCTGTATCAGTGAAAGTCCAGCCAGAAATACAGATCTATGCTAATTTAAAAAAAAAAGAAGAAGAAGGAATGTGATGTAGGGATTTGTCCACACAGATGACGAAGGAACTGAGGAACCAAACAGGGATGCCTGAGATTGTCAACAGCAGGAAGCCACCATCCCCTCTGCTGAGGCAGATGGGAAAACTTATGCTGCTGAGGCCTTGGACCAGTGCCAAGTGGTAAAAGCTGAAACTACTTGCTGATGGAGAAGCCTCCAAAAGCAGGGAAGAAGGAGGGAATAACGTTTTCCTTCTCCTTGCTATCCAGTCTCCAGCCAGATGGAAACCAGGTAGAAGCCAGCAGGCCCAGGAACCTGGGAAACACAAGGAACCTGGGAACCTCTGCACCAAGGCACCTCTCTCGTGGGGGATGGGGGAGGAGGGGCTGCAAGGGACAAACAGGAGGGCAACCTGACCAGGGACCTACCTGCACAGGAACCTTTCACTGAATGAGAAAATGCAAATCCATTTGGGAGCATTTGTTCTCCATCAGTGCAGCTCTGTTTATACTTGGAGGACCAGGAACACTTGAGAGTTTCCAAAATATCTGGTAATGGGGAAATGGTATATCCATTGTGCTTTTTCCAGATGAGCAATTGACTCCATTGTTTTAAATTTTGAGCCAGTTCCCTGAAAAGGTGTCTGGAGGTTAACAAAAATCATAATTATCATACTATTAAAAAATGTAATTCATATTTTAAATCCTGTGTTTCCTGACTTGTTTGGTACGCTACAGTGTTCTGGCCCACATGTTTCTAAATCTAAGTAGCATCATCATTAGCACGTGAAAATCCCTGGGTGGGGATTATGCTTAATCATATATTGCATTTATTCCAATCTACTTAAACACTGGAATTTTTTAAAATTAAATTAATTATTTTTTATACAGCACGTTCTTATTAGTTATCTATTTTATACATATTAGTGTATATATGTCTGTTCCAATCTACCAGTTCATCCCCCACCACTTTTCCCCCTTGGTGTCCATATGTTTGTTCTCTATGTCTGAGTCTCTATTTCTGCCTTGCAAACCAGTTAATTGGTACCATTTTTCTAGATTCCACATATATGCGTTAATATATGATATTTGTTTTTCTCTTCCTGACTTACTTCACTCTGTACGACAGTCTCTAGGTTTATCCACATCTCTACAAATGACCCAATGTCGTTCCGTTTTATGGCTGAGTAATATTCCATTGTATATATGTACCACATATTCTTTATCCATTCACCTGTTGATGGGCATCTAGGTTGCTTCCATGACCTGGCTATTGTAAACAGTGCTGCAATGAACATTGGGGTGCATGTGTCTTTTTGAATTATGGTTTTCTCTGGGTATATGCCCATTAGTGGGATTGCTGGGTCATATGGTAATTGTATTTTTAGTTTTTTAAGGAACCTCCATACTGTTCTCCATAGTGGCTGTATCAATTTACATTCACACCAACAGTGCAGGAGGGTTCCCTTTTCTCCACACCTTCTCCAGCACTTGTTGTTTGTAGATTTTCTGATGATGCCCATTCTGCCTGGTGTGAGGTGATACGTCATTGTAGTTCTGATTTGCATGTCTCTAATAATTAGTGATGTTGAGCATCTTTTCATGTGCTTCTTGGCCATCTGTATGTCTTCTTTGGAGAAATGTCTGTTTAGGTCTTCTGCCCATTTTTTGATTGGGTTGTTTGTTTTTTAATATTGAGCTACACGAGCTGTTTGTATATTTTTGAGATTAATCCTTTATCTGTTGATTCATTTGCAAATATTTTCTCCCATTTTGAGGGTTGTCTTTTCATCCTGCTTATAGACGAAAGCTATTGCTGTGCAAAAGCTTTGAAATTTCATTAGGTCCCATTTGTTTATTCTTGTCTTTATTTCCATTACTGTAGGAGGTGGGTCAAAAAAGATCTTGCTGTGATTTATGTCAGAATGTTCTTCCTATGTTTTCCTCTAAGAGTTTTATAGTGGAACTTTGTTTCTTATAATTTTCAAAGGCAAAAGTCAGCAGTTGAAGGAGGCCATGTGGATCCTGCCCATTTCTCATCCTTGAATCCCCTGGCCCAGCTGTGAGATCGGAAAGGGACTCCTAGCTCCTTCTAACAGCTTCACACTGACTCCTGTCTTCCCTTCCTCTCTCTCCATGCCTGTCCCCCATTTCTCTCACTGCTCCCTTTCAGACTCCAAAAGAAATAGAAAGTTCAGGGTCTCATTTCCTCCTCATGCCATTTTTCCAGAAGCCACTCTCATCTCTCTCAAATATCATGAAAGAAAGCAAAACACAGAAAACATCCTGGAGAAGCAGCTATTCTGAGGGAAGGTACACTTCTACAAAAAGAAAATAAATGAGTTTATATTTTGGTACTGAAACCAAATCCGGCCTCTGTACCCCAACACTGAATTAAATCTCAGAGACAGAGTTTTGGGTGAAGTAGAAGAGAATAGCTATTGCTTTGCCAGGCAAAGGAGGCCACAGCATGCTAATGCCCTCTGTGTCCTGACCCGGAGAGGGTAGTGAGGAGTTTTATAGGAATGGTTCAAAGAGGGCGTCATTAGCTCATGGACATTCTTCTGATTGGTTGGTGGTGAGGTAATTGGGAGTCAGCATCATCAACCTTCTGGTTCCAACCGGTCTGGGGTCTATGTGCTTGTGGGCAGCATACAGTTAACTTCTCCCACCTGGTGGGGGTTTCAGTATCTGCAAAACAGCTCAAAGATATTGTGTGTATCCCTTGAGGGGGAACCAGGACCCTGCCCCAAGGCTGCACTACTGTTTCTCTTGACTGCTCCTCCTTTGTCTCCCTGTCCCCTCCCTTCCCTGATTAACAACTGTTTGGACCTGCCCTTTGGAACTCAGGGAAGGTCATGGAGGCTGAATGAAGCCTATTTCCTGTAATCAAGAAATGGGGGACACAGAAAGGCTTTTGTGCCCAGGAGACCCACAGGGTCCTGTTCAGTTTCAATACCCTGTGATGTTATACAGAACAGACACAGATTCTGTTTAGGGTTCCAATTCCCCTGGCTCAATAAGGAAGAGAGGTGGGCAGATAGAGGAGACACTGTTGACAGGGGACATTAATGTACTTTTTAAAGTAATGGGTCATACATATGTAAATCATGGGAGGAATGTCATACAAAATAGTGAATGAAATATTTATACTGAAGTTTAGTGTATGTTCCAGAGGGAGCTGCCCTAGAGAGATGGGTCTCCTCTTTGTTCTGAATCTATTTTTTCACTTGCTCTGACATAGCTGTTGACTTCACAGTCATTCTGAAGTTGATTAGATCAGAAGGCAGAGACTGGCCTGCCCAGCATGACCAGTGACAAACATCAATGTTGTGGGGATTCCAGGCTTGTAGTCTGTATACTGAAGTTGTTTTTGGTGTTCTGTGGGCCTTTAAGTGGTTCGCTGAATTTTAGTGCTGCTGTATTTGTATGTCATCTGTGTTCCAAACAGGGCAGCATGATGTACGTACACTTCCATAAAATCCAGCTTGAAATTGGCTGTCAGATTCATGGAGCTTGGTTATAATTATGTGCCCACCAATGCTCAGCTAAATGCAGAACCTTAGTACCTTTGTTTTGCTTGTTTTAATAAAACCAAACACTTTAACTTTAAGGAAGTAAATTGTTACCTGTTGAGAACATCTTTGGACCTGCTGTTGGAATGATTTAGTGTTTCTAAAACATATGGTATAGGTGGACCTCCATGCAGATTCTTTTCTGTCTGAAAGTCAGAGAGATCTATAAAAACTGCTAAAAATAATGAGATATTATGCTAAGTGATTTTCAACCACTATTTAACTTTCACAAAAACCCAAGGAGGTGTATGGTTTTCAGTGCCCATCTTATAAATGTGGAGATTGAGGCTTACAGATGTCTTCCCCACATCTGGGTCAGCTCTCAGTACAGGTTCTGATCCTATGTCCATCTGAGCACAAAGCCATAGATAGGGCAGCATTTTAGTGAGCGTTACCCTCCTTCACAAGGACTTCTGAGTATTGGTCTCCGGGTCATGTGACTATGGGCACAGCCCCGGATGCCTGGGGGCCTCTTCGATGGAGAACCATCATGCTTCTTTACCAGCAACATCAACAATTCCCCTTGGCTTCCTCATCTCACTGCCAGCTTGGCTCCTTGAAAGCTTTACCTTGCCAGCGGTGCCAGTAAATATAGACTCCAAAGCCAGCCTCATTTTAACTATGTTATTTAACTATTTAACTATTTAACTATGTTATTAAGAGTTATTTAACTATTTAACTATTTAACTATGTTATTAAGAGTAGACAGCTGAATTACCAAGTCATACAATTTTAGAGTTGGAAATGACCTTCAAGTTCATCTGATCGGAACCTCTCTTTCTCCAGGTGAGAAGGCTGACCTCCAGGGAATTGGAGGAATTTTCCAAACAGGTAGGGAATGTGACTATACGTGAATGAGAAAGCACATATATTCATTCCCAGTCCTGAACTCTTTCAACCATGGTATTGTCAGAACACAACATGTAAATTCCCTTGGCCATAGATAGTATCCTTTTGATACTAATATATATGCTGATACTATATTATAGAAATAAATATTGACTATCCATGATGTAGTCTATGATAAGATTTCATTTTTTAACATTAAAAGGAAGAGCTGGTTTTTCATCTATTGTTTTAAAATTCATACCTGAAAATTATCATCTCTTGTCAAAGAGAGAAACAGAAAACAAAATCATTGTCTTAGAATATCTAATAAAAAAGATAAGCTTGTAGGAGATCAAGATTAGTCCTAAGTTTTTCTTTCTCCAGTTTTTCAAGTGCTACCTCTTTGTAGGAATTTTGGCTAAGAATCCAGAGGCCAGTTCTAGGTGCACAATTCCTTTAAACTGATATAATTGCAACAAAAATGGGAAGGGGATTCTTAGGGGGATATCATATCCTAGATATTGACTATTCAAATAGGAGGGTTCTCTTCACAAGTGTAGATCCTACCCCTTAGTGCATTCTGAGAATCTGACATTAGATTCTTTTATAGCTCTGAAAAAACTCTATTTGGAACCAACAGAATGACTTTAGAAAGCACACCACTTTTTTTCCCTGAAATGCTCAGAGACTGTACCTCATGTTTTGTAGTTTCCGGAGGCATCCTGACTGAATGTGATCTGTGTGAGTCCTTTTCATTCAACAATTGAACAGTTATGTAAATGCCTCAATGTATGTGGCTATTGTATTATTTTCTGTTTTGAAAACTGGCTATTCAAATTGTTTTCTACATAGGAAAATTTTGTTTCAGATATGTGATATGTCTAAAGCCCTCTTTAAAAATGGTACTGTTTCTGTGTTTGGAAATAGTTAAAGTGGGATTTGGGAAAAGCAATGAGCTCTTTTCAAGAGATTGAATTCTAAAGAAGGAGCAAGAGTACAAAATATCATGCAAAGTAAATTCAGTTTTCCAAGACCATTCTCCGGAGATTAGGTTTGGAGAAGTGAATGGAGAGAGAGTGTGAGGAACATTTCCTCCAATTTGTAATATTGGATCAGGCCCATTTTAAACTGCACTAATTTATTCTTCATTGAACCATAGAGATTAATTAATCCTTTGTTTTGCTGGATTAATGAGTAATCAATATGCCAAAGGGGAAAAAAGAGAATGATTTCTTCTCAAGAAACCAAGCATTTCAGGTAGCCAAGTCATTTTATCTTTTATGTTTACAAAACACACTGCAACCCACATAAAATGTGTGGCTTCGAGGAGATTTAAGATCTTTTTTTAAAACTAAGATATCCTGTGTTTGTGTGTTTCAGATAGATACAGGCCAGTGGGACACATACACTAAAATAACCAATGCATTGTGGGTGTATTTTGGTGGCCTCTGCTCTTCCCTCCAATTTTAAGTCAGTTTCTACAGTTCTTTGACATCTTTATAGGATAAGAAAGTCACTTCCCCTGAGAGTCCCTCCCGAACTACCAAACTTAATTCTGACCATCCTCTTTGGTCACCAAACCAGTCCCTTTCAACCAACTCATCTTACTTATTTTCTTCATAGTGCCTATGACTGTCTGAAATTGTCTACTTAGCCTATTTATTTACCTGCTTCTTGCCCATTCCTTCCCCACCCCCACAACTGTAAAAGTCAGGATTTTGTCAGTTTTGTTCCCCATTGTATTCAGTGAGTCTAGCTGGGATCCTTGCACATAGCTGCCAAGCAATACATGTCTGAATGAACGAATATCAGTGAATGAATGAGTTTGCAATGGAATGGACTTGACCTGAAGTGGTTTCTCTAAGAGAAACAGAAGACGTAAGGGATTGGGTAGGAGAACTTGGAGCACTTAGTGGCTTAAAACCAAAGAGAGAGATACTGAGAATGTCACAGCACCTTAGAAACCTGTACTTGGTGTCCAGAATACCATGGGCTTTCTACATTTCCATGGACCAGGAACATTCCTGCTGAACATTCCTCCATGGAGGTCCTCGTGTCTTTGTTGCCTGTCTAGTCTAAGCATATTTGCATGAAGCCCAGTGGTGGGATTGCATGTTGGCAATAAGGGTGGGATGGATGGAGGGCATGTTTGGACAGATGCTTCTCTTAACTGTGAGAATCATCCAGGTACTAGTTGGGGTCTGCTGCTACCATATTAATTCCTATTTGGCAGATTAACAATAGATACTAGGACATACCCTGTAAAATAGTGCATTGTTAGCTTCCTAGGAATTCATCTGTAATCATAAGGTCTGGGATAGTCTTCCATTCTGCCATAACTTAGTTATAATTTGAAAATACCATTAATATTTGTATTTCCAACCCCAAAGGTAGAGATACTAAAGTCTGTTAATATATTAATTTTTAGACTGAGCAGGGGCTTATGTTATAAAACACATCAATGGAATATAAAAGGGGCATAAAGTGGTACCTGAACATTTATATAATATATTTCTAGTGTCAAAAATGTTTAATTAAGATATGTAATCCATTGGCATCAGAACTGACAAGTGATTCTATACATCATATATATTTATGAATAATTATGATATTGATCCCTTCAAGTAAAATTGAGAATGGTCTCTTCATTTGCCTTTTCTTTAAACCATTCCCCTTTAGAATGTGAAGTCATAAGTCCCTCTTTAAAGGCTTTTTGAAATTATTAGATTTTTAATTTGAGTCATTGTAGTAGGTCTTTTGGTTGCAGGCAACAGAGACTATCTCTGTCTAATAACAATAGAAGCAATCTATTGAAATGATATGTAGATTGAAAAACCAAAGACCTATCAAAGAAGAGCTGAAATTGAGAGATCAAGGAACAAAAAATAATGAGGACTCCACTATCTTCTGGGCATTACTGTGGTCAGGAAGAAATGCCACATATTGTCCATGATGAGGTCACCCAAGACAAGCTTTTTTTTTTTTTTTAGACAAACAGTTTTGAGAAATGAATCTGACTGATTCAGTTGAGTCAGTGCTCAACCCTCCTGTGAGTAGGAGACCATCTTTAATAAAAATTCATAAATGCAGAGGGACTGTTTCCCAGGGAAAAAATAGCATGCTATTACCAAACAAACAATAAATAAAAAGGATGCTGGGCAGGTAAAAACACAAATATCCACTACAGTAACTGAGCTAATCCCATCCCTCTCTAATGTTGTGTTTTTTTTTTCCTGGAAGCATGGGAAATAGTCACTCATACAGATCACAGCATCTTCAGCAATGACAAAAGAATAAACTTGGATTAAATCTTAGTGTTGATTAAGGTATAATAAGCCAGCACATTAAAAATAAATATTAATTGATGGTGACAAGGTAGGTGAGTGGAAGGAAATTAATATTTCGAGAGAGCCAGGTACTATGATAATTGCTTTTCAGGACCCTCTCATTAATATTCATCCTGATCACAGGAGGAAGGCATTCTTATACTGATAGGGAAGCTGAGGATCAGAGAGTTTATGCAACTTTTTTTCAAGGTCACATACTTAATGACATACAAATATGATGATGTGGTGTATTACTGGAAATACAATTCCAAAGGAAAACAACATGCAATTGTTAGTTGGCTTTGCTGATGTAATGTTGCTGTTGTCACAGATAATTAGTACATAACACCTCTCTGTTGGACCATTATGTTATCTTGAGACCTAATAAAATAGAAGCATCTCTTTTTCTACCAGTATTGTTAGGATTATGAATATTATCACTAAATAGTGTTCTCTTTTCTTGCTAAAAATTTTGGTTGACAGTTTTTATTTGAAACCAGTCATCTTGTTTTTAACCCATTTGTCTTAGGTCAGATTTCCTAGCAGATCTTGAGGCAGGGGTTTGGGTTTAAGTGATTTATGTCAGGAGTGCTGTTCAGGAAACAGACAAACAGAAATACTTTAAAGGAAGTGAGGGAAACAATAGGAAAGAGGATGTGCTCAAGGGTGGAAATAATGAGCCCTGACCTCATCCTCAAGGGACTCCAGAGCTTAAGTCACACTATGAAGTCCTTCTCTCTGACAGCAAGGTGTCACCTGTGGGCAGTTATGCGAAGCTGGGCAACTGTGAGTCCTTAGCAGATGGCATGCAGAGGAGTTGGAGGATGGGGGTTACCAGCTCTGTATAAGGGATCTGGGCCAGCTGTGAACAGTCAACTCTCATTTGACATTCAAGAGTTGGTTCATTGCCAGGAGCAACCCTTTGGTCAAAGGGAGGATAGGTCTTTGCTGGCTCTTTCCTTGCAACAAAAGTTTCCACACCTCAGCAAACCTCCTTTCTAACAGAAAGAGCTCCTAGCTGAGCCTGCTCATTTTTGGCAGGAGGGTGTGTGTCATTGGATACTTAACGACAATACTTAGCCATTGGCTAGGTTCGGACCTGCTTCCCTAATGTCATGGGATATGGCTTTGCCAAGAGGAGACTGAAGTAGCATCAATACCGTGTAGCTGAAACCTCACTCCTTCTTGGGTGGGACTTGAACCCAGCCAAAACTCAGATTGGGACTCAAACCCACGAGCTGGGACTTGAGCCCACTTGCACCTCAGATTGGGACTTGAACCCACAATCCCTGACTAGCAGGGGACTCGAAACCACTGTCATTTGATTAAAACTGCTCACCTGGTGTCAGGACTCACTGAAGCTCAGGTCCTTTTGTCTCGCAGAAAGAATTCAGCATGAGGCAAAGATGCAGGCAAAGAGTGAGTTTATTAGTATAGGATGCTTGTGAGAGATGGAAACAGACAGGCAAGGGAGCACAGCGCCGAGAACGAAGATGGCTACGTTTTTATAATCAAAGAAAAAGTGGGGAGGGGAGAAGATCACCTTCTTCCTCATTTTTAGGTAGACATCGAGGTTTACATGATTAGTTCCTCCTTTGACCCTATATGGTCTAACCAGGTCTGTCATGGTGCTATTTAAATCATATGTGTATTAGCAGAAGTGTGGTCACATATACTAAAATATGGTAATTCATCTTGGGCTCTGGTATAATGTCCCCTTTCTCCTATATTTCTGTCTCGGCTGCATGCAGAAATGCTAGTCTTCAAGGACTATCAACTCTTTGACTTCATGTAACAAGATTCAGCCCCTGTATCTGTTGTCTTGTGTTTTATCAGGATTTGTGACTTGAGTGTGTCTGGCACTTGGATGCACCTGGTCTTCCTTCAAAGTAGTGTAGATTGTTGCTAGGTTACTGGATTCTTGAGTGGTCATTAGCTTACAACAGTCTCCCAAACTCCCTTAAAATTCCCTTTCTGTCCTTAATCCCCTAGTGGGATTTCTAATCCGACTATTTAATTATCCTACTCTATCCCTACCATAGCTATGATTCACAGCTGTAATTAGTGCACAGTAGTTTAATAGTGAAATTTTGTATGGGAAAAATAGTACCTTTGTGTTTGTTTTCCTAGTTTGCAGGTCTAGCTTAAACATTTGTATCTTGTTTTTATGGCATAGGTAGATAACTCTTGTTCTATTTCCCTTTTCCTTATCTGCCCCTCTTGAATTGAGTTTTGTGAACTGATACACTTTTGTGATTTAACAAATGTTACTATTTAATATCATTTTAGTGGATGAACACTGAGGCATTTTTAAGGTGGCATAAATAGGTATTTGCTGCTTCCTTCTATCTTTCCTTCAAAGGATAGTCAATTTGCATTTATTTTATTTTTACCAAATAGATCTTTCTGTGTCCTCTCTATACCCTCACCCCTTTCTCCTTCCCTAGATCACTGTCTTAGTTTAGACCTTTATCGCTTCTTCTCTGGGCTTTTGTTAAATAGCTTGCTATGTGCTCATCAAAAGTGTAATGGTGATTTACAGAGAAATCGAAAATATGTGACTCCATCAATTTCATGGAAATGGCTTTACCAAGCTGAGATTCAGAAACGTCCACTTCAGTGGAGAGACGAGTATCTCTTATCTTCACAAAGGGACCTGACACCCATTACAGGGCCGAGGGATGTGTGAGCCCATCTCTTCCTCGAGAACCTATCCTGGGCTTTCTCCATGAAGTTTTATAGCCTGACCTTGTGTGTCATAGAGGGTCTGTCTATGTGCCTTCCTGCTTACCTACTAAGTGCAAGAGACAGAACAGGCCCAACACAATGAGTGCTTGTGACCAGAATGAAGAGCAGACCAATCCCCCAGGGGCCTGTGCTCCCCTCCCTCCTGAGGTTTGGGTACCTCCATTCTTACATCTCTCAACTGGCTGCCCTCCCCAAAGCATCCACTCTCTTTCCCCAGATTCTCTGTGCTGCACTAGAGTCCTCTTTATCAAACTCAATTTCTATATCTTTTTATACCTTTTGAGTTCTTTTCTTATGCATACTTCACATAAAGTGAAACAATTACAGTTTTTAAAAATCGACTGATGTCCTTTTCCTACTTACATTTTACTGGTTCTCCATCATGTAATTGATCATGAATTGTATATAATTCTGTGTGTGTGTGTGTGTGTGTGTGTGTGTGTGTATTCACACACTGATCTCATACCAGTTTGTGTCTTTACATCCTACATGCCAAACCACTCGCAGATTTGGGAACACAACACGCTTTCTCAAACTTATGAGTGTTACCACTTGGCATTTTCTCTTTATTTTAGAAATTCAGCACATGAATCTAAGGGAACCCATTTCAGTTCGTAACACACTTGTTAAAAAGATTTCTGCCCAAAGGAAAAGCAAACATTTTAACGCTTTTCTCAACTTCGTTAATTTCCACTCTACTCTTCCGTGACAGACTTCCTTGAGAGTTTTCAATTTCAATAGTTTATGAATATCCACTTGCTTTCAGAGTCCTAGCAAGTGATTCAAGGAGTGCGGGATATGTACTTTTCCTTCAGTTGGACAATAATTTTTCAAAGCGAGCTCACGTATTAGGTAGGCTTTTATTTTTTATTGATTTCTTTGCCTTTTCCCTGTGTCTGCCTGAGCCAGTCTCATGTCTTCATGAATGAACTCACATTTCACCTCCTCGGTGCAGTTTTCAGTGGCTTTCTGGGCAGTGTGATCACTCATTCTCCTGTGTTTCTGTAGCATTTCTTACAAGTGTGCATTTTACTATTTGTGTTTGCCTATTTACATATCTGTTTCTCCTCTGAGACTTTGAGGGCAGACATATAAACACATATGGTTCCCCAAGGTTCAACTGGTTGTTTTCACAGGATTATGTTGTCCAAACACCTCATGAAAACCAGTAGAAATCCCACACCCAGCTGAAACATGAGGAAACAGACTCTTAGGTGGGACTCTCTCCAAGCAGACTGGGCAGTTCCTCTGTGAGTGATTTATTGAAGGCAGGCTCTTAAGAGAAACCTTTAAGGGAGTGAGGGGAACGCAGTAGGAAACAGACGGAATTGGAGAGGTGTGGTTTCACGAGTCCAGCTTCAGCCTGGTCCCAGGGGAAGCTCTGGATCGTGAGAGAGCATTGCCTGCCTTTAGGTAAATGAGCTGGGCTTTTATGCCTTTGGTCATGAGTCACCCCAGGAAGTGGGTAGTTGTAACCTCCCAGCAACTCTGGACAAGGTGCCTTCTGTAGGCTAAAGGGGAGCCTCCAGGAAAGGTGGGGGCATGGGAACACTGGCTTGGTAAAGGAGATCTGGGCAGGGAGCAGAAATAGCATCTGCAACTCATACTTAGATATTTGATGGCTATCAAAGAGAGGGATAGTTCACATGTGTTGAGATCTCACTTTTTGCAAGTGCTGTGCTACGTGACTTAAGTGTGAGTGGGCCACTCGGCTGTCTATCCTAGATTCTATTTAACCAGCTTTCAGTCAGGGATAATATCATACTACAGATCTAGGTATTGAGCCAGGGAAACAATGTCTATTCCTGTATTTCATCGAATTCAAGAAGCACTGATTGCAAAACACATCTTTGTTTTATATTTCACTGTTCTACTATGAAGGAAAACACAATAATTCCTATTAAATTATAATGCAGTACTTTCTTATCTTCCATTTTGTGACACAGCCTGCTTTCAGAGATGTTCAAATACAAAAGTGTGCATGAAACTTGGAAATATATAAATCTTGATAGCTAAATGGCAAGTAGGAAGAAGTTTGTATTCCAACTTTTACAATATTAGATTATTAACTTAATTTCTGAGATTAACTCACAATGGGTTATTTTAAATGACTTTAACTTTAAAGTAATACAGTACATACAAGAGTTTGTAAGAATTATTGTACTTCTAAGTTGATCATAAGGATGGACTTTTGATAGAATCTGCATATACTTTTTTGAAACTTACCTTTGGTCGAGGACAAGTATATGATATTCTCATACATAATCATAATTATGTGTCATATCTGAGAAGAGGTTATTAACTACATTTATCAATAGTTTTTCAGTGACTACTATGATTTGCTAGAATGGTATATACAATATTGAAACTAGTGTTTTCTTGTGCATATATATTATATATATATTCTTTTGAAGTATAGTTGAGTTACAATACTATGTTAAAGGAATGAAATTGGGTCATTTGTAGAGACATGGTTGGACCTAGAGACTGTCATACAGAGTGAAGTAAGTTAGAAAGAGAAAAACAAATACCGTATATTAACGCATATATTTGGAATGTAGAAAAATGGTACAGATGAACCTGTTTGCAAGGCAGAAATAGAGACACAGACCTAGAGAACAAATGTATGGACACCAAGGGGGCAAAGTGGGGATGGGATGATTTGGAAGATTGGGATTGACATATATACACTAATATGTATAAAATAGATAACTAATGAGAACCTACTGTATAATACAGCGAACTGCACTTCAATGTACAGTAGAAAGTAACACAACATTGTAAAACAACTGTACCCCAATTAAATAAATAAATACCTGTTGAAAAAGAAAACAAACAAACAAACAATACCACGTTAGTTTCAGGTGTACAGCACAGTGATTCAGATTCTTTTCCCATATAGGTTGTTACAAAATATTGAGTATAGCTCCCTGTACTATACAGTGGGTCCTTGTTGGTTCATCTATTTTATATATAGTAGTGTATATATGTTAATCCCATATATTTGTTAATCCCAAACTCATAATTTATCCCTCCTCCACCTTCCACTTTGGTAGCCATAAGTTTGTTTTCTATGTCTGTGAGTCTCTTTCTCTTTTGTAAATAAGTTCATTTGTATCATTTTTTTAGATTCTACATATAAATGATATCCTATGATATTTGTCTTTCTGTGTCTGGCTTACTTTATTTAGTGTGATAATCTCTAGGTCCATTCATGTTACTGCAAATGGCATTATTGCATTCTTTTTTATGGCTGAGTAATATTCCACTGAATGTACATACCACATCTTCTTTAGTCATTCATTTGTCGTTGGACATTTAGATTGTTTCCATGTCTTGGCTATTGTAAATAGTGCTGTAATAGACGTTGGGGTACATGTATCTTTTCGAATTATGGTTTTCTCCAGATATAGGCCCAGGAGTGGGATTGCTGGATCATATGGTAACTCTGCGTTTAGTTTTTTAAGTAACCTCCATACTGTTGTCCATAGTGGATGTACAAACTTACATTCCCAGCAACAGTGTAGGAGGGTTCCCTTTTCCCCATACCCTCTCCAGCATTTGTTATCTGTAGACTTTTTGATGATGGCCATTCTGACTGGTGTGAGGTGATACCTCATCGTAGTTTCAATTTTCTTTTCTCTAATAATAGCGACGTGGAGCATCTTTTCATGTGCCTTTTGGCTATCTGTGTGTCTTCTTTGGCGAAGTGCCTATTTAGATGTGCATGTATTTTTTAATCTTCAGCACAAAGTATAAAACTAGTGAGGCTATTGACAACCTCAAAAGATGGGGCTCATCCACATGACCTGGTATGCTGCACCATCTTCAATCCCCACCCATTGTTTCCTCAGCACCTGTCTCACTTCAGGAGGTAAAAAGCTGAGGACAAAGCCATTGATTCAGTGAAAACAAGACTTTTTTGGCTGATGTAATGGGTCATTCTATTACAGACTGATATTTTTCTAATTCTCCAACATTAGTGTGAACATCATAATATTAGTGTGAACATTATACATATTAACAATGAATCATTTTTAAATGAACCTTCTTTGAGCAACAGCCAAGTGAAATGAAACAGTCACGCTCATTATGATTTGGTTTAGTTCGTTAGTTGAAACATGAGAGATTTCTTTATTTAGTCTGTGATAGAAAGGGCTTATTGCCTTAGCCAGCTAGTTGCTATTACCAAAATTAAGAACTATATAAATTATACAAAGCTATTCACAGAGGCTAGCATCAAAATTACTGTCCCTGCTGAGGAAAAATGATGTCTTCAGCTGAACTTCCAGATACAAAATAGCAGCAGGAGATAAATCAATTTCTGGACCATTATTAAAGGATTAATGGTGGGTCCCAAGTCTCTGTTGACCAGACTTATTTTCTCCTTTACGGTTGGTATGTCTTTGCTTGGTTTTGAGTTGTTATTACAGAGAAAATTGCTGCCATGTTAAAGAAAGCTAAAAGCAGCCGAAAAAACAAATCTCATTTATTGTTTTTTTGTTTGTTGGTTTGGTTTTATTTACCATTGTCAGACAGTCATCTTTGAGATATTTTACAAAATAACAAAATTTTCAGTTGGTTAGTGTCTAAACTGATAAAAATAATATTTTAAAGTAGATTTAAAGATAGGTTCAAATTCACTTGCAGTCATTAACATTTTTAGGACTGAAAGTATAAGTCTTCAGAATTGTTTCTCCCTTGGGTGAAGGTAACAGAGAAAAAGTTTTCATCTCATAGTTTGGTCCTCAGATATAAGTTTCAATTTTTCTCCTATCTAAGAAACAATATCTCAAAGAAAGCCAAAAGGATAACCTTTTAAGAGAATGTGAGAACATCTCTCCGCTGGACCATTCAACTTGGCTCAAGATGGAATTGTATCATAGAAAAATTGAATAGCTTCAGATGTTATGAAACTGGGTCATCTCCCACCATCATGACTGATCAGAAACTACACGAGAATCAGTGGGAGTGGGAAAACCTGTGGAAATAACCACAGAGCTTAGATGTATTTTACTGGGAGTTTGACTCAACAATAGTTTAAACAGGTATTCTTCTGTAGTTGTTCTTTAGTTTGAGTTCAGGAAATTTATTTTCCAAGCTAAGAAAAAGGGCAATGAAAGGGTCAATGTTATACATTTTTTTACTTTTTATATTTTTTCTGGTTTTAAAAATAATAGAGAAAATATAGCTCATTGATGGAATAAAAGAAGAATGACTTTTATTTCTACTACCCTGTGATTCATTCATTCATTCCATGTACTGTGTGCCAGGCACTGGTCTAGGAACTGAGGCTCTAGCAGTAAAGTGACTCCTACCCTCACAGAGCTGACAGTCCCATAGGGGGAGATAGACAACAACAAAAGTAAAAGATACAGTGTGTTAGAAGGTGATAAGAGCGATGAAGAAAAGCAAAGGAAGGTCTTCACACTGCACACAACTTCAGAGTGTACCATCCACATTCTATTTTATGAGAATCTCATTTTCTGGAACGATGCCACATGGCCCTAGGAAGGAAGGCTGGAGCCTCTTGGTGAGAACAGAAGGAGGAGGTGGGGTTTTGGGGCAATGGCAGGATTGCTCCAGAAGGTAACATGAAAATCTTGAAGGGGGTACTATTTAAAGGAAGAGGGTTCCAGGCCATGGGACCAGCCTATGCAAAGAGGAGAGGGTGTTCAGCAAGCGTGAGGCCCAGGAGGGAGGCTGGTGTGATTGGACGAGAGTCAGATGAGGTCAGTAGCTGAAGATGATGACTGGAAAGTACTAGAGAGGCTTATGAAAGGAGTGTGAGATGCAGCCACTGGAGAATCTGAGCAGGGGAATCTGACATATTTTCCACAGTCACACTAGATGCTGTGTGGAGAATAGATGATCGGTCACGGGGTAGCCAGGAAGGAAGACAGGCACCCTATCAAGAGGTGAATGAGGGGATCTGACGAGGATGATGATGATCTAGGAGAAAATGATGGTGGTTCAGACCAGGGTGGGGACAGTGGTGGATAATGTTTGGATTCTGGATATATTTTGGAATAAAGAGCCAATTAAATCTTTTTTCATACAACATATGATGTAGGAGAATAGAAATAACTTCAAGTTTCGGGGCACTGTTACCATAATAGAGTATATTTATCTAGTACTTTTGTATGGATTAGTGTATGTGCTATTTATATAAAATATTTTAAGGTTGTAATTCTATACTACCTACTAATGCATAAGTTTTTCGCTTAATATATGTTATGACATAAGGATATTCTACATTCTTAAATATTAGTTGAAAATATGATATTTAGAACAAAAGTTTTATAGCATTCCAAAAATAGAATATATTACCCAATGTACAGAATTAAGAATTGGGATGGGATCTGTCAGAGGTTGGGGAGCAGTGGGCAGAAGTCTTTCAGGAAGGGACCTGAGTTTGGGTTTGCTGTTTTTTCATCTTGTCATTTCAGAGCTCCTTAGCTTGGGAGACTCACCAAAAAATTTTCTCTCTGAATTTTGTGTGGGAGCCAAGAGTTAGCTGGGCAGAACTCTGTTCGTTGTCAGGAAAGGGTGCCCTTGTTCTAAGCTGGAGGTTACCCGATCTTCCTCCAACCCTGCCTGGGCTTTGCTCACCTAATGCAGACCTAGAGAGGCCGTTCATCATGCTCTCCTGTATCCCGTGGTCTCCCCAGAGATGGTTGTGGGTTCTAAATATATACACACTGACCACCACTGTCCCCTTGCACAGCACAGTGGGTGTTACTAGGTTCTGCTGGAATCTCTTCCATGTTTATCTCAGACAGGCTGTCCCCTCACCTGTCTGTCAGTGCTGTCTGGTTGCCTTTCGTTCCATCTGGTATATTTATACCACAACTAACAGAAATCACTTCTGCTCTTTGGTAGGTGGCTGTAGTTCCTAGTACATCATTTTCTGAACTCTAATATGGACTTTTTCATAGTTTCATGTCAGCGGTCATGTCCATGTGCGCATGTTGTCTGAAAGTCTCTGAAACATTGTGTGTGCGTGTGTGTGTGTGTATCAAACACAACATCAAATGGAAACTCCAACTCATACAGTAACTTCTTAAATTACTGTTGCATACTTATATTTCTCATGGCTTTGAGGTATGGTTTTATGACTATTTTTGGCATGCAAAATAAATTTTAATCAGAGTTAAAACACGTTTTATTAATTAGATAGTATTACAATTGTATGCTGTATCTCATTTCTCTAAGTTGGAACTCACCTTTTATTTCATGTTAGAAAGATAGATACTGTGTAGATTTCAAAATATACAAATCAGCCTAGAAAATGAAGGCCTTGCCTAGAGGGAAGTAGGTTAAATAAGGGAAATATTGACTAACTTGGACTTACGGACACCACTGGTTATGACAGAGTGATGCCTGTGCAGGATTAGGTCTTACTTGACTTCTGCTATGATCCAGGTTAAGCAAGAAGACGACCATTTAAGTTTCGTGTTGCCAAAGTATCCATCCAGCCACCAATTCTTTCTCCACAATTTTATGGAATGCGCATGAGGAACCAACAGTAAAACAAACAAACAAACAAAACACAACAACAAACGTAAATTCCATCCTCATAGAATTTACTCTCTACTTACACGCATAAAGCAGGGTAATAGGGTAAAGAATGAAGTGAAGGTGCTATGTTATGTAAGATGATTAAGAAAAACCTCTTTAATAAAGTGGCATATGTGCAGAGAGCTTTAGAAGTGAGGGATTAAGTCAAGTGACTGTCGAAAGAAAGCCTGTTTTAGGCAGAGGGAAGCAAAGTGCAGAGGCTCCAGGACGAGAGTCAGCTGGCCTATTGGTGGAAGGGCAGGAGGCTGGTGAGCGGGGCAGCAGGAGAGCCGGCAGAGATGAGGTGAGGAGGGCCTCGAGTCCTTCTGTGCCTGCCAGGCCCCATTCTTTCTTTGTTCTTGTAGATCTTGGAGATGTTTCTATCTTCCAGAACTTCCTTTTAGAACAGAAATGCCCCCAAGGAGAGCAAGATCTCAAGCTCATTATCATTGTCATGTTCATTTTTCTGTTAACTTCTTGAAGATCCGTGGAGAACCAGCAAAGGTCTGATTTAAGGAAAACAAAGTGCCTAGGTGGTGAATTAAGGAAGGTTAATATTATCAGAGAAAAGAGCATTATAATGTAGGTGAGAGGGTAACAAACAAGTTTATTTGATATTGGAGACGATTGTGTTTTGCCTACCCAAATTAATTCCCCTTAAATCCCTCTTTCTTTTCTGGAGGGCTCTAATTTTGATCTATAGTACATGCTCCATTCTTAAGCCATATGCAGCCATTTGCTCTGAGAAAATGACCTTTCTCCCATGCTCAGGAGGGTAGTGTGTCTTGTGTAGTTTGAGCCAATCGTTGTAATTCCATTTTCCTCATTAGTGAATGACTTAGGAAACAGTATGTGACCAATTCTGTCCAATAAAACATGAGGAGAAGACTGCTTGAGGCAGGAGCTTCTAGTAAAAGTTATTTAAAAGGTACAGGAGGAAAAGGTAGCTAATTCCAGACATTCGTGGGTGAAGATATCTGTAGCCATCTTGTGACCATGAGGACAGCTATCAACATGCTGAGGGTGGCTTGCAGTGCTATGTGATTGACCCTGGCACTATCCACTGATGGGCATTTTCTTTGCCTCTTGCTACAGCAAGGAGTTCCAGAATCCACACCAAAAGGGGATAAACCCCAAGAATATATATTATATATATTCGTGATAACAAACATATGAAACAACCTATATATCTATCAATAGAGAATCATAAATGTTATAATTAAATTTTATGTCCCCATTATATGTTGTTTTCAAAGAAAATGCTCACCATGTATTGTTGGAAGAAACAAGTACAAGAAGATATAAATACAGTATTTTCTCCAGATGTCACATATGTGGACAGAGAGTCAGAGAGACAGAGATGGACAGATAGACACAGAGAGAGACAAACATATATTCATTATTCATAGAGAAAAGAAAATCCAGAAGCAAATAGACCAAATACTAATAGCAATTACCTCTGGGTTGTAGAATCAGATGAGATCAGATATGTGGATTTGTTTTTATACGATTTTGCATTTCAACATTTTACAGTGAAAAGGTAGAGCTTTTATAGTCAGACGAAAAATTACTAATTTTACAAAAATCGAAGGATGACCCATGTGCCTCATAGGCCTTCTCTAATATAACTTTTAACCTGTCAGAGTCTTTCCCATGAACTGAGAACCTCTGCGCCCCTCTGTCCAGCTTTGCCTCAATCTGGCTGCTACGTCAGGCTCTTGCCTCAGTTTGAATACATTGCGGCAGGCAGGGGTCTAAGCACCAGTGTCTCCAAAACTGATGAGAATTCCTTGCAATCCACCTGTCTGCTACCTTCCTCTGTTTCATGTGGCCAGTGGGGCAGGCCTGCAGCAAGTACGACACTGGTAACTCCAGGGTAGTCCCCTTGGGTGACACCCTGCCCTTGGTTTCCGCAGCTGCCTGGGTGTACGATGGTGGCCTCTGGGCTTCATCCAGCCCTCCTCTTTGGTGAGGACACTACACACTGATGACCTACACAAAGCAGGGATGACAGTGACTGGTCCTACTACATAAACCTTCTTCCACCCCATGGGCAGGGCAGTGTGAGACTAACGCATGCATGCAGATGGCATCGGCAAGATTGCCGCATAGTCAAAATTAGGATGCAAGTCAGCTCGAGTCATTACGGAGGCTTGGGGCTTCTAAGCTAATTTATGGTGACCTGCAGAGGCTAAAATGAGGCAGAATCTGGATTGTTCCCCTATTATGAGACTCTGGGAATGACTCCTACCTCATTGGTAAGACAGGATATTTAGAGCTGAAATCTTTAATATTTCAGAAGACATATCAAGGAACAGTCTTAGTGGTCCCTCCTATTTCCTGGCATCAGCATCACCTATAATCTGTCAGCCTGTATGTGTGGGTGCTCCTCATATTATTTTTCTGTCCTGTGACAGGGAAAGGAAACGGAGGGTGGAGGAATAGGTATATTACATGTGCACACGCGGGTGGTGTGACTGTCAGTGTGGGGATGCCCCAAGCTGTCACCGTTCAGGTTCCCCCCCAACTCAGAGACTGAGGCAAGGGCTTGTGTGCAGAAAGTGTGTCTGGAGGTGATTTCCTGAAGCAAGAGGAGAGTGGAAGGAGGAGAGTCCACAGTGTTATCAAGGTCACGCTAAAACGTTTACAGGGAAAAAAAAAGCTGCGGTTGGTCGGTGGGGATCAGCTTCACTGAGGCATCCTGAGAAGGGACAGAAAGGCTTGCAGATTGTCTGCCTGAAGGCTGAGAGGCAGGAACTGTATCTATTAGCACCTGTCCTCTGCTGGTAGCTCAGCTCAGCCTTTGTGCAACCACCCTGGCCCTCGGCTTCCCTGGTCCAGCCGTTGGTGCCATTTGCTGCAAGAGAGGCCCTCCATGCAGAGAACCTGTGCTGGCAGAAACTGTTCCCTCGAGCTGAGGTGGCCACGACTATGTGACATGGTGACATGGACCACCAAGTTCCCAGGGTTTCGTCCAGGTGTGTGAACGAAAAAAACACACCTTGATTCACAGCCCTTAGAAATAGTATTTTCTGGATCAGAGCTTAAGACTAATTAGATTTGGCCTATGCAGTCTGTATTTAATTCATTTATTAAGCACCTATAATGTTTTTGGTGCTGGGGTAACAAAAATGGATGAGG
Organism: Orcinus orca; assembly: GCF_937001465.1. Taxonomy (NCBI): domain Eukaryota; kingdom Metazoa; phylum Chordata; class Mammalia; order Artiodactyla; family Delphinidae; genus Orcinus; species Orcinus orca. The sequence continues at coordinate 54,781,380 of NC_064568.1, read as the reverse complement.
TAGTTTTTAGATTCCAGTTTGGTACAGGAGATAAGCTCATTACGATTAAATGTGTTACCTACTCGAAGGAGGTATGCATAGGGCACCTAATGTGGTTTCTGGGGAAGGTTGCTTTTATTCCAAACTGAGGAAGACTCCAGAGGGAGGTAAGAGCCGGGACATACGTGTGTGTGTGTGTGTGTGTGTGTGTGTGTGTGTGTGTGTGCATAAAATTCTTCCTTTCAGAAGAGTTGTCTGCTTTATGTGAATTAGTTCTTCTTATTGTCAAAATTCAAATCTAGAAGAATGGTAAGATTCATGGAGTGCAAAATGATCACACAATAGACTGGTTTTAGTGAAAGTGTATTTTCATCCCAATTCATATTTATGCTTTGGATACTTTCATATTTTTGGCTTCCCGGTAGTTACTTAAGATGCAGATGTAGAGAATGGACCTGAGGACACAGGGAGGGGGAAGGGTAAGCTGGGACGAAGTGAGAGAGTAGCATGGACATATAAACACTACCAAATGTAAAATAGATAGCTAGTGGGAAGCAGCCACATAGCACAGGGAGATCAGGTCGGTGCTTTGTGACCACCTAGAGGGGTGGGGTAGGGAGGGTGGGAGGGAGACGCAAGAGGGAGGGAATAGGGGATATATGTATACATACAGCTGATTCACTTTGTTATACAGCAGCAACTAACACAACGTTGTAAAGCAATTATACTCCAATAAAGATGTTAAAAATAAATAAATAAAGAGCATCCATGCAGCTCATTCCTAGGTTAGAATTTGTATTCAGCCAAAGAAAACCTTTGCACCTGCCACTAAAATGCGTCCACTTCTGGGTGGAATGCACCAGCTGCTCCCCAGCCTCCGACGGCACGCCAGGCAGCTCAGGGCTGAGAATGAGGCATCACATCCCAGGCAGATGAAACTGGTGGGGAGATTTCAAGTCAACAGAATGCAATTACCCAAACTGAAATGAGGCCAGGGGCATATCAGGAGGCCCTTCCCATCTGTTGAGGGGAAGGATCACCAGATATTTAACAAGGGCAAGTGGTCAGGATCTTAGTTCTAGGAGTCATTTAAAAGGCAGGCACTTACACAAAGACTAAAGGAAAACTGCACCTGGTATGCAAATCATATTTCTTCATTTGAAAAGAAATATCAGAAAAAAAAAAAGATGACATTACCCCCCCCCAAAAAAAAATAATTTAAAAAAAATAACACTAAGACCTAGAAGATCAGCCCCTTCTTGCTCTGGGGGGAAAGAAGTGTTTATGGATGGGGAGGTGAAATATTTCTACATCAGCTCCTCTTAACAAGGACAATTGGTTATCCTGGAACTGACAAAGAGAGATTTCCCAAACCAAACTGATTGAATCCAATACATTTATCCCTGGTTGTAATGGACAGGTCCTTCCATTACCAGCTTATGGAACAACACTGTACGATTCTTCTAGGGGTCTTGACACGGCATTGTTTTTTACCAAGAAACAAACCTAATTTTTAGAGTTTGCAGCAAAAAGAAATAAGCTGGGCTTGGACAGCAGCCTCTAACAGCTGCTGTGTGATGGTTGCTCATCGGAAACGTGTAATCCACAGGTCCGTTTCAGCACGTGGATCCCCTGCCTGTCTCCCTGTCCTGAGTAACATGTGTATCTTTCTCCCGGCAAGAACAGAAAAATCTGTCTCAGTCTCCAAGCCAATATGAACCCAAGTATTGCTACAAGCCCCCCACCCCCACCCCTTGTCAGATAGAGATGAAGAGTGAGGCGTCTTGTACAGATCTGGTTTGATGGGAATCCATCACACTGAGAAATAGACTGGCTTTCCTATTTTCCTCTTAATAATCTGCCCTCTTTATGGACCAAGAACTCAGCATTTCCAACCTAAGGGAGAAATAACAGAAGGCATCACTGGGCCAGATGTCTCCTTTTCCAACCGCTGCTTTGTGGAGCTGTGCTGTCCCCGGGTTCCTTTCTGCTGCTCCCCAAAGTGAGGTGCGATGAGCCATCTCTGTATCCTCCCTCAAGGGACTGTTCGATGTCATGCTGCTGATCCTGCAACACTCTCACTTCTCTTCCCCCCCTGGAAGTAGAGAGGAAGGAAAAGAGATGAGCTGGTAAGGGATCTTATTCAGCATTGGAAAAAAGAAACTTCCTTTGTTGGTGTGGTTCGCTTATAACTCTGTTTGCAAAGCCAGCGATCTGGGGAACCTGAGAGGTGGCCGGGGCTGGAGGGGCTGAGGCAGTGAGCTGTCATGTTTCACGTGGCTTCCACCGTGGGAGGGAAGGTGCCACGGGCGACCTGACAGGCTGAGTTATTTGCAGCATCCCTCTGTGTCGCCCCCCACCCCACCTCGCACCCACTGTGGGACAGCACACAATGTCATCATTTACCTGTCACAGAGGCAGTTAAGTTAGGAGATTGGGGTCCCAAAGTCCCAGGGTCTTCACACTGGTTTCTCCACCCTGCAATGCCAGACCTTCCCAGAAATTCTCCTAAGATGAGCCCAGTCTGACCCATGGCCCATCCCAGCCATAAATGAGCACTGTTCTTAAATTCCTAACTCTGAAGAGGTGTAGGTATTTGATGGCTTTTGATAAATTCTGACCTGAGCTTTAACCACTTTTCTTTACTAATTGGCCACAACAGATTTCTTAACTTCATTCATTCTTTTTTTTTTAAATTTCTTGATAATTTGTAGCAACGTTTATCTCTCACAAAGGAAAACAGAGAATTTATTAGTAAATGTTGACCTAGGGCTCTGCAAAAGTTAAAAACTTGGCATTATTATTTAGAGGTTTAGCTTATACTAATTACCTCTGAGTTTTACTAGCCCTGTATAACAAGCTACCTTCTGCACATTTTATGTGAAAGCCGCTTTTCTGAAAGGATGAAAGTTGTTGGAGCCGGGAATGAATTAATTAGGTGCTAAGTTTTATTTCCGACTAAATAATTCTCCTCCAGGTGGGGAAGCTTTTAGTAGTTAAATTGCTAAAAATGAAGATTCTACACGACAAAAACAAATCTCCAAGCAACAATTATTTGTCTGTGTTCTTAGCATTTATGAGTCTCAGTAAGCAGTCAGTACATTTATGCTCCCCCCATTACCTTTGGTCATAAACTTCCTTAAAGAAAAAACGAATAATTACGTTTCCTGACTGCAGAATGAGCATAAGCATTCAGAATAGTGAAAAACCCTGGGTGGGACAGTTGGTGCATCTCGACTTCCCGGGATTAAACTATTTTCGAGGCATTGGCTAAAAAGTCAGGTAACTGTTTGGCCTTATTTTAGTTCCGCTCAGGGATGTCATCTCTAGAAGGCAAATCATAATCCGTGCGGGGCTGTTACTGAATGCAAGTTCATGCTCGACACACAGTGAGGCCAAACAAACCGAAATGTTTGGAGCAGAGAAAAGTTTATTGCAGGGTCACGCAAGGAGAATGGGAGGAAACCCCAAACTCCCCGAAGGGTGTCAACAAAGCACTTTTAAAGGCCAGGTAAGGGAGGGGCGTGGTTAGTTGTTGCAAACTTCTTGGTGTCAGAATCCTTTGTTCTTGCATTGGTCCAGGTAGGTCAGGTCGTGATGTTCCTGTAAACCTCCAACAAGAAAAATGTTATTTTCAGTTCTGCAACTTTTTATCTCTGTATGAATAGAAAAGAGTTAAACCCTTAAAGGTCAGAGCCTTGAGAATGGGCTATCCTGTATATTTCAGGTTATACACAAAGCAAAGTCAATCAAATACAAAGGTTAAAGTAAAAGAAACAGATCTAATATGGAGTCAGATTTGTTCTTCCCTATGACACGGCAGGCTGCTTTTGGATTTGGTGTCTCCCAGCACACAGCTGTTGGGGGAATGGCTGGGAGTCACACAAAGCCTGTGGCTCAGGTGTGTCAACCTCAGGTGTGATGCTGGTGTGAGTCTCCCATCCACTCTGGAGCCAGCCAGTGTACCCCTGCAGCCAAAAAGATGTAGTCTCAACTTGGTTTAACAAGTGTATCCTGGGACTGTGGGATACTGGAGTCAGAAAGGGACCTTAAATGACCTAATCACAACCTTCATTTTACACTTGGGAAAACTGAGGCTCCAGCTAGGGAGTTGATTTCTCCAGGGTCAGTCACTCACAGTCAGAAGCCCTGCGTACCCTGGATTTGGTACTCTTAAATGTCATCCCTGGGTTCAGGAAGGTGGCATAGGGTAGAGGGTAAGGAATAGACAAAGAAAAGAGAGTGAGTAAGGAAATTTGCAGGAAGGAATATTTTCCTTTGTAGTTCATGTGGGTTTCATTATTCTTTGTATTGCAATCAGAAAAGACATCAATGCAATGTTTTCACCACTAGAAATGTGCAAATAGAAATGAGAGGACATAAGACAATTGTGTATTTCCTAGATCAGCACTTTTCAAACTCTCCAGTGAGAGACTGGTTTTTGTTTATTTCTAACTGACTAGCTGATATTTCTGTAAATTACTAGAAAAATGAAATGCAAAAAGCAGACTTTCAAACTACAAGTCCACACTTTCATTACTTAGAGACAAGAGACATAAGATTCTTCCTATAAAGTTGATGGACACTCAGCCTCAATCCCTGTGCTCAGTGGACATGGTAGGGTCTGCCCATCAGCACTTGTCTGGGGACCACACTCAGGTGGCGCTGTTCCCGACCTCCTTTTCCCTTGTATTTTGCACATTTGTCTGGTTTCTCTGAATTGGACCTTTATGATATCAGTGAAGGGGATCTGGGCATGTGTTATTCTGGGCAGGCACTTTTTGTGCTGAATAACAATTTAAGAAAATACATTAAATATTCCCTTATGCTAAAAAGAAACAAGTTCATAATTATTAAAAAGAAAACCAGAGCTCTTGGAACACTGTATGGATTCATATTGGGAACATAACTGTGGTTTAAGTCTCTTGAAGGGAGGCTTAATTTGGGGACGTGTTTGCTTTACTTGGTTTGAGTGTAAAGACGATTGAAAATATTAGGCGTTGCCAGTTGTCCATAAATTTAAACTCTATCAATTCTTGTGTCCTCTGAAAGGCCTGTGAACTGTGTCAGTGCATCGGTTAGGAGTAGGTTTGGCCAGATTTAGGAACTTAAAAATACAGAACACCCAGATAAATTTGAATCTCAGACAAGCAATGAATAATTTTTATAAGTATGACCCAACTATTCCATAGGACATATCATATGCAATATTTGGAATATAATTATATTAAAAACATACTTGCCATTTTTCTGAAATTCGAATTGAATTGGGTATGCTGTATTTTATATGGTAACTCTAGTTAGTAGTATCCTTTCAGCTTAGACTTCTGCAACTCTGGATTTTTCTAGCAAGAGGAATCAGTCTAGCCAATCAAATCTGGACATATCAACCCAACTTGCTTAGCTATTGGCAGAATGAAGCTGGACAGTTGATACAAAGTGATGATCTTCCTTTTAGAAAAATGTTTCCCATGTAACAAAGCAGCTATTCATCTTTCTCTACTTTGAGGCTTTTAGTTTGGGGTTTTCCAAAGCTCTGGTCCCACTAATGGCACAAGTCATGGCAGACGGTGTACTTGTAACAACGGCCTCTAGAATCTGCCAGTTATATCAGGACCAAATTGACTCAATGGACTGGAAATAGTGACATTCTTTGCACGGAAATATACAGGGAGGCATAGTGATAAACCAAAAGAAAAAAACATTCTTGGTTTCTACAACATATTGTAAACAAGCTGGCAGAGCTGCATCAATATTTTTTACAAATAAGTTCAATGAGAAATGTAGAAGTACAAAGGCAGAATTAGTTGAAGATAAAAATAAAATCTTAGATACAATGCAGTTTTATTTTAATCCTTCTGAAGCTATGTCCTCTGCCTTTGGTTGCCGTTATTTTTTCATTACCCTCACTGAATAAGAGAATAGGTCTTTAGGTCTTTTTTTTTTTTAAGACAATGGCTTTTTAATATTTTAAAATTAATTTATTTTAAAAATATTTATTTATTTATTTGACTGTGCCAGGTCTTAGTTGCAGCATGTGGGATCTTCATTGTGGCATGTGGGATCTTTAGTTGCAGAGTGCAGGATCTAGTTCCCTGACCAGGGATCGAACCCTGGGCCCCTTGCATTGGGAGCACAGAGTCTTAACCACTGGGCCGCCAGGGAAATCCCAGTCTTTAGGTCTTAAATGAGAGTTTTGAACTTTTTTTGATGTCGAATTGATGCTTCCAGACTTTAAAGACTTAAACTTTTCTTAAATTGCTGTCTCAGGTAAGGAGTAAATGGCTACTTAAAATACACATGTAATTCATTTTGATATCGTCACTTCTGGGAGTTTAAAAATTTCCTCTCAACTAATAATAAAAACCTTACTTAGAAATATATATATATTTTTAAACAATGTTTATTTCACTTAATGAAACATGCTGATTTTAAGACAAATTGGAAAATGCCAAAATTTGTCAAAAAGAAAAGTAAAATCACCAATAACCTCACCAGAAAGGGAAAGTTTCACTGTTGTTATTTTGATGCAGTTCTTCTATTGTCTATGTGTTTATATTTCGTAGTTGAAAACCTACTGCATGTACAATGTTCTGTTTTTTCTGAATTTTTATTTTTTCCATTAGCTATTCAAGTTAAGCATTTCCCATATTGTTAAAATGTTTTCTAAGGATCATTTTAATGGTTGAATTATACTTTATACTGTAATTTATTTAATCACCTAGAGTTGGACATTCAGGTTTCTCTAGTTATTTACCATTAAAATGCTAATGATGATCTCTTTTAGATTCTTAGAACTGAAGTTACTGGGTGAAAAGGATGGAGATTTTTAAGGCTATACATTTTGTTCAGTAGACATTTAATAGAAATGTATGAGTGTCCATTTCATTGACCTTCACTGCTGCCATATTTTCTTTCATTTTATTAATACATTCTCCAGAGAAACACAAGTAGTCAGATATGTATTTGCATATATATATATATATATATATATATAGAGAGAGAGAGAGAGAGAGAGAGAGAGAGAGAGAGGGAGGGAGGGAGAGGGAGGGAGAGAAAGAGAGCAAATTATTTTAACGGATTGGCTCACATGAGTGTGGGAGCTGGCTAATCACAAAACTGTAGGGCAGGCTGGCAAGCTGGAGATGCAGAGAAGAGCTAGTTGAGTCTTTAGTCCAGCTGTAGTCTGGAGACAGACTTCCTTCCTTCTCGAGGGACCTTAGTCTTAACTCTTAAAGCCTTCAACTGATTGGATGAGACCTACCCACATTATGGAGGGTAATCTGCTTTACTTAAAGTCTACTGATTTAAGTGTAAATCATGTCTAAAAAATACCTGGCAACAACATCTAGACTGGTGCTGACCAAACAACTGGGCACCATAACCTTGCCAAGTTGACACATGTAACTGTGTATTAACCATCACATCTGTCATCCAAATAGAGTTTATGCTGTATGACAGACAGTCATGCTCTTTCTTTCCAGTTTGCTATGAAGACATAAGTGACTTATTTAGGATGTTTCTGTATACTGTGAGTTTTATGTTTTAAACACAAAGGTTTTCTCATCCGATTTTGGAGTAAAGCATTTAAGATTTCAATCAAGGACACTGAGGAAAGAGCCTGAGTTTGGACCTTATACAGAAATGAGGCAGAAGTGTTCCTCTACTACGTGATAACTGGGTGAGTGTGGATCAGGTAGTTAAACCTGATCCTTCTCAATTTTGTAAATTGTGAAAAATCATACCCAGTTCCCAGGTACTTGTGCGTTTTCGCTGAGGAAACATTTATAGGCATCTCCTCCAATGTCTAGTATGTAGCTGTCCATCTATATCTGTGTTCATTTACTTCTTTGCCTTCTTTATCTCTTAACTAGTTATCACCACACCCCAGTACTCACTCCAAATAGTCAGTGAAAGAACACTTTCCTTCTGAGTGTTCAGTATGATAGCAGTTCTCCTCCCATGAAAAAAATTTTTTTTAAATTTTATTGAAGTATAGTTGATTTACAATGTATTAATTTCTGCTGTACAACAAAGTGATTCAGTTTTTTATATATATATATATACACACACACATCCTTTTTCATATTCTTTTCCATTATGGTTTATTACAGGATATTGAATATAGTTTCCTGTGCTCTACAGTAGGACCTTGTTGTTTATCCATTCTCTATATAATGGTTTGCATCTGCTAATCCCAAACTCCCAATCCTTCCCTCCCATACACCCCCTCCCCCTTGGCAACCACAAGTCTGTTCTCTATGTCTGTGAGTCTGTTTCTGTTTTGTAGATATGTTCATTTGTGTCATATTTTAGATTCCACATATAAGTGATATCATATGACACTGGTCTTTCTCTGTCTGACTTACTTCACTTAGTATGATAATCTTTAGGTCCATCCATGTTGCTGCAAATGGCATTATTTCATTCTTTTTTACGGCTGAGTAATATTCCATCATATATATGTACCACATTTTGTTTTTCTGCTATGATGGTTAATATTTATTTATATTTTATATTCTATGAATTTCCAGAACATTTTTGAGTTAGGTTACAGTAAAAACATACACAGAGTTATTTAAAAGTCATGTTTTGGAAAAATATTTAAGGACATGGAAAGGTAATTGTTATATTAAAAAAGTTACACAGAGTTTCCACAATATTTTCACAGCTTTGTAAAAGAGAATATATATCTAACCTGGAAGAACATATACCAAAATTTTAAGAGGAATGATTATCTTTGAATTGTAGTATTTTAAAATTTTCTTTTCGCTTTTCTGCATTTCAAAAATACAATGTATATCATTATTTTTGCAATCAGAAAAACATAATGTTATAAACGTACATGCATACATATAATAGGATAGAGGTGGGAAATAGCATAGAGAAAAGAAAGTCAGTATATTTTGTTCTCCTGAATAAATGAATCTAAAATTTACAAGACTTGTTCATTTCCTGAGGCTTATAAAACAGCTACAAATTGTTCATGCTTAGTGCTTTAATTAATACATGCAAATTTTTTTTAACATCTTTATTGGAGTATAATTGCTTTGCAATGTTGTGTTAGTTGCTGCTGTATAACAAAGCGAATCAGCTATATGTATACATATATCCCCATATCCCCTCCCTCTTGCGTCTCCCTCCCACCTCCCTACCCCACCCCTCTAGGTGGTCACAAAGCACCAAGCTGATCTCCCTGTGCTGTGCGGCTACTTCCCACTAGCTATCTATTTCACATTTGGTAGTGTATGTATGTCCATGCCACTCTCTCACTTTGTCCCAGCTTACCCTTCCCCCTCCCTGTGTCCTCAAGTCCATTCTCTACATCTGCATCTTTACTCCTGTCCTGCCCCTAGGTTCTTCAGAACCACTTTTTTTTTTTTTTTTTAGATTCCATATATATGTGTTAGCATACTGTATTTGTTTTTCTTTTTCTGACTTACTTCACTCTGTATGACAGATTCTAGGTCCATGCTCCTCACTACAAATAACTCAATTTCGTTTCTTTTCATGGCTGAGTAATATTCCATTGTATATATGTGCCACATCTTTATCCATTCATCTATCCATGGACATTTAGGTTGTTTCCATTTCTTGGCTATTGTGAATAGTGCTGCTATGAACATTGGGGTGCATGTATCTTTTTGAATTCGAGTTTTGTGCAGGTATATGCTCAGAAGTGGGATTGCTGGATCATATGGTAGCTCTATTTTTAGTTTTTTGAAGAACCTCCATGCTGTTTTCCATAGTGGCTGCACCAATTTACATTCCCGCCAGCAGTGTAGGAGGGTTCCCTATGAAACTTCAGTTTTTACTTTTTGTGAGTATGTTTCGTTTCACCTTCCATGATTTCCTAAAGTAGCATGCATTAAGCACTGATGAGTAAATAAGATGATTTTAGATAATTATTTATTCATTTATTTAACACACATTTATTAAGTGTGTATTAAATTCCAAGGACTGCTCTAGGTGCTGGGGATATAACAGGGAACAAGACAAATATGCTCCTTTCCCTTGTGGAGCTCAGATATTAGCGGGGGTGCTACTCAAGCAAGGAAACCAATGAATACAGAATCAAACGACAAGTAATGTTGGATTAGTCAGGGTAGGCTAGGTGATGCTGTGGTAAGTCACCAAATCTCAATAGCATAATCCAACAAAGGTTTACTTCTCATGCATGGCAAGTCAGTGGCTGGTCCAGGTGACTATTCAAGGCAGCTGTTCTCACCCCTCTGAGATGCTTACTCCATATCAGCACATTCTTGCCTCAGAGAAGAGTGGACTGGAGAATTAAACAGCAGCAGTTAAAGTTTTTGTGGGTGTCGCTCGTAAAAGCTTCATATTTTATTGGGCATAGCAAGTCATGTGGCCATTCCTACTTTCAGTGAAATGGAGAAGTGTGAGTCTTGCTAATCCTAGTGGTAAAGGAGGTCCAGATGTGCCCGCCACAGTATTGAGTGCTACGAAAAATGTATATAGAGAGTTGGTGGACAGTGTGCATTTTTTAAAAAGATAATGGAAGCAAAATAAACATGAGCCTTGTGTATATTATTGCTTAGAATTCTAATAAAGTTCACATGGATTTCAGAAAAAATTGAGTCAACTTAAAGAAAATTATTTTTATTGTTTCAAATTGGTACTCAGATATGAGAAAAAACATTAAGGTCATTTGTGAATGGTTGAAGTTTGAGACATATTGATTTGTTAAATCTACTTGAGGACATGGATAATAATACCGTATTTATACTGGTACCCTCGATTTTTTAGGCCCAGAATAGAGGCTCAATAAACTGTTGTTGAAGTTAATATTGTTCATTGTTTTAAACTGCTCTTGCTTTTCTACTTAACTGTCTTGAACTATAGTCCATTGTAGTTTTGTCTTGAGGCTTGAAATTTTCTTCCAAGGCCAATTTTTATTGTCTTTATCTACATTAATATTTTTACATTCAATTATCGTTTAAGTTTGGGCCACACATACTTGAATGGTAGTCTCTTTCTTCTTATTTGTCTCAGACATTTTCTTAAACCATTGGTAAGGATTCAGTAGGAGAAAAGAAAGTTGTAACATTAATGTTGGAATTTGCAATCTACCATCTTGTCTTTAAGAAAACAAACAAACAACTTTTATGTTTCATACTCATTTGGCAACTGCTGGGTTGGAAAGAGATTTCACAAATTTGAATAAAGTGGGCAGGAAATGCCACAGTTTTTGCCTTTTACGTTTTACTCAAGGTCATGGATGTCTTTCTTAAAGGTAAAATAGGATACTCCTTTTGAAGATAGTATGATTATGGTTTTTCCTTATATCTCTACTGTTCTTTTACTTTTGACTGAGTCTTTGTAATTTACAAAAATAAATCATCCAGGGCTTCCCTGGTGGTGCAGTGGTTGGGAATCCACCTGCCAATGCAGGGGACACGGGTTCGAGCGCTGGTCCAGGAAGATCCCACATGCCACAGAGCAACTAAGCCCCGGCGCCACAACTACTGAGCCTGCGCTCTAGAGCCCGCAAACCAGAACTACTGAAGCCTGTGTGCCGCAACTACTGAAGCCCGCGTGCCTAGAACCTGTGCTCTGCAACAGGAGAGGCCACCGCAGTGAGAAGCCCACGCACCGCAACGAAGAGTAGCCCCCGCTCGCTGCCACTGGAGAAAGCCCGCACGCAGCAATGAAGACCCAACGCAGCCAAAAAAAAAAAAAATTAAAATCAATCAGTCATCCAGAGAGGGGACCCAGTTCTTCTCTGGGTCAAGGGCAAACCAGAAGAGTCTCTGTCTCTGCCCAATTGCCCCTTATTTCAATACCATCACTTCCCCATCTCTGGATACGTGTCTGAAACATCCTCTCAATTCTGTTAGGCAAGAACTTGTCTTAAATGAGTGCCTCTCCAGTCTGTGCTGTGAATCACGTGAATCTATAAGAGTCCATGCCCTTTGATGCAGTTTGCTGCTTTGGGATTTGTACAAAATTTGTTTATTTGGCAAATGGCACACAGCTGGCTTCTGATTTAGAGAGTGCCTTAAACTAGTTCCCTCCTACCTTAACTTGATCGTTTAAATGGAAAATGCTGCAGCTCCAACAGAGCAGACATGATATAAAAACTATTTCTGACATGACTATCTTGCCCCCCGAATCTCCATGGCTACTGGGATCTCAGGGAAAAAAAAAAAAAATGAATGAAACACAGGTTTTACCATCCTCACAAGGGCTAAACTGTCTTTACGTTATTTAAGAAAAGCTTTAAATGTTCAGTGAATGTTCTTAAGCTAATGACAATTAATGCCCAGAAAATACCGATAATCCAATGGAATAGAATAGATTTTGGGAAGCAGCAATTTGTGTAGAAATTGCTCACAGTATTGACACATACTGGGAACTTTGCATATAAGTGGGCTATAGCGTACACTGAGAGGAGTTATTTATTTGGCTTTTTATTTGTAAATAAGGCAGTAGTCCTTTCCCTTTAAGGAGCATCTTGGCAGTTATGAATGAAAGAATACTGATGTCCTTTGTCCAAAGTGGCCACGTTGGCAGAAGCATCTTGGCAGTGATGGAGGAGCATCTTGGCAGTTATGAATGAAAGAATACTGATGTCCTTTGTCCAAAGTGGCTGTGTTGGCAGAAGCCATCTAGGATCCTGATCCTAGGTGTCTTATAATTTGGAGGAACCCCAATCTTTCATTTAGGAAGACAGCATTCTGTAGTTGAAGATGCTTTGGATAGAGTCCTGGCTGTACTGTTAACCATCACTAATTTAGCTTTCCCCACCAAATTCCACCAAGGCTTGTAGACCTTGTCCCAGCCTCATTCTCTACTCTTTACTCCTCTACTCTTTACTTGCTCCCTTCCAGCCCCTGCACTATATCTGGCACATTCCAAAGACACATGCTTGCTGCCAGGCTTTCTGTTCTTACTGGTCCTTCAGCCTGGGATGCTCTTCTCCAGGTGCAGGCTTGTGTTTATTGAGCAGATCCAATAAGTACCAAGGTGTTATCAATGCTTCACATGTTTAACTCAGTGAATTCTCATAATAACTGTATGAAGTGGGCAGTGGCGTCGGTTGGAGGAGGCGCCTTGTTCTGATCTGTGTAGCACTATATCCCCTGCACCCAGAAATGTACTGAAAGATGGATATGAGTTGGGTTAGAGTTGTTGCTGATATTTAAGATGTCTTATTCTTCAGACATTTACGGAGCAACCATTTGGTGCCAGATGCCATGCCAGTTTTAAAAAAGATGAAGGTAAACAAGAATGATGGGACCTCCTCCTTTCCTGCTTTTCCTGATGCTTTTAGAGCATCGTAGAGAAAAGAGGCAATTCATAGGTAGTGACATAGGATGAGCATTATATTAGGGTAAATACGAGGTGCTGTGGGAAAGCCAGAGTGCATAGGAAGCCACTGGGTGTGGGTGGTGCTGAGACCAAAGGGCGGGCTGGAGGATCTGCTGAAGGTGGGTCTGGGAGAGCCCCCCTGGCAGAGGGGATGACCGAAGGCCCTGAGAGCACAGCCCAGACCTGAAAGCAGGGCAGTGTCACTCAGGCATCAGACATGGGGGACAGGGTCTACTGCCTGCCTCTGGAGAAGAAAGTTAGGTTTGTAAGTGACTTGAAAAGTATACCAAAAGTCAGGACTCTATTGTCTGAGTAGTGAGATGCTGCAAAGAATTTTAAAATCAATGTGATTTTTATTTAGTATCTGATTCAGTTGACTCTCTCCAGCTAGGTAAGTTGGAAGTAGTTCCATTTTCTAGATGAGACCTCTGAGTCCCAGAAGAACACATAAACATTGGCAGACTTGATTTAATTTTCTCAGTGACAGGGCTTCTACCTCCTACTCTCCACCCTCTCCCCTTCCTTCCTTCCGATCGTCATTCTTGTCAAAAGTCAAACATAAAACTGTGTGCCCACCATCCTGATCTGTCTCCAAGGAACCTACCTGCACTCACAGGGCTCCCAGGAACCAGACCCCTGCGGGAAGCCCATTGCCCCAGGGGTAGTAGGGCTTGTACATGGGACCGCATTCTCTGGTCTTCTTGCCTAGGAAGCTGGATTTGTACCGGGAACCTTTCATCTGAAAAGGCAACTCTGGGCTGGGGAGAATACAGCCGACTTGACAAAGTTGAGAGGAGTTCAGTGCTGGTCTGCCCACGCTCTGGGCATGCGTGAGCCCTCAGCAAAACACAGCTGGCACGTCTAATTTTAGCCTCGCCTGCCTTGAAAAGGGACCCTTTAAGGAAATATATTTCCTCTGAAACAATCTGTATTATAATGTAGCAGCTGATAGACACGTCAGAATACTACTTATTATTGGTGGAGAAACACCCTGCCAAGTGATTATGATTTTTGTTCTTTGTGTTTGTGTATGATGATGTCAGGAAAGTGATTAAAGCCTCCATGAATCATAAAGAGATAGACAGTGAGAGAAACAGTGATTTTATTTATCAAGACGATCATAAACCGAAGGGGACACCTCTTTAGATTTTTACAAAATGGATGTAATGATCAGATTGATTATTTCTGCTGTGATAAGTTGCTGATTGTGATCTGATGATGCCTGGCTTGTTACGAGCAGTCCTGGAGTAGACTACAACATTTCTTCAGTACTTACCATCCTCCACGTTCTCCGAGAAGTAAAAGGTTAGTTTCTAAAGCAGGTCTTGGATTCCTTCGGCTTTAGTGCGTTCACAGGTTTTGAAAGCATCCGGGACACACTTTTTCCATTTTCACCAGCAAGCTTAGCCCGTCTGCCTTGATTTTTTCCTTTCTCTCCCTTCCTCCCTTCGTCCTCCTGTCCCTCCCGGGGTCTGCTGTGTTTTGTTTCGCAGTGTGGCTTACCTTGAAACTTGGCAAGCAAAGCAAAGAAGGCAGCTCTTGTGCGGGGTTGATGGAGGGAAGGATAAGGAATCATCCGCCGCCCACATTTGAGTTCCCCGGGATCAGCGGCAGCGGCAGCAGCTTTGCTGCAAAAACCGCTTTGCTATTCGAGATAGCCAGTAGAGGGAATCGGAACTTTGCTTGCAGCAGGGGTTGAAGCAGCCTTTTTTTTTTTTCTCGGAGGAAAGACTGCAGCCTTCTGGACTGCGTACGCTGCTCCCTGGAGGGGCTCTCCGGGTCCCACCCACTGGCTGGAAGGAGGGGACGTGAATGAAAGGACAGGACAAGCACCGAACACCATGTCACTCTGGGAGGGACACAGCAGCAACTGAGCTGTGAGAGGTTTTTTTTTTTTTTTTTTAGTTTTTCTTTTCCCCTTTCTTTTTCTTTCTTCCCTCCCCCCTTTTCTTTTTTCTTTTTCTTTCTTTTTTTTTTTTTTTCGTTTTCTTTAAGGTGGGGAAAGAGACACACAGGAGACAGGAAGCTGATCTGCAAGATTTCCGAGTTGTGCTAAAAGGACTTTGATTTTTTTTTTTTTTCTTTACAAACGTTGGCAATTGACATCACTACGGACAGCCGGGTAGAGAACAAACTGCCTCATCCCAAGTGGACCCCAGGCGAGAGCTGGGGAGGCTGTGTGGGGGTTTTCCTACAAATCCCCCACCTCCCTCTTTTTTTGGTGTGTTTCTTTTTAAAATTCTTGCTGTGTTGGAACTAGTGAGTGGTGGAAGACTCTCCGAAGCCTCATCAGTCATCGGAACTGTCAGGAATAGTGGTTCCAGAGGAAGCTCGGCCTGGGGCACATACCCTGTCATCCAGTTCCCTGCCTCGGAGACAGAGATTCCAGCTACATGGGCAAACGCCTGGATCAGCCACAAATGTACCCCCAGTACACTTACTACTATCCTCATTATCTCCAAACCAAGGTATGGCTTGCTCCACAGTCTGGCAGCAGTGGGGTGTCCTTCTGAACTTGGGATGGGAAACAGACAGGCATGGGAATTATTATTTACCACCTCCCTCCCCTTACCCCATCACCTCTTCCTGCTTCTTTGAAATTAGTAACATAGCAATGGAGTTAATGAAGCAGAGAAGGATATAAGAAGAAAGCAAGCCTGGAACGGGTGCTTTCTCTTTAAGAAGAGATAATAGTTTTACTTGAGTTCCTTTGTTGTTATTTGGCTGCCTAGGTGTTCCTGATATCCATCAAGTCCTTGGCCGATGGGCAGGGTTGTTAAAAAGGAGATCATAACAGTGATGATCAGGCACAAGAATACAATTTCAGGGGCTTTTCTGGTGAGCTGTTCTTTGTTTGTGGCTCTAAAAGGTTTTTTCCCACTGGATAGGACACGCCGGGGTGGGGGCGACTCAAACTTTTAACCGCTGAGTGTAGCATGAAAGACGGGTGTGGGAAGGTACACGGTAACTAATTCAAGTCTCTTAGAGTTTGCTTGGGTACATTTTTGTGTTTTCTATGGCCTTATTTTATACTGAGGATGATCAGGATGCTAGAGAGTGAATTTAGGAGCTTTACAATAGATGTTCTTTACTTTTAGAAGCTAGATGTTGGCTGCCATCAGGAGGCCTGGGTCTTGAAAAACGATGAAATATACTGATGATAATTGGACATGAATTGGTTAAATACTTTAGGCTTTATGTGTGTGCTCAAATGATCATGAGGGGGCCAGTGGCAAGACCACGTCACTGAACAGTGGGTCATGCCAATCATGAACTTTATCCTGCAGTTCAGACATGGAAGACTCTCAGGTGTGAAATCTCTGCTCCAATTTGTCAATTACATCGGACTTAATTTCAGGGGAAAATGTTGGTTGTTCCCCCTTGAATGCATGGATTGTATTCCTTTATGGATGATATTATTTTATATTGCATTAGCCAGACTCTACCGTGTTCTTGGTAAATACGCCAGGAGTGAACAAGGCATGCCTGAGTGATCTGTGCTGTCACCAGGACTGGGTGCTGTGATTTGGGGTTGGTAATTCATGCCGTAGTTAGCTCTCATTTATTCTCTCTCACCAAACAATGCTGATTTGTAAACCAGATCAGGCAGCAGACTTTCAGTATTATATTAAAGATTGTTCTTTTTTTCCTTTCCTTTCTCAGTCGCTTTACAATTTGCCCTGCCCCTCCAAGGTCGACTCACACTGCTTTTTGCCTTTGTGAGCATTTAGTTTGGGCTGCTGCTGAAATAAATAGACCAGCCCGCCTGCTCCAGTGGCTAGAGTTTTAACTCTTTGGGGGATTGGGAAGAGAACGGCTGCCTGCCTTCCTCAAAGAAATGGCAAAGCAAGGACAAGTTAAAAGGAGAAATTTATAGTCATTTCTCATCCCTCAAAGAAACAGAAACAACAAACAAAGGTTGCATGAAAAATATCGCACATTCCATCCCCTTTAGTCATTTGGCTAAATTTTTCCAAATGTTTCAAAATTCATGCTTTCTTTTTGGTTCTCGTTTTCTCCGATGAAGTCTATTCAGAAAAGAAACTTTAGATCAAAATGAATGGAATAATTGCTTTTTGGTTTGAGATTTCTTTTAACCTATTGCTAGCAGGAAATAATGTCGGGCACGTTATATTAAAGACACAGGACCAGCTACACTGGTGGGAAGTTTGTGTGTGTGTGTGTGTGTATGTGTGTGTTGTTTGGGGTAAAGAGGAAACATGGGGTGTTGAGGGAAAAGAGAGCTAGAAAAATAGAGAGGGAATTTAAAAATAAATCTGTTTTGGGGTCCTATGTAGTTTAGTGTTGTGTAGACAGGCAGCATCTGGATCTTGTTACTTTCAAGCTAGTCAAAGCCATCAACTTCTGGAACATTTTTAAAGAAGTTAGATCCATTAGGCGACCTCAGCTGATATTTGGGTAATCAGATCAGGATGGTAGGGAGTATAAGATCAGCTACTTTGGCTATCATGGTAGTTCATATTGATTATTACGTTGTAAAATTTCGACAGTGCTGTGAAGTTGTCAAATATCATTACAGTGGCTCTGAAATGACAGACATTAATGACATTCCTGGAAGCTGAAGATATGAAAATGTGCCCTGTTTGGGAACTTAGGCACTCAGGGAATGGGAGGAAGGGTCAATGTGCAATATTTTAAAATATGGGAACTTTCTGACAGCATTCACACTGTATAATAAAGTCTCATCACACCCCAGCATAGCATGAAAACAACCGGGTTGTTTCAGTAGCACTTTCTGCTCCTTTTACACTTATATCTCAAAATATAACGTAGAGTAATTTTGAAGGAAATGCATGCTGCTTAGATTTATTTGCTAAGCCTAGGTGGAATTCCATAAAATCCACTGTCCTTCCAGCCTTGGCTTGTAGTTTTAATCCAATTTTAAAATCATTGCTTTTTAAAATGATGCTAATATGTAAAGAATATTTATGGTTGATAAAAATAGAATTCTGTGGTTGACAACAAAAATCATATTCTGGTGATACCGTGCCTTAAACTGTTCTCTAAATTCAGGTGTTTTTAACTCACCCACGAAAGCTATTTGCTGACATTAGTTTGGGTTGGAAAATCTTCATGGGATGTTTATTATTGTATTCATTCAGAAAATGCCAAAATACTGAGCCTTCTCTTTCTACCTAAATATGTGTGTTAAATGCAGCTGCTATTTTCTTATGATAAAACAAAATGAAAACGGATTTTGAAATAAATGCAACTGTCTTCCATTTCCTCAAATGCAATTTAAGTTTTAGAAAAACTTGTGACACTTCCCTGCTTTCTCTGCTCCCCTTATTACCCATCACATTAGAACCAATCTCTTCACTTTGTTGCTTCAAAAGAAAAAAAAAATAGAAATAAGATATTTATGCTTTTGTTTCTTTGAAAAAATTTCCAGATGCTTAAAATGTTATATTAGAAAAATGTATGGGAAAGTCAAATAAAAGGAAAACCCATGGCTGACTTGTAGCTGTTGTACCTTGTAGTAATGTGGGTATAACATGCTTACTCTCCCAGACCTCACATTCAAAGTTGTCACTTGTCAATCTTGCTTTTGACCGATTTTGTTTTCCTAGCCAAAGAAGCAATTTCTAAAAAGAACATTACTTTTATTTAGAAGTAATGAAGAAATTTTGGTGACATGTCATAATATTTCAATAAGAGACATAACTGGATTTTAAAAAAAGAGTTTCATCAAAACGAATTTGCTGTTGGAAAAGCCACCCATAATAATCAGCAAGTTTTAGAGAAAGGAGATCAAAAAATAGTTTCTTAGCTTAATGATAATATATGTAATGATGTTTGCTTAAGTTGTAACATAATATTTCTCAAGAATTTTGTTACAGCCCATTCCAAACAACCAACCTGTTGCTATTGCATTATGAGACCCAGGGTGAATTTCAATCTGAATTCGAGGTACTTTGGGGGTGTTTTTTTTGAAAAACAAATGAGTTGAACTGGGAAAGCTAAAGAGTAAAACGTGGTCACAGCCTGGTGAGTTGATATTTTGCAGTTGAGAAATAGATATTTCTCTCATATGTGATATTTAGAAAACTTTAGTCATCTTCATGAAACTTAAAACTCACCCAAGCGCACACAGCAAGTTTGTCTTTTCTTCCTTTCCACGCCCTTGCCAGATCACTCTATTTCTCCCAGTTCAGTGCAGTTTCTAATCACTCTGCTTTTTCATCAGTCTGCTGCCTGCCCTTCTTTGGCCATCTGCTTCCTCAGAAGACCTTGAAGAAAGGGGTTCAGACCATGGAACCCTATCCAGGTCTCCCTGGCTGGTGGTACTCAAATTCTGTTCAGAGCCTGGTGTGAAGTTGGGGTCAGGTGGAGGAGTAATTCATCACCAGCACACTGATTTCAGGCTGAATTTCCAGCCATCTGCAGCTGGACAGCCGCCCAGCTCTAAATGTCTAGCTGGACCCCAGTTGTGCCATGAAAAGAGCAGACACTTGAAAACACAAGGCCAGGGCGCCCTGCAAAGGAAGAGGGAGCCTCCCCGGGGGGCCAAGGATATTCTTAAAGATGTGAATGTACAGGTCCTACAAAAGCAAAACAAAACAACCCTTCACACATTCCTCGCACATGAAAATGTAGAAAATCTTGCAGAGGGAGGGAATGAGTTTAGAATTTCCTTAGTACTTCCTGCCTCAGATTTGCATTGATAGTCAGAGTTGGTAACTTGCCAGTTACCAACCAGTTTTGTATGTTTCAGCCTTGAAAACTCCCAGGTACTGTTTTCCTTTGAAGGACTGAAACATATAAAACCAGTTTTCTAAAAATCTTACAGCAAGAGAATTTTTAGGAATAACTCCACATATTTCTTTCACTGCAGGGGGGTTATATGATAGCATGAAATGATGATCGATCTTATCTCCTGTTAGAATGTGTACTATTTTAATTGGTTTTAAATGAGAGAAACAGAGAAACAAGAGGCTACCTTGCCTTTTCAATTTGGTTTTTTTTCTTTACTCCTCCAAATCTTTGTTTGCATTGGGATTTTCTTTCTCTAATGTCGTCATTGTTTTCACAACACTAAGTTTGGTGCCTACTAAAAGGAGTAGAAATGTAAAAAGTTCATGCTTTTTTTTTTTTTTTCCCAGAATAATTCCAAACTTAAGGGAAACACTGTGTATATTTCTTTGAACAGTATCTTTCCAACACATTTTCCTTTCACTTTCTCTCAATTTGGAAAAAGAAAAACAGAATTATAACTCAAACCTATTTCCATGAAGTACTAAAATGTATTTGAGGGCTGGAGGTAGGGGCCACGTGAAGGAAGAGGCCAAAGAGAAGGAAGGATGCACATCATTCCAGGTCTTTCTGGCTCCAGGAATTATGGAAAGCTTCGTTTTTGCACTAATATGATTTACACAATCCTTTTTGACATTATCAGTCTTTTTGGCAGAGAGAAGTCTCAGTCACAATGATGCCCATGCCAAATTCTAAGAAAACCAGGGTTTTCCTTTAAAAGAAAATCTTTGGAGTGTTGGACTTCTTATTCAGAGTAAATGGTTGATGTTTATCCAAAATTGACTTCAAGTACTACATTAAAATTGTGTTTTGTAACAGCCTCATAAGCCACAGCTGTATGTGATTAAATAGTGTAATATCAAAAGCATGTGAGAAGAGACATTTTTATGCTATAGCTGTTCGCAGCAAGAGTACAGATGGGGCTGAGGGGAGCCCAAGAGCAGAAATGTGTGTGGTGATACGTGTGTTGTTGAGGATATGCTATGATACGTTGTGTTGAGGGTACGTGTTGCTATTTTTGGCAGTAGTGGGAAAAATGCTGAACTATCTTGGATGTGATTAAAAATATGCTATTTGAAAATGGAAACCAACATAAAATACCCATTTTTATTTTAAATATGGAATGCCATTTCATTGCAAAACACATAGTTACTGAATGGATCTGAAAGAAATACAGATGGAAAGATGAAAGTTATTCCCATGAAGCACACATTCAAAAAGTAAAAGTGAAGTTTTTCCTTTCTGTTTTGAAATTATAAATGGTTTTCTTCTCTGTTTCTTTGCTACTTTAATCTATGGAACTATTGTAAGAAAACCTTCAGGCCATTTATCCCTAAACAAAAGAGTGATACATGGTAAGGATCAGTGACTTAGAGCAAAATAGGTGGCAGTGTGATTCTTTTTTAAGATGTTTGAGAATATGATATTCAGTTTGGTATGAATATGAAAATTTTGTCGCTAGTGTTAAAAATTACATAGTCACACAAGGAGACAACTTTTGTTTCTTTTTCTTTAGCAGGGATGTTATAGTAAAGAGGCTTTAACTACAGTGTTTTTGAAAGACTGTTCGTGAAAACTATAATCTCTTATCTTCTAGAGATTATCATTCTATAGGGTTACTAATACTAATAAAAGATTTTTTACTAAGTGATCATTTTCAGGGCCTTGAAAAAGCCTATAGAATTGGCTCTTTATTTTCAGATTTCAAACATTCGAAAGCAATTTTCAAAAGGCAAGGAGAGGTGTGGACCGAGGTAAGTTGGATTCTGTTTGTTTTGGTTTTGAATTTTTCTTTTTCAAGTTGATATTGGCAGAGAATTTGTTCACATAACTTTATTTTTCCATGTAGCTTTATTGGTCAGGAACTATATACCATGTAGAATCAGATATCTGAATGAAGTTTTTCTGCTCAGAACATCAACCTCTAATATACATCCAATTTCTAGTGGATGGAGAGTAAATTATAAGACATTCATTCTGCTTTTCTTTGGGAGAATTCTCTGATTTGTGTGTCAGTGAGTTAGTTTCTAGGACAGGTTCCCTAAGATCCCTTCCAGGCTTAGCATTTGTGACTCTTGCTTTGAGATGGATGAGGCTGCTTTGATATATTAGGGATATTTGGGAGATGACCTTGGATTTGTGCCACTGATGAGTTTTTGTTCGGGTCCTCAGCGCTTTCTACAGAGCAGATCAAGCACTGCTTTGACGACTCTGGAGGCTTGACACATGAAACTGTCTGCATCCTTCACCACATCTAAATCCAGGGCACCCAGAGAAACACCCCCATTACCCAGGATTGGGTGGAGAGCAGCTCCCACGGGTGAGGCCAAGTGACAGGCACTCTTTAATCATCATTGCTGGCTTTGTCGTGGTTCAAGTTTTCTTCCTTGAGTGGGTAAAATTAGGCCTTATGCGAAGACTTGCTCTCTCCAGGTGGCATAAGAGCTGAATAGTGATGCATGTGTTTGGCCAAACCAGTTGATCTCATTAAGATCCTAACAGCCCGAGCTTCCCTGGTGGCGCAGTGGTTGAGAGTCCGCCTGCCGATGCAGGGGACACGGTTCGTGCCCCGGTCCGCGAAGATCCCACATGCCGCGGAGCGGCTGGGCCCGTGAGCCATGGCCGCTGAGCCTGCACGTCTGGAGCCTGTGCTCCACAGCGGGAGAGGCCACAACAGTGAGAGGCCCACGTACCGCAAAAAAAAAATAAATTAAATAAAATAAATTTTAAAAAAAAGATCCCGACAGCCCTAGTTTCATGAATGAATCTAAGAGCTCGTGTACATGTGGAAATAACAATTGATAGATGAAATGCTATTTTGACTGGAGTTTGCAAAACCTTCAAATCCCTGAATTTCTGAATAGTAACCTTTAAAGAGCAGGGAAAAAATACTCTAGTAACCAGAGTGCATGGTATTGTAGGAGAAAAATAATATCTTCTCCAGGACACATAAACAAAAACATTCTCTTTTCCTCTCTTTCTCACTAGGTACTCTTCTTGGTCCTCCTCAAAGCCCCTGTTACCTGAATTAATGAAAGTAAATGGAACCCTGAATTTTGTTTTTATGAATGACTAACAAATACCAAAAATAAACTAGACTACATACACAGTCAAGGCAACCCTGATAATATCCTTTCCTGTTGTGTGGAAAGTAAGGCATAATAGAAGTAAAATAAATCTCATGATATTCTAAATATTGGTAGTAAGTGTTTTGGGGAACTGATTTTTAACTTTTTCTAGAATTAGTTTTCTTATCATTATACCTTAGGGTTAAGAAATTGGCATGTATTGCCCAGATGCAGGTGACCTTCTGTTTATCTCATTCTTAACTGGTGGTTTTCAAGCTGAATATGGATCATGTATAGAATTTAACGAGAATTTTGGAGAAGTCTTCCTATTTTTATCTAGGGACTGCTATTTATCATAGTCATATTTCTGATTGATGACAATTTAGTGAAAAGGAAAATGGGAAACAGAATGCTATCTGGTTTTCTGGAACGGTTTAAGATTTCTTAAAAGGTTTTCTTATGTATACAAGTCATATTTGAGGCTATTACTGATGACTGTAAACTCTTAGGTTGCCACTTTTAAAACTTATTCACACAGATTGGATGGTGGCATCCTGGATATAACTTAGGACTAAGGTAACTTAAAATTCAAGCAAATATACATTTTTTCTCTCTTTCTTTATTTTTGCATTTTTAAGCAAATATACTTTTAAAGTCCCAAATAGTTTTTTAAAATCTTTCTTTCTTTCTTTCTTTCTTTCTTTCTTTCTTTCTTTCTTTCTTTCTTTCTTTCGCTATGCTGGGTCTTAGTTGTGGCATGCAGCATATTTTAGTTGCAGCACGCAGGATCTTCAGTTGTAGCATGCGGGATCTAGTTCCCTGACTAGGGATTGAACCCGGGCCCCCTGCATTGGGAGCACAGAGTCTTAGCCACTGGACCACCAGGGAAATCCCCCAAATAGTTTTGAGTAGATGAAGTATTTGAAGAAGTGTGTACAAAGCTTGGAAGAAAATTTCAGACTGTTTTCAGGGATATCATACAAGAAAACCATATGACTTACCCATGATGTTGAATTTCTTCTTGAGAGATGAGAGAAGCAGATTATTTTTAGCTTGATGCTAGTCCCTTGAAGGGTTGTGACAGCTCCTGTGTTAGCCTTGGTCTTGGCTTTCGGCCCCTCAGTCTCTTGTCCATTGCCAGGCATACCAGTCGAGACTGTGCCTTCAGAAGTACGGATGTTGTGTGGTAATCTAGGTAGGCAGGGAAATCGGAAAAGAATAAATTTCTGATGTTCTTTTCTCAATTTATTCCAAAAAGTTAACCATTGACTTTACACTTTATTATTCATCTGTTAGGACAACTGGACTTATGTTAGCAACAGGGAATTTTCCCTTTCTGGCTTGTTCTTGTGTTTAACTTTGTTGAAGTTAAACACAAAAAAGTTGAGGAAAAAGTACAAGGGAATAGGTCAGTGAACAGGGAAGAATTCTAATCTTTTAAACTTTTTTATTGAAGTATAGTTGATTTACAAGGTTGTATTAATTTCACCTGTACAGCAAAGTGATTCAGTTATACATATATATATTCTTTGTCACATTCTTTTCCATTATGGTTTGTTACAGGACACTGAATATAGTTCCCTGTGTTATACAATAGGACCTTGTTGTTTATCCATGAACAGGGAAGAATTTTCCTCCAAATTTAACGACGTCCTTTAACAATGGGAGAAGTAAAGGGTCATTCTAAAACTTCCATATTTTCTGAACACTTTAGGGGCCTCCCACTTCTCAACAAATATATTAAACATATTAAAGTGTACTCATATTCCACATCAAATTATATTTTTTGTAATAAAATATGGGAAGAGTTTTTATTATTTTGCCACTAAAACTCTCTGAGTACGAGTAAATTCATTTATGTGTGCTTGTGAATTTATGTGCACTTACCATCTTGTATATGTAGGTGTTCTTGCAAAATGAAAAAAATCTAATCTACAGATCTTCTTGAGGTACAAAGAAATATTATTTCGGTCTCTACTAAATAGAACAATGAATAAAGTTGGCAATGTATTATGCTTTGTAGAAACAAACGTTTGATAAATTTGGTTTCACAGGTTTCTTTTTTGTTTGGAGGCAATACATTTTTCTCATCTTGTCAGTGCTTTTGTGGGTCCCTAAAGTGGTCGGAGAGCCTGGAAAGCTGGCCATATCTCTACCTACTGTGACATTTTGGCATTCAAGATATCTCTGTATTTTAGTAATCCCAAATTTCCAGGGTGGGACATGTGTTAGAACAGCACAGTGTATTGGAAAATGTCATTAACATTCTTTGGCTAAAATATGTCACAAGCAGATACATTGGATTGACCTTTGGTGGTGAGAGCAATTGAGAGTTCCAGATCTGGGTGCCAGGTTCACAGAATTTTTTCATTGTGCAATTGGTAGAATTGTTTACCAATTGGCAAGAAAAAGAGCTTGACTGTAACAGGTGTTTCCCTGGGCTCTCAGCTTAGGGTCCAAGCAGGAGGCAAGTTCCTGGCACAGTAGTTATTTTATGGCATAATCTTTCTAAATTCTTCTGTTTCTAAATAGGGTCATGGGTTTTTTTACACGTATTAAAACGGCCACCTCCTCCTGTTCCCCAAGTCCATGATTATTCACCTTGGATGACTTCTCTTGGTTTCCAGAGGTCCCTGTCAACCCTGCAACATCTGTGTGCCTCTGAAAGCAGACATGTCTGCACATATGCACACCCCAGTCAGACCCACCATGACTTTCACAAGTGGGTGAGCACCCTGAAGATACTGCTTCTCTAGCCTTAAGCCAAGCACAATGCTTCCTTCATTTTTATTCTGATTTTTATTATTTTCAGTAATATAAGAAAACAAGGATGCCAGGTCCAGAGCATGGCCTTCTCCCCCCACCTCAGTCAAGAAGGACTTTTCTCTGTCTCTTTAGACCCCTGCATATGCTCACACCCGAAAACTCCCTCCCCTCCCACAATCTTGAAGGGAGAATTCTCATAATCACCCAATGTTTTGATTCTCCTCCTAATTACTCAGTTTTCCTTCCCAGCCCTCTAGCCAGATCTCACCAAATTTCATCAGCAGATTCAATGAATAAGCTTTGATTTCTCTTTCACAAACATAAAATACACACACACACACACATTTCTGGAAACTTTAAGAATTGTTTCGATGGTTCTGATTTTCTCTGAGGCTAAATGACCACTGAGAAATATGGAGAGGCAAAGTGGTCTTAAGGAGACATATACTCATTCTTTTCAGGTCTAATAAGTTTTTTGCTGCTAGCTGATGGCAAAAGGGGACGAGTCTCACCAAAATACAGATGACTAATAACTTTTACTTTCTTTCAAAAATGTAGTATCTTCCCATGATCTGAGATATATTGATAATGTATTATGCAAACTATATATATATTCTTTTTCCTCCGTTATTCTTGATAGAATTTTTTAGAAATCTTATTGATAGATTGACTCTAATTTTTCCCCAATTTCATTGTTTATTGTTTATATTGTGGAAATTCTAATGATCCTCAAAGCTTGTAATGATGAGGCTGTAAATAGCATGGTAGAAAAAAATGGCAGTTCCATGATTTTAATTTTACAAGTGATTTAGGAGAAGCACCAAGAAAGATAAAACAAAGAAAAGAAGAAAGAGAAAATAAGAGGCTAATGTTATCAAGTTCTAATTTATTTTTGAAAATGTCTGGAATTTGACTATTTTTCTTTCCAAAGGCAAAGGATAAGAGCTGTTTGCAAAGGAAGTGATAGTTTAGGAATCAAAGAACCATCTTCGGGAAAAACTTTGATGTGAATATAGAACTTGATTTGGAGGAGTCATATAGTTGAGACTTTTGGTGTCTTGTGAAAAAGTAAAAAATTCAATGCTTCTGAGGACAGCTTAGTGCTTTGTTCTAGGACAGCTTAGTGCTTTGTTCTGCTTCCACATATCAATGCACTTGATAACTTCCAGCACCTGCTTTTCTTGTTCTGGTTTACCCATCACTCGTTCCTACCGACGACCTGGATAAAAGCCATATTGTTTTTGACTGGAAACAAGGGTGTTTTTTAGAAGAATATTGAAATAAAATTTTTACACGTATTTGAAATTTCTATGTATAAAATATTCATATAAAATTTTTATCTGCTCAAAAATATAATCATGAGCGAAGCTCTGTTGTTCTATGTAGAAAGGATCTGGCTTTGAGTGGGGTAATCCAATAGAATAAGTTATAAAACCAGCAAAGCAGTATTGGCATAAGAACTGTACAATGCTAAACAGATGGCAGTGATGTTTAAGGGCCACTGATGTGTCCAGGGATCCACAGAACTGTTGAATTGAAGATATGAATGCAGTCGTGCTTAAGTACCCTGACTCTCAGCACATTCATATGTTAGAGGGTGGGTCCTGGTGAACGAGTGTCTAGATTTCAACATGGTCATTGCAGTTTAGGTCAATAGAGGTCCAAGAAAAGTTAGCTATTATTGTTATTATTATTCATGATCTGTCTTTTCTGCCAAGTTCATTTTACTCACTTCTCCATCCTTATTCCTTTAGGATGTCTGTCTGCAGTGACCTCACATTTACACTGCATCCTCTCCATCTCCCTGCCTTTCCCAGATTGTCCTTCCTGGGAAACTAACTCTTTTCTTTCTGTTTCACAGCTTCCACTCCCCTTGCCCTTTCTGTCTCACCCCTTTTCTCCTATCCTCAACTTGTCTGCTATGGATTTGCCTTCTTTGCCTCCCTGCCTTTAGCTCCTAAACTTCTTCCTACTTTTTGTTCTCTTTGCTCTCAGTTTCCTCCTATCTTTTTAGTTATTACTTTTTATTTTTTCCCATTTCTTTCCAAGGTAGAGTGGATTGGATTTTGACTTTCTTTTCTTGCTTGGTTGTAAATCTATTTTTGGCTTTCAAATATACCTTTACTTATCAGGATCAGATTTGTTTCAGAGTTAGTCTGTGAACCCCCTGAAGACTAGGACCACAGGGTCTTCATCTTTGAATGCCCCGCAGGATCCAGTAGAGTGCCTGGTGCAGGCTGAGTGCATAACAGAAGGTTTTTAGTGTGTATTAATCCGTGTTGTTCAGTATGTCTCATGCAGTCCTCTGTTGCTGAAGGTAGTGATTTTTAAAACCAGAGTTGCTGAATGTTCCCTTCACCTCTGTGATGCTTTATGTCAAAAGGCATTTTGTATAGCATAAATAAGTCTTATTAAAGTAAATTCTTTTATATATACCAACTGATATATCATTCCCTACCCTACCTTTCTCCCCTGAAGCATGTGGGACACTAGGACCCCGGGACTGTTGGCTAGAGTTAGGTTATATACACAGCTAATGGGACACACTGTGATAGCATGTGAGCTAAGTCAGAAACTGCAATAGGAAGAGAAGAGAGAGAAGGGGAGAAAAAAGAGAAGAGAAGAGAAGAGAAGAGAAGGGAAGAGAAGGGAAGAGAAAAGAGAAGAGAAGAGAAGAGGAGAGAAGAGAAAAACTGACACAGTGTTGCTTCCCAAGATGCTGGCAAGAACATCAGAACGCATGCCAACTTGGAAGGACAGAAGTGTATTTCAAAGACAGCCAGTATTTGGAAATTGGGGATGAGAACAAGCAAGGAGGTCAGGACTAAATGGCAGTGGTGGTGGTTTGAGGGGACTGGAGAGGCCATTCCTGAGCAGTTGCCAAGACTGTCAGCTTGTATATGCAGCTTCCTTCCTTGGGTTGGTGGAGAGTTGGACATATCAGGAGGTGAACTCAGAAGACGCAGCTAGGAGATGGGTTGAGTGCTAGGCCCATCTTTTTGTCTATTTTTCTTATTTGAGACAGAGGATCTTGAGTATAATAGTCATATATTATCTCCCTATGCCATGTAAATATCCACAGCAATATGGATTTTTTAACTCAAAATTTTGAAAAGACAACTTCAAAGATCAAATAAGACTGACAAAATACCTGTTTTGGGAAAAGAAAGCTCTAGTTTCCCTATACAATTAACTAAGCAGGTATAAAGATATGTCCGAAGTGACGATAGATGATATAAGATGGGATTCTGATGTCAACTTCAAAGGCTTCCTCACTAAGGAATGTATGGAAACAATAGCCCAGTTGTGGCTGCAAACTGTGTTTTTGATTTGGATGCCTCTTGATTTTTCCAAGTTGTGTTGAATCTCTTATGTTTGTTTTGAAGTTTTGTATTTTTTTTTTCTCTACCATGTTCTTTTTTTGCATCAAGGCTCTTATTACCATTTGTAGAAAATATAGTCTCTATATATGTAATTCCTCAACATTTAGTAAATTTTTCTATTGCAAAGTAATCCAGACTAATCGTATCTAGTGAAACAACTCAAGATATATATTGAAAATATTAATAATCTTCTTCTGCACACCACACTGGTCAATGAAGAACTCTCAGAAATAACATGTTAATAAAAAATCATATGTGCCCTTCTATAACATTCTTTATGCTCATACAAACATACAATCAGATCTATGGTATCTGAGATCAAACTGAGCAGGTTATTTTACTCCTTTTTTCAATGGAAAACATACTTTGTGCATTCTCCCCAGTTCACTAGACATGTCCTTTTTGTTAATTGTCAGGGTAATTGTTTCTAGTGTGTTTGCATCACATTTTATGCAAGTATTGCCCATCGATGGGCGCGGATTTTTTTTGCCACCGTTTTGCCATTATGAATAATTTTACAATAAATGTATAAGGTACTCATTTCAGTACTGAAAATTGAATCATTTATCTTCTAGGCAGGTTTGCTTCCTTTTAAACACTGAAAAATGCCTTGATGAGTTCCTTATTACACAAGGATTGACATCAGTGCTTGGATTCTTTTTTTTTTTTTTTTCATTAAGCAATACCTGCCGTCATTTCCTCATTTCTTGGCATTGCTCTACCCTTGATCTTTTTTTTTTTTTTTAACATCTTTATTGGAGTATAATTGCTTTACAATGGTGTGTTAGTTTCTGCTTTATATCAAAGTGAATCAGCTATACATATACATATATCCCCATATCCCCTCCCTCCTGCGTCTCCCTCCCACCCTCCCTATCCCACCCCTTTAGGTGGTCACAAAGCACCGAGCTGATCTCCCTGTGCCATGCAGCTGCTTCCCACTAGCTATCTATTTTACATTTGGTAGTGTATATATGTCCATGCCACTCTCTCATTTCCTCCCAGCTTACCCTTCCCACTCCCCATGTCCTCAAGTCCATTCTCTACATCTGCATCTTTATTCCTGTCCTGCCTCTAGGTTCTTCAGAACCTTTTTTTTTTTTTAGGTTCCATATATATGTGTTAAGTGCTTGGATTCTTAACCTGAAGATTCTGTGTCCTGTGGGACTGACCTGCCCCTTTGTGTTGGAGTGATAAGGGTTATTGAAGTCTGTTCCTTTTGGTGAGAAGATGAACTTCTGGATTGAGGTTTGAGCTGAAAGGGAGCCTCTCACATTTGGCAGAAGAAGAAATGTCTTTTTTTGTGTGTGTGACACCCTCATGGGGATCCCAGCAGTGCTTGGGGTCAGCAGGGCCAAACATTTCTTTGCTTCTTGTCCATCCCATGGGGCCACACTTGTGATCCAGGTTGATCTGCTTTGTCTGCCACTCGTATTTCAAGTTGAAAGAGCAATAGCAGGGGAGGACAGCTTCAAGCAGCCCAAATCTTCCTAAGTGGTTGGAATCTAGCTGAGGCATTTTTGTATTAGAGCAAATATTCGTGTCCCGAGAGTTTGAACATCAGGATTTTCCTTTTTATGTTATTATCTTGGGAATACTGCAAAATTATATTTCGTGATAACCCTCATCTGGTGGACTTGTTTGGTGCTCCTTGACCATAGGAGGAATATCCTGGTATAATAACTGAGCTGGAAAAAGTGACTCTGGAAAATCTAATGAACCTCAGTGAAATCTGATTTTGTTTCTTTTTTCCCCCTGTACTTGTCCTCTTTCTCACTTCCAACATAATTTTTTTTTCTTTTTTTTTTTGGTGGGGGGATACGCAGGCCTCTCACTGTTGTGGCCTCTCCCGTTGCGGAGCACAGGCTCCAGATGTGCAGGCTCAGCGGCCATGGCTCACGGGCCCAGCCGCTCCGCGGCATGTGGGATCTTCCCGGACCGGGGCACGAACCCGTGTCCCCTGCATCGGCAGGCAGACTCTCAACCACTGTGCCACCAGGGAAGCCCCAACATGAATTTTAATTAAAGTTAAAACATGGCAATGAAAAGAAGAAAACAAAAGATGCAGAAGATGCTATGCTGGGTTGATATAGAAATATCTACCAACTGAAATCCATCTAGAAGACAGCAGATCATAAAGCCTCAACTGTTTGCTCTTCCTATAAAAAAGGTAAATCAAGGACATGTATTTCTAATGACACTTAATTCTATTCAATGTATTTATATTTCATAGCCTTTTAAAGTTTGATGATCAAGTTCCACATGCTTCTTTGGAAACTCAGGGAGTATCCTAAACATAGACCTGCAAGGATGACTTTTTTCTCTTATTTTGTGTATGAGATGGGAAGGAGAGCTTAGTTCAACACAGGAAAGCCAATTTAGCATTTTCTCTTTTTACAACTAGACTACCAACCATTTTTTAACCCATGCTTAAAAAGCAACAGTATACCATACTTCATATATATTTAATGCAAGTTGAAACATTTTAACCAAGTCTGGAAAAGGAATTTAATAATCAGAAATGAAAACAGCGCTTTGGTTAGGTGAAAGGATTCTGAGAGAGAGATGTCTGGGAGGCCAAATTTTTTGATTCTAGAACTTGCTTTAATACCATATCCCCAAGGTTTCCTGACCTTTTTATATTTCAGTTTCCTGCCACTTCTTCCCATCATAAGAATATTTAGTTATTTGGTAAGAATGTCTTGACGATCAATATTAGACTAGTAGTAATGTGTTTCAGCGTTCTGTAAAGAATGCCAATATATTAACATATTATGAAAATGATAAAATATAAATAAGAACCATTAACTCCAAGAGATTGTTATAAGTGATAATGGTGAGAAGAGGGGGACTGAGAGGCCTAAAATTGACTTGATACATGAATATAATGGACCACAAATCCTTACGATAGCTCAGATCAATGCCCTTCGCTGAAACATTTCTTTGCACTTCCATTATGTTTCTCCAGCCTCCATTTCTGCCATCAGTTGGATTGAAATCATGTAGAGAGATTTGCTTTCAGTATTTCTCATACTTCTTCCATGATTTTTTTTATTGTGGTTTTGTTTTGGAAAGCAATGCAGGTCTGTTTCAGTGCTTCATAGAAAACTCACCCTGCAGTCTGAGATGAAGCTATTGAGAAATTGTCTGGTTTTCACATTGCTATATTTCACAATACTTGCACTTTCCTCATTTAAGTTCCCAGGATGCTTTTTGTCCCCAAAAGTAACTAAATTAGAGGAGGGAGGGGTGTCATTTTCTTGTAGGCAGCTTATAGAGTGTCAGCCCTTGCTTCCCTAGAGCTATAGCTCGTGTTTAAAAATGCTTTGAGTGAGGCCAGCACTGGCTCTGGGTGTAGTATTGGGTTTTAACTAGATAATTTTCCAGACTTGTTCATTGGGGAATGAAGAAATTGAGGTTTTTTAGTTTCTCCAGCTTACACTGGGCTTTCAGATATTCTCAAACTTGCTCACATGTAACATCGCTGAACTTAATTGTAATTATTTGTTAATCTTCTTCCAACTGTAATGGCTTCCCTCACCTACATCTTCATGCTCAAAACCCAAGGGCCATCTCAAAGGTCTTCCAGCTGGGTGACCCTCAGTCCTTGCCCAGCATTTGGTAGGTGCTTGATAAATGTCAACTGATGACATAGAAGTTGTTACATATCCTGAACTCTAGTAACACTTATTGATAACACTTATGCTTTCTGGGCACATAACCATTTTTTCTTCCCTTTGTTTTTTTCCAAAAAATTCAGCCCCCAGAGGAAAGAATCCTCGTCCTGCTCTTCCTTGTCTCGCTCTCAGACCCTACAACAATGACCTGCATGTAGGCCGTGCTCTCACTCTCTAAACATCCTTTAATTGATTGTAGAATCTTCTGGAAAGTTGAATGAAACCACTCCATATTTATCTGTGCTTCTGCTATAGTTTTCTTTATTCCTTTTTAATTTCAAAATAATACGGCACTTTCAATTCCGAAGATACATAAAACTAGGAAGGAAATATAAAGGTGAAATCTCCTCAAGGTGTTTGGCTTTTTTTTTTTCTGTAAAGTATTTGCTTTATTCTTGCTCATTCTCATGCTTACTCTCAGGTCAATATTGACTTAGCAAAAAAAAGGTGTCTGTGTACACCTGCTGTCTCCCACACCTTCGTGTATGTTTGGCTTGAAGATGCTTTGGAAAAGGAGGAAATAAGATTTTTCAGTGTTTGTGCACTGTTTAATTATAATATCTTATAGTCCAGTGTTGTGCCAATTTATTTCGTATCCTATAGTTATTAAGAAGTGATTTGGAACGTGGAATTTCTGAATGTGAAATCCAAGGTGTCAATCAATGCACGTTCATAGAGCTCTTCCTTAGGCTGGCCCTGTATAGGGGGTTTTGAGACAGGCTGGGACCTGGGACCCTTTACAGCAGTGCTTGCACATGGACAAAGGTCTTCTTAAGCAACAGGATACAAAGAAACTGTACGTGATGAAAAATAATTGCATGCATGTGCTGTTGGGGCAAATTATAAACAAGGTACAAAACAGCCACAAACCAACTGCCATTTGTGAGTTGCTGGGAGCCAAAGCAGGGTCCTGTACATGATCCCTGCACCACCGGGGCAGCGGGCAGACCATCTAAGCCACACCTGCTGCCCCACCCACCAATCTGCCCCGTTGTTACCCCACTTAAGGACCCAAGCAAGGGAGTGGGCGTGCGCACCTGACTCTTGCTTCTGCTGTCTTGAGCCTTGGCCCAAGTCCCCATAAAGCTTTGCCTGCAATTCTCTGGTGGCCTCTCATCAGTTTCTATTGATTGGAGAATCTAAGGACTGGGGCTGGTAACAGTTTGTTCAGACAGAAGGCGGTTATACTATGATTTTTGCTCTTCAGACGACCATTTATTTAAGGAAACAGAGGTGACACATGGAACAAAAGGGAGTGATTAGATGCTAAATTGTGTGACATTGACTTAAAGAGAAGGGAAAAGGGCTGTTTGGGCAAGAAGAGCCATGAAGGGAGAAGAGAGTTTGGGGTGAGTCTGGAAGAGAACAAAGGAATTGGACATTTGGCATATTGGTGAAGTCAGGGAAGGATGGGTGGGCACTCCTGCTAGAATTAGAGCAGGAACATAACATAGGCATGAGGTACAACTGGGGGGATACCAGACAGTGAGGAATCAGACTTTGCTGGAACAGAGAATGGGTGGCAGAGGGAATTGGTTGGGTTCCCAGAACACAGCAATGACTGTAAGTCCTTCGAGGTCAGAAAAGAAAAACGTGAACTATTGTTTAATCTTTGTGGAGGGAGTAGGTTTATACGATTCATTCCAAAGGCATAAACTATAAATGAAAAGAATGATAGACTTAAAATTCTTTATTTTTAATGCAATTCCCACATTATGACTACAGACATACTTATGCATCTTCATCTAGCACAACCCTACCATAATTTAAAGTAAAAAGCAAGTAAACAGTCTTATAAAGAAGGTTTGCAGTATAATATTACTAAGGTTGAATACTCTGGGTATAAAACAGACTCCTACTATTCAGTAGGACAAAAATGAAAACACTCCAATAATAAAAGGGAGAAAAATTCACAAATGAAAAAAATAGAAATAGCTAACAAGCACTCAAAAGTATGTCACTAATAATCGAAGAAATGGTGACTAAAATAACAGTGAGATATTATTTTCACCGGCTAGATTTTTTAGAAGTTAAACATTTCTTAGCAGCCAGAGTACATTGAATTATAGGGAGGCAGTGGCTTCCAACACACTGTTCATACTCAGGGGAATATTGACACATATGTACCTTTTGGATCTCAGTTTGAAAGAATGTATCAAAAGCTTTCAGAATGTACATGCCTTGTTATACAGCAAGTTCAATTCTAGAAATACCTGCTAAGGGATAAAAGTATGGGTGTATAAAGGTGCTTATTGCGGCACTGTATTTAATAGAGAAG
Source organism: Orcinus orca (assembly GCF_937001465.1). NCBI lineage: Eukaryota > Metazoa > Chordata > Mammalia > Artiodactyla > Delphinidae > Orcinus > Orcinus orca. The sequence continues at coordinate 54,746,123 of NC_064568.1, read as the reverse complement.
ATTGTAAGCAATCTAAATGTCCATATATATGGTGTAGATTAAATAAATGCTGTTATATCTTTACAGAAAAACACTTATGCAGCCATGAAATCTATGCATATGGATATATTGACCAGGGAAAATGACATATTGTTAGGTTTTAAAAATAAGGTATAAGACAGTGATATAATATGATTCCAAACCTATTTTTAAAATCCTGTATGTCTGTGTGTGCATGTTTATGCTTGTCCTGTGTTCACCTGTTCCTAAAAAAACATAGGAATGATTTTGTCTGGGTTTTTGGATGACATATTTTTTTAAGGCTTTTGAGTATGAGTTGATGATCACTCAAACAATTAACACTGGAAATTAAGTTGTTTCCAAAAAAAAATGATGACAAGTTAAGAGGGAGCCACACAGTTAGTAGAGGGAAGCGCTTACAAATTGTTTCTCTGGGAGGGAAGAAACATTCATAAAAGGAGTATTTTGGATTGATTACTAGTATGTTGCAAGATGTAATGGCGTAGAAGGGTAACATTTAGGATATCAAGCTAAACCTGGGTGAGCATGGACAGGAAAGCACGAAATATCAGGGACTGGAAAAAGAGCAGTGTGGTAGGTGACACGGAAGCTGGAGAAAGGGGCTGAGAATGATCTGAAAATAGACTATGATCCAGTTTGAAATGTAACTTCAGGGTGACAGTGGGACTCCCAGATTAAGATGTGCTGTAGGCAAGGAGGAAGAGCTGAGCATGAAGTGAATCCAATGGCAAACACAGATTTAGGTGTCACCTACACGGAGGTGGCATTTGATGTGGTAAGTGTGAGTGAGCTAACCGGAAGTGAGGACAAAGCTGAGATTGTAGAGGGGATACTAAACAGAGTTCATGCTCCTTCCTCCCTACCTGTGCCCCACATGTACTTCTGGTTTAAGGTCATCTTCAGTATGGCAAAGCTCTTGCAAAGGTTAAGAAAAGAATTCGTTACTAGCAAGAGTATTTAAGTGATAAACCTCAGAGAGTTTAGAAAACGGGGCTAGCAGAAACTCAACCTATCTTAAAGTCTGAAATCGTCTTTTCCAGGTTTTAATTTTATCTTTACATGCAGTTGTCCTTGGCCATTCACTTCCTGTTTTGTTGCAGTGATTGTTTTGTGTGGACCTATTTTTGAAAAGTTTTATTTAGAGAGCATGAGATAGTTGGCGATGTTTCGTTTTGTTTGCGGGCTTGCTTAAATGATTAGTTTTAATTTATTTGTTTATTTTATTTGTTTGACTGACCAACTGATTATTTTGTGGGATTTCTTTCTCAAGTTGTACTTTAGGGTACTGGTTCTCAAACTTTAGCATACATAAATAATCCTCTGGTGGATCTTCCTTCCTCCCTCTCTCCCTCCCTTCCTTCCTTCCTTCCTTCCATCCTTCCTTCTCAATAGGTTTGGGGTAGGGCCTAAGAAATATTTCTCATGATCTCCTAAGCGAAGCTGATGCTGCTAGCCTGCAGACCACACATTGAATAACACTGTTCTAGGAAACATGATTTTGAAGCCCACTTTCACTTTCACTTACCATCCTTTCACAAAGAACCAACCAACTACATCACCAAATAGGCTGTTGAAATGTATTGACGGTGGCACTTCCTGATTATTATAATGTACTCTATAGCCACTTATCCAGATTTAAACTTGCCTGTAATTTAAGTAATTAAAATTATTTTTGTGGTTTACCTCTCCTGACCCTGGTACCTTCATACATTCATGATACGATTGGAAAGAGACTTCAAGGGAAGCACAGTGAGTTATCCCCAGGATCTTGGTAAAAAGAAAGACTAGTTTGCCTTCTGATAGTTAAAATTAACTGACTTTGCCAGTACATATGGAAAAGCAATATTTATGCAAGAATGTATGAAAATCTAGTTTAATCAGTGATTTATCAAAGCTATCTAGAGAAAAAACTATGTTACAGAAAGGACTGACAGTTGAACACATGTGTGGTGCCCTGTCCAAGGGGAAGGAACTTTGAATCCTGAAATCCAAGCATTCTTGCCAGTACAGAAGGGGTCTCTGCTATGTGACTCAGCCTGGTCTGGGGAAAAACATCACTTTTGCCTGTTTATTTCTCTGTGTTTTTGTTTAAATGTATTTATTTTTATTACTTATTTTATTTTTGGCTGCATTGGGTCTTTGTTGCTGCACACGGGCTTCCTCTAGTTGCGGCAAGTGGAGGCTACTCTTTGTTGTGGTGCACAGGCTTCTCATTGTTGTGGCTTCTCTTGTTGTGGAGCATGGGCTTAGTTGCTCCGTGGCATTATTTCTCTGTTTTTAAACTGCATTTTATTAGCAAGCTTCAGCATATGTGAATATGCTGATCATAATGTGTGTGTTATCTATGATAAATTGGCCTTCTGGTTTATACATTGGTCTCATGTGAGTTGAGTTAGGTTGCATCTGTCCCCAGGATTCTGATCATCTCAGTGTGTGCTGAAAAAGTCCAGTTCCTAAATCTGCAAGGCTGGGGAACAACCATAATCCACCATAAATTCACCAAGACAGCAAAATGCTGGGTCCTATGAACAGCCAACAGCCAGGCCTAAATGGACACTCCTCTGCTTTTCTGAGCACTTTACCTGCAGTGCATTTGTTCATTCACTAGGAAACAGAACTAGAGAATTTTATAAAACTGAAAGGAACTTTGAAGTCATTAGGGCTAGCCCTTTCATTGTAAAGTTGAGACTATAACCTTCCACTGGAGTCCGATTATCTCTTGAACCTGCCAGTTGACAGGATCCAAAAGCTAGGTTCACTGTCAAAATATTCCACTGCCTGTGGTGTGTTTCTCCTTTGTGGTGTCTTAGTCTGAAGTGTGGTGCTTGGCATCGGGTTCCGGTGCTAAAGTCAGAGTGAGAATCGATCAAACCTTAACCTCGAGGCCCCTTCCTTAATTTAATTTAAGAAGCACATATTTGCATTAGAAAACCTGTCTGTTTTGCTTACCTTTGAAAGTGAACTTCACTTTCACTGAATTTCTCTTTTTAACCTTTGTAGCACAGGATGACACTTCTTTATAAAAACCTCAAAGAATAAATCCTGGTGATGTGAATATATTCTTAAAAACGTGCCAGAGGGAAAATATACATCAGAGTTCCAAATAAGGCTGAATGGATCGTGGGCCTATTGTACTAGATCCATACATTTGAAACTATACTTTCAAATATGCAATAGTTGATAGAGGGGAATAGAGTAATTTTTTTTTCTTTTCATAGAGAACTCCATATATGTTTGCTTTTATGTTCTGTCATAATGGGGAAAAGTGATCATAAACACTTGATTCTAATCATTTACTATCATTTTTGGGTTTCAGTTTTTTTCCTCTCTGTAATTGGAATCAAGGATTAGGAATAATGTTTGCAACTTGCCCAGTATGTGGTTCTTTGTATGTATTTGAGTAATGGTAGTTATTCTTAAGGAATATTTTAATTCAAACTGGTATTTAGAATGGGTGGTAAGACTCCAAACAAAGGCACTGCGAGAATGTCTGGACTCACCACCCCTTAGTGCTTTCTCTGCCTTCCTCAGCTTCTTAGAGTTGGATCCACTGAGATCATAACCCTGCAGACAAAGCCTAACCCAATCTTGGCTCATGTAAGAGGGGTATCATAGCTCTCACCTCACCACTTGGAGGATCCTGGGAATAAATTGCCCACCCAAGTATGGGATGTGGTAACCTGACCACAGTACTGCCAATGCCTGGCACTTTTGCATAAGACCACCTCTGGGTAGCATGCAGAGCCATGCTTCTCCCTCACCCCCACCTCACTAACTGTTCAGTTATTCTGCAGGACCTTCCTGTCCTGATGGTGCACCATGCGGTTTCATGGGGAGGTTCTGGATCCCCAGCAAGATTCAGATCCATCCTCTTCTTCCTTACGGAAATCTAATCTTTTGCTGCATCCCCGGGACCTGAGCCCTCCCTTATGTCACTTCCCAAATTCCCAGATATGGCTCTTTACTGACTTGACTGCCTTCCTGGTTTCCCCACCATCCTAATAAACATCCACAGTGACTGCTTCTGGAAACACCCTCTGAGTTTTCCCTTTAGAAACCGCCCTTATGACCAACCGCCCACCTGGCCCCTGCCCACCTCTATGAACTCATCGCCTACCCCTCTCTCCCTCACCCTTTCCTATTCCAGCCACAATGGCCTTCTTTCTGTTACTCCAACACACCGAGACCTTGGCAAGAGCTGTCCCCTTTGCCTCAGTTCCTCCCTTACTCTGCCCAATCTGAACAGGAATGGTTTCTTCTTGCTGGTCAGATCCTAGCTTAAACCACCCAGTTTAAAAGCATCCCCCAGTCAAGCTCCATTGCTTCACCATATTTTCATTCCCTGCAACACACAGAGCTCTTACCGTTACTGGATATTTTTCTTATTTTTTTTCTTCTTTGTTTACTATCTGCCTTTCCTATTAAAATGTAACCTCTGCAAGAACAGAGATCTAGTCTCTCTTGTTCTCTGCTGTATCCCCAGAGCCCAGAACAAGGGTTGGCACATAGTACGTGCTCAATAAACATTAGCTGAGTGAGTAACCGGCTGCCGGTCAGGTTTCTTTCTGTATCTGGCTCTGTTTTCCCAGTGCCTGTGCTAGATTATAGGCCAAGATCATGCTTCCTTTGTCCGATAACAATAATGAACCTACGTACCTCAGATACATTGGCCAGCTTCACCATCGCATCCCTCTCAGCTAGAAAGTTACAGATAATTGATAGCGGTGCCTGCCACCTCCTTGGGACCCTCCTAGTTTTCCAGGAGGCTCCACCAGCTGCCCAGAGCATAAAATCAAAGCAGCATGTCCTCTCTGATTCTTCAAGTTGTTTCTGAATTTCCATTCTACCAGAATTGGATTGATGGTACCTACAGTGGATTATCCACATTCCTTTTAACTAAACTGGCTTTTCAGAGGAAATTGTTTAGGGAAAGTTTGCTCTTCTTTTTAAAAACACCTGAAGGTACTTAGCCAAAGATAAAATGCAGAGATGCAGAGTTTGGGTCCCATTAGAACTCAGTGGTCAGAGTGGTCCAAAGGAAGCAAGAACCTCACCAGATCAGGGGGGTGTTCACCAGCTGGTCTAAAAACACATGAGGGAGGAATAGCACACACGTGTGTGCACACTGCATGCCAGTGTGTCGTTTGACACTTCTTTCCTCTTCTCTATGCTGAAATCTGCATGCTGGGAACATTGGATTTCGCTAGCCCAGCACCCATTCTTCCTTGTTTTTATAATTGTACCCCAATTTCTTGTTGGGAAACTAATCTATTGGATATAGTTTTGGTTAAATCACTTATCATGGGGCAAGGCATCTGGACATAAGGAAGACTCTTGACCAAATCTAAGAAAGCAGATGTTCTTTCCTTAGAAGATGTGTCTTGATTTGTCCATGTTGACTTTAGCTAACTGTCCATCAGCTTCTTCAGGTTAGATTCCCACAGCTTCTCTGGTTCCTGTCTCAGATGCTTGCTTTTTTTTTTTTTTTTTTTTAATTTTTTTAATTAATTAATTTTATTTTATTTTTTGCTGCGTTGGGTCTTCATTGTTGTGTGCTGACTTTCTCTAGTTGCAGCAAGCAGGGGCTACTCTTTGTTGCGGTGCGCAGGCTTCTCATTGCAGTGGCTTCTCTTGTTGCAGAGTGCGGGCTCTAGGTGTGCGGGCTTCAGTAGTTGTGGCTCGTGGGCTCTAGAGTGCAGGCTCAGTAGTTGTGGCACATGGGCTTAGTTGTTCCATGGCATGTGGGATCTTCCTGGACCAGGGATTGAACCTGTGTCCCCTGCACTGGCAGGCAGATTCTTATCCACTGCGCCACCAGGGAAGCCCCAGATGCTTGCTTTTTTAGGTTTGCTTTTGCTCTAGTCAGTCAGATGTTTCTGCTTTGACAATAAGAATCAATCACTGTTACCTGCAACCATGGAACCCTAACTCATACAGAGTAACTATTTAATAAATGTCGACTAATAATACGACAAAGAATTGATATTTCATATTATGGGGAAATAGAGCAGAACCGCAGATTTATCCCTCCCTTCCTTGTGATGTGAATGTTTATATAAGGAAGAAGCAGTCATTACTTCCAAAGAATGCAGTGTCTCCCTTACCAGAAAGGTCCTTTCAGTTGGTCAATTTGGGGTTCTATCTGCTTGACTTTGCTGCACTGTCTCCTTTGTTTGGAGTCTTCCTTAGGCCTTCCTGCCCCAGCTTCATCTTCTAAGTCCCGCTCACATCCTGCCTCCTAGGATAAAAATGAATCTCCTTTTCCCTTCCCCTTCTTTCTTCCCCCTGCCCTTCACTGAGTCTTGTTGGCTTTATAGCAGGTACAGTACATAACCACGGGCCTTGTGTCTTGCTGCTAGACAAAAAGCCATATATTAACTTAATCGTTAAATAAGGAAAACACACAATTAAGAGGAAACTCATCTTTTAAAAATATATTCACCGCTACATGTGGTGACCTTGTTTAAAATAGCTGCTATTTCTGCTGCCACTATTTCCATTTCATTCGTCAAACTCCGGAAGCCTGAGAGCATCCTCTCCTCTCTCTCTGACTCTACTCCCCTCCGCAAATGTCTCCACCTGCATTCGTGTCCTTTCCATGACTGGTCACAGAGCTAATTGATGCATTGTGCTTTATCTAAAGAAGTCGTAAGTGGAGGATTGCAGGAAGGTCGAGCTGTCTCCAGTGCCAAAATTTTTGCATTGCTTATAAGTAGTTATGCAAGTGTGTTAGTCGTATTTTGAGTAATTCATTTACAGCTGCGGCTGCAATAAATAGGCATGTGATTCTCTATTTATAAAGTAGCTCACAGCCCCTTCCCATGCTAGCTTGGCTAGAAGTGGTGGTCTATATTGGGAGAAGGGTTTTCTGGAGGTCAGGATTGTGCTGGAAATGAACAGGGAAACCCAGAAGGATTGGGGTGACTCATCACTGCACTGTTTGTGTTTCCTGGGATGGTGATGTTGTTCAGTGCAAAGGTGAAGCCTGAGCAGAACAAATGAGATGCCTCGGGTAGAGCACTGAACACATAGATGGTGTCTGTCTTTGGGGGTGAAATTTTAGGAGAACATTAAGGGGAGCAGGCCACCTACAGGGTAGAAGAATAAGTGAATTAATAAATCATTAAATGTATAAATAGGTAAATTATATGGATCAAGAAAATTACAACTCATATTTTGCTTTTGAGTTAGATTTACTGAAAATATACCAGATTCTTCACTGCTTTAAAAATGTAAGCCTATATATAGGAAACCCAAGTTTTTGTGTAATAACATTTTTGTAGACCAGTAAAGTAGTATAAAACTTTATATAAAACTCTTTTTTTAACAGTTGTGGGATGGCATGCTCTGGCAATTGAAATAATAGATAAAACTGATAAATGCAGAGTTCCACTAGTTACTAGCTTGTCAGGAGATTTGGAGAAGTCTTTGAATTCACAGTACCTTGATTTCACCTGTGAGGTTAGGGACAATTCCATTCTACACATATTTACTCAGCACCTGCCATCTCCCAGGTACTCTGCTTGGTTGAAAGAGTTGGCTCATTGGAGGAGACAGAGAGAATTTCATATTGCATTTCCAGAGTCTGTCATGGAAAGCACTCTGTCAACACTGAATGAATAAGGGGGATTAAATTACTAAATAAGATCTCAGTCTATAATTTGGGAAGGGATTTAAGACAGGAGCATATTGCCTAGTATGTGATATAGAATGGGTTCAGTCCTACAGTAGGTACAGAAACCTGCCAGGGCCAGAGTTTATGATTATGTCAATCCAGAACCATTGGTGAAAACATCATGGAGGATGTGTTATTTGAGATGCGTTTTGAAGAACGCCTAGACTCCTGTGGCAGTGTCTGTAGGGCTGGCATTGTTGGAGGTCTAGAGTTGGAAAGGATGCACTTGAGAGGAATAGAGGATAGTGGTGGAAAACAGGGAGAAAAAAACTGGAAAAGAAAGTTTGGTCGGAAATCAGGAAGACCTTGAACATTACGGTAAGGATTCTATATGTTCTCATGAAGATCATGAGCTGTAGTCTTGTGTTCAGTGTGGGATGATATTATTAGACAACAATCGTTGTGAACAGTTACTCTATAATTGATTAGGATGGAGATGCTAAAGAGAGCTTGGAGGCAAGAGGTCAGGTTGGATGTTATCAAATTTACCCAGGTAACAGATTATGAACTTCTGGCTTCAGAAAGTTCTGTTGAAAGTGAAGAATTGTCGAGGGAGTGTTGGCAGACATTGGGTTCGAGGAATGGGGGTAAGGGGTAGAGAGGTTTCAAAGGTGAATCTAATGCTTTATGCTGGGGTGACCCTGAAGATGGGACATTCTCACCAGAGGAGGAGGCTTAGGAGGAAGAGAAAGTCCTGGGAAGGTGACAGTGAGCTGAGTTTTGGACATGCGAGCATGGAAGTGTTTGTCGGTTTGTTGGCTACCTGGAGCTGCCTCCAAGTCTGTTAGAAATTTGTACAGAGAAAAGAAAAAAAAATGTACTGAAGCTTATAATAAAGATCTGGAATAAAGATTCAGATTTAATAAAATTAAGAATAATACCAGCAACAGCTAACACTTTTTCAAGAGTTTTCTGTTGTATTGTATTGACTCATTAAATCCCTACGACAACCTATGAGGTAGGCACCAGAGTTATCATTTCACTGATATTTGGGAGTCATCAGCAGAGCTTTTAGAGCAAACAAGATTACAATGGAAATAGAAAAACAATTCAAGGACAGAATCCTAGGGAATATTAAGGAGCTAGTCAGTGAAGGAGCAAGAATTGGTCAGAGACATAGAGAAAAGACTTGTAGTTGCCAAGGAGGGTGGTGGTGGGGAGGAATGGATTGGGAGTTTGGGATGAGCAGATGCAAACTATTATATATAGGATGGATAAACAACATGGTCCTACTGTATAGCACAGGGAACTATATTAAATATCCTGTGATAAACCATAATAGAAAATAATTTTTAAAAGAATATATATATATGTGTAACTGAATCACTTTGCTATACAGCAGAAATTAACACAACATTGTAGATCAACTGTACTTCAATAAAATAAATTTTAAAAAAGAATTGGTCAGAGAGATTCAAGAAACATAATTGAGTATTATGATAGCAAAGGGAAGAGGAAATTTCTTAACAAGAAAAGTATTTAGTTAGTTCATGTATTATAAAGAGTTTAAGGTATGATTATCCCTCTGTATCTGAGGTATATAGGTTCCAGTACACCTCACCCCTTCCCCGCTGGGGGGTGGATACTCGGGATGCTCAAGGTTCTTACAGTTGGTCCTCTGTATCTGCAGCTTCCACATCTGAGGGTTCAACCAACCATGGATCCAATATTTTTTCTTAATGTCTTCCACCCAAGCCTTGATTGAATATGGAGAGCCGACTATATTTGAAGACAGAAAACAGTGCATTGCATTTAGTAATTTGAGGTCATTGTTGACTTTTGGGAAAATAGTTTCAGCTGGAGGGCAGGTGAAGAAGGCTTTGAAAATTTAGTGGGAGGCATTAGTGTAGTCCATGCTTTCTAGAAGTTTGAGACTGAAAATTGGGAGATAGGCAAACCCTAAACTGGAATCATGTAATTAATGGAAGGTGTTTTTGAAATCAAGAAGCTTGAGAGTATTTGTGGTTTCAGTGAAGGGAGGAGGTGGCCGTGAGGGATTGGAGGTGAGAGGAAGTAGGTAAGAGATGCCATTAAACACACATCCTGAATCCAGGGGGCAGATAATGAACAGATCAGAGGCACCAGTGGGACAGCTGGCCTTAGAAACCTAATCTATAATCACTTCTTCCTCCAAGAAAGGAGGAAAGAAAGGGTAGATGAGGACAGAGATAAATTTTGCGTTGGGACAAAGTAGAAATAGATCATGTCTGAAAACTTTAATCTCAGAAAAGTAGGTCATCTTCTGTGAGAGAGCCAGGAGGGCCTGGGAGAGGTCATATCTGCAGAGGCAAAGGCAAATTTTTCTTCCTAGTAGAACTTCTTGCTTTACAGTTCCAATAATTGAGGAATTTTCAAACAGAGGAAACTATTACTAAGTGTACAAGAAACATGTGTAGTGGAATTGGATGCTTTCCATTGGAATTCTTAAAAATACTTGAATCCAAGAATTTAGGCTTCTGTATTTTTTTAAAAGCCTTTATTTTTAGTGAAATTCTCAAGACCACGATTGAGAGGCTTAGAAACCATATTTGTGTGTGAACAAGTTTTTTTTTGTTTTGAATTTTATTTATTTTTTATACAGCAGGTTCTTATTAGTTATCCATTTTATACATATTAGTGTATATATGTCAATCCCAATCCTTCAATTCATCCCACCACCACCAACAACAACAACCCCGCCTCCGCCGCTCTCTCCCCTTGGTGTCTGTACGTTTGTTCTCTACATCTATGTTTCAATTTCTGTCCTGCAAACGGGTTCATCTGTACTATTTTTCTAGGTTCCACATATATGCGTTAATATACGATATTTATTTTTCTTTTTCTGACTTACTTCACTCTGTATGACAGTCTATAAATTCATCCATGTCCCTACAAATGACCCGATTTCGTTCCCGTTTATGTCTGAGTAATTTTCCATTGTATATATGTACCACATCTTCTTTATCCATTCATCTGTCGATGGGCATTTAGGTAGCTTCCATGACCTGGCTATTGTAAATAGAGCTGCAGTGAACATTGGGGTGCGTGTGTCTTTTTGAATAATGGTTTTCTCTGGGTATATGCCCAGTAGTGGGACTGCTGGGTCATATGGTAATTCTATTTTTAGTTTTTTAAGGAACCTCCATACTGTTCTCCATAGTGGCTGTATCAATTTACATTCCCAGCAACAGTGCAAGAAGGTTCCCTTTTCTCAACACCCTCTCCAGCATTTGTTGTTTGTAGATTTTCTGATGATGCCCATTCTCACTGGTGTGAGGTGATACCTCATTGTAGTTTAGGCCTTCTGCCCATTTTTGGATTGGGTTTTTTTTTTTTAATATTGAGCTGCATGAACTGTTTATATATTTAGGAGATTAATCCTTTGTCTGTTGATTCATTTGCAAATATTTTCTCCCATTCTGAGGGTTGTCTGTAGTTTCCTTTGCTTTGCAAAAGCTTTTAAGTTTCATCAGGTCCCATTTTTTAAATTTTTGTTTTTATTTCCATTACTCTAGGAGGTGGATCGAAAAGGATCTTGCTATGATTTATGTCAAAGAGTGTTCTTCCTATGTTTTTCTCTGAGGGTTTTATACCGTCTGGTCCTTCATTTAGGTCTCTAATATATTTTGAGTTTATTTTTGTGTATGGTGTTAGGGAGTGTTCTAATTTCATCCTTTTACATGTAGCTGTCCAGTTTTCCCAGCACCACTTATTATTGTCTTTTCTCTATTGTATATCCTTGCCTCCTTTGTCACAGGTTAGTTGACCATAGGTGTGTGGGTTTAACTCTGGGCTTTCTATCCTGTTCCATTGATCTATATTTCTGTTTTTGTGCCAGTACCATACTGTCTTGATTACTATAGCTTTGTAGTATAGTCTGAAGTCTGGGAGCCTGGTTCCTCCAGCTCCGTTTTTCTTTCTCAAGATTGCTTTGGCTATTCGGGGTCCTTTGTGTTTCCATACGAATTGTGAAATTTTTTGTTCTAGTTCTGTGAAAAATGCCATTCGTAGTTTCATAGGGATTGCATTGAATTGGGAGATTGCTTTGGGTAGTAGAGTCATTTTCACAATGTTGATTCTTCCAATCCAAGAACATGGTATACCTCTCCATCTGTTTGTATCATCTTTAATTTCTTTCATCAGTGTCTTATAGTTTTCTGCCTACAGGTCTTTTGTCTCCCTAGGTAGGTGTATTCCTAGGTATTTTATTCTGTTTGTTGCAGTGGTAAATGGGAATGTTTCCTCAATTTCCCTTTCAGGTTATTCATCATTAGTGTGTAGGAATTCAAGAGATTTCTGTGCATTAATTTTGTATCCTGCAACTTTACCAAATTCATTGATTAGCTCTAGGAGTTTTCAGGTGGCATCTTTAGGATTCTCTATGTATAGTATCATGTCATCTGCAAACAGTGGCAATTTAACTTCTTCTTTTCCAATTTGTATTCTTTTATTTCTTTTCCTTCTCTGATTGCTGTGGCTAGGACTTCTAAAACTATGTTGAATAATAGTGGTGAGAGTGGACATCTTTATCTTCTTCCTGATCTTAGAGGAAATGCTTTCAGTTTTTCACCATTGAGAATGATGTTTGCTGTGGGTTTGTCGTATATGGCCTTTATTATTTGAGGTAGGTTCCCTCTATGCCCACTTTCTGGAGCATGTTTATCATAAATAGGTGTTGAATTTTGTCAAAAGTTTTTTCTGCATCTACTTAGATGATTGTATGGTTTTTATTCTTCAATTTGTTAATATGATGTATCACATTCATTGATTTGCGTATATTGAGGAATCCTTGCATCCCTGGGATAAGTCCCACTTGATCATGGTGTATGATCCTTTTAATGTGTTGTTGGATTCTGTTTGCTTTTATTTTGTTGAGGATTTTTGCATCTATATTCATCAGTAATATTGGTCTGTAATTTTCTTTTTTTTGTAGTATCTTTGTCTGGTTTTGGTGTCAGGGTGATGGTGGCCTCATAGAATGAGGTGTCAGGGTGATGGTGGCCTCATAGTTTCTTCCTCTGCAGTTTTTTGGAAGAGTTTGAGAAGGATGGATGTTAACTCTTCTCTAAATGTTTGATAGAATTCACGTGTGAAGCCATCTGGTCCTGGACTTTTATTGTTGGAAGCTTTTTAATCAGTTTCAATTTCATTACTTGTGATTGGTCTGTTCATATTTTCTGTTTCTTCTTGGTTCAGTCTTGGAAGGTCATACCTTTCTCAGAATTTGTCCATTTCTTCCAGGTTGTCCATTTTATTGGCATAGAGATGCTTATAGTAGTCTCTTAGGATACTTTGTATTTCTGCAGTGTCTGTTGTAACTTCTTTTTCATTTCTAATTTTATTGATTTGAGTCCTCTCCCTCTTTCTCTTGATGAGCCTGGCTAATGGTTTATCAATTTTGTTTATCTTCTCAAAGAAACAGCTTTTACTTTTTTTTTTTTTTTTTTTTTAAATGTGTTACGTGGGCCTCTCACTGCTGTGGCCTTTCCTGTTGCGGAGCACAGGCTCCAGACGCACAGGCTCAGCATCTATGGCTCACAGGCCCAAACACTCCACGCCATGTGGGATCTTCCTGGACTGGGGCACGAACCTGTGTCCCCTGCATCGGCAGGTGGACTCTCAACCACTGCGTCACCAGGGAAGCCCCAGCTTTTACTTTTATTGATCTTTGGTATTATTTTCTTTGTTTCTATTTCATTTATTTCTGCTCTGATCTTTATGGTTTCTTTCCTTCTACTCACTTTGGGTTTTGTTTGTTCTTCCTTCTCTAGTTCCTTCAGGTGTAAGGTTAGGTTGTTTGTTTGAGATGTTTGTTTTCTCTTGAGGTAAGATTTTATTGCTATAAACTTGCCTCCTAGAACTGCTTTTGTTGCATGCATCCCATAGGTTTTGGATCATCGTGTTTTCATTGTCATTTGTCTCTAGGTATTTTCTTATTTCCTCTTTGATTTCTTAATTGATCTCTTGGTTATTTAGTAATGTATTGTTTATCCTCCATGTGTTTGTGTTTTTTATATTTTTTCCCCTGTAATTGATCTCTAATCTCATAGCGTTGTGGTCAGAAAAGATGCTTGATATGATTTCAATTGTCTTAAATTTACTGAGGCTTGATTTGTGACCCAAGATGTGATCTATACTGGAGAATGTTCCATGTGCACTTGAGAAGAAAGTGTAATCTGCTGTTTTTGGATGGAATGTCCTATTAATATTAATTAAACCTATCTGGTCTATTGTGTCATTTAAAGCTTGTGTTTCCTTATTCATTTTCTGTTTGGATGATCTGTACATTGGTGTAAGTGAGCTGTTAAAATCTCCCACTATTATTTTGTTACTGTCGATTTCCTCTTTTAGAGCTGTTAGCAGTTGCCTTATGTATTGAGGTGCTCCTATGTTGGGTCCATATATATTTATAATTGTTATATCTTCTTCTTGGATTGATCCCTTGATCATTATGTAGTGTCCTTCCTTGTCTCTTGTAACATTCTTTATTTTAAAGTCTATTTTATCTGATATGAATATTGCTACTGCAGCTTTCTTTTGATTTCCATTTGCATGGAATATCTTTTTCCATCCCCTCACTTTCAGTCTGTATGTGTCCCTAGGTCTGAAGTTGGTCTCTTGTAGACAGCATACAATGGGTCTTGTTTTTGTATCCATTCAGTGAGCCTGTGTCTTTTGGTTGAAGTATTTAATCCATTCATGTTTAAGGTAATTATCGATATGTAAGTTCCTATTACCATTTTCTTAATTGTTTTTGGTTTGTTTTTGTAGGTCCTTTTCTTCTCTTGTGTTTCCCACTTAGAGAAGTCCCTTTAGCATTTGTTGTAGAGCTGCACACTGCAATGAAGAGCTCGTTTGGTGGTGCTGCATCCTCTTAGCTTTTGCTTGTCTGTAAAGCTTTTGATTTCTCCATCTAATCTGAAAGAGATCCTTGCCGGGAAGAGTAATCTTGGTTTTAGGTTCTTCCTTTTCATATCACTTTAAACATATCATGCTACTACCTTCTGGCTTGTGGAGTTTCTGCTGAGTAATCAGCTGTTAACCTTATGGGAGTTCCCTTGTATGTTATTTGTCGTTTTTCCCTTGCTGCTTTCAATAATTTTTCTTTGTCTTTAATTTTTACCAGTTTGATTGCTATGTGTCTCGGTGTGTTTCTCCTTGGGTTTATCCTGTTTGGGACTCTCTGCACTTCTTGGACTTAGGTGGCTATTTCCTTTCCCATGTTAGGGAAGTTTTTGACTCTAATCTCTTCAAATATTTTCTCCAGTCCTTTCTGTCTCTCTTCTCCTTCTGGGACCCCTATAATGCGATTGTTGTTGCGTTTAATGTTGTCCCAGAGGTGTCTTAGGCTGTCTTCATTTCTTTTCACTCCTTTTTCTGTATTCTGTTCTGCAGCAGTGAATTCCAGCATTCTGTCTTCCAGGTCACTTATCCGTTCTTCTGCCTCAGTTATTCTGCTATTGATTCCTTCTAGTGTATTTTTCATTTCGGTTATTGTATTGTTCATCTCTGTTTGTTTTTTCTTTAATTCTTCTAGGACTTTGTTAAACATTTCTTGCATCTTCTCGATCTTTGCCTCCATTCTATTTCTGAGGTCCTGGATCATCTTCACTATCAGTATTCTGAATTCTTTTCCTGGAAGGTTGCCTATCTCCACTTCATTTAGTTATTTTTCTGGGGTTTTATCTTGTTCCTTCATCTGGTACATAGCCATCTGCCTTTTCATCTTGTCTGTCTTTCTGTGAATGTGGTTTTTGTGCCACAGGCTGCAGGATTCTTGTTCTTCTTGCTTCTGCTATCTGCCCTCTGGTGGATGAGGCTATCTAAGAGGCTTGAGCAAGTTTCCTGATGGGAGCAACTGGTGGTGGGTAGAGCTGGCTGTTGCTGTGGTGGACAGAGCTCACTAAAACTTTAATCCACTTGTCTGCTGATGGGTGGTTCTGGGTTCCCCCCGTGTTGGTTGTTTGGCCTGAGGCGACCCAACACTGGAGCCTACCTGGGCTCTTTGGTGGTGCTAATAGCGGACTCTGGGAGGGCTCACGCCAAGGATTACTTCCCAGAACTTCTGCTGCCAGTGTCCTTGTCCTCATGGTGAGACACAGCCACCCCCTGCCTCTGCAGGAGACCCTCCAACACTAGCAGGTAGGTCTGGTTCTATCTTCTATGGGGTCACTGCTCCTTCCCCTGGGTCCTGATGCACACACTACTTTGTGTGTGCCCTCCAAGAGTGGAGTCTCTGTTTCCCCCAGGCCTGTCAAAGTCCTGCAATCAAATCCTGCTAGGCTTCAAAGTCTGATTCTCTAGGAATTCTTCCTCTGGTTGCCAGACCCCCAGGTTGGGAAGCCTGATGTGGCACTCAGAACCTTCACTCCAGTAGGTGGACTTCTGTGGTGTAAGTGTTCTCCAGTTTGTGAGTCACCCACCCAGCAGTTACAGGATTTGATTTTATTGTGATTGCACCCCTCCTACCATCTCATTGTGGCTTCTCTTTTGTCTTTGGATGTGGGGTATCTTTTTTGGTGAGTTCCAGTGTCTTCCTGTTGATGATTGTTCAGCAGTTAGCTGTGATTCTGGTGCTCTCTCAAGAGGGAGTGAGAGCACGTCCTTCTACTCCACCATCTTGAGCCAATCTCCTGCACATGTTAATATTAAAATTCGTTTTGGGGACTTCCCTGGTTGTGCAGTGGTTAAGAATCCACCTGCCAATGCAGGGGGCATGGGTTCGAGCCGTGGTCCGGGAAGATCCCACATGCAGCAGAGCAGCTAAGCCCGTGTGCCTCAAGTACTGAGCCTGTGCTCTAGAGCCCATAAGCCACAACTACTGAGCCCTTGTGCCTGAAGCCCGCACACCTAAAGCCCATGCTCTGCAACAAGAGAAGCCACTGCAAGGAGAATTCTGCACACTGCAATGAAGAGTAGCCCTCGCTCACCACAACTAGAGAAAGCCTGCGTGCAGCAACAAAGACCCAACACAGCCAAAAATAAATAAATAAAATAAATTTATTTTTAAAAAAAGGTTCGTTTTTTTGTTTGTTTTGTAGGAAGGCTTTTCTCTTCCTGGGGAAATGAAACAAAAGAAAGTCACAGGACCCATCTCCTCCAGCCCCATCTTCTCTCATTGCTATTAGGCTAAAGCTGGAGGGAAAAATCCCTCAAAGTAGACTCCTTGTGGTGACTTTATGCGATGAAAATTTACTATCATGTGGCATTTTGAGAAGCAGCATCTGGCATATTTGCTCATGTTCATGGCTCTGATGGTCATGTGTTATTCTGTTTGTTTTATATAAACTAGTGTTTTATCTCCACTGAGTTTTTCTGTTATTAAATAAGAGTGAAGCAAAGCAAAACAATATATAAAACCTTTTTCGTTGCATTATGCAACTCTCAGTGAGTCCAAATCCATGTCTGATGTTATATATCAACGGTGCCCCTGTGTTAGTACACCTGAGTGCTGCCTTTTCTGTGGTCCACGCCATAGGCACTTTTCAATCCTATCCCTGATTCTGTAGGTTAAGAAGGCTGCCAAGTGTGGTCCTGGTTGATAAACAGAGCTAATAAGCAAAACTAGACATTATCTGTTATGTGCAAACAGACTCGAGCTGCGTTTCTTTGTTGGGTTCTCTTATTATCTTTAGAGAGCCTGGCCTGTTCTCTAATATGGCTTTCCTCTTAATTGAAATTGAGATCGCCAATCAATCCGGGTTGGAAGAATGTAATAACAGTTTCTGTAGACTACTTTATGCTCCATAGCCAGGCCTCAAGAAGGAAGGACACAGGTAGGATGGAAAATTGGGCTGACAGGTCCTGGAAGCAACCTAAATGCCCATCGACCGACTAATGGATAAAGAAGATGTGGTGCATATATACAGTGGAACATTACTCAGCCATAAAAAGGAATGAAATTGGATCATTGTAGAGATGTGATTGAATCTAGAGACTGTTATACTGAGTGAAGTAAGTCAGAAAGAGAAAAACAAATATCGTATGTTAACACATATATGTGGAATCTAGAAAAATGATACAAATGATACTTGCCAGTTTGTAAGGCAGAAATAGAGACACAGATGTAGAGAACAAATATATGGACACCAAGGAGGGAAAGTGGTGGTGGGGGGATGAACTAGGAGATTGGGTTTGACATATATACACTAATATGTATAAAATAGATAACGAATAAGAACCTACTGTATAAAAAATAAATTTTAAAAAGTTTAAAATAAAAAGAAAATCGGGCTGAAGTCTGAGTGTGATGGGCACTGGCTGCCAGATTGATTGAGGAATAGGTACTTGTTATTCTGAATGTGTCTCTCGTATCACGATATACAAACCATCAAAGGAAGCTGGTATCGAGCCAGAAGATTTGTGAAGCCAGGGAATAAATATGGAATATGTTCCTGAGTTGTCCGTTATTCCAGGTGTTTGGGGAAAGTTTGAGATTTATAGTTTTAGGCAACTGGAAACCACAATAGGGTACGAAGCACGGGAACATGCAATGAAATGTCCATTTAGGAAGATTTGCTTGATGATGGCATATATACTTGGCTAGCAGAAGGCAAGAAAAGGGGACATGAGAGGGCTTGCATTGGATCAGAGATTCCTAAAGTGTGCTCCACAATGCACTTGTACTCTGAGGTGTAGTTTGTAAAGGAAAGGACTCTCCAAGTCTGCTTGGGCAAGGCTGCACCATCCATTGACATTATGGAGAACTCAGTGTCCATCAGTGTATACCAGGCTCTGAGAAGGGCTGAAGGGAGGAAGCTTGTTTCAGTTGGGTGAACCCACCATTTCCTAAACATTTTGTCCACATCATCTTGTGCAGAATAACACCTCCGGAGTTATAGTCTAACACTGGAGTCACATTCTAAATTATAAGGCAATGATCAGAAATTTAACATCCTAAACAACCAGCTACTTTTTTTCCTCTAGGATTCTATTACTTTGGTTGAGCATAAAATAAAGTGATTAATTTGCATTTAGGGAACCCGTTTTTTGAACAATATATACTCTATTTTAAAAAACCCGAACTGCTCAACTTACATAGAGACATAAGGGAACCAAGGATGACCAGGGGAAGAGAAATTCCTCTTTCAGGACCAGAGCTCATCCTCTATTATAAGTTCCTGGTCGTAGCAAGTGGCCACAAACGTAGATCACTAATCCCTTCTCATTCTTCCTGCTTCCTCTCCAACTATCTGCATTTGTGTTTGTGTGTCTTTTCTGTCTCGTGTCCTGTATATTTGCATGTCCTGGTTTATTTCTGTCTCTTTATCTTCATCTCTTGACCCCTTTCTCTCTCTCTGCTTCTTTATCTTTCCCCCAAACCAGCACATTGACAAGCACAGAGTTGAGTTCCCATGAATTGAATGTGCATGTGCTGTGTCTCCCTGCACTTACTTTTTGCTAAACTGCTATTCCCTGGAAACCATGGAATACTCTAGGTGCCTTTGATTTGCCCCTCTCCTCGGCTCTGCTTTTCTGGACCCTCACTCCCCACGTGTGATTCTCCCATTTCATGACAGAGGCATCAGAGGGACGAGAGTCCCCCCTTGTTCCAACCCCTTTGCAAATAATCTCCACATTTCTCAATGCTGACCTGGAAGGCATTTTCTCACCATCTGTGGATCATATAATTAATGACACTTTTGAGGGAATGTCCACATTTCTTATCTCGCTTGTTACACACATCATTTTTAAAACCTTGGAATGATGAGCTGGCATTTCATGTAAGGGTGGTCCCACAAATCAAATGCAGGGTGACTGGTTTCATTTCTTTGTTGAAACATCTGGTCCTGTTTGGCACATTACAAGAAAGAGGTAGGAAGCATGTAAAGGCTCTCACTGTCCTCAGCACTGATGTCTTTCTCTTTCTGCAATTGTATTATGAAACTTACTGCCTCCAGAAGAGAAGAGAAGTTAAGTCTATGACCATTACATTTGTCAAGACTCATTTTCACATCTGTGGGCCTGAAAGCTGTGTGGCCAGCTTTTCCAGACTCCAGTCTGGGACCCCTGCCTGGAGCGAGGAAGGTTGGGGTACAGGTCATGGGTGTCTGTGGGGACGTGGTTTACTTGCAGCAGTGTCACATTAAATGTCATGATGTTAATAACGGAGATGTAAACCACCACTACCTCCCAAATTTCCTAGCTACAAAGCAATACTTTCCCCCTCAAGGATCCTACAGCTCTCTCATGGGAACATCTGTAGCTGCTGGTACATAGACGTCAGGTAGGCGGTATTTTGTTAGAAAGGCACAATGCCCATTGGAAGGAGAGCATCTGTCTCCAGAGCAAGCAGTGGGTACCAAGCAGGTGATGAGGTTATAGATGGACAGTGTGCTTAATATCCACCCAGTCTCTTTTATACAGACTCTCTCTTAAATGCCAGCCTCCAGTCTTGGCCCTATTCCCTCCCAGAGTTTGTTTATAGTTTTTGGCAAAACGGAAAATTCAGGATGAGTGGAGCATAGTTAGTAAAACCTAGAGGGGTTACCCTTGAACAGATACATGGAAATCTCCTTTCTGCTCCTTCTTGCCATCCTCTTGCTGCTTGGTCATCGGCAAATTCTTTCTTTGGTTTTCTCTACTTGGTGGTGCTGCAGCAGCTGCTGTGTAGGGTCATAGTCATGGAAGAAGCATACATAGCAATAATAGCAAGCATTGTCTATGTCACTGACTCCATGACAGGCCCCGCTCTAGGTATTTGACATATTAACTTTGTCCTCGCAGCAAGCTCATTACCGTGACACTGTACCCTACAAACTTGGACCTTGTGTAATGGGGAATTAGCTCCAGGATCCCTGGAGCTTTCAGCCAGCTAGCTAACTCTGGTCATCCCATGACTCTCACAAAAATGCATGCTCATATTTTATTGGATTGAATATTTAGATCCCATTTAAAAGGGTACGACAGGGGTTTACTATCCTGTTAGTATCCTTAGCTTACAAATGAGGAGACTGAAGTAGAGTGTTTAAGTAGTTTTCCAAGACCACCGAGCTAGAAGGCAGGAGGCCTATTGAGTCGTGTGGCTTCTGAGCCCAGTCCGGTACAGCCTGAGGTTTATAAAAGGTGTCTAGGGGATAAAGTTGTTGCCTAAGAGTCAGGAGGCCATGGCCATGACCTTGGTTCAGTTCCAGGTACCCTGTGTTTCAGCCTTGTGTTCTGCTTTTCCCCAGGTGCCTGGGGGTGGAGGGAGCCAGGTGTGCATAAAACTGGGAGCTGGCTCGTTGAGGGACCTCCACTTTGAATTCACGTTTCAAGTTTTATCTCAAAATGAGTTTTATGAACTGGAGGGGTTATATTAAACCTAACTTCATGTATCAACCATGAATGTTGTCTTATATTGCATTTTTCTGAATTAGAGTCTTTCTTTCCTAAAGTGCCACAAAAGGCATGTGCTTTTCTTGGTAAAGTGATTCCAGTAGCTGGAATATGAGATCAGTAAGAAATATACCAAAATAGCATTGTATCCTCTATCTGGATTTGACTTTGGGGAATCCAGGACTGGGAAAAATTCTAAATGCCTTCAGTCAGAAATATAGAGCTTGAATGTTTACAGTTGTAAGCTTTTAGGCCTAGGAGCAGGGCCATCTCTGGTCTAATCATAGCCCTTGCTAAAATCTAACTTGAAATTTAACTTGGAAAAGAAAACATACAAATTAGACTCTATTGGCACTATTACAAAGCAATGTGGCAATATTTATTAAAACCTTAAAATGTTCATAAGCTTTTATCTAATTATCCTGTAAGTAGAGAAGGAGGAGGCATTTATATTCTATCTATCTATCTATCTATCTATCTATCTATCTATCTATCTTCTATCTATTTTCTATGGTCTATCTATCTCGTTTCTATCTATCTATTTTCTATCTACCTATCAATTGTGTATCCATCTGTGTATCTATTTTCTATCTATCTATCTATCTATCTATTTTCTACCTATCTATGTATTTTCTCTCTATTTTCTATCTTCTATCTATTTATATCTATTTTCTATCTACCTATCAATTGTGTATCCATCTGTGTATCTATTTTCTATCTATCTATTTTCTACCTATCTATGTATTTTCTCTCTATTTTCTATATATCTTCTATCTATCTATATTTTCTATCTTCTATCTATTTATATCTATTTTCTATCTATCTATCTATTTTCTATCTATTTTCTATCTATCTATCTGTTTTTTCTTTCTTTCTATCTATCTATCTATCTATCTATCTATCTATCTATCTATCTATCTATCTTGCTAAGCAATAATATTCTGGTTGAAAAGTAGTCAAACAGAAATGTATAGAATAAAATGTCAAAATGCTCCTTACTCCAATTCTACTACCCAAAATTCAACCACTCTTTTTTTCCCCCAGATTTATTGAGGTATATATAAAGTTGTATATACAATGTGATATATATATATATATATATATATAATGTGATATATATATATATATATAATGAATTAATTACCACAATCAAGCTATTTATCATATCCATCACCTCACACAGTTATATTTGTGTGTGTGTGTTAAGAACATTTAGGATCTATCCTAGCAAATTTCAAGTATACAGTACAGTATTATCTTCTATTCTGAACTATACACTTCTTGGAAATGAGCCTTGTGTAAATGGCTATGTGGATTAAATTTTAATTCCTATGCACTCAAGAGACATTTATTGAATGAGTGAAAAATACTAATACCATTATTACTCATCTGTAGAAATGTTAGTGATTCTAATGTGAACAATGAATATTGATATATTGACACACCAAAGTAAAGTTTGTCTAAGACTCTAATTTGGTGTACAGTTTTATACTTTCATTGCTCTTTTGGTCCTGTACCAGATTTAGTTTATTCTTTGAGATTCACTCTTTTTTCAAAACATTTTTAGAGATAAAAGGAGTTTAGAAAAGACTCAGTTCAACATTTGAGAAAAGCCCTAAATCAAAATACAATAGGTCTAAAAGACAGCCTATTCAGTTTGAGTATGGTGACATTTATTCTTGTTTAGAAAGGTTTATGTCGGTTGCTAATATGTTTTTGGCTTATCTAAACTAAGCCATGATAGATCTGAACAATGATATATTCAGAAAGCAAATGCAATATAATGAACAAAATTATTTTTTTACCCTTATATTTCAAAGAGTAAAATGGGATGTCCACTAGGAGAACTACAGTAGCATGTTGAGTTTTGTTCATTCTGTCTCCCTGGTTTTAGGTTTTATCTGAACCTGAAAGCTTTAAATCATCTATAGTGGAAAAATCTCACCTGTTGTATCCCTAGTGTGATAAGCTGAGGAATGTGTAATGAATTTGCAGCCATTCAGAAGCCACAGAGACAACACATAAAAGCTAAGGTTAATTGGATAGAAAAAACAAGAATCAATAAATACATATAATGAACACATACACACACACAGAAATACATGAAAATAAAGGAAACTAAACATAAATAATTAAGGTATTTAAGAAATTAGGAAATGTGAAAGGGATTTTGTGTTTATGTACTAAAGATTTGAGAAGGAATATTTCTCCCTAATGACTATAAAAGGTCAAGAACACAGTGATGTCATATCAGTTAAACTACAGAGTTCTTCCAGAGGTAGTGGGACTACGT
Organism: Orcinus orca; assembly: GCF_937001465.1. NCBI lineage: Eukaryota > Metazoa > Chordata > Mammalia > Artiodactyla > Delphinidae > Orcinus > Orcinus orca. Next base: position 54,722,838 of record NC_064568.1, on the reverse strand, counting down.
TTTATATTCACCTTTAGTTTTCTTCTTACAAGACTACACTTGTTCCCTCCACTCATGGAAAGAACAACTTGTCTTATTACCCTCCAATGGAAATGAGTTATGAACCTTTTATCTGGAGTTTACAAGACAGCTTTAACCTCTTTATAGTTGAATTTCAGTGATGAATGCAGTATCTTATTTCATCTTAGTTAATTTTTTTTTCAAGAATTCCTTTTCCTGTTCTGATTTGTAGGTACATACAAGATAATAACGGGAAAGATCAAATTACCCTGTTTGGGATCCTGTTAAACACTTTTCTTTTGTCCTGAGCATCTTCAGCATTAATTTCCTGTTTTTTCTTCTGTATATGTCAATCCAACTAGAAAAAGCAGGCATTTGTGACATTCATAAAAATTTGGTGTCTTTACGAGATTGTAAGCAAAGCTTATATTTTATGCCGTACCCATCCCTCCTGATTAATTTTACTAACTTTTTCTTAGGTTAGTAAAATAGGTAGTCAGGAATCCTGTGAATTAGGACTATAGGAACTGAGGTCACTTAGGCATCAGTTGCAAGTTGAAATGAAGATGCCTAAAGATGCAAAAGGTCCTAACATGGGTACCAGAAACAGCACCATTAGGAGAGGGAGATGCACTGTGCAAGAAAGATGGATGCCCCTGTGTGTCAGCTGGCAGGCCAACATCACACTTTTTGAAAGCCCTCAAAAGACAGGTCCTCATTGTTTTAACTCCTCAAATACAAGAGCCCCTTACCATGAAATATGTCATCCTCTGGCACTGATTCGTGATTAATTCTGAATGATGACCTTTGGATGATTGGATAGAGTTTGTGACTTGCCCAAAGTCACAACCAATGTAGACAATCATAGACCAGCCCCTTCCTTTGGACATTTCATTAATTCATTGACACATTCATCATTTATCGAGTGCCAACTGTGGACCAGGTATGGTGTTATGTGCCAGGGATATGAAGTTGAGTGAGACAAGATCCCAAACCTCCAGAGGCTTAGAGTGAGTAACAAATATGCAAATCAATGATTACCGTTTTGTCAGTGCTATAATAGAAACATGATCAGAATACTAGGAGAACGTAAAGGCATCAAAATCAGGAATCAAGGAAATTACCCTGGAGAAACCTAAATTTAGACTGAATTTTGGAGAAAAACTGGAATGTCTATTTAAAGAGGCAGTGAGACAGCCCTGAAACCTGTAAGAAGTCAAGGAGACAGTAAAGTGTTTCAGGTATTTGTGGAATGGCAAACACTTTCACTGGACTTGAGCCATGGGAGCTGAGGGTAGGGGGTAGGTGTGGAAGCTGCGGACAATGCCAGAGGCCAGATCGCAAAAGGTTGGGATGCTAAGCTAGGGGACGCTGCCCTAACTGGGAACAAAGTGTGTAGGTTAAGGGAAGAGTCCACTCTGTCCATTCCTGAACCTCATGCAGACCCCAGAGCCGCACAACTCTTCCCTTGCCTCATTCAGGGCATTTCCTCGGGTCTGACCTTCAAAGTAAAGGCAGCCCTCCTCTCCCTAAATGGAATTCACATGCCAACTGCTGAGAGATATCTCTTCCTTTCATTTCGCTTGTATCTCCCCTCTGGAAGTGAGCTCTGGGGGCCTGCCTGGCTCGTGTGATCAATTTATTGATACTCGTTTGATTGTATATGAAAAGGGGCAGAGATGTCATCAGCATAGGCATAGGAGGTAATGACCCAGTCCCCATCAAACCCTGCCCTCTGAAACCTCCTCCACAAATACTCAGGTAGGCACACTGTTGGAAAAAGCAGCTTTGAGATTCTGAAGACTCAGGTTTTAAATCTGACCCCTGCCCATGACAATCTCTGAGATTGGACTCAATTCAATCCCTACTGTGTAAAAGGATCTGACTTACCTCATTAAGTCCATGGATTTTGTTTTCTCAGATGAGACATCCAATTGTCTATCTAGATGACCTTTGCACAAGATGCTGAGTTACTTTTAGATAGCAAGGAGATAATCTCGTGCTGAGATTAGACTTCAGTTGACTGTGGATTGGAAGGGACGGGGGTTCCACCAAATAAGAGGACTTTGTAAATTCAGGGTTCTCTGAAAGGTTCAAAATGCCTGGTTTTGTTTTAACTCTTAAATATCAAACTCCTTAAAACTGTCTTCAAGGTATGTCATGAAAAATGTTCTTTCCAGAGGTGAAAGGAACCATTCATTGCTTAATAAACTGGATCATCTTCCTTCTTAGAAATATTCTGTGGCATATAAATGGAGACATTTATACTATCACAGAGAAAAATTTACAGTCATGACATACATCACTTCAAGATGCTTAATCCCTGGGAATAATAATCAGAGAGAGTTTTATTCACTTATGGAGGAATATTTTTAAAAGAAACTTTTGCTAACAGGTGGAATTTCTATTTTATTAACTACTTCTTATCAGTCATGATTTTGCTACTTGGGCAACTCGGAGTCACCCGAAATGAACTGGAGAAAGGATGCTAGTTTTACTTATGAATTAAGACTTTGAATAAATAACTAGTTTTTTTTTAAGTGGGAGGCTTATAAGAGTTTCTGAAATGCCAGATAAAAATAGCCTTTCATAGAAAGGTGAGGTAAATATAATGTGACATAGTGAAAAGAATAGACTTTGAAGCAGAGAGGATAGAATATGAACCAAGGCTCTGGTGTTCTTTATTTCTAAGACTTTGGGAAAATCTTTGAGCTTTGTCCTCTGTCCTGCACTACCAGTATGTTTTGAGGAATAGATTGAGCTAAGATATAAAATATTTAGCCAATGCAGGTGCCAAATGACCCCTAGATGTCCTATTCATGTCATAGGTTAAGAATCTGAAGAGAGAATTCCCTTGAGCTTTCCCTCATTTACAACCTGAATAGACACCTAGCAGTCACTTGAATTAAGTGTTTTATTGTACCAGATAAAGGTTTCCCAAACTTTTTAATACAATAGCCCATTTCCTTGAATAAATGATCCTAGGAGCTTCCTTATGAATTAAAAATAATCATTTTGACATTATTATCTGGGGCAAAATAAAGTGAAATAACCAGACAATTTTTTACTGTTTCCCATTTAACCAATGATGTACCCTGTTCAGTTACCTCAAAGTTAAAAATTTTAAAAACTTACAGAAAATAGGAAAATATAGGAATAATTTGACCACAAGAGATTTCCGATGGTAGTGTGTTTTGTGTGGCTAAATTCTATAATTTTCACAAGTTGTTTCTAAATGATGAGCTAAGGGACACATTTTAGTTTGTGAGCTTTTTTCAACTTGTGAAATATTCCTGGCATGTGTAGCTTTTTATTCCTTACCAATGAAGATCCAAATTGGAAATAGCAGTATATCAACCTGTATTTTTTCTTCTTACAGTTGACTATGAACTACTAATATCATCTTGATGTATTATGTAACATGATAGCAAATTATATCTCAACACCAGTACTGATTCCATATACTTCCTGCCATCATGGATACAATAATCAGTTACATGGCTAAAAATGAAAGCAACTTAAAAATTTATAAAGGTCAAAGCCACCCAGCTGGCTAGAGGTGTTAAGCTTAGGGCTACAGCTACTGCAGTCTGGCAGTTTCTACTGTTTCCAGCAGGAAACTACTGGCAGTTTCCTCCCTCCTCTGTTAACTGCTCTGCTCCTCTCAGTAACTCTAAGTGGCTTTGCATGGTTTCCTTTTAAGAAGAAAACAAAACATGTTTAATGCCTTATTTTATTTATTGACTTTTTAAAATTAGATATTATGATGGATCCCAGTAGTGGTATTTTTTTTCCTTTTTTTTTAAATTGGAGTACAGTTGATTTACAATGTCGTGTTAGTTTCTGCTGTACAGCAAAGTGAATCAGTTATACAGATACATATATCCACTCTTTTTTAGATTCTTTTCCCATATAGGTCATTACAGAGTATTGAGTAGAGTTCCCTGTGCTATACAATAGGTCCTTATTAGTTATCTATTTTTTTATAGCTTTTTGTTGGAGTATAATTGCTTCACAATACTGTGTTAGTTTCTGTTGTACAACAAAGCAAATCAGCCATATGCATACACATGTCCCCATATCCCCTCCCTCTTGAGCCTCCCTCCCACCCTCCATATCCCACCCCTCTAGGTCATTGCAAAGCACCAAACCGATCTTCCTGTGCTATGGTTCTGCTTCCCACCAGCCAACTATTTTACATTTGGTAGTGTGTATATGTCGATGCTACTCTCACTTCGCCCCAGCTTCACCCTCCCACCCCATGTCATCAAATCCATTATCTATGTCTACCTGTTTATTCCTGCCCTGCAACTAGGTTCATCAGTACCTTTTTTTTTTGATTCCATATATATATGCATTAGCATTAGGATACAGTATTTGTTTTTCTCTTTCTGACTTCACTCAGTATGACAGGCTCTAGGTCCATCCACCTCACTACAAATAACTCAATTTCATTTCTTTTTATGGTTGAGTAATATTCCATTGTATATATGCACCGCATCTTCTTTATCCATTCATCTGTTGATGGACACTTAGGTTGGTTCCATGTCCAGACTATTGTAAATAGTGCTGCAGTGAACATTGTGGTGCTGTCTCTTTTTGACTTATGGTTTTCTCAGGGTATATGCCCAGTAGTGGGATTGCTGGGTCATAGGGTAGCTCTAGTTTTATTTTTTTAAGGAACCGCCATACCATTTTCCATAGTGGTTGTATTAATTTACATTCCCACCAACAGTATAGGAGAGTTCCCTTTTCAACACACCCTTTCCAGCATTTATTGCTTCTAGGTTTTTTAATAATGGCCGTTCTGACTGGCGTGACGTGATACCTCATTGTAGTTTTGATTTGCATTTCTCTAATAATTAGTGATGTTGAGCATCTTTCCATGTGCCTCTTGGCCATCTATATGTCTTCCTTGGTGAAATGTCTATTTAGGTCTTCCACCCATTTTTTAACTGGATTGTTTGTTTTTTTGATATTGAGCTCCATGAGCTGTTTGTATATTTTGGAGGTTAATCTTTTGTTGTTTCAATTGCAATATTTTCTCGCATTCTGAGGGTTGTCTTTTTGTCTTGTTTATGGTTTCCTTTTCTGTGCAAAAGCCTTTAAGTTTAATTAAGTCCCATTTGTTTATTTTTGTTTTTATTTCTGTTACTCTAGGAGGTGGATTGAAAAAGATCTTGCTGTGGTTTTTGTCAGAGTGTTCTTCCTATGTTTTCCTCTAAAAGTTTTATAGTGTCTGGTCTTACATTTAAGTCTTTAATCCATTTTGAGTTTATTTTTGTGTATGGTGTTAGGTAGGTTCTAATTTCATTCTTTTACATTTAGCTGTCCAGTTTTCCCAGCACCAATTATTGAAGAGGCTGTCTTTTCTCCATTGTATGTTCTTGCCTCCTTTATCATGAATTAGGTGCCCATATGTGCATGGGTTTATCTCTGGACATTCTATCCTGTACCATTGATCTATATTTCTATTTTCGTGCCAGTACCATACTGTCTTGATTACTGTAGCTTTGTGGTGTTGTTGGGGAGGCTGATTCCTCCAACTCCGTTTTTCTTTCTCAAGATTGCTTTGGCTATTCGGGATCTTTTGTATTTCCATACGAATTGTAAGAGTTTTTGTTCTAATTCTGTGAAGAATGCCATTGGTAGTTTGATAGGGATTGCGTTGAATCTGTAGATTTTTTTGGGTCGTATACTCATTTTCACAATATTGTTCCTTCTAATCCAAGAACATGGTATATTTCTCCATCTGTTTATGTCATCTTTGATTTCTTTCATTGGTGTTTTATAGTTTTCTGAGTACAAGTCTTTCTCCTCCTTAGGCAGGTTTATTCCTAGGCATTTTTTTCTTTTTGTTGAAATGGTAGATGGGAGTGTTTCCTTAATTTCTTTTTCTGATTTTTCATTGTTGGTGTATAGGAATGCCAGAGATTTCTGTGCATTAATTTTGTATCCAGCAACCTTACCAAATTCATTGATTAGTTCTAGTAGTTTACTCGTGGCATCTTTAGGATTCTTTATGTATAGTATCATGTCATCACCAAACAGTGCCAGTTTTACTTCTTCTTTTCCAATTTGTATTCCTTTTATTTCTTTTTCTTCTCTGATTGTTGTGGCTAGGACTTCCAAAATTATGTTGAATAAGAGTGGTGAGTGGACATCCTTGTCTTATTCCTGATCTTAGAGGAAATGCTTTCAGTTTTTCACCATTAATACGGTGCTTATTCTGGGTTTGTCATATTTGGCCTTTATTGTGTTGAGGTAGGTTCCCTCTATGCCTACTTTCTGGAGAGGTTTTATCATAAATGGGTTTTGAATTTTGTCAAAAGCTTTTTCTGCATCTCTTGAGATGATCATATGGTTTTTACTCCTTAATTTGTTAATGTGGTGTATCACCTTGATTGATTTGCATATATTGAAGAATCCTTGAATCCCTGGGATAAATCCCACTTGATCATGGTATATGATCCTTTTAATGTGCTGTTGGATTCTATTTGCTAGTATTTTGTTCAGGACTTTTGCATCTATCTTCATCAGTTATATTGGTCTATAATTTTCTTTTTTTGTGATATCTTTTTTCTTGTTTTTGTATCAGGGTGATGGTGGCTTCGTAGAATGAATTTGGGAGTGTTTCTCCCTCTGCAATTTTTTTGGAAGGGATTGAGAAGGATCAGTGTTAGCTCTTTTCTAAATGTTTGATAGAATTAACTGAAACCATGTGACCCTGGACTTTTGTTTGTTGGAAGATTTTTAATTACGGTTTCAATTTCATTACTTGTGACAGGTCTGTTTATATTTTCTAATTCTTATTGGTTCAGTCTTGGAAAATTGTACCTTTCCAAGAATTTGTCCATTTCTTCATGGTTGTCCATTTTATTGGCATATAGCTGTTTGTAGTAGTCTCTTATAATCCTTTGTATTTCTGCAGTGTCAGATGTGATTTCTCCTTCTTCATTTCTAATTTTACTGATTTGCATCCTCTCCCTGTTTTTCTTGATGAGTCTGGCTAATGGTTTATTAATTTTGTTTATCTTCTCAAAGAACCAGCTTTTAGTTTTATTGATCTTTGCTATTGTTTATTTTGTTTCTATTTCATTTATTTCTGCTCTGATCTTTATGATTTCTTTCCTTCTACTGCGTTTGGCTTTTCTTTGTTCTTCTTTGTCTAGTTGTTTTAAGTGTAGGGTTAGATTGTTTATTTGGGATTTTTCTTGTTTCTTGAGGTGAGATTGAATTGCTATAAACTTCCCTCTTCAAACTGCTTTTGCTGCATCCCATAGGTTTGGTGTCTTGTGTTTTTGTTGTCATTTGTTTCTATGTATTTTTTTATTTCTTCCTTGATTTCTTTAGTGATCTCTTGGTTATTTAGTAGCACCTTGTTTAGCCTCCATGTATTTGTATTTTTTACAGTTTTTTTTCCTGTAACTGATTGCCAATCTCTTAGCGTTGTGGTCAGAAAAGATGCTTGATATGATTTCAATTTTCTTAAATTTTCCGAGGCTTGATTTGTGACCCAAGATGTGATCTATCCTGGAGAATGTTCCATGTGCACTTGAGAAGAAAGTGTATTCTGCCACTTTTGGGTGGAATGTTCTATAAATATCAATTAGATCTATCTTGTCTATTGTGTCATTTAAAGCTTGAGTTTCCTTATTTATTTTCTGTTTGGATGATCTGTCCGTTGGGGTAATTGGGGTGTTAAAGTCCCCTACTATTATTGTGTTACTGTCAATTTCTCCTTTCATGGTTGTTAGCATTTGCCTTATGTATTGAGGTGCTCCTATGTTGCATGCATAAACATTTATAATTGTTATATCTTCTTCTGGATTGATCCTTTGCATTATGTAGTGTCTCTCCTTATCTCTTGTAACAGTCTTTATTTTAAAGTCTATTTTATCTGATACGTGTATTGCTACTCCAGCTTTCTTTTGATTTCCATTTGCATGGTATATGTTTTTCCATATCTTCACTTTCAGTCTGTATGTGTCCCTAGGTCTGAAGTGGGTATGTTGTAGACAGCATATATATGGGTCTTGTTTTTGTATCCATTCAGCCAGTCTGTGTCTTTTGGTTGGGGGATTTAATCCAGTTACATTCAAGGTAATTATCGATATGTATGTTCCTATTATCATTTTCTTAATTGTTTAGCGTTTGTTTTTGTGGGTCTTTTTCTTCTCTTGTGTTTCCCGCCTAGAGAAGTTTCTTTAGCATTTGTTGTAAAGCTGATTTGGTGGTGCTGAATTCTCTTAGCTTTTGCTTGTCTGAAAAGCTTTTGACTTCTCCATAGAATCTGAATGAGATCCTTGCTGTGTAGAGTAATCTTGGTTGTAGGTTTTTCTCTTTCATCACTTTAAGTATATCTTGCCACTCTCTTCTGGCCTGCAGAGTTTCCCCTGAAAAATCAGCTGATAATCTTATGGGAATTCCTTTGTATGTTATTTTTTGCTTTTCCTTTTCTGCTTTTAATATTTTTTCTTTGAATTTAATTTTTGTTAGTTTGATTAATATGTGTCTTGGTGTGTTTTTCCTAGGGTTTATCCTGTATGGGATTCTCTGTGCTTCCTGGACTTGGGTGACTATTTCCTTTCCCATGTTAGGGAAGTTTTCAACTATAATCTCTTCAAATATTTCCTCCGACACTTTCTTTTTTTCAGACCCTTTCTTTTTCTCAGACCCCTATAATTCGAATGTTGGTGCGTTTAGTGTTGTCCCAGAGGTCTCTGAGATTGTCCTCAATTCTTTTCATTCTTTTTTGTTTATTCTGCTCCTCGGCAGTTATTTCCACCATTTTGTCTTCCAGCTTACTTATTCATTCTTCTGCCTCAGTTATTTTATTGATTCCTTTTAGTGTATTTTTGATTTCAATTATTGTTTTGTTCATTTCTGTTTGTTCTTTAATTCTTCTAGATCTTTGTTACACATTTCTTATATTTTCTCAGTCCCTGCCTCCATTCTATTTCCGAGATTCTGGATCATCTTTACTATCATTATTCTGAATTCTTTTCCAGGTAGATTGCTTATTTCCTCTTCATTTATTTGGTCTTGTAGATTTTTACCTTGCTCCTTCATCTGTGACATTTTTTTTGGCCATCTCATTTTTTTTTTTTTTTTTTTGAGTGAGATTGTGTTCCTGTCTTACTGGTTGTTTGACCTGAGGCTTCCAACACTGGAGTCTGTAGATTATTGGGTAGAGCTGGGTCTTGGTGCTGAGATGAGTACCTCTGTGAGATCTCACTCCTATGAATATTTCCTGGGGTCTGAGGTTCTCTGTTAGTCCAGTGGTTTGGACTCAGAGCTCCCACTGCAGGAGCTTCTGCCCGACCCTGGGCTTGTGAGCCAAGATCCCACAAGCCTCGTGGGTGGCAAAAAAAAAAAAAAAAAAGAACAATAACAAAGTAAAAAATAAAATTAGACTGGGAAACTAACAGATATGTTAGAAAGAATGTAAAAATAAAAATATAGATGAATCAGGGCTTCCATGGTGGCGCAGTGGTTGAGAGTCCGCCTGCCGATGCAGGGGACACGGGTTCGTGCCCCGGTCTGGGAAGATCCCACATGCCGCGGAGCGGCTGGGCCCGTGAGCCATGGCCGCTGAGCCTGTGCGTCCAGAGCCTGCACTCTGCAACGGGAGAGGCCACAGCAGTGAGAGGCCCGCGTACCGCAAAAAAGCAAACAAACAAACAAAAAAATATAGATGAATCAATAACCGGAAGGTACATCAGTACCATAATATTAAAAAAAGAGGAGGAGGGAAGAGGAAAAAAAACGGGGGTGGGAGAAAGGCCTTGGCTGTGGAGGGCAGGGCCTAGGCAAAGACGAGGTTTGGGTGGTGGACTACCAATGCTCAGGAACCACCAGGCTGTTGGGGGTGGTGCTTAGGCTCAAGGAACAGAAGGGGCCCAGGCATGCCCCCCATCCCTGGTCTCAGAGGGCAGGGGACCTCATCTGGGAGCCCGGCAGGCTTCCTGGGCTCGAGTGGGCAGGGCAAACACCCTCCTCTCCTCTCCTGCTCCTCTGGTCTGTGGTCTGGGAGGGCCTGTTCCACCTGCCTCTCCTGGTCTACCCGGCCTCCCTCATATGCCCCCAAGGACCCACACAGCCTGGAGGGGTCTTGGAGGGCAGCGGTCTGGCCTGGGAGCTCAGCAGTCTCCCCGTGCCCGAGTGGATAGGGCAATCGCCCTCCACTCCTCTCCCACTCCTCCTGAATGGCTCCTCCCACCTGCCTCTCCTGATCTCCCCATCCTCAGGGATGTGAATCATGTCTGTCCTCCACTTCTCCTCCTCCCTCAGTCCCCCTACATCCTACCGGTTCACTTTAGGGTTCCTCCCATCTCCTTGGGCGTCAGAGTCCCCCACCAGCTGTCGGCAGGCGCCCTAGGTGTGGGGAGACGCTAACTCGTGTCTTCCCACACCGCCATCTTGACTCTGCCTCCCCAGTAGTGGTTTTTAATTATAAGATTGTCCATGATAAAACGTGGAAAAAGAGTTAACAGTGATTTTGCCAGGTACTGTGGATAGTGTTTTATAGAATTTTCTACGGGATACTCCCTTTGTGAAGAGTTCTTCTCCTTCCTTTTCTTCTTTTCTTTTCTTTCCTTCCCTTTTCTTTCCTTCCTTCCTTCCCTTCTTTCCTACCTCCTTTCTTCTTTGAGTCAACCAATATTTACTCTATCCCTACCAAGAGCCAGACATCATACAAGGCACCAGGGAAATGAAAAGTTAGAATTTCTAATCTAGTGAAAGTATTTTCTGTTTCTTTGCTTTGAATTTACCCAGAAGTTGTCTTTATTTACATATAAACATATAAATTCTAATTAAGCTATAATCATATTGGATACATTACAATACAATATTCTGGAAACTTTATCAATTAACCTAAGCCTCCACATGCCATAGAGAAAATTAGAAAGTTCATTCTTAAAAAATAAAAGTAAAAGACAACAACTAAAAAAGTTCATCCTTTAACATTCAAATAGATCTGGTGAATATAAGAGGTACATTTTATAAGTAGAAAATCTGAGTCTTGCAATTTCTTGATCGCAGTTCTCTTAAACCACCGAGTCCAAACTAAGGCAGTTGCCTTGTTAATCATTTTTCATATGTTGAGGTGGGGGGGAAATGGCCACACTCCAGCTACTGGTCTTTGTATTTCAGGAAATATGTCATATAAGGAAACTGCACTCTATGCAAAGGATTTGTAGATAGTTCCTTGGAGTTAATTTTCATGAGCATTAGAAGGTACTTAAACCCCATGCCAGGGAGAGGGTTTATTTATAAATGATTGCCATAAGCTCTTTAGCGACTTTAGTTAAATAGAGTAGCACCTCTTTGCCACTGAATGAATAGTGTGCAGAATTGTTGGGACCGCTTGGAACTTTGGAGCAGCCCATTGTTTGAAGATTATGTTTTTAATGTTTCTTGCTAAAAGTCATTCATTCATCTAATAAGTATTATTTAAGAGCATACAGTGTGCCAAGATGTAGACTTGGCATTGCCATGGAGACCATCAAATTCTAGTTTCATTTTTCAGAACCAAGCAGGAGTTGGTGCTGGCAAGTCAAGAAGGACTGAGGCTCAAACTGAATGTCACTCATGAAATATCTGGGTTTGAATGTGCAAATGTCATATATAAATGTCAATGATGGTCAAAATAACAGATATACAGCTTATATATATATATATAAATTATTTTTCTAGAGAAAAATAGAAATATACTTCAGTTTATTTTTTCATGTAAAGTTGACTTTTGTAATAGGCCTGCGTGACACAATGGAATTTACAATAATTGCAGAATTATGTGCAATTACCATAGTGAACAAATCAAAGCCGTACGCTAGCTCATGTTACTGCCTTGATCTTTTGAATTTTGTGACAGAGCAGTGTTGATCATTTGGTGAACTGGGGACTTGCGTAACTGAAAGTTGGGAAATGCTGAGACTCGAATCTTCTATGTTTTTTCCATTATTTTCATCTTTACATGACCTAAAATGCATGCTTAACTCCAGTACTGAAGTCAAATTAACAACAGAAAGAAATGAAAGTCAGAGGCCACGTGTAACATGTCTGTTATACACTTGGATCCCTTCTTCTCTTCTTTTCTGAAATGTGTCTCTTCTTAGATGAATGAGTTTGAGAGGAAATTTTTAAAATCAGCTATTTAGTATCTCTAAATATCATCCACATCCTTCCTTGGCATTTCCCCCATGGCTTTCATTTAAGCATATTTGCAGTCTCAGGCATGAAATAAACTTTTTAAGGCATTCGGCTGTTGGAGGCATTTTGGGAAAATGTGAATGAAGCCAACAAAATGGCACAGCTGGTCAGAGATTCCCCTTGTTCCAACAGGGTTCTGATATAGGGCTTGTTTTCTAGGATTTGCCCAGTCTGCTGGAAATACATTCACTCCAAGACAAATCACTATCTTTAACAAAACCTATAGATTTCTTTAAAATTTTGTTTTTATCTTTAACTCTGGACTTTATTAAGAGGACAGAGAAACTCAGTGGAGTGGGATGATGTAGATGTTATTGTGTGCTGAACTTAAATGCACTCACTTCTATAAAGCAAGTCATGAGCACTGCCTCTACCCTCTCATTGCCTCTGGGGGGACCCAGTTGAGAGCATTAGCCACTGAGGCTGAGCAAAGAGGCACAGCGTTTTGTTCTGGTCTGGGTTTTCTTTTCTTCTTCAGCTTTTTCTTTCTCCCTTTCTATGTGCACTGCTCTTGCGAGCTTCTTTTACTTTTTATTTTTATTTTTTTGGAAAATTGAAGCAGTGAGTAACTTTTTGAGGCTGCATGGCTTGTAAGTGAAAGTTACTAGTAGAATGTGAACCTATTATTGGGTTTGGAACCAACGGAGGTAGTAGAACTTGTGAGATTGGAATTTAAAATTGTTCCCATATTCCATACTTTAAAAAAAAATTATTACTGTTATTTTTTAAGTTTTCTTTTATATTGGAGTATAGTTGCTTTACAATGTTGTTTTAGATTCAGGTATAGAGAAAGTGATTCAATTATACATGTACATGTATCTAAAGAATATATACTTGTGAGCTTCTTTTAAAACCTCTGAACTATTTATAGATTATGCACCATTTTGACTCATATGATTTACAATGGCGTCAAGAGCCAGGTCTTTACATGTAGTTGGTTCTTTTTCAAAGCATTTAGCTTCACTCTGGAAGGCTCACTCTTATTGCTGTATAACCTGGAGTGGCCACATCTCGGGTTCTGTGCGCTGTAATTTTTTAGCCTTGGGGTGTATTTCCCTTGTGTTGCCGTAGTGGGTGGGTTGTTTGGACAGGAAGAGCGGCTTCCTTGTTCTGTTCTCCCAGCATTGAAGGGCTCCCTGACGTTTCGCATTAAGCCTTCCACCCCCTGCACTACAGTTGAATCATTCCCCTCCTAGAATCTTGCAGAAGTCAACAGCTTTCCCCTCTCTTCATTCTTTTCTTCTCTCCTTTTTCTCCTTTCTCATTCCTTCCTTCTTTTGATTTTCCCCATCTGCCTGTCTTCCTTCTTTCCTTCTTCTCATTATTTCTTTTGTTTTCTTCTTTTCTCTCTGTTATGATCTTTCTTTTACTTTTATATCTTTTTTGTTTTGAAAATGAGATCCCAACGTATGGAAATTTATCTGACAGATCTGTTTGCACACAGGTGAAAGGTTGCATGCTGGTGATTATGAATGGCAGCATGGTTTGTAATAAGAAAGATTGCAAACAACTCAAAGGTCCATCAGCAGAGGACATGTTGAGTAAACAATAAATATCCATATAATGAAACATTATGCAACTCTAGGAAAGAATCAGAAGGTGCTCTGTGTATTAATTTGGAAATATCTCCAAGACATTTTGTTAAGTGAAAAAAGCAAAGTGCAGAACAATTTGAATTTTATATTTCCTTTTGTGAAAAAAGTGGTGGGGAATCAGATTCTATTTTTGCTTTTATTGTAACTAGTAAACACACAAAGAAATCTGTATAGGAAACCCAGGAAGCTACTCGTAAGTGACAGGGAATGGGTGAGCTGAAGAATAATGGGAGGAGGGATTTCATTGTTATACCTTTTTGTAATTATTAAATTTTAAAAACATGTTAATGTATTATCTATTCCAAAAATTAAATCTAAAAATGTAAACCTCAAAAGCCAAAGTAAGATTCAGTTGAAAGAAAACTACTGACCCATTAAGTGTTAAAAAAAATATAAAGCATTGCCATGACTGGGACATTTGTCCAAACTTATGGGTGCCCTTCTAGCCTCTTAGTTGCTTATGGCTTGAATCATGTAAAATTGTCATTTTCATAGACAAAAATGCTTTTGAACATTGGCAATTTCATATATTTCAATAGAATGTTTATCTTAATTAAGGCATCAAAAAGCTGCCACCAGATTGCCTGCACTATGATGCCCTTAAAGTATTATTTTATTTCTCTTTTGTGCTCTAGACACCCTTGAAGTCTTAGTTCATTCACGTTGCTGGGCCACCTGGGTAGTACTGTGTGGTGGGGCATTTCTCTCTGGAATTACCTTTCCATCCAAGCTTTATGAACTTTGTGCACAGCTGTAGGTTAAGCCCTCATGATCTACCACTGGGATTATAGCCTTCTTCTGAAAAGTCACTCTGAATTCCAGGCTTTCCTTGCGGGTCTAACGTTCTCACTGCCACCAAATTTATCTTCCTACAAGGCAGTTTGGATCATGTTTCTCCTGAGTAAATTTATCCTGTGTTAATCAGGGTTCTCTGGAGAAATAGAACCAATAGTATATATAGAGAGAGACATAAGAGGAAGTTTATTACAGGAATTAGCTCAAGCAGTTTTGGAGGCCTAGAAGTCCTGGAGATACAGGAAAGCCTGTGGTATGATTCAGTCCGAATCCAAAAGCCTGAGAATCAGGGAAGCCCATGATGTAATTCCCAGTCAGAGTTCCAAAGGCCTGTGATGGAGTCGGGGGAGAGACATGTAGCTCAAGTAGAGAAAGAGAGAACTCACCCTTTTCCACCTTTTTGCTCTATTTGGGACCTCAAAGGATGGAACGATGTCCACCTGCATTGGTGAGGTTGGATATTCTTTACGCAGTCCACTGAGTCAAATGCTAATCTCTTCTAGAAACATCTGCACAGACACACCAAGAAATAACCTTTTACCAGCTCTCTGGGCATCCCTTCCTCCACGTAACTTGACCTATAACATTAACCATCACAGATCCCATCTCTCTTCACTGCTTATAGAATAAATACAGACTGAACTCCTTAGCAAGGCATGTCATTCACCTCCAGTCACTGAGTTTTTTTCACAAACACCCTATACCTGTTCTTTGCCCAAATGCCCTCCCCCGTAGGTCATGGCTTTGAGAATTACATTCTGTTTACCAAGAAGGACCTTCTTCAACCTCCGTACCTTTCAGACACCTTATTTCCAAGTAAAGTTTCCACACAAGTAAGTCTTTTCTCTGTAGATCTGACCCCAGCCATCCAAAATTAATTTTCTCCTATTTATGTTTCCATGGTCCCGTATACCTACTCCTATTTTAAAGGTACTTATTATAGTGTATTCCAGATATTTGTTTATGTGACTGTCCTGCTGCCAACTAGTGAGCACTTGACATCAGAAACCCAGGTCCTGGTCACCCTGTACTCACTCTCCTTAGCCCAATGTCTGGGCTACAGTAAGTCTACAGTAGTTTTATGCTTAGGAAATATTGTCATATTTAGCAATGCTTCAGTCTTACCCTTGGACTCCTTTTCTATATGGAAGAAGGTTTTTATAAATCTTTTTTAAAAAGATGGGAGACTAATGTTCAGGAAGATCTTGAGAGTGGGGAAAGAAGTGCTTATCCACTATGACCTGAAAGTTGAAAGTCTAAAGCAAACTCTCCAATTTCTTTACTATTTGCAATAAGGTCAAGATTTAGTCTTGAATATAGTCTACAGGTTCTCTTTGATCATCTCCTTTGCTTCATATTTGTGTTGATTTTGATGATGATGAAAGCAATAGACTCATATGAGTTGTGTTGAGTCTTTTTGTTAATTATGCCTTTATGTTAATTGATCTTTCCTGTAGTTTTGAAGGCCTGTGTTCATATTTAATTGTAAAAATTCAGGCTATCTCGAGACCATAGACAGAATTGAGTGTTCTCCAAAAAGTAAATCTAAAACTTTGGAGTGGAGGATAAATGAGAGGTTTTGTTCCTCCTACTTCTCCCCCTCCTCCTTTTCCTTACCTTTCTGTTTACTTAATATTATTGCTATTTTTATTATTTCCTCTAATCTGGAAAAATAATAGCCTGTTAGCTTAGACTAAGTGGGACTTTCACCTTTGTTGAAAAATATTAAATTAATCCCAGTGGAGTAAATACTCATCCTGGGATGTGAATTCTTTGTTGGTGTGTGGATACTGTTGATCACACAGATATTGGTTTGGCCAGAAAGTTTTTTCGGTTTTAAGTAAAAATAAAAGACATTTTTTTATTTTCACCAAGAACTTTATTGAACGACGTATTCACTAACTGAACAAACTTTTTGGCCAACCCAATATATTACTAACCGGTACTCAGGGTTGGAGGGTTTTATCACAAGAGGGTGTTCTAGTCATTGTATCTTTATCTCACCTGAGGATTGGGCTCCCTGTTTTGTAGCTGATAATAAAAGCTAGTATTTATGTGTAACTCACTATTGCCTTTTCAGTTAATCAAAATTAGCACCAAAGAACTATCATTCATCACTTTGGATTGTTTTTTAGAGTATGAGAGAAAGCAATATTAGTCCCTGAATCTTGGTTGTTGGGTGCTTTCCTGCTTCTTTTTTCAATAAATGATTATTCATGAACAAAGAAAGAAAAGAGAATGGCATTGTTCTGCAGTGTGCTCACTTAGTGGGACCTACTCTGATCTCGTCTATTATAGCATCAGTATGGCTTGCCCATGGCCCCTTATACTGCAATCGCCCTTCAACTGTTTTCAGAGTGCCTCTCCAGTTAAACAATGAGCACATTCAAATGGTTTCATCGTACTATAAAATCTTTGGCTTAATTGGCCGTAAGACTTTTTTTTAAAATTAGCAAATTTTCTATTGAACCCAGGAGTATATGAGAGCAGGCATGACTTTGACTGTTGAAAAGAAAAGTCTCTAAGAACAGTGAGATCGTGATTGTTTGTTAGAAGTAGTTACTGTGATGTGTTAGACTTGTTTACTGTAAATGTGAATAAGTGGAAATGAAAACTGAAAGCTTGCAAGGTTGACACAAAATGGATATTTGGTATTATTCACTTCTTTTTAAATTCCATCATCCCTTACCACCCAACTCTTCACCCCAGAATTAGGGTGATCTGTTGCTTTCCACAGATTCCATGCAATAGGTAGATGACTTAAGAACTCTGGGATCTGTCTTCCTTTCCCCCAACCTCTAGGTAAGTGTTTTGGCAGCTAATGCCACCAGTATGTTCACGGCCTAGAAAGTAATCTCTCCTTCCTTCACGTGTTAGCATCTCTATCCTTCTAATCTCAGTTCGGGTCTCCTGTGCTCCTACAAGCCTTCCCTGCCCTCCTTGGCTTGGTCAGACTCTCCTGTGTGGTGTTCAGTGCACCACTTTCTTCCTAGCACTTGTCACAACTTCAGGTTCACAACTTCAAGTTCACATTCGTTTACATGATTATTTGATTCCTCACTAGTCTAAAGCCTGTGAAGCTGAGGACAGTGTTCGACTCTCTGTTGTATCATTAGTCCCTAGTCTAGGGCTTTACACATAATAGGTGTTGAATCAATATTTTTGAAAAATGAAAGACTGTTCAGATCTAAAAATACTCATTTTTGGTATATCATTTGGGGTATCTTTATCAAATGTATACTGAGTTATGCTTTTATTAATTTTCTGAAATTTAAACCAAAAGCATTTCTTTACTCTGAAAAGTAAATTAATGTTTTCAATGCCAGTTTGTAGGTAATATAGGTATTTTTTAAAATGTTATTTTATTGAAGTATAGTTAATTTACAATGTTGTGTTAATTTCTGCTGTACAGCAAAGTGATTCTGTTATTCATATGTATATTATTTTTCATATTCTTTTCCACTATGGTTTATCATGGGATATTGAATATAGTTCCCTGTGCTATACAGTAAGACCTTGTTGTTTAGCCATTCTAGGTATTTCAGGGTTTTAATTCTACAATATATTATATCTTTTCTCCCTATAATAAAATTAATATTTCTCCATGTTTTTGAAGGTAACCCTTTTGGTTTCAGGGCATAACCACATCCACATCTTCATGAACCAATTACCAGTGTAAGCATATGGACTTTAAAATGTATATACAATTCTCCAGAGCTCATGGTGTAATTAAAATTCGGAAGGGCAGGTGGCTGAGAGGTTTCAGTAATTTATTGTGTTGCTCTAAGATCAGAATCGAAAATTTTAAAATCATAGCAGATTCTATACTTAGCTTGTGTCCAACGCATATACAATGAAAGCCGCAGAATTAGTTCCCCAGCAAGAGGATTTAGCAAAAGATTTAGAATGAAACTGAAAGAAATAATTTATTGAGTTGAATCATAGAAGAACATCATAGAAAAAGTGGATAAAGGGTAGAGAATCTCTTAGTCTCTGTACTTCGTTTGGCCAGAGGTCACTGCACAGAGTTAAATAGGTAGATTTATCATTGTCTCAATTCACTCATTCAAAGAAAATCGAGTGCTTCAGTGTGCCGAGCTCCAAGCCAGACAAGATGCCTAATTAACCAGACCCAGCGTCTCAGTGGAGAGCTGGTCTTCTACTCCCTGATGGAATTTTAAAATTTTGTTCCTGACCTAAAAAGACCATGATCAAATCTGGAAACTGGAACCCCTTCTCACATTCCCAGAATGCTGTAAAAGTGTATTCATTCCTCCAACTTCCAGAACCATCTGTCCCATGCAACCCTTCTGATCTTTGTGAAATTTAGCTAGCCCTCTATGACATTACTAGGCTCAGTCGCCAGGATAGACTAGGTCTTCAGAGCTCTACATCTGCGTAATAGACATCAGACAGTGTTTGAGCAAAGCACAGACTCAACACTTGAAACTGTTACTTCAGGCTCCAAATACCTAAAGTTCAAATACGCCAGGATGTGGTATTTTGGTCTCTATTTCTCCACGTAGAAACCTGCCTTCCTGGATTCTCCTGGTCCTGTTTTCAGAGTGGGTGTTTGTTTATAGGTGCCAGCCAGGGTTTATCATTCCAGCTATATGTGTCACTCAATAGCTTCTGCTTTCCACCACCCCTGTACTGGATACATTTTGGAATAAGTCATACTTAATAAGTGCTATTTTAAACTAAACAACTTTATCTAATTTATGAAATCATTTGGGCTGGAAGAGACTTGAGTGAAACACATAGCTCATCTCCTTTCTGAGAAGAGCGGGATAGATTTTTATTGTTCATGAAATCCATTCTGGGTGGGTATCTATTCTCAGCCTTCATTATCTCCAGTGTAATAATCCCACAGCCTCCTTGGCTATCTTCCCTATTGCTGAACTAGCCTTGCTTATTAATCCTGTAATGATACCTTCTGTCTTGTAAATATTGAAGCTGTGCTGAAGTTTCCCTTGCTAACTTTTCCCTCCCTGCCCACCCTGTGGAATGCTTCTAGAAGGGGGGTAATTATGGGAGCAAACAGCACCAAATGCTGTGTTATGCAGCCTTGTCCTGAGCCTGCTAGGATTGATGCTGTCAGTCCTTAGAAAATTAAGCTATTAAATCTGCCGCCCAGGGTGGTGATTGAATTGGTAGTGCCACTGGCATGAAATTACTTCGCAGACGTGTGAATTTCACAGCCAGTAATGTTCTTCCCTACCTAGGTGTTCTAATTGTAGCATTACATTAACACAATGATTTAGGGGCTATCCTGGCATGCTTGTGGTAGTGTTGGGACAAGGACCTTGGCTGGACAGGCCTTAGGAGAGTGTGGCTCAGGAATTGTCCCAGAAAAGAACTGGCTATGGAGACTGGATAAGGAGCTTCCTCACCCATTTTTTCATCCACCTGTGCTACCCAGCATTGGCACCGTACCCACGTCCCCTTGATTTCGTTTTACCATTTCTGAGCTCCCATCACCCAGGCCCTGGATGCTTTGCTTCTGCTGGCCAGCATTTGGGACTTTCTTTAGAGTGCTGCCTTTGGGCTGCTGAAAAGCTGAGGTGCCTAAGGGTTCATGTCCTCCCTGGTGTGTATGAAAACCCAGCTCCCTTGCTTTTAGTTGGGACAAGCCCTAACATGCAGCCTGCAGTTCTTAGGTCTTCAGTGAGATCAAACTGAAGTTACCCCTTGTAGCATTTCACTAGAAAAGTACCCTTGCTTGGTTTCTTTCCCTTCCCTGGCAGGTTTCCCCCACTCCCTTACAAGTTTATCCTGGGAACACTTCTTCAGTAAATCGTGCCCATCCTCGTCTTGGATTTTGCTCCCGTGAACCAGGCTCAAGTTGTTGCTCTGTGATCCACTGAGAATGGGAAGTCAGGCTTTTCCACCTCGTGTGGTAAATGAGCTGATTTCCACGCATGCTTTTTCGTGACAAACCCATCTGATCCTGCCCACGGAAATCATAAGTTTTGTTCCAAGATTGAAAGGGGCTTGTCCATAATATTGCTTTGCATTGTTTGCAATAGCAAAGCTTACTTGGCATTCAAACCCAAAGTGGGTCCCCTTTCCTGGAGTTCTCCTCAAGTGCTTCATCTCTCGTGCTCCTTCTGAAAGCAGCTCGTCCACCTATTAGAGCACAAGCTATGTGCTGCCTCCAACTACAAGATTTGTCCTCAAACTCGACTGTGAATTCCTAGGGGGTACCAGCTTGTCAGAACCCATGGACAAGCAACTCATACATATGGTGTCTTCTACTCCAAAACTGCCCAATAGTTGTTTATTGCCTTCTACTGATGAAAGGACTTAAGTGTATCCATATTGATGGTAAAGTCCCCATGGCTGGGTCACTGATTTGCCACTTTTGTTTCAGTTTACTTAGCTCAGCTCCTGCAACACTGTCTGACTTATCTCTTCTAAGTCCAATAAAATTTTATATCCCCAATAAATAAATATCAGAATATCAAGGGTCAATGGCAAGGTAGGAAGAAGTGATGCATTTGGGGACAAAACAACAAGAACCAGTCACGATCATTCACTCACCTCCTTTGCTCTTTCCTGTGGGTCTTTATCCACAAATAGAACTTTTTTTTTTCAGCCTATTCTCCTCTCTCTCTCTCTCAAATACTTTAGGAATATTAACTGAGAAACATGCTTTATCTTAGAAATGAGTATCTTTCTGAGAATGAGAGCTGACCTGACTGCAGTGTTGAATTAGCCTGGAGGCACCAAGGATAGCTTGTCTGTTCATGAATGTTCCAGAAAGTTTTTGCTGCAACTGAGAACAACACATTCATTGTGGTGTTAATGTCTCCTTCTGTTCTCAACTCTTTAAACGTCTCCAACTGTTCTCAACTCCCTAACCCTAACCCTAGCCCTATCTGAAACAGCCAGTTAACCACCCTCCTTCTATGTGTGTCTTGCACACAGTTGGAGCTCCATAAATATTTTTCAAATTAATATTGAATAAATAAAGCAAGGAGCAAACGAACTTGGGACCGTATTTCTTGTAAGCACAAAAAGCTATTTTCCAAACCCATAATTGATAACACTGAAAAATAAATAAGGAGGTTGTATTTACGTTGCATGCTCCTGCAGTCATTAGCAGGCTGACACTGAAATGAGAATTCAAAGTATAATTAAATCATGACATTGTTCTAGGATGACTTCATACCCTTGCTGTAGACTAGCATATGATTTTGCTTGTTATTATTTTCTCAGCTACTCTTTTAAATATGAAAAAAATTCAGTAACGGAAAATAAATATTGAAAAATTTTAGTAGCAGGAAAACCTAACCTTTTACTCAGTGACTATGTATTTTTTTCATTTGGTTGATATCCTATTAAATTTGTATATGTGTATGAATCTGAAGTCTATGTGTATAGTAATATTTACATATGCTGCTTTTATATCAGAGAGAGATTAAGGAGAATGGTCTTGGTAAATATGGTCTAAAATTGCAACTTGGACTATCTTCAATCACTTGTCTGCCCCTTTCATGGCATGACACTACCTGGTAGATTCTGTCCCTTATTCTTATGACCAATGGTGAGATAGTCCGTGGCCCCTGGCATCCAGGATGCTCTCAAGGTTTTCTGCCCAGGTGGAAATCAACACATGTAACATTCAGTGCTGGGGAGGTGGCCTAAAGTCACGGGGCTACATAAAAAACGTTCATTTGAAAATTCCACTACATGAACCCATTCTTCTTGAACTCTAGACCATTTTGGATAGAGGGAAATCAAAACAAAACAAAATGACTTTCAATCTGTTGGATAATTGACTAGCTGTGTCTCCTCTGGGTCATTGTAGAATAAGAGCAGAGATGCAAAGTTGTCTTTGTTATTTTAGTATGACTAGGTTAAGATCTTTGATAGTCTGACAACCCCATCTAGTTTTCATTTGTGTGAGGAAATACAGTAAAAGAGTAGTTACGAGGTCAGTGCTTTGGGAATCAGAGGGACTCGGGTTTGCTTGTAGCCTGATGGCCTTAGGCAAGTTGTATAGTTTACGGGTTGTTGGGTTTTTTTCCCCTCATCTGTGCAATGACACTGAATTAGAGAGTTGATATGAGAATGAAAAAAAAATTGGGTCTAAATGTCTTAGCTTAGTACCTGACACCTAGCTAATGCTTATTAGTGGAACTAGTTAATGAGATTAATAGTAGAGTCCTAGCTGTTATCTTTTTGTTTTTATTATACATGATTAAGCTTTTTACAATTCCTGTTTGCAATACAAATATAACTTAGTGTTTTTAGTTCATATCCAGATTGAGCGTAAATGTGTCTTCAAGAACATGAGGAAATTAGGAGGCTGGTCTGCTTAAATTACTTTCTACAGTTGATCTTAGTCAAAAGGGCAAGAAGCGATGCTTGAATTACTTTCTATTCCCAATTTTGATTATGTACACTCTTAAAGTAATCTTTTGCATTATTTAATAGTTTGTTTCTTCCCTTGATATGAGAATATTTGTAAAGTCCCTTATGTCTCTATATTTTTAAGAAAAAGTGGTCTGTTTTTATATACAGTTTAATAGCTTTTTTTGTTTTGCAGCTGTGAGGCAGTAAATGATAAATCAAAAACTAATATTTCCAACTACCTCAAAAAATTAAAGTCTGTGACAGACTAAATATGGGCTCAATGAGGCTTATGGATGATTTGTTCTAATTAGATATAAGGTAAATGTTCTTGCAATTGTGACTTTTATTAAAGTCAGAACATGTGGTTGTTCTGGCTTTCCCACATTGCCCCTTTAAAAAATCATTTGAAAATATTTGGGGTCTGCTGTTGCTGAGACAATATGGCTTGGCAGTGTGTTGGTAACTTAATAAGCTTGCCACATTTGTCATGCAGAAACTGTTCTTTATATGCAAAGCTGTCAGATTGAGTATATAAGTCTTTTTCGCATGAAATAATATGATAAAACTCCAGTATCAAATTGAATGCTGTACTAGCGTTTGGAATCTTTCATGCATAGGGTGAAATTGTTTTACAATGGAAGCATTGTTTGATGACAAATACTCTTTTCGTAACATTCATCAGTTATGTTTTAATAGCAGGCATCATCCTCCTGACTGTGGGTCCGCCTTTCTTGCTGTTAACATACTGGAGAGTGAGTCGGCTTCTAAGTTATGTTTGGCATTTTTTAAAGGGTTCATGGCTGCAGTGAGACTCCACTATGGGTGTCATAGGTGTTTTCATTCTTCCTTTTTTGCCAGGTTTGTGATAGAGCCGACAGTATTTTCCTCCTTCCTGGTTTTGATTTAATTCCCTACGAGAATGCTTACTAATATAATATTTCAAGGCTCAGCTCCCCACAGTGGAAAATGTGGGATGTACACCTATAAGGCATGTGGGCATGAAGAGCAGGAGAATTGGTTAGCAGAAATTGTGGACACAGCCCATGGGGCAAATTCTAGAAAGTCAGGCTTTTGCCTTTTGTTCAGTGGTGGACGTCCTCAGAGAACTGGCCCACCCATGTCAGTTTCAAGGGGCTGGAAGGGAAAGAAATGGCTCCAGATATACACACAGCAAATGTGTTTCAAGCAGCTCTTTGCCAAGCAAGTTCCTGTTACAGGGTGGCCCTGAGCCAAAGCTCTTCCAAGCACTCCAGGGCTACTTCATGTATTTGGTATGTGGGAGAAACTCGTAACTCTGGGACTGCCCATTGTACAGCGCCTGTCACGTCTGAAGTGTGAGCATTCCAAAGCCCCAGTGGGGCAGTCACCAACCCAGAGATCGACAGAGAGATGAGTTTTCACCGGGAAGGGTTTAAATGAAGGTAGATTAGACCAGAAAACCCTGAAGTTCTCTCTCTCTCTCCCCCTCTCCCTCTCTCCCTCTCTCCTTCTCTCTCTCTCCCTCCCTCTCTCGCTCCTTCTCTCCCTCCCTCTCTCTCCCTCTCTCTCTCTCTTTCTCCCTCTCTCTCTCCCTCCCTCCCTCTCTCTCTCCTTCTCTCCCTCCCTCTCTCTCCCTCCCTCCCTCTCTCTCCCTCTCCCTCCCTCTCTCTCTCTCCCTCCCTCTTCCTCCCTCTCTCTGTCTCTCCCTCCCTCCCTCTGTCTCCCTCCCTCTCTCTCCCCCTCTCTCTCTTTCTCCCTCTCTCTCTCCCTCCCTCCCTCTCTCTGTCTCCCTCTCTCCCTCCCTCTCCCTCTCCCTCCCTTTCTCCTGCCTTCTACTCTCCCTTCCTTTCTCCCTTCCTCTAACTCCTCCCTCCCTGTCTTTGATTTTGTGTTTTCTTTTTGAAGGGAGCTCTTTTCTAAACGTATGAAAAATGATTATAAAATATTCATGGACATTCTCAGTCCTGGGTTGGCCAACCGGAATTTTTCAGCTGATCAGCCTTTCTGGTTTTTCTTAACAAAGGAAAACCAGCTCTTTGCAGCCCAT
This sequence comes from Orcinus orca, assembly GCF_937001465.1. Lineage (NCBI taxonomy): Eukaryota > Metazoa > Chordata > Mammalia > Artiodactyla > Delphinidae > Orcinus > Orcinus orca. The sequence goes on along the minus strand of NC_064568.1, from coordinate 54,697,845 downwards.
CACTTCACAGTGAAGCCTCCATCTGGAATGAATTCAGTCTCTTTAACAAATATGTGTTCTCTATTCAAAAACCATCTAAAAATAGTGCTCCAACAAGTAGGAAAAAATATTTTGACATTTTCTTCATGTCTTGTGGGGTAAGCACAGTTGGAAACAGGCTTTCTGTTAATTTTCACAGGCTTAAGAGTTGATGTACTTTTGTGTACAACTTATTCTGCTCAAGGATGCTTTCTGATCTGAAATATTATATAGTAAGTATGTTTGTTATCAAGGCCCCACTTACGTTACCATAAGTCAACCTTCACATAAAACTCTAATTCAAGGAGTGAAAGTGATCAATCAAGGTCTGCTGGCCCATGCCAATACTGACTTTTCTTACATAGTTTTACATGAAGAACTACACAGCCAGCCTGTAAGGTTCTGTTCACAGCCTAATCTGCAAACAATCCTGGATGGCAGTGACTTTGGTGCCAAACCAAAGGATTGCCTTCTAGGAAAGCTGAGCCCTTGTAAGAGCAATAACCACGCCTCTAATTTAGTAATTGACCACCACAAGTTAGGCGTCACAGAAGGGACTTTATATCTTCTCATTTAATCTTATAAAGATTAAATTATAGAATTAGTATATCCGAGTAATCAGTTACTCTAACTTGAGAAAACGGAAACTCAGAAAGTTTAGCAAATTACTAAAGGTAAACTGGCTGATAAATACTAACAGACATTCAAACCCAGGCCGGACACCTTCTACTTTGCCTTTGTGTTCACCCTCAGAAGAGGAAAACATGGCAAAATCTTGATCTTTTTGGTCAAATTCATATTTAAATAATTTGAAAAAAATGCAGCTCAAATTCTGTGTACCTTCTTTTTCCAAGCCTTCTAGCACTATTTGGTGTTTTAATGTACAGAGTTTCAGAAAAATCTGAAACTGTTTTTAAAAAATGCTGTCACGATAATTTCATGGCAACATGCTTAAAATTCTAAAATTAACCCTGGAACAATAGTATAGATAATATCTTTGATTATTCTTAACCCCCCACACCTGTCCTTTTCGTTATTTTGTGGATATGATTAAGGAAAATACTTCAGTCTAAAGTTGATAGACATTTACAGAGGTGTTTATAAACTAATGAAAACATTGCTATCTCAAGATTAACTTCTAGCAATCCAGCATGTGATTTTAGGAATATCTGATAAAAAATGTTGAAAACTTCTCCCAGATGATCAACATTATTTCTTAGAGAAACGGTTGCTGCAAGGCCCAAGTTATCCATAGTCTTTAGGGACACGCTAGGGAAAATTCTGTTTCAGATTTCCACATGTGTTCTGATGTCATATGTAGCTGCACAGAACCAAGGACTGATGTGATGCTAAAACCATGTTATAAACCTAGGACACAATTATGAAATGACCTCTCAACACTGCTTGTCTCTACTGGTGTTTTGTGTTCCAAGGAGCACGGTTAAGGGACAGGTCTGGCAAGACTAATCTTTCCAAATTACATTTACGGTACAAAATAGTATCTGGTCATTGTGCTTTAGGGAAGAGCAAGCAATTTGAAAAAACAAACAGCTCCAGTGACAGCCGGTGTCCCAGGTTAGAATGGTGCACATGGAGGGAACTTAGTTCTTCTGCTCTGGCCTTCCCATTTTTTAGATGAGAAAACTGAGGCTAACAGCACGAAGTGACAAGCCCAAGACCTAAGGCCAGTTAACAATGGACAGAGTGGAACAAAATCCACGTGCATGGTCTGTGTTCTTTTCTTTGAGTCCTGATTGGCCCTCCTTAGGCTTTTTTGAACAATCTTCACATCTATGTTGTCTTTCATTTGCATTCACTTTTATGGTCCAGCTATAAAATATCAATTCCAGCATATTAAATATCATAAATAAGGCTTAGCACATTTTATACTTCATCTGTGAGTTATATAAAAGCAAATAAAATGTTTGGTACTCTGCAGATTGACATCGACTGAGGCCCAAAAATGAGTAATTGGCTTGTCTTCCACCCAACAATATGTCCTTTGTAAACTAGAACAGAATCTTTCCTATAAAGGCTTAGAGTGGTGGTTCTCAAAGTGTGGTCCCTGGACCAGGAGCTTCAGCATCACCCTGGGAACTGGTTAGAAAAGCATATTCTCAGACTCCTCCTCAGACCTACTGAATCAGGAAGTGTGGGGGGGGCCCAGCAATCTGTTTTAAAAGGTCTCCAGGTAATGCTTATGCAGGTTAAAGTTTAAAAACTACTGGTCTACTTATTCAGATTATACAGGTCTAACTTCCTTCCTTCCTTCCTTCCTTCCTACCTTCTTGCCTTCTTCCCTTCCTTCCTTTTTTACTTCTTTCCTCCCTCCCTCCTTCCCTCCCTTCCTTTTCTCTTTCTTATTACATAAGTACTTTAGTTTTCATTTTTTCATAAATTACTACCTTTTAAATCTAGAGTTACTAAGCAACCACCATAGCAGCCATTATTCTGGACTTCCAATGCAGTTTAGAGCCAGCTTTGTCACCCCTTTGTGGATAAGTGGACCAGCATTATCAATTTCAATACGATTCTTGGCCAGTGTTTCCCTTGCAAATCTCAAATGATTGTGTCTCCTGTGTCTGTGCCATGCTTGTCGCTAACTGGCATCTCTTTTGACAAGCCCCGCTGCGAGGCCAGCCATTGCAAGCCCGGAGACTCCGAGATCCTCTCTCTCTTGTTGCCCTCTCGTTCTGCCTGAGATCCCTCCTGGCAGGAGTGTGGAGTGGGGTTAGTTGGTTGGGAACACCTGCTTTCTCTAGAGCCCAGGCCATAATTCTTCTGGATATGAGTAGGGAAGCCTCATTCCTCTAGCTCTAGACCTGGATTCCCTTTTTGCCAAACCTAGATTCACTTCATTATCTCTGTCTGGCAGAAGTCAAGACTAAGACAAATGGCATTTGCAAATGAAACCATCTTGGGGACAAGGGCTCTGGAGCACGCCTGATAAGAGATCTGTTGTTCTGTCTGGTTTCAGGTACTGATGGGGGCACCTGGAAGTGACTGCAGGTCCTCACAGATGCAGAATTTCTGACCTTTTGTTGTTCAAAAATGTCTGCAGAGCAGAGTCATGAATCATGATTATTAAGCAATGGGGGGGAAAGCTGCGTGACTGTTATTTAACTCCTGGCAGTGGTGTGAAATAGATGGGCTTCAAGTAAACCTTATCACTTTTTAAAAAGAACAGCAAGATGGGCTTCCCTGGTGGTGCAGTGGTTGAGAATCTGCCTGCTAATGCAGGGGACATGGGTTCGAGCCCTGGTCTGGGACGATCCCACATGCCGCGGAGCAAGTAGGCCCGTGAGCCACAACTACCGAGCCTGCGCGTCTAGAGCCTGTGCTCCGCAACAAGAGAGGCCGCGATAGTGAGAGGCCCGCGCAACGAGTTGAAGAGTGGCCCCCGCTTGCCACAACTAGAGGAAGCCCTCGCACAGAAACGAAGACCCAACACAGCAAAAATAAATAAATAAATTACTAAACTCCTACCCCCAACATCAAAAAAAAAAAAGAACAGCAAGATGTTATCAGGAAAGTCACATGTCTCGAGTGAGGGGGCCAGTGGTATTAAGTAAGCAGTTGCCTTGCAACTACAATTCCAAGAGTTCTCACAAGAATCCCTATCTAGAATAATACGTTCCTGATACATCACAGGTGCCAGAAATTTCTTTTATAAAGAAAATAACTTTTTAAACAAACTTTTATTGAAATATAGTTGATTTACAATATTGTGTTAATGTCTGCTTACAACAAAGTGATTCAGTTATACACATATGTATATTCTTTTTCATATTCTTTTCCATTCTGTTTTATCATAGGGTATTGAATATAGTTCCCTGTGCTATACAGTAGGACCTTGTTGTTTATCCATTCTATATATAATAGTTTGCATCTGCTAACTCACTCCAAACTCCCAGTCCTTCCTTCCCCCACCTCCCTACCCCTTGGCAACCACAAGTCTGTTCTCTCTGTCTGTGAGTCTGTTTCTGTTTCATAGATAAGTTCATTTGTGTTATATTTTAGATTCCACATGTAAGTGATATCATATGGTATTTGTCTTTCTTTTTTCTGATTTACTTCACTTAGTATGATAATCTCTAGGTTCATCCATGTAGCTGCAAAGGGCATTATGTCATTCTTTTTTATGGCTGAGTAATATTCCATTGTATATATATACCATATCGTCTTCATCCATTCATCTGTTGATGGACATTTAGGTTATTTCGATGTCTTGGCTATTATAAATAGTGCTGCTGTGAACATTGGGGTACATGTATCTTTTTCAATTATAGTTTTGTCTGGATATATGCCCAGGAGTGGGATTGCCGGATCATATGGCAACTCTATTTTTAGTTTTTTGAGGAACTCCATACTGTTTCCATAGTGGCTGCACCAATTTACATTCCTACCAATAGTGTAGGAGTGTTCCCTTTCAGAGGAAAGAACTTTTAATAAATTCGAGGAAGACCTAAAGTAGAAATGCCTCGAGAAGAGACAAACTATTGACTGCAAAGCACAAAATGGTGCAGAGTTCTGATTTCAGGTGATGCTCTGGGGTGGGGCGAGGGTCATATTGTGTTGGTTGCAGGAAGGAGGGAAATAAGAGCCCCTAAGAAGATGCAGCAGGGGAATGGTGCAAAAAGATGAGATAGAGCTGGATATAAACATAGTCTTGCGTTTTTGTTGAGGACTGGTCTTTACTAACAGATTTTTTCTATCAAGGCAGTGTTCTCCAACAATCCTAGATCAGAGAAACTTCAGCCCCATCTAAGGAGAGATTTTAGCAGTTTCTCTCTCTTCCCTCAGGACTGGTTAAATAATTTGAAAGGTGCAGTGCAAAAGATAATATGAGTCCCCTTGTTCAAAAATTATTAGGAATTTCTAGACGGCAGCAGCAGAAAATTAAACGAAAGGCAGTGTCCTTCTAAGTCATAGCCCTGTGCACAAGTCTTGTGCCCATGGAGACTGTCTTCCTTTATTAATCTTTTCAAAGTATTTGTCCTCTTTTTTGACCAGTGTGCATCACCACTGGACTGCCATCTTATGACAGAATGCAATTTTGTAAAGTCTTTTTTCAACATTGTGTATTGAAAGTTCCCTGTTGACTTAAGGGAGGATTTTAAGAATGGAGTAATACCTTCTTTAATGGCCAAATAAATTGAAAGTTGAACGTGTCTCAAAATCTACCCTTTCTTCATAGTCTTTCTAACATTAATTCCAAGTTTGTACTAGGGAGATTTGGCAAAACACCAGTTATTTTCTTCTGCTCCAAAACTGTGTCCTTAGAAGAGAGAATGGCTTTTGTCTGAATCCACCATATCAAAAGCAAAACTGGTCTTATCACAAAATCTCTTGTAAGCAATTCTACTTTTTAGGAGATATCAAGTATCTCAGTTTCTTCTATGTGCTTTTGTTTTGCTGTTGTTTTGGTTTGGCAAGATAATTATATCACAGTATTTCAGTGGTATAACAAAAATGGTAGCAAATAAAGTATATTTCGTGTTCTTGATCATCCTGTTCCTTTATATATCCATATATATATATCCTTTAAAAATTAGATTAAGCTAAATCCTTTTTGAATAGATAAAAGGTGATCTTTATTTGATGCTTTTTAATCATATTCTTCTATGTTTTATTAGTTTGCAACCTGTGAGGTATTGTCATAAGCTCCACAGCACTCATGCAGTGAATAGGAAGAGCTGACCACTGGCAATACTCCTATTGGCTTGTTAGAGAAAGATAAATAAATTACCTATCCCTCCATGCATCTACAACACTTTTATACATATGCATATATAAAGTAAAAAAAAAACAGTAAAATCTTTCATTAATAATATATGTAATTAAATTGATAACTAATAATTACATAAGTGCGATATTAAGAAATACTGGACAATCAAAATGTTTCAAATATTCTCTCCTTTAATTGTTAACAGCTCTGTAGATTTATCACCCTTCATTCAAGTAAAGGAAAATTCAGGAAAATTAAGTTATGTTGCCCATTTTCACACATTGGAGGGTTCAAAGCACAGATCTGTATTAATTTTAAATTCCATGTTCTTTCCATATTACCCTGCAGTCTCAAGCAAAACATTTTGAATTTTTCTCAGTATGTTTATTCTGTGATCTCTCTTTATTACTAGTCTTTTATATGAAGTAAGCCATGTAATAACTATTTGATTTGATCAACAAGATTATTACACCTCAAGAAGCTAGGGCGACTTGCTCAGTTCAGGAGCCCATCAGAGACCAGGACACTGCACCAGTGACCCGGGTCTTGTTTCTTGTCCCTGGACCAGCCTGGCTTCTCCTGTGGTCACTACTCTCAAGTAACAGGATACATTTATCCTCAGTAGTTTATGATCCTTTATAAATCTCAACCTACTTAACAAGTGTAGAATTATGATTTTCCATCTCTGACCATCTAAAATAATAATTACCCTTAAACAAGGAAGTAAACTAGTCATTTTCATTCTGAGAATATAGAACTCAGCTCTTCATTTTAGGGACCATGCCAAACACTGCTAATTGGATTAAAACCAAAGAGGCATTTTTTTTCTTGTCTGTGGAACCTCACCTCTTTGGTTTAATTTTCATAAAACATCATGTGTTTGGTAAGATTGCATCTCTGGGGATACAGTTGGGGTAGCTGGGGTCTAGAGAAGGCTGAAAGCTGAAGGATTCCGGTGTGATAGGGGAATGCATTTCCACAATAATAATGTATAAAGATCGAGAAGAGATTCTGCTGAGTTCTGAGTTGTTTCCTAGAAAGGAGGCTTCAAATGTGAACAGAAAATAGATACTTGTGCTCTTTACAAAGGACTTAGTGGCTCATCCATGGGGATTTGAGACCTAGTTCTTTTTACCACTCACTGGTATACTGAAAAGCTGACCAATTGTAAAATCAACTTTGAAGGCAATTTCCAATGGATAGAAAATAGTGAATCTTTTCTTGGTTTTATTATATTTTTACCTGGTTGCTTTTCTGGATTTGGAATATGCAAAAATTAATTTTCCTGTGCATTACCCAATGTTGTCTGCTAATCTGCACTTTTGTCTCATGTCTATTTGCCTGAGGTATTGAAAGTTAAGAATCAATGAAAAAAAAAGTCTCTTCAAGTCTATCTTTAAGGATCAGAGTTCAATAAATAAATAATTTAAGATTTAGATTACAAAACCATAATGGATCAGTTAACCATGCCTTAGTATTACCAAGTGTGTGAGGAATTTATTGCCATAGTTGTCAAAAATATAGCATCGAACTTTATGTTCTACTCATAATTTAACCAATTGCTTAGTTAGGTAAGTGTACATTAAAAATTTACAAATTGTGATTAAATCAGGAAGGTTTCCACACATTGTAGAAGCAGCTCATGCATTTGAGGAAGAGTTGGAGACGATCCCCCAAAGATCCTTCTCGCTATAAAATTTTACTGCAATGACTCTAAATTTGTAAGATGAAGAAAATGTTGAGAAGCCAGTAACAAATTTCTGTTGAGCTAATTTACTGGTGGAAAAATTGATTTATTGGTGTGTGTAAAGTGGAGACTGAAATTCTAATGAGAGGAATGTCATATAGTATATGTTTAAGCTGTATGTTTATGTTTAAACATAAACATATATGTATATGTTTAAACATATACTGGTTTCTTATATAGTTGCTATTCAGTAGAAGAACAATTTCTGAAAAGGTGAAAAGTTTGTATCTGTATATGTAGCTAGATTCAATAATGTGCTTGCATTGATGTTTTTATCTAATAACATATTGAATAATATATATAAACAACTTAAAAAGAGCATATGTGAGTCCATTCAATAGAGGTTATGATTTCTGGTCTGAGTGAACTATCTTATAGAAATGGACATAAATAATGCTGTATTGAGACTTCTGTTTCTCTTAAAAAAAATGCAACCAATTACCTGAGGAAACCATGTGTTTTCTACTTAAGTCTACTAATACCAACGTTGATAAATGTAGCTAAGTCTAAATAAACCGCTTTAATAGGCAAAGAAGGACACTGATGTTTAAAATCTTAAGTGTTTTAGTCTGAGTGAATAATTTGAGAAACTTTCAAAATAAAACTTAAAGACTTGAAAATTATTTTACACATCTGTATAATTAATATTTTGTAGTTTCTGTTAAGTAGATGGCTCATATGTTCCCCTTACTTATGAGCAAGTTTTTCTTTTGTATATAACACCAAATTGCAGAAAAATTTTCGTAACTTCAAAGGTAGCAGATGATGTTTCCTGCACTGGAATAGCACAGAGGTCTTGGTAGGAATGTTGGTGAATTGAAAGCACCAGGAAAGCTGATTCTAACTCTCTGCCTCTCAGAAAACACCTCTATTTTAATGGTTCCTTCACAAAACAAAGAATCCGTTATAGAGGCATAAATTTAATTTCTCTGCTGCCTTTGATCCAAAGGTCATGGCTGGTAAGCGGCAGAGCCCAGATTTGAACTGGGACCACCTCTCCATCCCCAGTTAGGTGTACTAGTAGTGGGTCCCTTTGTCTCCACTGTTCTTGTTCTTTACTAAACAAGGATGCAGTGCTTCAGAACTGCACTGCAGGCATAGACAGCAGTGTTCCCATTTCACTGGGGATGTGTATGGTGAAGGCACGTGTCTAAGGGACTTGCCCAAAGGATGGGTGGCAAAGCTGGGATTGATATCACCTATACTGATCCCAGACAGAAGATCACATTTTTCTCTCCTCCTTCCCTCCTCCCCACTTCCCTCCCTCCTTCTTTTCCTACCTTCCTTCTATTAAAGCAAAGAAATTAAACTCAGTCATATTTGTAAAGGTAAGTCTTTCTTATATTTATCCATCCATTATTTTTTTATCGAAGTATAGTTTATTTACAATGTGTTAATTTCAAGTGTATAGCAAAGCGATTCAGGTATATATACATACATATATATATGTATACATATGTGTATTCTTTTTCAGATTCTTTTCCATTATACATCATTACAAGGTATTGAATAGAATTCCCTGTGCTATGTAGTAGGACCTTGTTGTTTACCTATCTTATATATATTAGTGTGTATGTGTTATTCCTAAACTCCTAATTTATCCCTCCCTCCCTCTCCCCTCCTCCGCCCCCTGCTATCCCCTTTGGTAACCACAAGTTTGTTTTCCATCTGTGAGCCTATTTCTGTTTTGTAAATAAGTTCATTTGTATAATTTTTTAGATTCCACATATAAGTGATATCAGATGATACTTGTCTTTGTTTGAATTACTTCACTTAGTATGATCATCTCTAGGCCTATCCATGTTGCTGCAAATGGCATTATTTCATTCTTTTTTATGGTATCGATCCATTATTTTTGATGGCATGCTGTAGACCAGGTGCTGTGCTGGGCCCCAGAGAGGCTAAACAGTTTCAACCATACAATGTGGTCAGTAGAGTTTTATCACACGATAGCAGTTGCTTCATTCCTGGAAAGTATAACAGACACTGTCTCCTAAAAACTTTCCCTTCACTAAACAAGGGCAACTGGAAATTGTCCTTGGTTTTGCTTGGGTTCACCAGTTCTGAATCTTCTTTTGGGAATTGCTGGTAGAGAGCAAGTTCCCAGAGCTACTGTTTTTAGTTTCATAAGGACTATCATGTCTATAAACTGTATTCCCTTTGTTGAGGCCAATGTCTTAAATGCAGTCCAAAATCAATTAGCTGTTATGTGCAAGCAGGCTACTGATTAGAAAGGTAAAATTTCTGTTTTGTGTATGCTACCAGTATTTGGTACCTTTTCTGGAACTAGTTTAAGCCAACAATTTGTATGTATGTGGTTCCCTTTCTCTCTTCCCAAAAAGGATAATTTAAAACTTTCAACATGTAATCACAGAGGAAATGAACAAAATAGATTATTTTGCCATCTCCCCATAAGGGGCTTCTCCAGAAAAGAGAATACAGACACCACCAGTGACTGTTGTCTCTGACTCCCAGCCCAGCGCCTGAAGATTTCTCTTTGAGAACTTCAACCCCAACCAGAAGTCTTTTCACAAAGGGCTGTAGGATTGTTAGTTATCCAATGTCGAATTTCAACCCTCCTGCAAACACCATCTAGCCAAATGTGATGTCAGCGATATTTGTCTTGTTAAAAACCTGAAGTGAAATCATTGGTGCACTATTTTCCTTCCAGGACAGCCTCTTAGTTATGGTGGAAGTGAGCTATTGACTGGGGCCTTCCCATCCATCTAGGCTTCCTTTATGATTGTAAATGATCTCATGTACTGAGGGACAGCAATTTCCATTCTTCATTCAATGAATTCTACCTGAGAGTCCTGTCTATAATTTTCCTTGTGAGAGGAACAGAGGAACTGAGAATGGTAAATTGTCTCCTGAAAAGTCATGGCTTTATCTAATTCTATCACAGAAAGCTATAGATTTAAATTTTCTTGACTGAGGAATGTTTAGTAATAGGAAGTACTATATTCTAACATTTTTGGAGGAAGAAGGATATTTTATCTCCCATGCATCCTCTTTCACTCTTTCTTGCTTGATCTATGCTTGATCTAAAACCTTGGCTTCTCCTCTTGCTTTGATGGGGATTCCGCTAAAAGAATAAAATGCCTCTCCCCATAGGAAGCCCTTTCATCAGAGACAGCCCTTTCTGTCTGTACACTTTTTGGCTTGCATGATTTTCTCATCCAAATATAAAGCTTATCACGCTGTAATGCAACTTACTAGAATATCCCTGAAAATTCATGTTATCCAGCATATGTGCGGGTCTGACGTTTTAAGGGACGTACTGGCAGTCCATGGCCAGAGGGGACCATTAAGGAAACAGGTTTGATGGAAGTCTTGACACAGGCGTTGACAGCAAAATCAAATGATTAATTTGGAGTAAGAGAAGTGTTTCAAACTAATGAGAAACATGGTTTGGGCATACCCGCAGACTGTACACGTGGCCAGGGGAAACCAACTTTTTGATACAGAGAGGGGAAAATGAAGATGTATGTTTAACTTGGGTTATTCTTTTATGGAAAGGATGCTACAAAGTGAAAAAGTATAAGTGATTTTTATCCTGGTGATTTTTCTGTGAGTCTTTGGGTCTCTCATCCAAGCCCATTTTGCAAATTTGCTGCCTGGGATGACAGGTACAAAACAGAGAGAATATTTGTAAACCTGGAGTTGGCCCATGTTAATATAAATTAATTCTCAATCAAAAGGACCACATATTTACTTGCTGCTACTTTAGAGGAGTAAATGGAATACAGAAATACCAGCAGAAGACACGGAGTAGGAGCTCAATATTTGTGTGTGTGTTGAGGCAGCCAGAGCAGTGCTTCTGAATATGGCAAAGTGAAAAGACTATGAAGTTTTGCTTTCTGTTCACACTTTGGTTTTATCGGCCTTTTCTGTTCTGTGAATTCTGGTGAAGGCAGTTCAGTCTTATGGGTTTGGAACTCCTGAATTATCATAGACCCATTCGTGTGTGGATTACTAATAAGCATTAATGGAACCCTATTTTCAGGCCTCTTTGCACACATAGCTTAGTTAGAATTCTTAGCTTCTAGAAAAGCTGATATTTGACACTGTGGGGATGGTGCTCTTAGTGCAGGAAGAAAATGTTACCAGAAAGAATTTTGGGGCTTCAAACATAACATGTCAGTAGCTGTTGACTGGAACTTTCTAACCAGAAGTACATGAGAACTAAGTTCTTGCCAGAATTCAGACTTTCCTGCTCTTTGTGCTCTGTAAAGCCTAGTGGTGGATTTGCAGTTAATGCCTTAGGCTACATGAGAAAGGAGTTCCTGCAAGAATGTCGGGAATTCCTTTGGTGCCCAAGAGGAAATATGAGGACTCTGGACGCCAATGAGAGAATGGAAAATGAGGATGGGTGCTGTAATCATCATGCCGACGACTCCTGTAGTTTACTTCGTTTTCTTTTTAAAGTAAGATCTAAAAGTGTTTGAGAATTTTTATAAAGCGTAGGTCAACTTTCTAACACTTTCAAGTTGAATGCAAGTTCGTGTTCTTCAAGTGACAAATAAGTGTAGGGTAAGTCCACTCACTCCAGGTCTGTAATTTTTAAAGATACTTAATGAATGGGTTCTATTTGTTACTCGCAGAATGCAGACAAAAATTCATAGGAGAAAGAGTGGTTTAGGGATCTGTTTGTTTTAATTTAATGTAACTAAACACACTTGTAATCCTTTTAAATTATAGTCTATTTGTGTATTCTTGATAATTAAAGTTATCTATGGTATGTTTCTGTGTGAGTGTATGTGTGTGTTCATGATGGGGGAAAAATGGCCTCTTGGGAAGAATGGCATTTTGATGAATCACAGGAAATAGTAAATTATGCGGATTCCACACAGTTCCCAAGGCTGTGACCATTTTACCTCTGAAATTCATGAACCAAGGTCTGAAGGGAGATTGGCTGGAATTACAATTCAGATGCTTTACTTTGGGAGGAGTGCAGGGTGGGGACAGAATTAAATTTTCAGTTTATTTCTCCAAACAAAACCCATTGTGACGGCCACCCATAAGAGGGAGGGAATGCATACTTTTATGATAAAAATTTCTAGCAATGTGAAGCACAGAGGCATTTATTTTAGATGATACTGGCTTTAAAAAAATTTAGATTGGTGGTCATAATAATAGCCTATTCAAAACATTTCAGGAAAGAACATAACTGCACAGGGTAAGGTTGACCAGGTACATGAAATGTTAATGAACTCAGTAATAAGTGAACGTTCCAGATTTGCACGTTCTTGCTACACACTGAGTTTCAGGGGCTCTTTATAAATAAAGTGGGAAACCTTATTTTTTCTTCTCAATATTCTTGTTTTTCTCTCATTTTAATTCTCTTGGTTGCCTTGTCAATTAAGTTAATTAAGGCTGAAAATAATTCCCCCAAGGGGGCATTGAACTAAAACATTTCAGGCAAAATCATCTCTAAGACTTTTAATCTAGTCAGGAAATATTAATAATATGCAAGTGGGGTTATGCATAAAAGGAATGGTATAAAACGTTGCATTGTTCTTGGTGCATATATTCAGACAAAACACTGCATTTACTGTCTCCAGAAAACGAAAGTTAATTTATGCACTTCATCAACAGGCTTTATTACAGTGCCACATATTTGTGGTGGCCCTCAGGCCATGGGAACTTTTCACTCTTGACTCCACTCACTTAAAAAAAGGTCAGGTTCTTAAAAGGAATGGATATATGTATATGTATATGTATAACTGAATCACTTAGCTGTACACCTGAAACTAACACAAAGTTGTAAATCAACTATACTCCAATATAAAATAAAAATTAAATTAAAAAAAAGGTACAGATTGGTTTAAAAAAAAGCTAAAAAAAAAGGTCAAATCAAATCACTCTATTTTTTAAAAGGGGTTCCATACAATAATGGAAATGCAGTTGAGAGTCTCAGCTTTTTGTTAGTTGAAGAGTAATTGGCAAAAAAATCTTAAACTCTCTGAGCTCCAGTTCCCTCCTTATTCAGTGAGGTCACAGGGATATGGGATGGATTTTAGCAAATAGAGGCTTGATTCAGAAATTAGAATATATAGTTCCCACCCAATAATTAATCTTTAATAAAAATGTAGATTCACATTTGATTGCATCCCTTCCTCCAGCTCAAGTCTGTAGTGGAATGGACGCTTCAGAGTAAAGAAGGAGGCACCGTGTTTCTGTCTGTCTTTCCCTCCAGCAGATCCTTGCTGCCCTGACCCTAGTGGTGTCAGGGTGAGAGGGAAAGGTGGGTGAGAAAGACAGAGAAGTTCTCACTTGACCTCTGTTGTGAGATGGCTCTGCATTCTCTTCCCAAGTCTCTTTCTTTCTTGGGAACATTCTTAGTATCTTCAGAGGCCTCTACCATGAATGTCTGAAGCCCGACTGTGACACTGATGATCATTATTCTCTAGCCCTGTGCTCCCAGCTCAGCCCCTGGAGGTCCAGCCTGTCCAGCATGGACAGGAGACAGAAATGTTTGCGCCTGGCTCTGTCCCCCTCTCCTCTGTAACCCATATCTTGTCTAGGGAAGACAGGCATCCTTGGCCCCAATGAAGTCTGAGTATGCACGGCCACCCCCAGACCTCCCCTACCTTTAATCTGCACCCAAAGCAGCTTACCAGCTGCTCACTTTCTCCACTTTCTAAGTAGAGACCAAGCACAGTCCTTCTGGCCCTGTTAACTCAGAGCCAACGCGTTCAGCCCTTGACGGGTGCTTCTGAGGCTCCTGTCTCTGCTTGAGTTGAGGCGTTAGCACAGAACTACTTTCTCCAAACACTTCATCTCACATGTCCTTCTTTGATCTCAGTTTCCTTGGCCCGCACCATTTTTTAACACTCGATGTACATTTATGCCCATCTAACCAGCTTCCTGTCATTCTGCTCTGACATTTCTTTTTTTATATAAATTTATTTATTTATTTATTTATTTATTTATTTTTGGCTGCGTTGGATCTTCATTGCTGTGCACGGGCTTTCTCTAGTTGTGGCAGCGGGGGCTATTCTTTTGTTGCGGTGCGCAGGTTTCTCATTGAGATGGCTTCTCTTGTTGCAGAGCAGGGCTTTAGGCACATGGGCTTCAGTAGCTGTGGCACATGAGCTCAGCAATCGTGGCTCATGAGCTCTAGAGCACAGGCTCAGTAGTTGTGGCACACGGGCTTAGTTGCTCCGCGGCATGTGAGATCTTCCCGGACCAGGGCTTGAACCCGTGTTCCCTGCACTGGCAGGCGGATTCTTAACCACTGTGCCACCAGGGATGCCCTGCTCTGACATTTTACAAATGTTATTACAACTTGCTCAGCGGTCTGCTATCTATTTTATCTTCATACCTCGGTTTTAGAAGAATATAATTTTTCTCTTTAAATTTATTTTTTATTGAAGTATAGTTGATGTATAATATCATATGTAACAGGTGTACAATAGAGTGATCCACAATTTTTAAAGGTTATGCTCCATTTGTAGTTATTATAAGATATTTGCTATGGCCCCCATGTTGTACAATATATCCTTGTACCTTATTTTTTTGTGGTAGTTTTTTTTTAATTTAATTTTTATTTTATATTGGAGTATAGTTGATTTACAGTGTTGTGTTAGTTTCTCCTGTACAGCAATGTGATGCAGTTATATGTATACATATATCCGCTCTTTTTCAGATTCTAAAAAAATATAATTTAACATACCATTACAAATAATTTAAATTCTAATAGCTTTCAAAACTTCTTATTCCATTCTCTCTTTGTGAAGCCATCCAATGAATCCCTATTTACTCATAATTCTAACAGTTCATTTTAAACATTTTTGAAAGTAAAGGAATTTAAAAAATTGTCATTATAAAATTGTGGCTAAGAATTAAGGGATGCGTGTTCCTGTTCATTAACACTGTTGATTATTTGTTTTGTTTTTATAAATTGAACAATTGATGGTTTTAGGACTGATTCACTCTGGAGATTACTAATTTACTTACAGATGTTTCCAGGTCTGGATATATGGAACAGAAAATTCTATAGGTAGATTTCAGTTAATTGACCATATATAGAATAAATGAAAACTTAATACATTCTTATAGTGTTTTCATTTGACAAAATTGCATTGAGCACCTTATATCTGCAAGGCAGTGTAGTAGATGGTACAGAGGCCATGAAGACGCATAGAACAAATCTCATGGTCTGCTCTAGGACAAGGTGGTTGCCTAGGATGAGCCTTAATCAACATCACACATGTGGAGCAGCTTAGTTTCATTCGGATGGTAATTGATTATTTGGAGAATTAACTTCAAACATAATATTAAGTAGTGTGTTTAATATTAAGGAATTTAAAGAGAAAACAAAAAATGGTCCATAATCTACTGCACAGATAATGCCTTTTGACAAAAAAAAAACAACAACAACAAAATAAAACAAAACCAAAATATAAGTGCATGTTAAGAAAATTTTAATAGGATGGAAAGCTATGAAAGGAAAAGTGAACATCTTCTATCCTGTGTCCTGTTTCCTCTTTCCAAATCTAACTATGCACTTCTAAGAGTTCTTGCCTGTTCTTCTAGAGAATTTATTGTGGACATATTTATATTTGCATATATGTATATAAAGTTATCATTAGAGATATGTAGATACCAGCTGCTTCTTTTTCCCTCATTTCTTCACCTTTTCTATCTCTTCTACAACTCTACCTCATCCTTGTTAATAGCAATAGTACATTTCTTGTAATCTGGGTACCAGAATGTCGTCAATCAGTGCATTCTTGATGACTGCTTTCATTGCTAATACAAACAATGATGTGATGAACATTATTACGCATATATCTTTGAACCTTGTGATAAATTCCTAAGTCTTAACACTAGATCAAAGGAACCCTGAGGTTTCTGCTATTTCAGAGATTGCCAACTTGCCTGTAAGAAATGATCCATACATTTATATTTTAACCAGTAGCATCTGCTTTTTCTCATAACCTCTCCAGCATTTGGACTGCTGAACTTCCAAATTTTTTGCCAATCTGAACTGTGAAATATGCAACCTCATTTTTTAATACATTTCTTTCATTATGAAGGAGCTTAGATCACCTTTATCCATCATTTGTATATTTTTCTAGAAGCTTACTCATTTTTTTACAGATTTTTATTTTGGATTGTATATCTTTTTACTGACTTTTTTGAATTCTGTATAAATTAAGAAAATAACATTCTATCTGACGTAGCACATATATTCTCCCCAATTTCTTTTCTGCATTTTGATTTCATGATATTGTTGCCGTACAAAAGTTTAAAATATGTGTGTATAAAATCTAACATATTTTTCTTTTGAGCGTTCTAGGTTTTTAGACCACCTTAAAATAGCTTTCCCACTAAAATATTATGAATAAATTCATCCATACTTTCTTCTAGACCTTTTGAATTTATTTTTATATTCTAATGTAAGGGGTAAAATACACAAACACATATGCATATACACATATACATTCATGTTTATGATACATATACACGTATATACATTATAGTTCATATATGTAATTTTTAAAATCCAATCAACTGGATCTACAGTCCCAACATTAATTATTGAATAATTCTTTCCACAGAGATTTGAAATTTAGTTGTACCGTGGATTTTATTTCCATATGTTTTTGCTATATTTCTGAATCCTTCTAATTTTATTCCATATACTATAAGTCCATTTTTTCTCCCCAAAACAATTTTAGTAATTATTATTTTGTAGTTAATTGTATACCATTTAGGTCTATTCTCCTTTCTTTAATCTTCATTTTCAAAAATTTTCTTCAAGTTTTTATGTCTTTTCTTTGAGATAAACATTTTGTTCATTTTCACAAACATGTGTCACAGTGTTTTATGGGTCTTTTGGGGGACTCATTTGTATTCACAGATTAATTTTGAACAATTTGACCTTTTTATACTATCCTGTCTTCCTTTTATAGTTCATGGCATATCTATCCACTCACCAAATTATGCCATGGTATGTAGTAGAATTTTAAATTTCCTTCACGTAAGCAATATGGATTTCTTTTAGATTTATACCAAGTATTTAATATTTTTGTTTACTATTAAAAATTGATTGATCTCTTCATTATATTTTCTACATTTAGATTATAACTTTACATATCGCTCTCTTACAGAATTCTCCTAGTGTTCCTAATATATTTTTAAATTAATATTTCCTTGAAGCATAATCACATTACCTAAGATTAATGATAAACATGTCTCTTGATATCCTATTTTTATAATTTTTTCTTTCTCTTACCTGATTGTATTATCTAATACCTACAAAGCAGTTTAAAATTATAGCACATTCTTGTTATATTCTCGATTAAATGCGACTGATTCTTTTTACCCTATCAACAGTGATGACAGCGTTCGACTCTGTGTGTGTGTGTGCGCGCGCGCACACGCCTGGGTGCATTTGAGTTGGTATAAAGAAAGCAGATATTTCTATTGTTCAGGTTATTTTAGCATCAGTATTGGACTTGAACTGTGCCTTTTTTGTGTCGATTAAGGAGTATAGATTCATAGGAGCATTTATTTCTTAAGTGGCCACCAGCTTCTTTTTTTGCTTGACTACAGCTGGGCATTTTTTTTCTTCCTTTACTTACTATAATTAGGCTTGCGGGAAGGAAGATTTTGAAATCATGCTTCATTCTGCCATCTGAAACCAGAAGTCCTGGAGGGGATGCTTTAATTATTCATCATGGAATCTCTGTATAGCAAATCAAATAGAGTTATGTATTTTTCACTTGATGATTTTGCTAATGGGATTCTAATCTTCACAACTTAAGACACCCAAAACAGCCAATAATGTTTTAAACAACATAATTAGTTATTGCCTGGAAGTTTCTACCAAAGGGCATGTGGACTTTGATGAGATAAAATTATAAACCAGAAAAAAGATATTAACACTTGTATTTTAATACATATGAGGTTTCTTATTAGCAAATCTCATTGATGTAATTATGCAGAGTTATTTTAGGTGTGAACCAAAGTCCTTTAGAAGTAGATGAGTTCTTCATCTGGACTCTACAACGTTTGAAGTCCTGTTACCTGACACAGATTAGTATGAGATCCAGATGCTTTGCCAGCAATCCTAGTCTCCAGTAAAAATGAGAGGGGTTTTCATTTGTTTTTGGTTTCTTTTTGTTTCTGGTTTTTACTTAATGGTAAGTTTTCTTAGGAAGTATGCCTTAAAATCGCTCTTACAATTTGTTGATTAGTCATTGACATTTTCCACTTTTCTTAGAGTTATTATCCCAACTCTAGAATTAGGAAATACACATTTGAACATCCCCTTGCTCTATTTCTTTCATTCCACATAGATGTTTGTGAAAGGTGTATGTACCTGTTTACATGTGTGTGCATATTAATTTCCACAATATTTTTGCCAGATATTCATGCCATAGTACAACTTTGTTCATTTATGGTGTGAAATATAACTCTCAAGCAGACCATAGCGTTGGTTCTCACACTCACACCATCTCTGTTTGTCTCTCTCTCGGTGTCTATGTTTCTCTCTGTGTGT
This sequence comes from Orcinus orca, assembly GCF_937001465.1. NCBI lineage: Eukaryota > Metazoa > Chordata > Mammalia > Artiodactyla > Delphinidae > Orcinus > Orcinus orca. The sequence goes on along the minus strand of NC_064568.1, from coordinate 54,678,837 downwards.
CTCTCTGTCTCTGTCTCTTCCTCTCATTCTGACTGTCTGTCTCTCTCTCTGTATATATCAGCTACATAGTGATTCAGATTTTCATGGATTTCCATGGAGTTAACACAAGAGGAGATAGATTGTGCTTCTGTTGAGCAGTATCAGGCTCTGCAATCATGATGCATTCATTGCCAACATCAGGACACCTGGCAGAGTGGACACTGACCAAGAGGAAGAACCCTTGGCGGCCATGTGTTTCCCTGTTACTTACATAGCACTCACTCTCTGCCAGGTTGTGTTCTAAGAACTTTACATCTGTGAATTTACTTAATCCTTCAAAACCTTGTGAGATAGATACTATTTATCCATTCCATTTTCAGATGTAACATTGAGGCACAAGGTATTTAAACAACTTGTCTAAGATTATACACCTAGTAAGTGCAAACAAGAATTTGAACAGTTTGGTTCCAGAGCCCATACTTTTATCCACAGCAACCCTGCCTCAGTTTTTATCTGTGTTGTAATTATTCATTTCAGGGCCTGGGCTCCTGCCAGACTGGATATTCTCTAAGGAAACACACAATCTTGTCTACCTTTCTGTTCCTGGTGTCATCACAATGCCCGCCATGTATAGGGAATACATAACTTACTTTGTTTTAAATTGAATTAAAATAAAAATTTGTCTCTATAATACCCCTTCTCTTATGCCTCTTCATAAACAGCCTTCATAATAAACTCTGAAAAGATGAAATTTGGTTAAGAAAAAGCAATATAGAAAAACTACTGTATGTTTTTCTAACATATGCTTCATTTGGCCTACTGCTTAATTCACATTTGTCATCAGTGCACTTAGAATGTTCATTACAAATGGCCATTCTCATAACTTGGAGCTTCCTAACACCTCACTCTTTAGCCAAACAAGGTAACTCTTATGGGGGAATCTGCACATTAAAAAAAAAAAAGTAGGTGTTCTGTTCATCTTCTGATGTCACATCCCAGAAAAAACATACTCCTCATTACAGCAACATTTAGTCTTCCAAAACATCAGTGACTACACAGTGTGCTCCTTTGTTTCCAAAATCAAAGGGAAAGCTTTGGATAAATGGCAATTGCTTTTTTTTCCAAAGAAGAAATCCTAATGGAAATTACACTGAAGAAAAATTTACATAAAACAAAAAGCACAGATCTTAAGTCTACAGTTCAATGACTTTTGTAAAAGTTTATACCCTTAACTGTCACCCCAATCAAGATATAGAACAGTTCTGTGGATCCAGAAATTTCCCATATTCCTCCTTCCAGCCGGTGCTCTGCACTCTCACCTTTCACCAGGCCCTGATATGATTTCTATCAAGATATCGTAATTTTGTCTGTTCTTTCTAGAACTTTATGTGAACCTTGTAAAAACAAAAGTTACTAAAAAGAACTGCAATCATGATCACTTTTATTTTTGTAAGGTCCACTCATTGGTTGCATGGTAGGTACGTCATCCAGAGAAACACGCTGATGAAGTAGGACCGGTGCAAGTTGAATTCACAAGTCAGATGATGTGAACACAGACATTTAAGGGTGTTTCAAGATCATTCTTGAGAAGCAGGCTTCACACTGACAGTTTCTCTCACCTCTGTCACGTTGTCTTTTTATTTCACAACTCTCTCAATAAAGTAGTGATGGGAAAATCCATTTACTCTATGTTTTGTTGCCCTAGTGGCAAATTTTGTGGTGCTCAGATCTCAAGCAATTAGATCATAATTATCCCTCAAGAGGCTATTTTCTTAAGGCAATTTATTGGGCCAAAAAGTCCTCTGGAGAAATAACAGTATTTCTTAGTTTCAGAGAGCTTGGTTAACCTCCATCTAAAATGTGATCTTAATGACCTTCATTCTACTAAATAAATATTCATGAGTGTTCTGGCCATTATTGCTAAATATGCATATGAAAATATTTACAAATAGCTGTCATTGTTAAGCGTATCGATTTTTCTTTATGGCTGTATTGCTTTAAACAGTAGGTAATTCGTATACACTCCTGTGATCAATCTGAAGTTTACATAGTGAATAATATTTACTGGGAAATATATGTGTGTGTTTCAGTGAGTGTGTATATGCGTTCACACACCTACTACCTCCTATGTGAAAAGAGACCATTTTCCCCCAAAAATAGAGAGTTAGTGATAGCACTTATGGCATCAAGCTCCTTGGAGGACCAAATGAGATAATATACTCAAGAAAAGTTGGGTATTATTTGGTTGGCAATGTATAAAGAGGGATGGTCTTACATTGGGTACAACCTTTACAAGATCTTACACATGAGTGGTTGCATACAAATGTCCAGTTTCCAAAGGGGAAAATAGTGGGTATAGTGACAATTTTAACTTATATTGTTACTTCCCAAATGCGACAGCTATTTTCCATGTTGGACCATGTACAGTGTACTGTACAAATAACATCAGGTATTTTTAACATGTAGTTTTGACTATACTTGGGCCTTAATATTGACTTTAGAACCTACTTCCGGGTAAGGAGCAACTCCACCCGATTGCAGTTCTTTGGTCCTTTGGGTAGTGTCCTGTTTGGAATGTCATTCCAATATCAATACTTTCTGAGATCTTCCTGCATGCAAAGGAATAAATAAGTGGTTCCCATTCTTTTACATCCTGGGCCATGTAGAAACTCTGCCTCTCTCTCATCTGCCCTGGAGACAAGTCTGTTCCAAACACCTGATAGTAGCTTCAGCTTCTAATTCTGATTTATGTTCTTACCTGCTAGGACTTTTGGTTGAATTTGGTATGTCCTCATGCTCTGGCCTAAATCTGCGACTGCCTCATTATAATCCCTGAGGCAGTTTACTACTTAATTCAGAAGCAGTGGGAGAAGAGGGAGGAGATATGGGGATATATGAATATGTATAGCTGATTCACTTTGTTATAAAGCAGAAACTAACACACCATAAGAAAAAAAAAAGAAGGAGTGGGACATGATACATTTAATTTGGAGTACATTTGGGCAGACACGAGCCTGGAAAGAATTAGGAGTAGACTGTTTCTTATTTGGGTTTGCCTACTTTGTGGACCAGGATCTTCACTGTGAATAATCACAAACGCATTAGCGAGACCTGATGACTATATAAAGTAATTCCTACTGAGGCTTTCTAACCCAAGGTTTCATGAAACATCAAGATGTAAAAGGAATGATTGAGGTTAAGTTCTAATTTAAAACAACAATGAGAAAACTTTTTTGCTATCAAATGGATTAAAAATATAAGACCTGTATCACCTCACATGGATAATGATGATGTCCAGGAATGGTTACTTTCACAGACTAAATCAGAAAAGCCACTTGGATGGCCACTTGGAAATGTCCATCAAAATATCTTAGGTCCAGAATTTCTACTTCGAGGAATTATGTGCACGTGGACAAAATGATATATGCACAGGGATGGCCTGTGTAGACACGCTGGAACCTACTAAAGGCCCAAAGTGGAGGGGGTTTTGTTAAATATGATACAGCTACATATATGACACTGGAAAACCTCAGGTATATCATTTACTGAAAAACAAAGTACTAACCTGGCAAAACAATGCATGTAGAATAATCACATTATTATATAAAAATAGATTTAGGGGTATATGTCCATAAACATTTATAATTGCATAAGAGGGCTGATAAAGTGGAGAAGGATGAACTTGGAGGGACCTAGATATTGTAGACCCAGTTGTATATGCCATGGAAGTGAGACATTCCAGCTAGCCTGATCTAGGATTTCTCATGCTTCAAGAACAAAATATGAATAAGCATTTAAAACAACCTAATATTTTAATTGGAGCTTGCTGGCCAAAATTGGCTTCATTTCCAAGGAATACATGTGAGGGTAGCTAGCAGCAAAGCAGTGTAGATAGTAGCAGTCTTGCACCCTTTTCACATACTTTGTATTTTCCCACCTATAAAACGCTGCTTTGGAAAGAGCCACGGGAGTCCTTCAGGAATCCCCGAACTCTATGGCCTTATTAGATGCACAGACATGTGTCTCCTGGTGAGAGTCTCATGCTGGGAAAGTCATTAGAATAATAAATTTCACTTCTCTGTGCACTGGCTTTCTGAGCTTCAGGTGCATATGCCTTTTGTGCTTTTTCCATTTTCCTGTAGCTTGAAGTATTGGGATTGCCGACCTATCCCTTCCTGCAAAGTTTTGCCAGCATCACGAGTTCATGGAGTGACTGATGCCTGAAATAATTTGTGGAGTTCAGATTGCCATAGCCCTACACAGTCCTCTTTATTCTCGATGTTGAAGAACTCAGTGAAAAATAAGAGCTAATTAATGAAAGTAGACTTCACAAGGGCTATTAAGGAAGATCCCATAAAATACTTTTTGATATTTTGTATTAGAGTTTGACCCCAGCTTCCATTAATACCACTATCAAGAGCATCCGATAGCATCTATTTATATGGATGGAAAGTATTACATTAAATTGCAGTTTTCAAACAGAGAGATTCTGCAAAAGGCCTTGCCACACTAAATGGCAATTTCTATGGGTGGGACAATGGCAATTTCTGTAGGTGAGGAAGGCTGCAGAAAGCAATAACATGTAAATTCACCATTAAGCTTTGCTTTTTCAAAGTAAGGATATCAAAAAGACTTAGGAAAAGTATACTATATAGTAGATATTCCTTTTAAAATTTTAAGGAATTGCCATTCAGTTTAGAAATTTAGCATAACAGCATTTTCCCATAATTCAAATATTTTTAGAATTGGTTAATCCTCCTGTGTGTATCAAACAAGGAAAAAAAATAATACATATAAGTGGCAATAAACATTTGGATCTCCAAAAATAATGCTAGGCTGGGACTTCCCTGGTGGTCTAGTGGTAAAAAAATCCGCCTTACAATGTAGGGGACGTGGGTTCGATCCCTGTTTGGGGAACTAGGATTGCACATGCCGCAGCGCAGCTAAGACCACGCACCACAACTACTGAGCTCTCACGCCACAACTACTGAGCTCTCGTGCCTCAGCTGGAGCCCATGTGCCGCAAACTACAGAGCCCACACACTCTGGAGCCTGCGTGCCACAACTAGAGAGAAGCCCGTGCACCACAACAAAAGATCCCACACTCCTCAATGAAGACCCCGCCTGCCGCAACTAAGACCCGACACAGCCAAAAAAAAAAAAATAACATAAATAAATAAAAAATAAATCTTTTAAAAAAAGAGGAAAAAAATAATGCTAGGCTAAAATAAGAGTTGAACCAGCTTTAAGAATATTCCTCACTGTCATATGCATCTAAATTTGGGACAGGTAAAGAAATCACTCTTTGTAAAAATGTAACTGAAGTCAGGTTTATTTCTTTTAATATAAAAAGTAAAATAGGATTACTTAGGTGACAGTTCTGTTATTAGTGATATGCAGACATTACCTGACAACACATATCTATATTGATCTATTTGAGAAATATTAAAAAAAAAAAACTTAGGGTTCTAAAGAAAGATTCCTCCAAATTTGTTTTTCTGGCCTAACTAGAGGGAATTTTTTATTTTGCAGGACAAGAATTTTCTAAACACCCCACCAAGCAAACCAACTACTCTGACACAAGTAAAATTAAGCTCATCTCTTTACAGTCTTTTATCCTTTATCTAGTTGAGCTGTGACACTTGTCGATGACTTCTTTGCCATTGTTTCTGTATCTACAGCTTTAAAAATGAAAATGAAAGTCAGTCTTTGCTAGAAAAGTGTGTTCATCCTTGATCAAGGAATCAAAAACAATTGTAAAGGTTAATTAGCAACCCAGATGTCCAACAGTGGTGGAACTATTTTGTAAAAAATAAAATGATATTTGGAAACACATGGAAAAGCTGAAAGAGAAAAATACTATATATTTGTATGTACTTTCTGGTGAAAATTGTGTAAAAACTTTCTGGTGAAATATGTGATATTTATGAAAAGTCTTCAACATGCTTAATAATTTGATGTGGTATTCCATTTTATGGATAAAGTTATAGTGTAATTTTTAAAAAAGTGATGTTTATCCCATCAATAATTACAATAGAAAAATAATTTAATTCTAATATGTAAGCATTCCATTACTTTACATCTACATGGTGAAATATTGTCTCCACTAAAACTTACCTTTAAGAAAATCATTTAATAACCTGAAAAACAATTGTCATATGTTAAGAAAGCAACAAACAATGTGTGTGTGAATGTGTGTGTGTGTGAGAGAGAGAGAAGAAACAGAGACAGAGAGACAAAGGGAAAGCAAGACAGAAAAATATTTTAGTTGATGCGGAAAGGCAATGTGTCAAAACAAGAACACTGCTAGAATCAAATAATTTATCTTTAATAGAATTCTGTATATTCCAAATTTTCTGTTATTAACATTTATTACCCTTATAATCAGGAAAACACCATAAATGTTATTTAATCACCAACAAAGCATAGCAAAATTTAAAGGATATACAGCTTTTAAAACTTGTGGTTGTATTTGCTTGATAGGAATATAATTACTTTTTATTTCTTTCTGACTTTTTATATTTTCCATTTTTTCCTATAAAGAACATGTACTGTTCTTGGAAGAAAAGATAAGTTTTTTGTTTTGTTTTTTACAAAAGAGACAAATAATATTTCCCCATTCTTAATCAAATATTTTGGTGAAACTGGAAAAATAAAGGACAGTAATGCACTTTCTCTACAACTAGATTATAACTAATCAGGAAGGACAAGAGTGCACTTGATTTTATTATGTTTCTTCCTCTGTTCTAAGCCAGTAAATGAAAAGAAATATTGAGGGTGATATGTTGAAACATCCATAAACCAATGATCAAGATGTCACCTTGGATGAAAATAAGAGAATCACTGTGGCATCTCTCTTTTAGACACTGAGACTACTTTGTGCATGGAATTCATTGAAACTGTAACTAATTCTTCAGACCCTGTGCTAGTCATAGAATTGCAAAATGTCTCTTTGTATGTGGATTCTGGATACTTACGTGGCCATCAATTGAGTTAACTTTTTATTAAAATAGAGAAGTTTCAGCCTGAACTAGCTTGCCATTAGAAGTTAGAAAGGAGTCTAACATTGTATCATTTAGTAGAAAAGACCACCAAGGTCCATGGAGGGATGTATGGAGTGAAGCTGGTTCAGCAAACCCTATTGTTGGTCCTTGGCCTGATCACCCAGAGAGATGGAAGTGTCTATACTGATATGTGGAAAGCCAAAAGAGCAGATTGATCTATGTTCATTGGCGTGACGGCTAGGGAGCAAATTTGTCATCACTTTTCGCACCATGCCTAGTACATTGCCTGGCACTTAGTAAGTGCTCAATAAATATTGTTGAATGAATTAATGAATTCTACAGTTTCAACCTGAGCTATCTTTCACATCACTAATGAAATACAGGAGTTCAGTAGAGGCTGTTAAAAAGTAAAGCTTCAATGAAATTTAAACAGAACAGAAAAAAATACAAGAATTGTTCTAAATTTTTTGAATCAGAGATATCCCCAATTTGTTTTTCTCTTTTCCAATCTCACAAGTGTTTGCAGCAGTTCAGATGAAATTTCTTAAGCCACTGTCCCCGACATACCCACACACAGTTTGAAGATGGGGAAGAGAGAGTGGGCAATGAAGAAAATGATGGTGTGTAAATTAAGAAAACTGTTGAAATTTCCTTTTAGCTTGCTTTGTTGATGGTTGGGACAGGGTCAAGGAAGGAGGGAATATTGGCATAACCAGCAGAAACGTGTCCCAGCATCCAGAGCTAAGGGGCAGGAAAGAGAGAAATATGGGAAACTAGTGTGGAATGGATTATTGGACCTAGAAATGAATGTAGCTGAAATTATTCTTTCTGTCCAGTAAGAAGGTCCCCAAATGGTGACAGTGAGGACTCCTCAGTTCCAACCCTGATTTACAGAAATAACTTTGCTTGGTAAAAAGGCAGCTCTTTCTGAAACTTCAATGCCAAACCTCCAAGGCTCTGGCTTAATTAATCTGAGGATACAATGCAGGCCCAGCTCTTCTTTCAGATGTCATTTTCTTGAAGCCTACAATTACGTCTCTCTAACAAATAGCCCAGAGAAATGGCTTTGTGGTTTTTCTTTCATACATTCGGAGATGATGGACAGACAGGCCTTATGACATGCGTTTCTGGGAAGTCTTTTTAATTGACTTGTTTACAGATGTAAAGAACTTGAGCAGCTAAGTGGTCTGCTGTTTACTCTATTGCTTTCCTGATGGGCTTTTCTCAAGAGAAAGTGAGTAAATCATGACATCATTTGTTGATTTCACCTGGGCATCATTGAGTCAGGTTGGAGTATAGTCGTAGTTGACCTTGCATCTCATGTCTTAGATTAAAATTACAACTTACAGAAACATTTTATCAGAAGTTCCCTGCAAGTTGGACATTCATTTTTATGTTAGATAACCTATTTAATAATTCCTGACTCCTGCTAGATATATTGCTTTGGATAATCTGTTGGACTTTTTAAAATTTCCGTATTTTATTTCTCTTTGAACTCAACTATGAGTACTCCTTGGATTTTAGTATTTGGTTTTTAGCGCATTTGCAGACCAGAACGTTTCTGTTGATTAATGGTGATATAAACCTGGATCTTCCACTCATGCAATTCCTAGATACAGACTGTCTAATAAATTACCAGAGGAGGAATAATTAAAAGCTTCTTTCAGTTCTATTATTAAGTTACCAAGGATGCCTGGATGCTCCTTCTAGATGTGCTATAATTTATACTATTAGTGTGGATTGTTTTGGTTTTCTAAAAATAATACATGACCCAGTGAATAGCGTTTGGCTAGAGGCATACAAGAAAACAATCCATAGTATATAGATTTGTTCAGTGGCATTTAAAAGACCTTGATTAGAATTCAGTCTGGGCTGGAGTGATGAGAATGCTGTTTACTGATGGCTGTTTGAAGTCGTCCTCCGTGGCAAAGGCGGAAGGGGTTCACAAATCGAAACATTTCTTACGTCCAGTGGCTGGATCCAGCTGTCAGGAGGAGCTGACGTTTTAAAGAGAGGAATAAAAATGTCTGCATGTCACGATTGCTGATACCGTTTTTGTGTTTTGGTTTTTATGCTACCTTTGTTGGCTCAGAGCTCCAGCAGTGAGCTGAATGGGCCTTCCCAAGATGCTGTGTCCTCATGGTTCCTTGAGCAAACGCTGGTATTTTGTACATGGAACAGGAAGTATCTTCTCTGACATAGTGGTTCACCTACACCTGTGTTCCTTTCAACCACCCTAAGAATCATCTCAGCATGCTTAGTGTTTGGGGATTGGGAGGGTTTACTTGTATGGTGGAGAAAGGCAGGCACAAGGTGATAAGTTTAAATAGTTCATCTTTGAGATGGAAACAGACATTTGATTGGTTTTGCCAGTGGGGTGGGGCAATCTCTGGTGTTAGAAAGCCAAAACATTTGCCAGGCAAATTTATTCACCAGGTCCTGGTTTAAATATCTCTCTGTAGAATTATGTTGGAAACACATACACACAGCATTATTGAGTGAGCAAACGTGGTCAGTGCTGTCAAGAAACTGAGAGGTAATATACACAAATTAATGTCATTACATTAAAATATGACAGTGATTTTATTAATTCTCTGTGTGTCTGTGTGTGTGTGTGAGAGAGAGAGAGAGAGCATCATATAAAACAGGGGCAGGAGACAGCACAGATCATTTTGCCATGGTATATTCAAGGAAGGCTCTACATTTGATCTAGGTTTTGCAGGAAAGGTCCAGCATGAAGATGGAGATGATGTTCTGAAGGAGACCAGAAAACTTGACTAATCTAGAGTTTGGAGAATCAGGCTGTGTTTCAGTCAGTTCTAAGTACAAAAGGTCTTTCTGAATTATTTTCCCGTAGCCTCGTCATCTTTAAAAGATTTCTTGCTTCTTTCATTCATTAATCCTTTAAACATTTTTTATATAACAGTCATATATCAATATTCTCTTAGGTGTGAGGGATTCAAAGAAAAGTATACAAAATCATAGAATAAAAAACACTGCCCAAAAGCATACAGTGGGGGTGAGGTGGGGGACACCAAGGAAGCAGTTGTAATCTTCCAACGATCACCACTAGTACTCACAGTGTATTAAACAGTTAAAGTATGAAAGTTAGCCAAAACGATGCTTTCATTTTGAGAGAAAAGCTTAAATATGTTGTTTAAAAAAAACTTTATTAATTCTTGGTTGTATGTGTTTGTAATAAGATAAGCTAGCTAAAGTGCCCTTATTATCCTTTTCTGACAAATAAGAAAATATTCTAGTGAATAATCAAACAGGAATATTTCAGAAATTTAAGTTGCAAACTATTGTGAGAAAAAAATTTAAAATGCCTTCGTTGGGAGCCAGAGTTTCCAATGTCTCCATAAACTGATAAGCAACAAAATAATTCTACTTGCTTCTTTTAATTGTAGTGTTTCTCAAGTATTGGATTTCTGTTTCTTACTCCCAGTTGTACTGTGGTTCCTCTAGTAATAAATGTCTCGGGGAGATCAAGCACATCTGTCTTCCCAATGAGAAAAGAGAAACTATTAACTGGCCTAGAATTACTATTGCACAAACACAAAAACAAAAGAGATTTGTCTTCAAGTTTACCCATCTGTAAAATGGGAATGATAACAGGACCTACCTCACAGCCTTACTGTGATGTTTCAATGAGAAAAAAAAATTCACTTGAAGCCATTAGAACAGTGCTTGGAATATAGTAAGAGCTCAATTATGTTCCTTCTATTTTGTGCTTATACATTAGTAAATCTAATTCTAAATTTTAAAAAACTAGCAGGCAAAATTCTAAGATATAGGCACATATAACTTCCTCTGAATGTTTAATTCCATAAGGCCAGGATGCTTGGACTTATTTTCTGAATTAGTGTCTGGGGTTTCTCGTGTTAGAGTGTCTTCTGGAGGCCACATGCCTGTAGTGGTGATGTCATGGCCCCTTGTGGGTTAATATTGAATTTGTTCTGTCTGTTTAACCCAGTGAATCACAGCACTGCTATTCTGGGTATAAGCAGCTTCTGAAGCTAGGCAAAAAGTTAAAAAAAAGAAAAAAAAAGAGAAAGGGATAATGTTGGGTCACACCAAGGATAATCTTCCCCCTAAAAGAAATTCTGGCTTCCCGATAATACCAGCTGGGTGTTCTCCCTAACCTCCTGGCTGCACATATGTGATGAATAATTGTGATTTAGCAAAAGAAAGTGAATGGGAATGGAACAAATTGAAGCAATTAACTAAAAGATGTAAAAGGGAAACAAGAGTCAGACTTGGCCCCTGGACCTTGTGGGTAGGAAACCCTCGGTGTTGGTTAAAGGAATGGTAATGATGACTTTCCCTGTTTGCAGACTGTTATCAGTGGTTAAGGCCCTTATGATTTTCGCTGGAGACTGCGAAGGAATGCTAACATATGAAACCAAGCAAAGAAGTGGCAAGTAATTGAGCCTTGAGGGATCCTTTGGAAAGCAGCTATCATTTAGGGGAATGCACTTTTGATATTCATCTAGCTGGTTTCAGAGTGCCTGTTTGCAGGAAATGAAATTCTAGACTTTGCTGTTTGAAAAGGGGAGGAGAGGGGTGGGTAGTGTTCTCAGAAGTAATCAAAGCCTTTTTAGCATTAAAAATGACTGAGGAATGTTTGGAGCTGGAGGCACAATGATGCAAATCAAATGATGTGTTAGTATCCTGCCTGGTGACCCTGGAAACCTTAAAAATTCTGCTTGGAAGTGGGTGGTTAGCATCAGAGCATTAGACTTCAATGCACTGAGGCAAGGAAACCCAGGGTGCTGTTCAGTTTGCATAGAGAGAGGGTTTAGTGCTGGGGCGGTGGGACACCAAGTGCTTACAGGGAACAGAGGATGAGTGAGGGTGGACTAGGGCCCTTTTGACTCACCTCCATCTGAGTGTAGCAACCAGTCCAAAATGGCAGAGGTCAGCAAGAACAAGACCATAAACTTGTGAAGGTGGGTCTTTCCCGACCTGAATCAAGAGCCCTTCAGTCAATGTGAGTTGCTTTATTTGTTTTATTTTTTTCCCATCTGATATTTTATTTTTTTAGTTTTTATTTTTTTACATTTTATGAAAGTGTAGTTGATTTACAGTGTTGTGTTTAATTCCTGCTGTACAGCAAAATTACTCAGTTATATGTATATATATGTGTGTGTGTGTATATATATATATATATATTTACACATTCTTTTTCATATTCTTTTCCATTATGGTTTACCACAGGATACTGAATATAGTTCCCTGTGCTATACAGTAGGACCTTGTTGTTTATCCATCCCATATATACTAGTTTGCATCTGGTGAGTTGCTTTATAATGAGAATACATCCCTGAAGTTGTAAAAGGTATGGATGTTGTCCTACAGAGAGCTCCACCTGGCTTGTGTCAACTACAGTTGGCACTCGCCATGGGCACTTGCCATCTACCTCTACAAGGATTAAATCATGTGCTGCTGCAGCTGCTGATTTTCAACACCACCCTGAAAGGAGTTCAGGGTGGAGAGCTGAAATGAGACACGCTGTGCTCTGGGAAAACAGGTCTTCAGATAGTTAGATATTTTCAGGAGCCAATTTTATGAGCCCATTTCTTGTATCTCCTCATATCTAGAAAAACACTAAAATCCTTCATGGTGACGACTGCTCCTCGTGACTAGCAGAAACCTTCTGCCAAAAAAATATGTGCTTGATTGCATGTACTCCGCCTTCACCAAAGTCACATATATACTGATCTACCCCCCTACCTCTTTGGACCAGTTTCTCAGAGCTATCTGAAATGCTGGCTCCCAGGCTGCAGTCCTCATTTTACCCCAAATAAAACTAAACTCGCACTCTCACGTTGTGCATTTTTTTAAGTTGACACTTGTGAAAACCAATTTTTAAATTTTCTAGGAATTTCGCAAGATGGTTTTTAAACACAGTCATTATTTGAAATCACACTATAGAAACTTGTAATTAAATAAATTATATTTTAGAAAGGCAATACTCAAAATTCACCACTTCGTAATGATTTTACTGGGTTTTGCTATTATCTGTGCTCTTGAAGTTCTTAACATTTATTATATCCATATGGTAAAAATATCATAAAATGAGGTGCAACTGCTCATTTCTCCCAACTCTGCATTTTGTGATGTGATGTTGGTAGCTTGAAATTGGCTTCAACTGGCCTTACTCCCACCCACAGGAAAGCAGCAGCAGGACAGTGATTCTGAAGCCTTCACAGGAGCAGTTGAAAAGATACAGTGTGTTAAATGCCATGCTATTTAGGTCTTCTGCCCATTTTTTGATTGGGTTGTTCTTTGTTGCTGTTGTTGTTGAGTTGTGGCAACAGACTCGCAGACAAAGAGAATAGACTTGTGGTTGCCAAGGTGGGGGTGGGGGAGGGATGGACCCGGGTTAGTAGATGCAAACTATTACATATAGAATGGATGGACAATAAGGTCCTACTCTATAGCACAGGGAACTATATCCAATTTCCTGGGATAAACCATACTGGAATAGAATATGCAAAAGAGTGTATATATGTATAGCTGGGTCACTTTGCTGCCCAGCAGAAATTAACACAACATTGTGGACAGCTATACTTCAATTAAAAAAAAAATGCAGTGCTATCTGGTAAAGTTCGCCTCTTGATCAGCCCTCTGCTGGCTTCTTTCTTAGTGGCTCCATTTCTTAGTGTTTAAGAACCAACTTCTACTACCGCTGCAGAACCTCTGCCAAAGCCAGAAGACCTCGGGCACCACTGGTAGGCAGATGTGCTGACCTTGGACAGGAATGTGGACATGGGCAGAACCAAAGTCCTGGTTTAGCTGAACTGGGGTGAGGTTTGGACAGTGGGAGTTTGTAAGACTCCCCAGTGGTGCTCATATGGAGGCAAGGTTGAGAACTACTAGTCCAGGGAAAACTAACATTTATTTTTATTTATTTATTTATTTTGCAGTACACGGGCCTCTCACCGTTGTGGCCTCTTCCGTTGCGGAGCACAGGCTCCGGACGCACAGGCTCAGCGGCCATGGCTCACGGGCCTAGCCGCTCCGCGGCATGTGGGATCTTCCTGGACCGGGGCACGGACCCGTGTCCCGTGCATCGGCAGGCGGACTCTCAACCACTGCGCCATCAGGGAAGCCCCTAACATTTATTTTTGCTTTTCTCCTTCCTATGGATTTCTTCTTTCCCCAGTTACGCTGCTGCCTACGTGACTCACCTGTGTCCACTTTCTTCGTAATTCTTCCCTCACCTCTGTGTTGATGGAGTGGCTTCAGGATTGCAGGAGCCCCAGAACTGCCCATCACCAAACAAGAGAGTGACTCTTTCCCAAAAGTTCCATTAAAAACCTCAGGAGAACTTGAATGGGTGTGGTTTGGAGCATGTGTGTCCACCTCCCAACCAATCTCTGTAGGCTGGATGGTCACCTCCCTGTCCAGTGATGCTCCTATACCATGGCCAACCCCACCAAGACAGGTGTCGAGCCCACTGATGTATGTCTGCTTCACTGGCTTGGATGGTCCTTGTTGGAATCATGTGTTAAAGGCTTCATTTTAATCATCAGCAAAAAAGTGATGGTAGTCCTAAAATTGTTACCAATTTATTTCAAGTCTGGTCTTTCTGCAAGGATTTTACTAGAATAAAAGTGACTCTTGTTGCATATATTTTTGATCAGCATATATAGATTGATATAATTTCAAATATTGTAACCTTAACACGCAGAAGTCTTGATTCCGTTTTGGACTTTGGTGGCCAGGGAAAGCCAAGTTATAGTGGAATAACTCCTGAGATCTCATCTCTAATCTGCCTCTAGGTCGCTTTGCAGCCTTGGACGAGTCCCTTAACACTTCTCTATCAGCTGACTTGTCTGTGAAATAGAGATTAAAATACCTGTCATTGTATCTCACAGGGGTATTATGGGGATTAAATGAAATCATGTTGATGAGATAATTTTGAAAAGAGTCTCATCCTACAGATGCAAAGTATTTTTCATATTTACTGGCTAGCCAAGTGGTATTAGCTGTTACAAGTAAAGATAAACATGCAAATGCATGTGTTTAGCTGATTATTTATAACACAAATAAGTATTCTCCTGATATATATTCTTTTAGTTGCAGCTCTGATTTGGTTGCAGATGCTGTCTTTGCTAAGACAGAATTTTACTGAAACTCTTAGAATGATTTTTTCTAATCTTATCATTCTTAACTGTTAAGTATGACATCAAAATTAAAACAAAAATATATAAAATCAAAATGCAGGCATATAGGAATAGACAGAATTTATTTTCCAAATAAGCTCGATTGGGATTTGGAATAAGATCGCTCATTTATTTTATAATTTCTTTGAAATGGGTTTCCTGGTTTAACTATTTCTCACCTTCAGAGTATCATCTTTGTTTTGTATGCCTAGAGACTTTCTCTCAAGGTCAGCCTCAAATTTGTAGCCTTTTGTGAATCCACTGTGACAAAATTCCTTGTGCCATTCTCTGTGTTTTTCTCTGAGTTTTCTGAGCATCACACTAACACACACACACATACACAAACACAGACACAAGCTCACATATAGAGCACATGTCAGTTTTTTGGGTTTTTTTTTTTTTTTTTTTTTTTTTGCGGTACGTGGGCCTCTCACTGTTGTGGCCTCTCCCGTTGCGGAGCACAGGCTCCGGACGCACAGGCTCAGCGGTCATGGCTCACGGCCTCAGCCGCTCCGCAGCATGTGGGATCTTCCCGGACCGGGGCACGAACCCGTGTCCCCTGCATCGTCAGGCAGACTCTCAACCACTGCGCCACCAGGGAAGCCCACATATCAGTTTTTATAAGGTTTATTTGTTCATCATTTTTCCCTAATCCTTAAAAGCAGCAACCCAATGTATTATTCCATCCCCTTTGCACCTAAGCGTGCTGATATGTACCTGTAACCTAGTAAATACTGAATGAGTTATTGAATGACAGTACTTTTTTTTTTTTTTTTTTTGCGGTACGCGGGCCTCTCATTGCTGTGGCCTCTCCCGTTGCGGAGCACAGGCTCCGGACGCGCAGGCTCAGCGGCCATGGCTCACGGGCCCAGCCGCTCCGCGGCATGTGGGATCTTCCCGGACCGGGGCTCGAACCCATGTCCCCTGCATCCGCAGGCAGACTCTCAACCACTGCGCCACCAGGGAAGCCCGAGAGTACATTTTTTGAAGGTGGAGAGAAGTTAGAGTAACAAGGAAAAAAGATCAAAGGGAAACTACTAAATTTTATTTCAGATTCATAGAGAAATATACTTCATTGATTCAACAAGTTTTTACTGAATATTTACTACATGTCAAATATCAGGGTGCAGATGAGGGTTAGCAGTGAAGACTACAGATACCGTGTGATGCACACCGAGGTAGACAAACACATGATAAATAATTTCAAAATGGAGGAGACTTGATTCAGAGTGGTCAAGGAAGGACATGGAAGAGACAGCCTTTCATCTGAGACCTGTGGAAACAGGAGGAGTAAGTTTTACAGGGACCCAGAGGGGAGCATTTCTGACAGAGAGAAGGAGCAAGAGAGTAAGGGGGCCAGAAAGAAGAGGGAACAGGAGACCCCCAACCAGTGGTTAGAGTCCTGCCTCAGGCCTCCCAGGCAGGTTACAAAGGACAGACAGTGGGGATGGACTGGGCTTTCCATTGGGGAAAGACACCACCCCGTGTGTGTGTGTGTGTGTGTGTGTGTGTGTGAGAGAGAGAGAGAGAGAGAGAGAGAGAGAGAGAGAGAGAGATAAATATGGCTTGTTCTTACAAGCGGCAAGGGCTACCAATATTCCACCATCTTATTTGTGGCTCTACCCCTTTTTAGGTGTTCAGGTGGCAAAGCCAGTTGGGCTATGGATGAAAACACACAAGAGAAATAAAATCTCACACAGAGGGGCTCCTGTGTGCCTGTTATTGTTGTAGCTGCCCTGGTGGCTTTGCGTATGTTAACTCATTTCAGTCCTCACCACAAGCCCATGAGGTGGCTATTGTTTTCGTCTCCATCGCACAGATGAAGAGGCTGAGGCACAGAGGATTAAGTACATTGTCCGTGTCGCACACATTGGTAAGTAAGCCGCAGAGCCAAGGTCAGGGCCAGGCGGTGAGACTCCAAATCCCATACTCCACATAGCGTGATGCCAGTCTGTGAAGCGCTTGTCCTAGGTCTGCAGTGAGTATGGAATTGGGAGCAAGTGTGTGATCAGTGGTCTTGTCCCCTTGAACAAAGTGTTGTGAAAGTTGTGTGGGCTTGCATCTGACCTGAGTACAGTCCACGTTATGTTTCCATGATGGATTGGGAGGAAAATGGTCCTTCAGGTAGTTCCGAAAGCACAGGTCTGAAGTGTACACTGTCCTGCCCTAGATGAAATATGGTGGTAAATCTCTTTTGTGTCTCTTGGTAGCCCACGCGATACATCACGTGCAAAAGTGTCATTTGTCATTTACCTTGTGGAAGCTTGTCTTATTTCCTTCCTGCCCCTTGGGCCTCTGAGGAAGTGTGAGAGAAAGGTCCAGAAGGGAAAGAGGTCATGTGACCTCCTGCTTTTCACTGTTACTGCTAAGGAACTTGGCGCTCTTTAGTATGACTGTCACCTTACTACAGCCGTCCTGCAGCACCTCCGGAAATTGTGAGCCTATGGGAGGAGCAAGGTGGTCTAAGTGCTGGGTGCTTATCAATGTTATATCTGGTCACGTGGTCCGGGAGATTGGTGTTAAGTGGACCAATGGTCTGTGCTACCTTTTTACTCTACTAAGGCAATAACCAGAAGCAGCCACAACCTACCAGCCTGGTTAAATGGGATTGGTTATGAAATTTGGATGGATTCCTGTAACGTCACCTCCATGGGGTGAGAGGCAGGAGGATGCATTGTTTTGAAAATAGTAGAAAAGGAACTGAAGTAGTAATGTTCTTAACCTTATACAGCAAATCAGTGCCAGCAGCACATTGCCCAGAAATCTTTATCTTTTAACCCACATGATAACCCTTAAATCATCTCTCCCCCCCACCCCCTCCCCACTCTGGCTTTAACTGCAGAGGTTCATTTTGTTCCTGAGCTAATGACTCTCTGGGTCAGATATCAAACATGGGTGGAAGGGATATGTTCATTTTAGTCTTAATTGTTGTTGTTGTTATTAATGTTACCTTATGTGTTTGGTATTCTGTGTTGGCTGTGGAATCGGATTCCTTTCTCTTTCCTGAAAGAAACAAAACAGTGCACACAGCCTATGTGGGGAAACTCTTGTCCATCTTCCCTCCCTCCCTCCCTCCCTCCCTCCCTTCCTTCCTTCCTTCCTTCCTTCCCTTTTTCTCTCTCTTTCTTCCTTCCTTCCTTCTTCTCTTTCTTCCTCTCTTCCTCTCTCCCTTCCTTTCTTTCTTTCTTTCTTTCTCTTTCTACTGGAGAATTAGAAAAACTTATGATAAAAAAATTGTTAAGTGAATGTTGCCATTACACGGGCATTTCTCTGCAGTTTTGAATAAAATCAGAGCCGTGGTAAAGACGTCTGAAGGCTCACAATACTCACAAAGTACAGATGCCTCCACAAACAACTCACACACAAAGAGAGATGTAGAATTTTTAGAAGACATTTAGTTCTCATGTTGTCTTAGTCAAAAACAATGCCAATTTCATTTCAAGTAAATCACCTACTTATGCCAATAGAGGACAGAACGTTTGCCTTGACTGGCTTGCTTCATGGATGGTAAATGGGAACAGGGAAGCAGTCGCTGTTTGGTGCACGGAGACATGA
Organism: Orcinus orca; assembly: GCF_937001465.1. Taxonomy (NCBI): domain Eukaryota; kingdom Metazoa; phylum Chordata; class Mammalia; order Artiodactyla; family Delphinidae; genus Orcinus; species Orcinus orca. The sequence goes on along the minus strand of NC_064568.1, from coordinate 54,660,125 downwards.
ATGGCCTCACATATATGGTAATGTACATGGAGAAGCATAGACCTGTACTTTATTGATCTCTTCCTTAATGTGTATTACTTCCTGCATCTTCAAGGTTGCAAGGTATCTGTTGCTTTATCTAAATTGTCTCGCTTAAGAAATTTGCCTACTGTGTATGGGGGTGGGGAAGGGGTATATGGGGCTTATGTGCTCTGAAGTATTAAAAGTTCTTCAGTTCACTGTTGGGAGCACTAAAAATCAAACAGCTTTTATCAGATGACTGCTCTGTTCATTGAGGTCCTGGAAACAACACATTCTTTTGACTTGAGGAGGCAACACCTAAAATATGATCCACTGAAATACCTTTCCAATTTTATTATAGACTCTAGATATGTGGTGATTCGGGTTTTTTAAAAAAAATTATACCCCCTTTCTGTTCTATCGTCATTCAAACAAACTAATACAATCATTTACAATTTAACATAGAGTTTAGATAGATAGCATTCTGAATTTTGATATTTTTCTCCTATTTCTTTTACTAACCCTCTTTAAGCAAATAAAAAAAATCTGGGGTTGATTAAAGAAAAAAATAACACACACACATTCATTTACACACATTATTAGATGATCCTTATGATGAGAAAACAAAACAGAATGTTTAAGGTACAAGGTGTCGAAGAGAGAATGGCTTAGTGAAGCCGACCTTCACCTGTACTCGGGCCTCTAGGCTGCAGTGTCATAGATGATATATTCTGTCAAAGTAACAACGCCTTTAATTGGGGGAGGCTACTTATAAAAAGATACTACTTAGGAAGGGAGCTGATCTCTGCCATGGCAGCTGTTACATTCTGATTTCATAAATAAGTCAAGGTTGTGTTTTTCTTTTGGTTTAGTGTGTTTCAGTAAGAATTGAAACTTAAATGGAAATAGTCCTTTTTTGAGAATAGCATGTGGTCCTCTCGCAGCTCATGGTTCCCTGTAGAAGACAACCTGCTCTGTCCTGCTCTGGCTCTGGACGCCCATCTCTCGGCTCTCTGTGTTTGCTGATGCTGCTGACTCCTTTAAGATGGGGAAAAAGACTGCAGAAGGTTATTTCTCTAACACTAATCTTTCTTCTATGACACTTATAAATTGATTTGCCAAGAAGGATTCCTCTCAGCCTACAAGCATGCTTTAAAAATCAGTGTTGGTGGCTAGTTACAATTATGGTGTTTCAAAATGTTGTGTATGGGTAAGCACCTAGGCGTCAGATGATAGCATGATATTGTGAGCATAAAATATCTAATTCCATACTGGACTGTGAGCTCCTTTAGGTCCGTTGTCTTTTTTTTTGGTCGTTTTTTTTTGTTTGTTTTTTTGTTTGTTTGTTTTTTGCTGTACGCGGGCCTCTCACTGTTGTGGCCTCTCCCGTTGTGCTCCGGACACACAGGCTCATCGGCCATAACTCACGGGCCCAGCCGCTGCACGGCATGTGGGATCTTCCCGGACCGGGGCACGAACCCATGTCCCCTGCATCGGCAGGCGGACTCTCAACCACTGCGCCACCAGGGAAGCCCAGGTCCGTTGTCTTAATCAGCTTCCCCACCCAGCGCCTAACTCAGTATCTGGCAGTGTATTGTAGTAGCTAAAAATATGTATAATCAGGAATCAACACCCAAGTTCAAATCCTGGCTCTGCTACTTACTCTAGGATCCTGGGGTCATAAGTTTCAATATTTTAGTGTCTCAACTGTAAATTGTAGGCAATATTATCCCTTACCTCCTAGAATTATTATAAAGATCTAATGGGATAATGCATGTAAGTTACTTAGCCCATAGTGAACAACCAATACATGTTAATTTAACCTTATAATACGTATTATACCCACCAAACTTTGAGGTGAGCCGTTACCCTGAGGTGGTTGGTAACTATGAAATTACAATGGAAAAGAATCTAAATGTGAGATGGAATTCTAACTTTGCTTGAAAAGTGAACACGCATAAGCTGGAAAGATTCCAGACATATTCTATAACCCCTGACGGGATTTGAAGGAGAGTCGTGAGTGAGACAGAGGCCAACAGCTACTGCTTTCTGGTCTAGAATGTTTTATTAAACCACCCAGGCCGTAAAACTAGGAGGGAAGTTTTGCTATCAAGGACAATCATCTGACGTTTTAACCGTATTAATATATAAGTGTGATTCTGTGCCGCTGTCTGGAGTCTACGTTGGAAAGTCTGGAAGGAGATGGGCACTTCAGAGGGTAGCGCTGGTAACCAGCAGGTGGTCTCCTTCCTCCCCACACTGCTCAGCATCACCATCCTGCTCCCGAGGGCCTCGGACATTCCTCAGTGTTGTGAGCCGGCAGGAGAGACATGCTTCCTAGCTGGCTCAGATTACCTTGTTCTGGTTAAATGAAAAAGTATGAGCATACTTTCCTTGTCACCACAATTCCAGCTGTCCCAGGCAGTGCTCTTGGAGCAGAGATATACGATCTGGTAACTCCTGAGGTTAGAAAAAAGAAATGTTGTGGTTGCCAAGGGGGAGGGGGGTGGGGGGGAAGGATTGGGAGTCTGGAGTTAGTAGATGCAAACTATTACATATAGAATGGATGGACAACAAGGTGCTACCGTATAGCACAGGGAACTGTAGTCAATATCCTGTGATAAACCATAATGGAAAAGAATATGAAAAGAATGTATATTTATGTATAACTGATTCACTTAGCTGTACAGCAAAAATTAACCCAGCATTGTAAATCAACGATACTTTAATAAGAAATAAATAAAATTTTTAAAAAATGTATTGCAGGACAGACCTTCCCATCTCTGACACAGGGCTTCCTGCCTCCTGTGTGGGACAGGAAGGTAAAGAGGGAAAGTCTTAATAATAGATGGTCTTCAGTGTGTGCTCAGTCCAGCCCAGCTGAGGGCACAGAGCACTGCTATTCAGAAGGACAGGATCAGAAGACAGGCTCCTTAAGGAGAAAAATGAGCCAGAGTGTTTGACGTGCTGTCCCTGAGCACATGTTGCAATGACCTCAGTTGTTTGTAACACCCAGCAGACCTTCAGGGCTAATGCCATGCCACACGCTGCCCCAGGCTGTCTGGTTCATACTCATACCCTGATGCCTCATAGCTTTGTCCACTCCTCCTTCTGACCCAGATCCAACTCCTTTTCCTGGGTTCTCCAGAACTCCAGAGTTGTAGACAACATCTCTTTTATCCTCAAACTCTTCTTGGTCTCTTTCACTTTCTCACTCAAACTCAAACCTGATATCCCAGAAGACACTGCTTCCCTTCAAACCACCTCAGATTGGGAGACTGCACCCCACTGGTGCCAGAGGGCCTTCCCAGGTGCCATCTTCAGATCATTCTCACTCTCTTTTCTGTAAACACCTCCATTTTTGAGTCTCATGAGTCTTCAGACCATATCACCTACCTCCCCTCCATCCTTCACCCACACCCCTTCCCTTCCAGGTCACTCAGGTATCCCACATCGATCCTGCCATATTCTTGGTGATTTTAGGACCCTGGCCTCTTCTCCAATGAGTTTCATCTCTCTTCTCCCTCAGCCACTCATCCAATGGCCATATCCCAGATCTTGTCATTAACAATTACTAAAACTCATCTGTAATCCCAATCCCAGGGGTCCTACACTTGGGTAATTTCTTCCTATTTGTCTAGCTCACTACTTTGGGGATTCTGATTCTATCCCTTAAAAAAAAATCTCATTAGGAACAATGAGCCATTGCTTCAGTAGTTTTTTCTTTGTCACTCATTTCCTCATTCCCCCTCATCCCCCCATCCTCTGCTTAGGCTTCATGGAAGACCATTATGACTCTCTTACATATAATTATATAAATTTCCTTATCCCATACTCCCTCCTTTGAACGACTCTGGTAAAATTCTAATCCTGGCTGTCTCCAGATCTCTCTCTTTCTCTCTTCTAACTCTCATGAACCTGACAGGAGAAAAACACTCTACCTGCTACCTGGTCTCAGCTGAAATTCACAACCCCTCCCCTCAAACCATCCTTTATTACTACCATGCAATATTGGATTTCCCTGTTGTATTCAATGCTCCCACTCCTCCTGGATGACTAGTTGGTACATGTTCTCTTCTCTTTCTTCCTTGCTTGCTACCTCATTGAAACCATAAAAACAAACAAGTAAACAAAAGAAAAATTTTTAAATGCTCCCACCACCATATCTTCCAATGGAGTTATTCCTCTCAGTGCACAAACATGCTGTAAGGTTTCTCATTTTAAGAGAAAAAAAAAATGGAAAGTTCTCAACTTCACTCTCTTTTCAGTGACTGCCTAATCTCTCTGCCCAATTATTTATTTATTTATAATTTTTAACTTTTAATTATTTTTCATTTAATTTTAATTTATTTATATATTGTCAAGTTTTAATTTTTATTTTGTATTTTTTTTCTCTGCCCTATTACAAAGTAGTACTCCATAAGAGACAAGTCTCTTCACTGTTTCCACTTGCCCTCCTCCTGCTCTCTTAAGGCCACTCTCATCACATCCTAATCACCCCTACTTTGTGAGGGTCACCAAGGATGTCTTGTTGCCTGGTCCAATGGGCCATTTCCATCTTATTGTGCTGTTAATACTGGGCAACATTTGACATACTCGACCCACTCTTCCTTCTTAAAACGAGGATTGTTTGACACTGTTCTCCTTTGTGCCCCTACTAGCTCACTATCTGCTTCTTCTGTGTCTTCCTGGCTGGTTTCCCCTTATTTCCATAGTGGAGGACTCCAGAGCTCAGTCCTGGAATTTCTGAATGTCTTGATCATGTCCTTAGTGAGCTTATCAAAATTTGCATCTTTAAACATCATTTATATCTTGATGATACCCAAATGTATATTGCTAAGCTTGGCTTCTCCACTAAACACCAGACTTTGTAGAAAACTGAAAACCAGTATTTCCACTGTGGATATTAAATAGAAATTCCACAGTTAACATGTTCAAAACAAGTCATTCTTTTTGCCTCTCAAACTTGCTTTATCTTTAATCCTTACAACCTCTATAAAGGGCAACTCTGTACTTCTCTCTGACCCAGGTACAACCTTGACTTCTCTTTTTTTTCTCATATATCACATGAGCAAATATTAATGGCTCTATTTGATCATTTCTCACCATTTTCACCTCTATAAGCCCAGTCCAAACCAATTCCTTGCCTATATTATTACAATAACTTTTTAACTAACGACCTTGTTTCATTCCTGCTTCCCTAAGGTCTGTTCTTCACCCTACAGCTAGAGTAAACTTTTTAAAACATATATCCGTTGATGTCATTTTTCTGCCCCAAAGCTTTCAAAAGTTTCTTATCTCAATCAAGGTAAAAGCAGAAGTTTTTTTTCTTTTATAAACATCTATGAGGCTCTGTTACGTTTCTGCCTTGCCTTCTTCTTCTCTCCTAGGTAATGCATCTTAGCTATGCTGGCCTCTTACCTATTCCTCGTGCTAAGAGGATCCCAATCCCACCCTCTTGCCACCCCCACTTCCAGTTATGCTTGTTTATTTCTTCAGGTTTCTAACAAAATGTCACCCTTCAGAGACAGCTTCCCCAACCGAACCATATACAATACATAGGTATACATATATACATATATATTTTTGTATGTGTGTGTATGTATACATACATACATACATAACACATATGTCACCTTTCTCTCTACTCCTAGCTTCCCATATACCTTTCTCCTAAGTAGTAAGCAGATAGATTGTTTATTATCTGACTCTCGACGATAGAATGCAAACTTCAGGAATGTGTGCTTTGTTCCTTGCTGGATTTCTAGCACCTAGAAGAGTGCATGGCACAGAGCAGGTGCACAATAAATATTTGTTGAATGAATAACAAACATTTTTGCATAGCTTTGATTTTTGTCTTTAAATCACTTCAGTATTTAACCCCTGTTTGCTTTCCAGGAAGGCCAATTAAAGAAACACCATTTCGAGTAAACACCATTTTGTGTTCCCTGTTCCCTCCCCAATCTGTAGATTGGTGAAATTTTTCTGCTGCAACAAGGTACCATTTTTTTTTTTCCTACAGAAAGAGCTTGCAGACTGGATGTCTCCCTTCCTTTTAATATGGACACATCGTTAGGCAAGTTCCTGCAGTGGTGGTTGGTCTGAGCATTTGAGAGGAATTGGGTAGAGGGGGATAGCACTTACCTAAAACTTAAATCCTCTCAATTTTTAAAAAATTTAAAAGTGTTGTTTAATTGAATCCCTTTGGGGAATTATTCTACCTCATGGAGAATAGTGATGAGATCACAACAGAATCAGTTTGACTCTCCCTCTGGATAAGAAAAAAAATTAAAATGTACAAAAAGATCAACTCTCTGCTTTCTTTCCCCCCAGTACCCAGGTATGCCCCTAGCATGGCTTGTTATTTCCCCTCCTTGCCTTCAGCTTAGCTTTTTATTTTCTGTTAAAACAGCCTACTTTTGAGATTGCTGGAACAGTGATTCGAATCTCTGATAAGACAAGTTTACAATTTAATAAGAAAAGAATGGGGGAAAAGGCCACTCTTGAGCTACAGAGCTGCTTGGCTCTGTGATGGCTGCCTGTACATTGGTGTTTAAATACCTGAACGAGTGTTTTGTGATAGAAACTGAACTTTGGAGGGGTGTGCGCAACCCTCTGAATGTCCTCAGGTATAATTTAATTGTGGGCTGACACCCTTAAGGACATTCCAATTTGAAGGTCAGATTAGCAGGCATTGCAGGTCTTATTTCAGCATCACTGGTCAAGTCAATGTTTAAATTTCACATCGAGTTGGATGGTGATAAACATATTTAGTGAAAGTGTCTTTCTTGCTTCTACAGTTCTCTGTAGTGACAGACACTGGGTAGGACCAGAGAAGTGCGTCCCAAATAAAGTAAGAGCCATAATCCTCTGAGTTTTGCGTAGTTGCAACCTTCGTTCTTGTCCACAAATGGAGGCTATAGAGTAGGTTTGTTTCCTGCTTTTGGGGCTTCACCAGGGGTAAGTAGATCCTTACTCAATTACAGGCTCCAGAACTGCTCCCTGGGGATGGGAGTGGGAACTGGAGTGGAAGGAGGGGTGGGGGATTGCTGGTGAAAGTGGCCGGCTCACTCTCTTTGCTTACTTTCTCGTGGCTTTGGTGAGAGTGTGATGGAGATGGAGAGATTTTAAGGGACTCCCATAAAAAGTCCCCTCGATTCTACCCCTGCTAAAAACTAAAGTTTTAATTTATGTTTGCACAGCTTTCCCTCAGATTCCATTCTGAATGAGTAACAAAGCTATGGAGATTTTTAAAATTCTTTTGAAAATTGAAGATTACAAAAATCCCCCTGCCACTGTTTCCCCTGCCTTGGTAGATGGGTTGGCGATTTCCAAATTCAGGATAAAATTTCACTGCTCCAAAATAAATAGATTTAGGAAACATGGCTTTTACACAATATTTCCCAAAATATGTTCTATTGCCACATATTCAAAGAGATATTGGGTTGGCCCAAAAGTTCATTCAGGTTTTTCTGTGTGATATTATTTTTTGGCCAACCCAATATGTTTTGATGTAATAAAATTTCCTGGTCAAATAAGCTTGGAAGACACTGCCTATTACTATGTTTTATTAAATCTAAGATGCTGTTGACCATAATATCGACCACTTTTTAATGTACAGCCAAGAAAAAAATTGCTGCCAATTACACTATGATTTGATTATAGAAACATCTCCATCTCAAAGGTTTTTTTTTTGTAGGAAAAAATGCATGTCTTCGAGTTTATGAAATACAATGTGTACAACCTTTTTGGAGAGTCATGGAGTATACTAGTGTACCTTAGATGAGAGATACCGCAGTAAAATTCTCTGCTGAAATTCTTTTAAACCATCTGAGTCTCTATCACACCACTCAACTTTATATTTGTTAAAAATTATTTGGTGGAGTATTATCCAATACAAGCATGGCAAAGACAGGTGATCTATTGAAAGATTTGAAGAAATAGTGAGAAAAATAAAAGAGGAAATGAAAGGTGACCTTGAAAGGAAATAGATGCAACAAGTCCAGTAGAGCAATTGTTAAGTATATAGAAAAAAATGAAAGAAAATATTTTGAACAAGCTATTGAATTTGAGCAAAAGCTGTCTTTGATTTTACTAAGAGGAGTTCAACTAGAAAAGGGACAGAAAGAAGGTCGTCTGAGCTTGTGATTGGTGAGAGTGTATGGGGAGAGACACAGGTACAAATGCTGTTATTGCCATTGATATAATCTTAGTTATGATCATAGAACTTTTCTTGAAATGCTGTTTAAATCTGATGCCAGTTGGTGGCCCAGTTATACTTGTGAACGTTATATGGGCTGGTTTGGGGGAGGAAGAGGTACGGTTCAGATCCTTAGGAAAAGATGTTCAACTTTGCAGTCACTGCTTCCTCAACGGTCAAGAGGGAGGGATGAACAAAATCAAGTAACTGAGGACCTCAGTGTGTAACTGCTCAGTGACTTAGGCACTTCATATTGTCATAGTCTGTCGTTCTGGAGTTTGTAAAACTTATCTACAGAAGTCTAAAGTAATGGCATTATGCAGTTCGCTGACCACTAAATGATAAGTATAACTATGAGACTGATGTTTAGCAGAATAAATGAGTTACACCTATGACAAATACAATTAAATTAAGAGAATATAGAGAAAAATAAAGAAAAGATTAGGTGGACCATGAGACATAGCCAAATGGAAATGTGTATTACTATATCCGGAATTACCTTATTTTGGCTTACTTGTTCCTTCTCTGTTTCATCCACTTGGAAGGTATCACTCATGAGAGTAGACTGTCTTTTTCATCATTGTGTCCTGGCTCTTATGTTAGTGGCTGGATTATAGGAGTCACTCAGTAAATATTTACAAAGTAGATGAATAAACAGAATGTAATTTAATCCATCATATTCACTCCTACTAATTAAATAGTGTATCATCTTTAGAGCTTTTAAACCTTTGCCTAGTGGATAATAGTCTTCTAGGTAATTTATTAAAATTTCAGATAATAAAATATTTTAGACAGCGAACCATGACTGCCACAGTAGGGGAAATATTACATGTGTGTATCAATTGGCTTAATGTGATCAGTCATTACTACATGTCTATGCTGGCAAGGGTAACAGAGAAGGATCCTTCTGTGACCTTTCCTCAGGTGGAAAGAGGTCCTGCCAGGCATCAGCATTGCAAAATGGCACAGTGTCTGCAGAGAAACCACAAAGGAACCTTCTCTTTTCCCTGTTAGAACTTTTCTTCCAAAGCTTAGCTTTAAATTCACCCTGATGACATTTTCCCTCTTTTTTTTGAAAGAGCCACTATTTTCACAGATTCCTTTAACAAAGAGTAAACTTTTGCTGGCTTATGAGTGAAAACTACACTACAAAGGTGAAGCAACATCTTTGATGGACATGAAATGATGTCTTGGCATCCCAAGGATAGGAGCCACTTTTTTTATCATTAGACTTGGAGCACAGGCTCCGGACGCGCAGGCTCAGCGGCCATGGCTCACGGGCCTAGTTGCTCTGCGGCATGTGGGATCTTCCCGGACTGGGGCACAAACCCGTGTCTCCTGCATCGGCAGGCAGACTCTCAACCACTGCGCCACCAGGGAAGCCCTATCATTAGACTTTGAATTGTAAACTTCTAATACGTACCTATGTGAGAACACATATAAGGGGCTATATTGAGATCTCTGTCACTTTGCATTCTAATGCTGCCCCAGAAGAGGTGAGCCTTTTAAGAGTTTTCCTTCCTTTTTACAAAACCTCAAAGTTGATTTAAAATTTAGCATTTTTCAGGAACAATCCTCAAAATAATATATATATATTTTAATATTGATGTTTTTATTTAACACTTAGCAGGACAGAATCTTTTCCATGGCTGGTAATATAATATACCATGTGATAATAGGTACAGATATATCCTATTTCTTTTTTATTGAAGTCTAGTTGATTTACAATGTTGTGCCAGTCTCTGCTGTACAGCAAAGTGGCTCAGTTACACACATACAGACATTCTTTTTTATATTCTTTTCCATTGTGGTTTATTACAGGATATTGCATATAGTTCCCTGTGCTATACAGTAGGACCTTGTTGTTTATCCATCCTAAATGTAATAGTTTGATAGTTTGCATCTACCAACCGCAAACTCCCAGTCCATCCCTCTCCCTTACCCCCTCCTCCTTGGCAACCACAAGTCTGATCTCTATGTCTGTAAGTCTGTTACTGTTTTGTAGATAAGTTAAATTGTGTCATATTTTAGATTCCACATATGAGTGATATCATATGGTATTTGTCTTTCTCTTTCTGACTTACTTCACTTAGTATGATCATCTCTAGTTGCATCCATGTTGCTGCAAATGGCATTATGTTGTTCTTTCTTATGGCTGAGTAGTATTCCATTGTATATATGTACCACCTCTTCTTTACCCATTCATCCATCAGTGGACATTTAGGTTGTTTCCATGTCTTGGCTATTGTGAGTAGTGCTGCTATGAACACAGGGGTGCATGTATCTTTTTGAATTATAGTTTTGTCTGGATATATGCCCAGGAGTGGGATTGCTGGATCATGTGATATATCTAATTTCTATGTGTAGTCATTCAATTAACATTATAGAGACCCATTCTGTGACCTAGAAACTAAGAGCTAAAAGATGAATGGGACTTCCTTCAAGGAAATTATGATCCCAGATATAACACCAATATGTAAATATACACAGTATAATGTAGGAAGGAAAAGGAGTGGACCTTTTCAAATTATTGTTGGTGAACAAAGGAGAAAGTTGAAGAATGAAATAATTCAAGTGGAGATGATTTATGAGGCATATATCCCAAGTTTTACATACGTACACACACATACAATAAATTAAATTAAACTAAATTAATTATGGAATGCAAAACCATCAGGGTAAAGAGAGAATAACAATTAGCTACCCAGATACCTATTTAATAGTATCAGGTTTAGCAAAACCAGGTTTGCCATATAGAATGAAAATATCAACCCTACTAGTCCTACTGAAATGTAAGTCATCAGATCGTGTGACTTTGGTGCCCCAAACCCTTCAATGATTCACTATCACCCTCACATTGGCCTCTGAGACACCCCCGCCCCCCAACCACAGGCCCGTGAGCTCTCCATCCCTCACCTCTTTGCATCTCCTGGTACTTTTCTGGTCCATCCACCCTGCTGCTCCAGCAACAGTGGCCTCCTTGATGAACCTCAAACATGGCCTGGCTGCAGTTCTCTCTCACTGTCTATTCCTTCTCTCTGAAATGCTCTTCCTTTAGGTAGTCACACCTCCTTCAAGACTTTGTTTAAATGTTAATTTATTAATTAAATCTATCCAGACCACCCTGTTTTAATTTATGAATTGCCCCTCCTCCGCCTTCCCTCAATCCCAACTCACACTGAGGCCACAATTTACCAATTTACCCTTAGCTGGCTCAGAAAGACACGTCTGAGAAACAGAGATGGTTGGATGAATAGAGAGGTCTAGATAGAGAGAAAAGCAAATTTAAAGTAAGTGCGGTAGAATGTGACAGGTGAGAATGAGGAAAAGGCAGGGGTATTTTGGATATTCTTTGTACTATTTTTGCAACTTTTCTATATTTGAAATTATTTGTAAAAAAAAATTTTAAAAATAACGAGGCACTCGCTTACCACCTAGGGCTGCAGTGGAGACTTCTTGACTCCTCCGAAGGAGATTATTTTCTTTTCTAAATACCTAACTTACAGTCAGGCAGGGACTTGGTCTTTTGGGAAGGGAAGATGTTTCGTGCATAAAAATAGCACCATGGAGGTGTTTGATATGTTAATATTTTACTGCGTCTACATTTTTATTATTTATTATTAATGAAATGCAGTTGTCTTTGAAGCCTGCTGAGTGTTTAATAATGAAATTGTACAAAGTTCATTTTCAAATGTCTGTGTCCCATATGTGTTAGGAACACAAATGCAATATGTGCTTCAAACCACTTTATAAGGGGAGGACTGCAGGCAGAGTAAACCAACTGATGCTTTGTAAATGCCTGTTTACATACACAATGGCCGGGTTGCCTTGGCACCTTATGAGTTTGTCTGCTATACACAAAGTGCCCATTCATTCACTGAGCTTTTGGTTATGTGGTCTAAGACATCCACTTATAGACTCATACTATAGCATGATTTGGTAACATGTTTCCCGTGGTCCACACTTAAATTTATTCACTTTCAAATACTGATTATATTCTCCCTTAATATCCCAGGGTTCTTTGCATAAATTAGAGTCAATTAGTTCTCAATTTGTGGTGGTGCTATCACGAAAATTGACCTTGATCCTAAATGGTTACTGTGTTGAATGTTTGCCCACAACTTTTTACCATTTCTGCTCAGCATGTGCAGTGCAATCATTGGCTTGGGCTAGTTTGGAAGGAGGGAGGCAGCCTAGCTTTAGTCTTCAAGAGAAGCATGAGTTCACCTAAGACAGCCATGACCCTAGAGTCCTCTCCCTCACTGGCCGCCTTTCTCCCTCCTTCCTTCATACCCTTTAAGCTCCCCTCTTACAACTCTTCTCTTCCAGGCTTTTCTCCATTTTAGCCACCAGAGAGTTACAGGCAGGCAATCCCATAACCGCTCAGGGTCTTGCTCTGGGATCAGTGACAGAATAAATAGAAGAAATGCCTCCATGATGACCAAGTCCTGGAAGTGTGGTGAGAAAGGAAGGATGTGGGAGAGGCTTTGAAATCTCCTCGTGGCCTTTGGGGAATTACACACGCAGCTACTCTCAGCGCCATCAATGACAGTAGAAAGTCTGTAGACCCAAATGGACCCGAGTTTGTCTCTTCTTTACCCCCTGTTAGCTGGGTGAGTGTCATAAGCCAACCTCTGAACCCTAGACTCCTCATCTGTCAAATGGAGGTCATGACAGTACCATTCAGAGGATTCTTGTGGGGATGAAATGAGATGACACAGATACAGCAACTCCTGCCGTGGCTGGCATGCTATTATTTTATTCAGCAGTGTTATTTCTTTAATTTTTGGAGACTTCACTCTCCAGCTCTAAGACGGTCTGTCCAGAGCTTTTTTGGGTTAGTGAAGGAGCTTATGGACCACTGAGGCACATCCCTCTCCCATCTCTTCAGTCCTCGAGATGTCAGTGGCCAACATCTCATCCACTGTACTTCCTAGGACCATGTGACAGCTATGGGAGTAAACAAAATCGTCTTGTAACTGACAATAACCAGATCTTAGGCTGGCAAAAGCCAGAATTACTTTTGTGACTTGAAAATTCTTCTGAATTAGAGATAAAAAGATCTTTCTCAGCTCTTCCCTGTTGGCAGAATTCCAGAGAGAACACATGGCCGTTGCCCATATGACAATTTGTGACTAGGATTCTGGAAACGCTGGTAGATGGGTACACAGTAAAAGAGTGCTTTAAAGACCCTCGCCTTCCAAGACCATCATGTGCTGCAAGTGTCAAGTGACCCAAGAAATGTTTACATAGCATGAATAAAGCCAGGCACTGTGACTCTCCACCAGTCTATTTTTTTATGGCATGTCACCGTGCAGGAAGACACTTATAAAGGAGAGAATGTGATTTAGGCTCTTGGAACTCAGCTTTGAAGAGAAGGGCTTTGGTGTTTTTGTGACAATTTTCTGCTGTACATCTGGGAAATGTTTGTTGAGAGTGTGAATCACTGTGTAGATCTCAGAAAGGCGTTTCTGTTTTCTGTGCTCCCAGGCTGCCAGTGCTAAGGCAGTGTTTCTGGCTGACTGCCAGCCTTGGAAATTCACTTCTTTCTAGATCAAGCCTCCTCGCTCCTTCTAGACCTGCCTCATCTCCTTTTTTGTCCCCAGAAATTTGAACTTCCTTTCATAAATTACAGGGCATAATCATTTGGAACAAATAAACAGACAAAGCCCAAATCTCAAACAGCTGTGGCCCCATTCATATACATATATGTAGATGTTATGTACATATACACATAAATCTGCACACACATTGCTATATATGTTCTCATCTCACAAGCTCAGATGAGTAATAATTTAGTAGTAAAGCACTTGAATTTGAAGGTCGGCTTAGATGCAATTTAACTGAGCATGCTGCTTAAGAAGTAAATGCTCTTGCTTATAAGTAAAAGAATGTTTATCAGGAGCTTTAAAAATTGTGGTTTGTTTGTCTTTTATAAAAGAAAGCTGAGAGAAGCACTCCAGGAGTGAGGAGATGCTCAAAAGTTTCAGACACCCATAGCACCTTGGCTTTAGCCTCATGGTCTCAAAACAGCTAAAGAATCTCCAGCCATCACACCCTGATGACATCAGCATCTCGAAATGACCATGTTCCAAGGCCCCACTTAAGCCGAGAAGAGAGGAACAAAAGCCAAAGATTTGTGCCAGATGAGTCTATTATTTTGATTAGAGAAGTAAGAATTTTCCTGAATACTTGCTCAGCCGACTTCCACTTATATCTTTTTGGCCAGAAATATCCTGAAGCCACTCTCAGCTGGAAGGCTGCTAGGCAGGGAAAGAGGTAGAAGGAAGGATGGAGGCTGTATCAGGGAACCAACTGTGTTTGCCAGGTATTCCAAGAGAATAGCGAATTTTATATACATATATATATATATATATATATATATATATATATATATTTTTTTTTTTAAAGAATGGTTGGGTGGAAAGATTATAAAAGGGAAAGGTATCTGTGGGGGTCCCTATATATGCATCAGATTATTGTATTCAGGTTTTAAAGAAATAGAGCAAAAGGATAGCTCAATTTTTGTCAACTCAGAAGCAGAAAAGTTGTACAAGCAGAACACTCAGCTCTTAGCAATAATTAAAATGTTTAAAAGTCTAGTTGCCATCTCTTCTGTGGAGAAAAGCTTGATAAACCTACTAAGTCAATGAAATGCTGTTGTCTCTAATTAATTCTGAGACAAATAGTGAATTCAAGGAATATTTATCGGGTATCTACTAAGTTCAAAACACTGTGCTGACGCCATAGGAATTCTGATACGTGCTACAACATAGATGAACCTTGAAGATGTTATGCTAAGTGAAATAAGCCAGCCACAAAAAGGCAGATATTGTGATTCCATTTATATAAGGTACCTACAGTAATCAAATTTATAGAGACAACAAGTAGAATACTGGTTACCGGGGCTGGGAGAAAGGAGGATGAGGACTTTTTGTACAATGGGTACAGGGTTCCAATTTGGGATGATAAAAATATTTTAGAGACAAATGCTTCTGTGTACTCACAACAATGTGAGTATACACTTAAAATGGTTAGAATGGTAAATTTTATTCTATGCATATTTTACCATAAAAATTTAAGACAGAAAACCAGAAAAAAACAAAACAAAAGCAAATTACCTGCTGTCAAGGACCTTACAATTGCATGGCAAGTAGGAGAAGTACGCTACTTAACTTTAGACCAGATGGAGAGTAAATAAATAGCCCAAAATGGAACCAGTGTCTGTAGGGATCAATAGGTTGAAAGATCCTATTTGGTCAGCCAAATGAGGTCATTCTTCTCCATTCCTATGACCTTTCATCACTTAAGATGTTTCTCCATGGATGTGTTCAAGTTTTATGGGGAAAAATGGTAGGAATCATGGTGAAAAATACAAAGAAGACCATGACATTTCTAAGGGAGAATTAGTAGATACATTTGCCCGGAGCATGGGGTATGGACTATAAATAGAAGAGTTTGGACTGGAAAGTTCATTTTGGAGAATAGGTGAATACTAAAGTAAAATGATCTATGCAAGTCTTTGTGTCATTAGAAACCACTGAAGCTTTTGGGGTAGGATATTGATGTAATCAGTATTGCTCTGCACTCAATTAGAGAAGAAGCAGGGCACATAGAGTGAGGGAAGGAGAGCAAGATGCAGTTACAGCTCTTGATTTTATCTGCTGATGTCATATGGGGTCAGACAGTGAAATTCAGTGGTGATTCAGATTTGAGTCCAGTTGACTGGTCTTGTCCTTCCCCCCACCCCCCAGTAGTCATACCTGAGGAAGATAATGTGTTAAATTCTATTTATTTCAGTAGCATGGCAAACAAGTAACAGGAAATACCGATCTGCTCTGGATTTGGTATTGGGAATCATTGTCCCAAGCATTACAAGCAGGAGAGAGAATTGAGAAAGGAGCCTTTGAGATATGCCTTCCTGGATCACATGGTGGTGAGGGAGGTGAGGAACAAGCATCCCCAAAAGGACAGAGTTGGGCAGTCAAACACATTGTGGACAGAAGGTAGAAGAATGGAATGTTGGAAGCCACAGAAGTAGTTTCCAGAATGTCGAGTGATATGGAGTGCAACCACTTCCAAAATCTGAGAAAGATGACAACCGAGAAAATCCCACTGGCTTGGGTGATCAGAGATCTCAGATCTCACCGTACAGGGCAGGGTGATCCTAGAGTGCTTACAGTACAACTCAGATGAGAGGAGTTTGAGAAGGGGAGCAGATTGAGGGAATAGAAGAAACACATGGGGATGACCCTTTAAGGAAGCTCAAAAGTTAAAGAGAGAAGATGAAAACAGAGCCTTGGGAGGAAAGCAGGATCCAGTGAAGGATATTAAACACTGGAGAGACCTGAGCATTTTGCCAGGAGCCAATGTAGGAAAACGGAGAGATTAAAAATTACAAGAGAGAAAGGAGGGCAGTCAGAAGGGGCAGGAATATTTGTGGGAGCATGAGAGGAGGCCCTTATAGCCCTACACTGGCCAAGGTTGGAAGAGACCAGGGAAAATCAGAGGAAGAGTTAGGAGTTCCAGGTGGAAGAGTAAATGTCATAATGGCTGAAGAGATTGCTTTAAAACCTAGGTGAAAACAGCAGAGTAAAAACAAGCAAGGAAAACCCATAGAAGATAATAGGAGGAAGGATAATAACTTTCACCATTTATCTTCCAATGCTTGTGTCACTGGGTTTCTGCCATCTCTTTTATTTTTCCAGCTTTATTGAGATATAACTGACATGTAAAATTGTGTAAATTTAAGGTGTGGAACATGATGATTTGATACACGTATATATTGCTAAATGATTACCACAATAAAATTAGTTAACATATCCATCACCTCACATAATTACAATTTTTGTGTGTATATCATGCGAGAACATGTAAATTCTACTCTCTTAGCAAGGTGCAGGTATATGATGTGGTGTTGTTGACTGTAGTCACCATGCTGAATATTACATCCCAGAACTCATTCATCCCTTTCACCAACTTTGTTATCTTTGTCTTTTTGATAAACAGCTATCCTAAAAAGTGTGAGATGATATCTTATTGTGGTTTTGATTTCTGTTTCCCTTATGACTAGTGATGTTGAGCACCTTTTCATGTACTTGAGGACCATTTGCATGTCTTGTTTGGAAAAATTTGTATTTAGGTCATTTGCCCTTTCAAAAATCAGAATTCTGTTGCTATTGAGTTGTGTGAATTTCTTATATATTTTGAATATTACCCCTTATCTGATATGTGGTTTGCAAATATTTTCTGCCATTCCTTAGGTTGCATCTTCATTTTGTTTATCACTTGATCATTTCTTTGGCTGTGCAGAGCTTTTTAGTTTGATCTAGTCCCACTTGTTTATTTTTGCTTTGGTTGCTTGTGCTTTTGGTGTCATATTCAAACTTGTTCTCAAGACCAGTGTCTAGGAGCTTTTCCCCTATACTTTCTTCCAGGAGTTTTATAGTTTCAGGTCTTACCTTTAAGTCTTTAATCCATATTGTGTTAATTTTTGTGAGTGATGTAAGATTTCATTCTTTTGCATAGGAATATCCAGTTTTATCGACACCATTTATTGAAAAGACTATCTTTTTCCCACTGAGTATTCTTGGATCCTTTGTCAATATTAGTTGACAGTATGTGCATGGGTTTATTTCTTCTGGGCTCTTGATTCTATTCATTTCCATTGATCTATGTGTCTGTTTTAATGCCAGTACCATACTGTTCTGATTACTATAACTTAATAGTATAATTTGAAATCAGGAAGTGTGATGCCTCTAAATTTGTTCTTCTTTCTCAAGCTTGCTTTGGCTAAATAGGGTCTTTTTTGGTTCCATATAAATTTTAGGATTGTTTTTTCTATTTCTGTGAAAAATGCCATCAGAATGTTGATAGGGATTGCAACAAATCTGTAGATTGCTTTGGGTAGTATGGACTTTTTAACAATATTAATTCTTCCAATCCACAGCACAGAAAATCTTTCCATTTATTTGTGTCTTTTTCAATCAATATCTTATAGTTTTCGGTGCACAGATCTTTCATCTCCTTGGTTGCATGTATTCCTAAGTATTTTATTATTTTTAGTACTATTACAAACAAGATTATTTTCTCTGTTTCTCATTCAGATGTTTCATTGCTGATGTATAAAAATGCAACTGAGTTTTGTATATTGATTTTGTACCCTGCAGTTTTACTGAATTTGTTTGTTAGTTCTAACAGTTTTTCCATCTCTTTAAATTCAGTGGAAGGTAAATGTGCTCAGTGTTTTAATCATTTCATTAATTACAGTTAAAGAAACTCTGAAATCTCAATAAGAACTGCCAAGAAAAATGAAAGAATCCATGACTGAATCCTAGCTGAAAAAAAAATTAAACTAAACAAACAAATAAGTGAATAAAGAAAATGCATAAATGTCTATAGCAACTTTATCCATAATTGTCAGAACTTGGAAGCAATCAATGTGTTGTTTGATAGGTGAATGGATAAATAAACTGATATATCCAGGGAATGGAATATTATTTGGTGCTTAAAAAAAATGAACCATCAGGTCAGGAAAAGACATGGAGGAACGTTAAATGCATATTACTAAGTGAAAGAAGCCAATCTGAGAAACCAGTTATACTGTATGATTCCAACTATAGGCTATTTTGGAAAAGGCAAACTATGAAGATAGTAAAAAGATCAGGGGTTGAGGGGAAGGAGGGATGAATAGGTGGAACACAGAATTTCTAGGGCAGTGAAACTATTCTGTGATATTACAATGGTGGATATACATCATTAAATATTGGTCAAAACTCATAGAATGTAGAACACCAAGGGTGAACCCAAATGTAAACTATGGACTTTGAGTGACAATTACTTGTCAATTCAGGTTTATTGATTGTAACAGATCTCTCACTGTGGTGCAGGATGCTGATAATGGGGGAGGGTGTGTGTGTGTAGGGCAGGGGGTATGTGGGACTCTCTGTACTTTCTGGTCAGTTTTGCTGTGAAACTAAAATGCTCTAAAAATAAAATCTATTATAAATAATACATAGTACTGGATATAAATAAGTCAAATAGAGTTTCCAGAAACATCTATCACTCATTGTTAAAAATAGCCCATATTAATTACAAATTATTAAAAATGTTATGTTCTGTATTTAACATTGGTTCAACAAATATTTGGGCAAGATTTCACCATATCACTGGTAAAGTTAAGTTATAATCTATTATGTGTACTTCTGTGAAAGAGACATGAAATCTAACTCAGGCCTCTGCCTTTACAGTATGTGCATCTTCAGTCTAACATTTGTCAGGCAGGGTGGAGGGTTGCAGAGCAAAGCACCTTTTCATCATGAGAGGGTATGTGATGCCCTCATGGATGCAGAGCTTCAGGAAGGAGGATTGCTTATGTTTACTACTGCTTATTTAAACCCTGGGCAGAATGTAAGAAGAAAATTTATAACCAAACTATGTTGGCTTTTAATTTAAACAGTTATAATCACTTTAGTGTCATAAAGGAGCATAGATGTGTAATAATGACATCGTTGGAAGTTGTAAATGAAACTGAGGGATAGAAAGATTTCCTTCTTTCAGAGACTGCTTATAAGTAAGACTGAACTTGAATTTATCCTTTAAACTTTCTTAAACAGAGAAACTCCCTTTACAGAAAAACTTCTGCGCTGTGGTTTTATTCTTCTCAGTGTTCAGACAGCTGCTACAGTTCTTTTCTCTCTTGTGGTCATGGTATGACGATTAATTTTTTTAACCTGGAAAAGGGGAAATTGCTTCAAATTAAAGAAAGACAGCTTTGAACAAGTTGCCCCAGAGTGAAGCATTTTAAACATCAAGCATGTTAGTGTAGCTGCCTATACTGTAATTTCAATAACAGCACAGACACCAGGCTGGTGTGTGTTACTTGTTGGTTGATAGCCACTTTCAGTGTGCTCCACTTTATGCCATAGTGATGACTTTACAGTGCCAATGATGAAAAGAGCTCTTAGTAATATACTGAAGACTAGGCTTTTGGATATATATCTGAAAAATAGTAGATGCTATGGCCCTCCAATCATTAAAGACAGGGGTGCAGGAAAAATTATTATAATGAAGGAGGAGGTTATCTGAAATGTCTACAACCAAGAATTCAAGTTAGGACTGAAGATTCCAGCAGAATTGTATATAGCCAAATACACAAACAGCTCAACTGCCTGTGTTCGAAATCAGTCAAAATATTTCAAGGCATTGCATCTTATTTATTTTTGTATTCCATGCAGAGAGTTTTGTTCAATAAATGTTCCACGAGTGAACAAATTAAGCAATGATGTAGGTTTTTATAACACCAAAAACCAAAAATGTGACTAACATAATAAAGTAGTTGTGAGATGTGCTTTGACTATCTTTTTTGTTTTCTAATCGTGCTAGCCGTGGGTTAACTATATTGATCTTTTCAGAGAGATCTTGGAACTGTTTTCCCATTTGATGGCAAAGTAGTCTTGAATAGAAGTATAATTGGTCAGAGATCAGAAGATTTTGGAGGCCCCACTGTATAACCTGTACTGACTCCAAAAAGAAGCATATTTATGGATTTGGAAGTGAGATTAAATTTTATATTTTTCACGGGGTGGGGGCAGTGCTCTACATACACAGTTTGCAGTTTGTGGCACAGAACTTTACAGCAGAGGATATTCAAGCTGGGTCAATAAAGAATTCAGATGGAGGGCTATGAAAATGAATTTGAGTTTATTGACAAAGTAACTCCACGGTTCCAAACAGGGAGACAAAAGCCACTATGATCTCCTACAATAGCTCTTTATACTTTATTTACTGAGCATTTAATTTGTACAAGTCCCTTGAACAGTGAAGAAAAGTATAAGATGATCCTTTAATGTTTTATAATAGGAGAATAAAAGGGAGGGGGGATTGAGCTGTTGATCATAAATCAATCAGATATGTCCTATTCTCAAGCAAAGTAAAAGATTACAAAGTTACAAATCAAACAAACAAACAAAGAAGCATACCTAATCTCCTACTTTCCTATAATTCTTTCAGAATCATAGCTGTATTTGAATGTATTTCCTTATCCTGACAGGGAAGTGCCCAGCTATGCCAAAGCTGGAGTTTGGGAGGAAAGGTCAAAGGAAATAAATGACATGACTTGAATGGTTTCAGTTCTTTTCCCAAAAGCTATTGGTCTCATATATTTAAGGTACTTGTTTAGAGCAAAACATGTGGAGCATCTGCTGTCGGTTTAAGTTGAAGGGTGGGTGAAGGAAGCGAATATTGTGTGTATCCAACCAGATCTGGCTCTAGGTAGAAGCAGTGGAACGGCTCTAGGGGTCAGCTTTACCTGGTTACCTGAGCTGGAGAAAGCTGATCTAGGACTTGTAAAAACGGTACCTCCAACTCGAGGCCCAATCCATTGTGAGGCTCACAAGAAAGGCCAGACTTGAGGAAGCAATGGGATTTCTAGAAGGACATTCCAGGGCTGTTGAAAACTTTTTCCCAGGCAGCATGATGGTCGCTGGAAATTCTCTGGAAAGCCCGTGGTGAAGTGGCTGAAACAATGAAATGCAATTGAAGTTGGGGAAAATCAATCATTTTTACTTTTCTCCTTTTCTGTCATTAATAAAATATGATTGCAGATATACGATTAAAGATCTTAATTGGTAAAGAAATAAGTTCCTTATCTCTGCTTCTAACCTAGGAAAACAATAACTAATCAAACACATTTTAAAAGGTATACAAATCTGACCCCAAAGACAGCCGTGATGTAGTTCCCAAACTGCTCAGTGATTTCTCCTTTTTCCCACCTGAAACTTCTCGGTAATAGACATTTGGATTAGTTTTATGTTCTTTTCCTGTTGACATAAAGTTATGTCTGATATCAGCATTCTTCTCAACTGGACTGTGCAGTATCATCATAGCCCAGATTGCAGTAAAGACCAAGAAGGTGTGGTGGAGACACTAACATCCCAGAAGTTAAGAGATGACGATTCCCAGGGGTGCTTCTTCAACGACCCACGATGAAGATGGAGTTTTTGTTTACTTCTAATCCATTGCAGCCTGATGCTTTTGTAAAGGATGAAACCAGACATTTGGATGTTGTGACTATCAAACTGGCATCCACATTTGTAAGCGTTCTCTCTCGATTTCTGTAATTGAACTTGTGGCAGACTGGACTCGGCTTGTAGACTGGCACCTGTCCACAGACCACACTTGGAGCCTCACTCATTTAGAGTGCTCTGTGGTTTGTTTTTGGGACGGTGATTTTCCCTCCCTGAAATTCTTTTCCCTATTTATAAAATGAAGTGGGAATACACTGAAATCCTACGATTCTATCCTTTTTGATAGAATTTTCTTTTTACTAGTTGTGCCATCCAGCCTATTACCTACATGGTCTCTGTTAGGCCCCATGTAAACAAATGAGCAAAGAGCATCTTTTAGTTGAGGGTTTACAGGCTCTATTTTTGCAGAGTTGTCACTTAATTGTCACACCATCTGCAAGGTAGTGGCTCTTTGGACCAGCTACTTTGAGGGAGGACATGACTGCCTGAGTAGCTCTAGACTTTCTAGGGACACCCCCCTTATGCCCCCTGCTGTCCCCTGAGGGCTCCAGGTGGCATAAGGATGGTGCCTTGGCAGGTCAGCCCGGAGAGATGAAACTTCCATTTGCTTCACTAACCGAAGTGAGAGTACTGAGTTACAAGTAGGTCAGTTCTGTAGATGGCAAAGCGCCTACAGCCTGAGGTCACTGGCTCCCTCTTCTCTCCCAAAACCTGTAGTGAAAAATACACACCCAAAGGTGGCAACAAAACCATCACTATAAAAGCTGTTAACTGTTGTAGTCTTGGATAAATGTTCAGCTGTGGAATGATTTTAATGCTAGACTTTTCCCCCACCCTCTCTGAATTTTAATGAATGATAATAAAAGGAGGAATGGAAGAAGACATTTATCTAGACTTAAAAGTCACAATAACCATGGGTGAATGATTGTGCTTAGTCACTTTGTGCCTAGAGTTTATGTTTTTAGGATGTGTTTTAAATGCTAGGACCAAAATCTAAGTTTTCATGGATTTTAAACAGTCTTTTTCAAAAGAAAATTAGATCATAATGGGAACGTTGGTGATTCTTCATGAACAAGTTATTTGGAAGGCTCCATGCTGTTTCTAAGAATTCAAGATGGTCACAACTTTCTGTGAGAAAATAGATACTGCAGATAGGCAAACCACTGTTGGTGCTTTTAGTTACTGACTTCCAGACTTTGTGTATGGTCCTGCGCCCACGTTAAAAAAAAAATCACAGAAAATATATATGTCAGGTCATGCTCTTAAAAATTCATTATTCTTAAAAATCTAAGGAAAGAAAAAAACCACCAATACTTCTTAATCCATAAATCCTCTCATTTGTTTTTTTTAAATTGGTTTTGTGGCAAATCAGGGTACATGACTTTCATACTGAGCCTCATTGATTTTTGATATATTGCAAGTACCCTTGGCCACACATGTGGTCATCATGTATGTTGGGTAAGGTAGGAATAGGGGGAGTGTGTACTAATTAGATGAATGAGTCATGCAGGAACACACACACACACACAGATTTGCTTAAACACATCTTGCTTAACTCAGTCTGCAAATTGTATGGCTATTGTTCAACTGTCTGATTCATTTGTCACTGACAGCAGTGGGGAAAATTCAGCCCTTTCAGCTATATTTGCAGTCACTCAAGGTGTACCTGGTCAGCTACTGATTGATTTGGACAATATACTTTGTTGTTTTGGTTTTCCGAGTTTCCACTCTTAGGAAAAGTGAAGAGATTGCACAACTTTGGAATTTATATGCTATCTTGAAAGAGATAGATTAGATAGATTAAAACAGTACTTGAATGTCCTCACAAAAATTCCAACTGAATATAGACAAATGTTTTTCCTGCTGCATATCCTAGTTGTTGAATTTTAAAAAAGGATGTAATTTCTAGACTATTTTCCAGAGAGAGGCAAATAAACACCAGACTATATTTAACAAACCTTCAAGTTACACTGTCAGTCACTGTGATGTTTGCCTAGAGGCAAATTAAATATCTTCAGCACGTTTCTGAAGGAGACATTCAATCAGCATCATGATCTGCTCTCGATGTGTTAAACAGTTGAGGCTCATAGTTATGCTGTCTTCAAATTCATTCTGTTGAGCCTGACCTTAAGAGAATGTAGAAAAGCAATTAGTTTTAAACAGTGGGAGTGCCATCAGAGTGAAGGAAACAAATTACACAGTGGGGTGGTATTTTTAGTGATTTTTAAGGAGATTATTAAAAATGAAATCTGCACTAAAAGCTACGATTGCAATCTTTAAAGGTGGCACAGAGCAATGCATTATTTTCATACAGCTACACTCCCTAAATGGCACTCCTAGCCCCTTTCTGTGTCCTAATGAAAGGTAGTCTGGCTCATTAAACCACGTCACGACTCCCCCTGGATAATCAAGCCAAACATTTCTTACACATGATTTGTTGAATTCAACCCCTTTGCCTTGTCATTCAATTTTAGCAAACATTTACAGTGCATGCATCGGAAACCAAAACTGGGCTTTGCATTCAAAAATGTTGTTGATAACCCTTAACTAGACGTCTGTGTTTAGAATTTATGGTTACCAAACGGGAAAGGTGGGGCAGAGGGATAAATTAGGAGTTTGGGATTAACATATACACACTACTATATATAAAATAGATAAACAACAAGGACCTACCATATAGCAGAGGGAATTCTACTCAATATTCTATAATGGAAAAGAATCTGAAAAAGAATAGATATATGTATATGTATAACTGAATCAGTTTGCTGTACACCTGATACTAACACAACATTGTAAATCAACTATACTCCAATCTAAAATAAAAATTAAAAAATAAAAAAGTCACATGTTTGTGTATTCACACACGCAGACATGCACACTTTTTTGGCTTAATCATTTTGTTTTAGTTTTACTTTTTGTTGACAAGATTAGCAAAATGTCATTCTATTGAAATTTCACTTCTTTTTATTTAACTTGTAGAGCTATAGCTAAAATCGACAGAATTTTGAAATGCTCAAATTTGCTGTCTGTGTGTTATAGTCACTTACCTATATGCAGGTTTCTAATGCCAAGGAAGAAATGATCTTAATGTTAAGGGTGATCATCATAAAAATCATATTTATGAAAATCAGACACATGCTGTTCTCATAGTGTCCTGAGTGGAAGCTCTCACATGGAGAACTGCCTGGTACACTCTGTAGAGCCAATGTAGATGCCAGTGCAGTTCAGTAATAAATTTATGAGCAGGAACGATACAAATGATCATGATAACTAACAATTACACCTGCTTACTCAGTCACAGAGACTGTTCTAAGTCGTTCACATCTGCTCCATTCACTGAATCATCCTAGCAGCTCCAAGAGGGGTGTACTATTTTTAACCTTAGCTCTCAGATGTGGAAACTGAGGCTCAGAGATGTTCAATAACCTCTCCAAGGTAGCATGACCTTGAGGAAGCTTGTATGCAAACCTCAGCAGTTTTCAGGGTCCCATTCTCTGCTACTGTGCTCTATGGCTGAACATTAGGGGCAATTTTGCTCATCAATATACTCAGCATAATTTGATTAAAATATGAATAGTCAAAGGATGTTAGTACAGGCAGATACTATACACTAATTATAATTTGATTCAAATATGCAGATTTAAAGAATTATAATATAGGCCGCTGCAATATCTGAGTGTGATTAGGTTACATAGAGTCAAAGATCTCAGTCTAGGAAGATGCTTCCAGGGTCTCCATTTAACCAGGCACTTAAGCACTCCTACAGCCTCCTCCCTTTTCTCCCTAAGAGATAACTGAGTTAGACTCGGGCATCACACTTGCTTCTGTGGCTGAAATGACTCTAAGCACAGTCCTCTTTACAGTGGGTACAAATCAGTGTCCCCAAAGCTAATCTGGAGAAATCAACATCATGAAATTAGGTTGTTGAGATTTTCTGGCATGTGTGTAAATATTCTCACTTGGATAATAATAGGATAATTCACATTATGAATGGAAATAAAATTAGTGAATAAATATTAATGTCTTTAAGAGACAGTGCAGAACTTAGGGAAAGCATTTCTAAAAATAGGTGCCTTTTTGAAAACTGAGTAAATAAAATATTTTGGTTTAGTTTGCATCCAAATTACAGATTTGTTTTGAGTTAAGTTGGTCTTTGATTTTTCTGTAATACCTTCATATCGCTAAACAGTTCTGACATAATTCTTCAACGTTTTAAATATAACTATCATGTTAATTAGCTCACTC
Organism: Orcinus orca; assembly: GCF_937001465.1. Classification (NCBI taxonomy): domain Eukaryota; kingdom Metazoa; phylum Chordata; class Mammalia; order Artiodactyla; family Delphinidae; genus Orcinus; species Orcinus orca. Next base: position 54,633,653 of record NC_064568.1, on the reverse strand, counting down.
GGTCAGAATTTGGTTTAAATAACAACATGATCTTGGGTTTACTTCTCATATGGGTCAAAACAGTACATCTACGTGTAAGGATACAGAATCCGGAGGCAGACTTCCCGGGATATAAGACCAGCTCTAACATGTCAACTGTGTACCTAATGTTTATATGCTTCAGTTTCCTCATCTGTATAATGTTTGGAACAATGTATGACACACCACAAACACTATAAAAATGATGATTAAGGGAAAAAATAGTCCTTAAGTTTAAAAAGCAATCATAATCTCATTCTTGGTACTAAATTGGTACAGAATAAACCATTTGATAATGGTGTTTAAATTACCCTTAGGGAAATTATATGTGTAAATAGGTACAGATTTCTGACTCTCTAATGTCATCATATACATTATATTTTTATTCCTTTTCTTTCTAAATAGTGGGATGAACTTACAGCAGCAGATCCTAGCTCTTTTGAAAAGCACGTATCTCATATTATATAATCACTAACACAAAACAATTGTTTTCTTCAGAATATATATAATACAGAGTTGAAGAATCTACATCAAAAATGCTCAGCTATGATGAGGCTGAGATTGAAGCCCTTTGCACAAAAGATGTTTTGTTATCTGGTGGATTTATATTGGACAGGATTGCCAACTAAAGTCTCTTCCCTTGAAGGTTGCAATGTTGCATAATTAGTTTGCTGTTGCAGTCAGATGGCTAACAACCTTTATTCTAATCCCAGTGCAGAATGAAATAGACTCTCAGAGCTGGAAGGAACCTTGAGGTCACATAGTTCAACTTGCTTATATTATAGATGAGAAAACAGCCTCTAGCAGATTAAATGTCACCCAGCAAGTTAGTTAGCTGTCCATCAGGATCTCGGAAAAAAGTTGCATTTTTAAGTGGTTATTTCAGTTATCTGTTTCTGCATAAAAATTAGCAATAGATAACAAAGTGGCTAAAAACAAGTATGATATATTGCTTATTAAATTGTTGATTTTTTTGAATAAGGTTGTGATTCTCTGCATTGACCTGGTAGGCTTTCTGCTCCGTGTGGTGCCACCTAGGGTCACTTACACAGATCCGTTTATCAGGAGCTCTGTGGAGAACCCTCAGTTGGGGCACCTCAGTTCTCCTTTCCATGGCCTCTTTCTCCATATGCTGTCTTGGCCTCCAGGGAATCTCCATGGAGCCTCTCTCTCCTGCAGAATATTCTGTGACTGAAATGGCACATGTTTTAGCCTTAACTCTTAACATAGTCTTCCTTTCAATGACTACACATTAGTGTCTTTAAAGCTTATCTGTAAAAACCCATTTCAAGAAATTATGCTGTTGGGATAATTTCCTTACAGGATGGTGGCCGTGTTACAAGACAATGCATCTCAAGAGAATAAATCCCAATGTATAAGTGGTTATCAAAACGACTTGTGTCAAACTTACGGTTAACCATTGGTGAAAGAAAAATATTATGGGCCAGACCAGCATAATATGAGGCGGCGTTATAATAGAGTGTAAATTATGGAAGATGTGTTCATTTGGAGCTACCCATGTGCCTTCTGACCATGGTGGCAGATAATTTATGTGGTCAAAGTCAAAAGAGCAAGTTGTGAGAACACAATATTTTAACACATAGAACTGATGCTTCTCTAATTAATTTCTTGCATTGCTTCACTGAAACAGTCCTACAGTAGACTGTAGGACTAGGATGAAACTTTCCAGAATATGATAAACAACAGGAATATTCACATTGGCTTTGGCAGCTACTGTTTCTTTATTTAACTGAAGTATAGTTGATTTACAGTATTATATTAGTTTCAGGTGTCTAGCATAGTGGTTCAGTATTTTTATAGATTATACTCCATTAAAAGTTATTACCAGATAATGGCTGTATTTCCCTGTGCTATGCAATATATCCTTGCTGCCTATCTATTTTATATATAGTAATCTGTATCTCTTAATCCCATACCTGCATCTTGCCCCTCCTCCCTTCCTTCGCCCCTCTGGTAACCACTAGTTTGTTCTCTATATCCATGTTTCTGTTTTGCTATATACATCCAATTGTTTTATTTTTTTAGATTACACATATAAATGATATACAGTATTTGTCTTTCTCTGACTCCTTTCACTGAGTATAATATTCTCTACGTCCATCCACATTGCTGCAAATGGCAGAATTTCATTAATTTTTATGGCTGGATAATATTCCATTGTATATATGTACCACATCTCTTTTACCCATTCATCTGTTGATGGGCACGTGGGTTGCTTCCAAATCTTGGCTATTGTGAATAATGCTGCTGTGAACATCGGGGTGCATGTATCTTTTCAAATTAGTGTTTTCATTTTCTTCCAGATATATACCCAGGGGTGGAATTGCTGGATCAATCATATGGTAATTCTATTTTTAGTTTTTTGAGGAATCTCCATACTGTTTTCCATAGTGGCTGCACCAATTTACATTTCCACCAACAGCATATGAGGGTTCCCTTTTCTCCACATCCTCAACGGCATTTGTTATTTGTAGACTTTTTGATGATGGCCATTTTGACAGGTGTGAGGTGATATCTCATTGTGGTTTTGATTTGCATTTCTCTAATAATTAGCAATGTTGCGCATCTTTTCACATACCTGTTAGCCGCGTATATGTCTTTGGAAAAATGTCTATTCAATACTTCTTCTGCCCATTTTTGATTGGATTGTTCATTTTTTTGATATTGAGTTGTATGAACTGTTTATATATTGTGGATATTAACCCCGTGTTGGACATATCATTTGAAAATAATTTCCTCCCATTCAGTAGTTTGTCTTTTTGTTTTGTTGATTTTTTTTTTTTTAGCTGTGAAAAAGCTTTTAAGTTAAGTCCCATTTGCTTATTTTTGCTTTTATTTCTTTTGCCATAGGAGGATGATTCAAGAAAATATTGCTACAATTTATGGCAAAGAGTGTTCTGCCTATATTCTCTTCTAGGAGTTTTATGATTTCAGGTCTTAACACTTAGGTTTTTAATCCATTTTGAGTTTATTTTATATATAATGTGAGAATATGTTTTTATCTCATTGTTTTATATGTAGTTGTCCAGTTTTCCTGACACCACTTATTGAAGAGACTATCTTTTCCCCATTGTATATTCTTGCTTCCTTTGTCAAAGATTAATTATTGTAGGGCTTCCCTGGTGGCGCAGTGGTTGAGAGTCCGCCTGCTGATTCAGGGGACACGGGTTTGTGCCCCAGTCTGGGAAGATCCCACATGCCGTGGAGCAGCTGGACCTGTGAGCCATGGCTGCTGAGCCTGCGTGTCTGGAGCCTGTGCTCCACAACGGGAGAGGCCACAACAGTGAGAGACCCACGTACCATGAAAAAAAAAAGATTAATTATTGTAGCTGTGTGGGTTTAATTATGGGCTCTCTGTTCAGTTCCATTGATTTGTCTATTTTTGTGCCAGTACTATACTGTTTTGATTACTGTAGCTTTGTGGTATAGTCTGAAGTTTGGGCAGGTGATAACACCAGCTTTTTGCTTTTTTCTCAAGATTGCTTGGCAATTCAGAGTCTTTTGTGGTTACACATGAATTTTAGGAGATATTTGTTCTAGTTCTGTGAAAAAAATTCATGGGTATTTTGATAGTGATTGCATTAAATCTATAGATTGCTTTGGGTAGCATGGACATTTTATCAATATTAATTCTTCCAGGCCAAGACCATGGGACATCTCTCCATTTCTTTGTATCATCTTCAATTTCCTTCATCAATGTTTTATAGTTTTCAGAATATAGGTCTTTCACCTCCTTAGTTAAGTTCATTCCCAGGTATTTTATTCTTTTTGATGTGATTTTAAAAACATTCTCTTTCTGATAATTCATTATTAGTGTATAGAAAAGCAAAAGATTTCTGTATACTTCATCTTTTATCCTGAAACTTTGCTAAATTCATTTATTTGTTCTAATAGTTTTTTTTGGTGGAGACTTTAGGGTTTTCTATATAATACGTCATGTCATCTATAGATAGTGACAGTTTTACTTTTTCCCTTTTAAGTTGGATGCCTTTTATTTATTTTTCCTGTCTGATTGCTGTGGCTAGGACTTCCAATACTATGTTAAGTAAAAGTGGCAAGAGTGGTCATCCTTGTCTTTTTCCTGAATTTAGAGGAAAGAATTTCAGCTTTTCACCATGGAGTATGATATTAGCTGTGGGTTTTTTCATAAATGGCTTTTGTTTTACTGAGATAAGTTCTCTCTATATTCAGTATGATGAGAGTTTTTTTTAATCATGAATGGATATTGAATTTTGTCCAATGCTTTTTCTGGATCTATTGAGATGATCATGTGATTTTTATCCTTCCTTTTGTTAATGTGTTGTATCCCATGGATTGATTTGAGAATATTGAACCATCCTTGCATTCCTGGAATAATTCCAACTTGATCATGGTGTATGATCCTTTTTATATGTTGTTGGATTTGATTTGCTAATATTTTGTTGAGGATTTTTGCATCTATACAAAATTAAAGATATTGGCCTGTAATTTTGTTTTTTTGTAGTCTTTGTCTGGGTTTGGTATCATGGTAATGGTGGCCTTGTAGAATGAATTTGGGAGTGTTCTGTCATCTTCAATTTTTTAAAAGCAGTTTGAGAAGGGTGGGTATTAGCTCTTCTTTATATGTTTGGTAGAATTCCCTTGTGAATCCATCCAGTACTGGACCTTTGTTTGCTTGGATTCAATTTCAAATTCAATTTCACTACTAGTGATTGGTCTATTCAAATTGTCTGTTTCTTCTTGATTCAGTCTTAGCAGCTTGTATGTTTCTACAAATTTATTTACTTCTTGTAGTTTTTCCAATTTGTTAGCCACTGTTTCTTTATTTCAGATAGTGAGATTCGATAAACCGGGCAGCTGTCAATATTTCAACATTTAAATATTCAACCATAAGACTAGAAAAAAATATTTCCAATGCATATGTAATAAAAAAAGTGAAGGCATGAGAACACAACTTTGGGTGTGATTTACCAAAAGAAAGAACGAGACTTCAGTGTGTCTTTTGTTTGGGATGAAGATTATTCTGGTCTTGACCCTATAGTGAACTGCTGCAGCCAGTAACTCAGAAAGGAAAAAAAAAAAGTGCTTCCATTAAACTGGCAGCCTCCTAACAAATTTTGCCTATCAGCATGCACACACATCAGTCATGAAGCCATGTCTTCCATGAGGCTTCTCTTGGCCACTCTCAAGTCCTTGACACACACCTTGTCACTGACAGCTAGTATGCATATTGCCTAAAAGCTCCATTAGGCTGATCTAGGCAAGGGAAGCCCATCTGTCAGTTCTGTGACACTTTCCCTTTTGGATCCTCATGTGGGAATATGTTCTTGAGACACCCAGTTGGATGAATTTGTGCCAGTGTCTAGAATCACCAACCTTGGAGGAAATTGTCACTTCTACTTTTTTTTTATAGACTTCAATATTTGATTTCCTCTTCCCCCTGCTAGTAACGAATAAAATTTAAATGGATTGGAAAGTTTTCTATTCTAAATAAAAAAGGACACATTATTATTTTATGCACAGAAGAAGGAACATGATGAGCCCTCTGTTTGGGAAATCATGATATTACTGGGTGTTTTCCAATACTGTGTGTGTGGTCTTCTCTTCACAGGAGAGAACACACAATTTCAAATTAACTGGAACTTGTCAGCTGTTGCTGATAGAGGTTGGAAGTTTTGGGGAAAAACAGTGGCATGACGTTATTTCAACAGGCCTGCCTATTAAAGGCATTGATTGGAAATGGCCTCATGATTCCTATCCCCTCTTTCTTCTTTTTTAAAAAAGACAACAATTACATGTAAGCAATTGGAAAAGGAAGTCTAACCCCCTTGTTCCAATGGTTTTATGAGCATACTCAAGTCTCTTGCCCATCTCAAGTTGAAATCCCAAGAGAAAAGTTAGAATTGGCAACAGCAGATTCAGAAAAGCACCGCTAACTATGATCATTGGTATCTGTTCATTATAAACAAACTTCTTTTATCCATCTGGTCTACCAGAATGGTCCACTCATGTTTCTTTCTAAATAAAGGTAGAGTGGCATAAAAGTAATGTTGGCCTCACCAAGCTGGGAAAGAAAACATTAAGGATCAGAAAATAGTTCATAGAAATGTACAGTAAATTATAATCTAGAACCAGAAAGATAAAATGTTTCCTCTTTTTGAAAAATTTACAATTCTATGTCAAACGATGTATGTAGGTATATGAAAGGTTTACGATTGGACAGGACTGATGCTTTTGATCATTTTGGCACCTAAATGGTCAATTTCATCAGATTTAGAGTCTGCTTTCCATTTTTTCAGGAAATGGTCCAAAAAATGGACTGTTGTTATTGACAGGACTACCAAACTAGTTATTATTTGCTAATAATGTTGTGTTAAAAGTCTAAGCAGAAAAAGAAAAAAAGTCTGAGCAGAGCATCTTGCCATAGAGAGAGTAAAACTTTTACGCCCAACAGTGTTTGGATGAGCAAGATAATTATACCCTTGTCCACAGCAGATGCTCTGTTCTTCGCTTTGGCAGTTTCCCTGTTCAGTGTGCAAATAATTTTCTCCACTGAAGTTGGTGGCTATTTGTGACAAATATATTTCTTTTCCAGCAAAGAATGGATCTTTTCCATCATCACTCACAAATAGCCACTGAACGGAGTTTTTATTGTTTTAAACACACACGCAAATCTGATATGAAGCAGAAAGAAAGTTATGTTCATGTCCCATAGCCATCAGAGGATGTGATATGAAGAAAGAAGTTATTTACCAAACTAGTTGGAAAAATACATTGTAACAATTATTTCAATATCTTTATTAAAATCAAAATTTAAAAATTATGTCTCAATGTTGATAGGCAAATGAATTTTTAATTCAAGTATACACAAGTTCAGTTTATAATGGAATAGACCTTTATTTACATATATTGATATTTACAAAGATCTTATGAGCTCTCTCTATCTCTGTATTTTTGTGACAGGCAAAATTTAGTTGATACATACATAGTGAGATCTAGAATATGGAGTTCACTTCCCTCACAGTTTTGACAGACATGTGTGACTGTCCTATGTTTGAAAAGATGAGCGTATTCTTGGCCAGTGATGAGTAAATATATTTCCATAACTTCTCTTGGCTTAGCCCAGCTGCTATAACTCTATCTATAAGCAGCAGGCTAGCAGGTGTTTGGCAGAGAGCTGCAGAAGGAGAAGAAAGGAGGGGATCTATTTTCCATATCTCCTTTTTTCTGTTCTTCACACAGGCCCCCATCAGTGGAAAGGCAGGCACAGCCTCTCCTCAAGATGCCATGTTTTCACAACCATATAGCACAGCATACATTTATCTCATAAAACTAAGAATATAATTGGGGTTTAAGTTTCTGGATTATCCCTGGATCTACCGAGAACAATCACTATTGACAAGATTTTTATGGTAAAATTCAACATCTAGCAAATGATTAAGTACCAACTGAAAGACTGGTCCTCAGTACAGTAAGTCTCCTACATACGAACGAGTTCTGTTCAGAGAGCGCATTAAGTCCAATTGGTTCGTAAGTCCAAGAAAGTTAGCCTAGGTACCCAACTAATACAATCAGCTGTTTAAGTTCACACAAATAATACATAAAAAACAAACAAAAAATAAAACATTTTTAATCTTACAGTATAGTACCTTGAAAAGCACAGTAGTATAGTACAACAGCTGGCATACAGGGCCTGGCACTGAGTGAACAGGCAAGAAGAGTTACTGACTGGAGGAGGGAGAGGAGGTGGGAGATGGCAGAGCTGAAGGATCGTCAGCAATAGGAGACGGAGGGCAAGCTGCACTTTCACTCACGCCTGACGTTGATGGCACAGGTTCTGGTTCCTTGCTGGAACCAGCTGCACATTCGCCTCTTTGAAAGGTCACAAATTGAAGGTTCGTATGTAGGGGACTTACTGTGTATACGTAAGTGTTGAGGGTCAGGGCCCCACGCCCTGTCCTCAACTCTCCAGTGTGCCAAGTCAGGGATAGCTACTAAAGGATGAAATACTGCACAGAATATTTATCACCAGCAGAGGCAGGAGGAAAAGTGCCCCTAGATAGAGCCTTAAGCAGGGAGGAGATAAATCTGCCTGTGATACAGGTTTCTCAGAGGAGGTGGAATTTGAGTTAGGATATGTAGGTTTTCTCCTACCAGTGGGAGCCAGGAGGAGGGCATCCCACATAGAACAAGAGCACTGATCTGGAGGCAGTAGATCCCACTTTGCCAAACTTTCAAACACCACGATCAGGTGAGATGGCGCAAAAAAGGATAAGTGGCCTGTTTGAACATTGACATCATTTCTCTCCTCTTCAAAGTTGCAGCTGAAAAATAATGAACAATCCAGTATAGTCTCGAGAAGATACTAGACTGTGATGTACAGTCCTATTCTAATAAAGATCTAATGACTCACATACTTGTAAATATAGTTCTAGTTGTATGTAAGAGTCACATTGAGATATTATTGAAGATGGTATCAGGACACTAGGATTCTAGATGCGTGCAGGGTTAAATGAGATTAGTGATAACTTCTACTCACATGGCACTGCCAGGTCATTGTTATCTTAGATCTTCAGTGTGAGATTTTCACCTCTGTTTCCAGATGAAGAGAATTGAGTGTGCGTGGACCATTCACAGAACTGAATGGCTGCTTCAAATGGCACATCCCAAGTTGTAAATAACTGGGCCAATCGTGTGTAAAGTTGGGAACTTCCTTCCCAGTTGAATGATCAATGAGGAACCAGGGACATAGTCCTCCTGGTCTCCTTCTTCCTTTCACTTAACCTTCCCTGTACAGGCTGCACTCCGTCCTCTCATTTCTTTCTTTTTTAAATTAATTTTTACTGGAGTATAGTTGATTCACACTATTGTGTTAGTTTCAGGTGTACAGCAAAGTGATTCAGTTATACATATACATATATCCACTCTTTTTTAGATTCTTTTCTCATATAGGTCATTACAGAGTATTGACTAGAGTTCCCTTTGCTATACAGTAGGTCCTTGTTAGTTATCTATTTTATATATTGTACTGTGTAGATGTCAGTCACAATCTACCAATTTATCCACCCTGCCTTTTCCCCGGTAACCATAAGTTTGTTTTCTACATCTGTGACTCTACTTCTGTTTTGTAATTAAGTTCACTTGTACCATTTTTTTAGATTGCACATGTAAGCGATGTCATATGGTGTTTGTCTTTCTCTGCCTGACTTACTTGTCCTCTTGTTTCTAATCACGTATCTGACATATCTATCCTTTCACACCCTTCCCCTGTGGGAAGGAGCTTATATACCTTCAGTATAAACAACCAACTTGGGGATATTGTTTTCTCTTTGTTGAGAATTTTTTCAGGTTTTATGATGAGGTCCATTTCTATCAATGTTGAAGCATTTTTAGTGGTTTCTGGGTTTATCCTCATGTCTGGTTTTTGTAATAAATACATACAAAAATGGGACTGTAATCACGTAAAGAGGAACTACCTGGTTAAGCAAATTTTACAAAATATTACAGAAAAAAATATATCCTTCTCATGAGATAGCCCAGAAAAGGACCACACACTTTTTCCATTATGTGTGTATAGCTGAATCTGTTTCTCACCTCACTTTCATTCTTTAGGAATTACCACCAGGGTCTCTTGGTTAAAAAAAAATGAGTTCGAACCCCAAACAAAGGAATATCATTCTCCCTCAAATAACTTAATTACTCAGAAATGCTTTTTGGCAAAACGCAGTTTCTAGCATCTTCCATCTCCCTGCAATTTATCCATACTCTGGATTACCTCATTCATTCATTCTGACAGGGGACTGTATTTGTATCATTGCCTGACAGATGTGTTACATGTTTCAGTCTTAAAATATTCGACTCTGAGCTCAGGGCTGCATACTTGGGGGATGATGTTAAATCAGCCTCGGCGTCGCACTGCTGCCATTGCGCCAAATAACTCAGCGGAAAATGATAAGGGTATAAAGAGATCAGTAAGGCAAGAGAATCTATGCTTTCAAAAGTAAGGCAAAATAGGAAAAAGACTCTCAGTGAAGCACTGGGGAGCAAGTAGAGCAAGAGCAGGCCGTGTTTGGGACACCCTTACACTGCAGTGAGCCATTACCCTGTGAGTAGTAAATTCTCTTACGTTTGCCTAACTCCTGTAATATAGTTCATGCTAAAATACAGCCATAAGACTCACCAGCACATCGATCAGCCTGGCATTGCTCTCTCTTCTCTCCTAATAGAATAAAATGAGGACATGCCTGATGAATGCTGTGCAGGACAATCCCAGGTCATTTCTATGGGAGCCATCACCACGGAGCAGTCTCCCTGCTTAAAGAAGATCTGTATGACTCATATCTTTGTAAATGTGAAATATGCAAATACGCTTCTGCCCTTTGAGATGATATCACTCAATGGAGCTCTCATAAGTGCCTGGTTGTGTTGGATTTTTTGGTGGAAAACCAGCAAACCGTAGAAACTGGCAGTCTGGAAATGACGTCCTTTATTGAGTCATAGGTACTCAGATGTGCATCAGAAAGCAATCATTTCCTTTTTTTAGCAAAGGCATTGCATTATTCTAAATTTGAAAAAAAAATGAGAATCACTTGCAGACAGAAGAGAGGAAAATTTATGAACATTTGGAAATAAGATTTTTTTTATATGCTAATGATCACGGAGACTGTGTGAAGATGGTCCAGCTTTCCTCAGCTGCCGCTAAGGTGCTTGGTCCTTGGGGTGAGGCCCTCGCTTCATCCCGCGACTAGCACTGAGTCCAGCAGCCCCCACCTAGCCCTCGCCTACGCCATGGCCTCCGTCTTGGAGCTCGCCTGCATCTACTTAGCCCTCATCCTCCACCATGATGAGGTGATGGGCACTGAGGATAAAATCAATGCCCCCATTAAAGCAGCCAGTATAAATGTTGAACCTTTCTGGCCAAGCTTGTTTGCAAAGGCTTTGGCCAGTGTCAACATCAGGATCCTCATCTGCAATGTGGGAGCTGGTGGACCTGCCCAGCAGGAGGTCCTGCCCCCTCTGCCACTGGTGCCCCAGCTGAGAATAAGAAAGTAGAAGCAAAGAAACAAGAATCTGAAGAGTCTGATGGTGGCATGGGCTTTGGTCCTTTTGACTAAACCTCTTTAATAACACGTTCAATAAAAAGCTGAGCTCTAAAAAATAAATAAATAAATAAAAAGGTCCAGAGCCCTTGAATATCAGTTGAAGGAAGATACTCTTTAGCATTTCATGATTTTCTTTCTTTTTTTTTTTAACATTTGGATAAAGTGTGAAAATTAAGTTTTGTTTTAGGAAGATAAAGCTTAAGGTTGTGTGCAGGACAGATTACAGTATCAATACTTGGAGCCTGGGAACAGGAAACACAATTTGGAGACAGGAACATTGATCCATATGTGAAGTGAAGTGCTCCCAGACAAGAGCAGAGGCAAGGGAGTGAATGGAAAAAGACAGATGTGAGAGGCACAGCGAAGGAAGCATAAACAGGACTTGGTTGCCCGGATGAGACAGAGCCATGAAGATCAAAAACAGATGTATCCAGATGTTAAGTCACCAAAGCACAGTTGATCTGTGAAAAATGGCTGCTAAGTTAAAGTTGAACATTCAAGACATAATGTGTTATGAAACGTCGCTGCTGTGATTTGGGGCAACACGTGGAGATGCCCGGAAGCACAGCAGGCATCCGGAAAAGGGCACCAGGGGATGCAGGCTGAAAGCAGGCTGTGGACGGAAAAAACAGCATGTGGGAAAGCATGGGTGCAAATGACCACAAAGGATTCACATCTGAAAGTGGAAATCCCTGATTGGTATGGGGAGGGGTACAGGGGAGGCTGGGGAGGCTGGTGGAGAAGAGATGGCAGCAGGTTTGCTTAGAAGCTGATGAAATTTAAGCTCTAGGGTCCCTCCTCTTCTCCACCCTTTTCAATAGTCCTATATCTAATCTTATATCTTCATTCTGTATTCTTCTTCTTAAAAAGTCCAATGACCATCCAAATTGGACACATAAGCTTTAGCCCCACAAAAGCCACATTCTTCTATTGCCTAGAAGTGTGTTCACATGGTCATATGGGCTTGGAAAATTTGCAAAAGATATTTTGACAACAGCTGGTTAAGACCCTGTCCTTTTCCATGTCAGCTGCCCCATCCTCACTTTTCCCAAGTGGTGGTGGTATTTTGGAATTCCACTGAGGGGACGCTGGTAGAGATGAACTTAGTCTGGATACATGCATGTTTGTGTTAACACTAGCTGTCCTGTGGTAAGAATGGTTTCCAAGAATCTCAAACTGCCCACTGTGTGATCTTCTGGGCATTGTGGCAGTCATACACGGCCACGAGATCCTAGTGTGTTAGGTGTGTTGTCTCTGGCCCCTAACACTGCAAGTATATGGGAAGGAGGAGAAAAAGATTTATTTGCAAGATCTGAAGCCAAAAGATAAGTCTATGCAAAAGTCTTCCCAATTTTTTGTCCCCAAATTTGTCATCCCAACCATTTATAAGCCATTACCATTAATGAGTTGTGAGGCTGAAGAAAAAAAATATTCTAAACTATCGATTAAAAATATGTATAACTCATTCACTTTGCTGTACACGTGAAACTAATACAACATTGTAAATCAACTATACTCCAATAAAAAATAAAACATAAAATAAAATAAAAATAAAATCTATTCCTAAAAAAAATAAAAATAATATCTATTCCTCTCTATCAGCCACTAGAGGACAGACAGAATTACTTTTTTATTCTCTCTATGGAAAATATTATGAAATTACTGTCATATGATGAGAGAAAGAGTATGCAGACCAAAAACAAAGGAGAATTATTTTTGAAATGTGTCAGGGAGTTAACATTGTTATTTCAACACTTCCAATGCTTATGTTTTTTAAAAAAATTATCAGCTTTTTAAAATTGCTGATTTGTTGCAACATTTCTTCATTCTAAATGAATATTCATTTTTGTAACCAATTTTATAAATTTTATTCTTTTTTTAATGAATCATCCTGCCCCCAGTCTGTAGTTTTAGGTACTACAGAACCTGGATCTCTCCCTGCATTGGGGGGTTGATCTTAATTTCATAATGAAGTACATAATCTTAATGTCTGGCCTAACCAACCATGCAGACCATTTTGGAATTAAACACCTGCTGTGATCTGAATGTTTGTGTCCCCTACCCCCACCAAATTCATATGTTAAAATCCTAATGCCCAGTGTGACAGTATTAAGATGCGGGGAGCCTTAGGGAGATGCTTAGATCATGAGGGTGGAGCCCTGGTGAATGGGATTAGTGCTCTTATAAAGACCCCACAGAACACCCTTTGCCCCTTTGCCCTGTGAGGAGACAGGATAATCTGGGACCTGGGAGAGGGTCCTCACCCAACCATGCTGGCCTCAGATCTTGAACCTCCAGCCTTCGAAACTGTGAGAAATATAAAATTCTGTTGTTTATAAGCCACCCAGCCTATGGTAATTTGTTATAGCAGCAGGAAGGGACTAGCAGCATCCATCACTTTCAGCTTTTGTGCGTTCACCCTTTTTACGTTCTGTCATCTAGCTCTACTCTATAATATCCTCATCCTCTAATTCTTATAATTACAGAATGTCTTAGTGGTTTATATATTAGTGGAACACATTACTATTCCCTAATACTCTATATCCCAATGCAGTTTAAAAATAGTTCCACTCTCTGCATAACATAGTATTTGAGAAATATATTTAACCAGAACTTTAATACTGGTTCAAATCATAGATAAGTGGTTCGAATCAAAACTGCAGAATATAAACCAAAGTTAAGAAGATCTCGACCTGTAACATTATTCCATGTAGAGGATTTCGGGAATTATAACTAGTTTATTTAGTAAAGTATTGTCAGAAGTACACAAATGATCTTGAATGGAGAGAGATTGTCTACCACCTATCATTACTCCGTTAAAACAAATGTTATATAATTAAATATTAAATGCTAAATAATAATGGAGTCATTTTATAACAGAATATATAAGATGTATTCTAGCCCACAGGAAGACCACTCACTGAAATTGAAGTTTATATAATGAACAAATTTGAAATGTCAGTGATCATTTTTCTGAATTTTCCCAATCCCTCTGTGTCTTTTATGAAAAAGAATCTGTAAGATTAGGTAGGGATAAGACATGAGGATATTGCTTGGTCACTAGAAGTAATGTGTCAGCTACAGACCTAATTTTCATTTTCTTCCATGCATAAACAAGTCTTATCTTTATTTGACCAGCCAGGGTATGATAAGTAGCTCAAAGTAGATAGATCACATCGGGTCACCCCATTTTCAGTCTTCTCATCATGAGGAAGCAAATGCAAAACATGCATCTTTTTGTCGTTATCTCTGTGCTCACACAAGATGGTAGAGTGTGTCCTCAATAGGAACTGGTGGCCAAGATTAGAGGTGTGTCTGTCTGTCATTCTCAAACTGCTAACATATGACACTAACTGGCCTTGCCAGACACCTTAGTACTGATTGAAATTAATGACTAGTGGAATCTAAGTAAATAAAAGGAAACCTGTCTTTGCACATAGCACAGCCAGCTCTGAGGTGAGTAGACAGTCAACAATGTAGAATAATGTAGTACAGTTGTCCCTTGTTACCTGCCAGGATTGGTTCCAGGGCCTCCCTCAGATACTAGAATCCACAGATGCTCAAATCCCTTGTATGAAATGGAAATGGGGTGGTACAGTCGGCCTCCGTGTCTGAGAGTTCGGCAGCCTTGGACATGGAAAGCAGGCTGTACTCCAAACAGTGCTTCTCAGCTAGTGGTGGGTGTATTAGTGTGTCATTCTTCTGTTTGCCTAAACTGGAGGACTTTAGGCATTAAGAAGGAATTCTGTCACTGTGGTGTAGTCTGCACTTTGGGCATCTTTACTTTCCTCTGTTGAAATCAGAAACCAACACCAGAGGATGCTGGATTCTACTGGTTAAAAAATATTCCTTTGCCAAGAAATGTCTTAAATATGGCCATAACTCATTTGAGTAAAAGTCACCACAGTGGTAGAGAAAATTCCATGTGGTTAAGTACCTTCTCTCATTTTATTTTATCTCTATTTTTATGAAAGTAATTTTCTCTGATTTCTGTAAACCACTAGAAAAAGCAATCAAATTAATTGCATTTATTGTCTTTGAGAACTCTGGTTATAAAAGTTGACCATTTCACAGTTCAATTCATTCCCATACTTAAAACAATAACCTGAATAGTAAAATATGTTTTTTTTTTAAATTTATTATGAGAAATGTAACTTACAATAAAAGAAATAGATGTTCTCATAAGAATTATCATTGGTACTGTTTCTCTTATCCTTTAATAGATGTAAATATTGACCACATTTTGGTGTATATCAATTTTCCTATCTTTTATTTACTTTCTATCCTGCAATTATATATGCTCAGAACTCTATGCTAACTTTACCTGCCTGAACTATTTCTCTATTTTTGTCTCTTTAACACTTAAAGAGTAATTGTCACTGGTTATATTTTAAAATATCTTCTCATAATAATATTTACTTTTATATATTATTGTTGCACTTACACAATGAATTCTCATATATTCTATTTTACATATGTAGCACAGATTAAATTTGTATTGGTTATCTGAGAATTAGAACTCTTTGGTCTTTCTTTGGTATAATATAAATTTTCTCTAAATAGACCCCTTCTTCAAGTCAAAATTCTGGACAGAAATTTTAAAGCTAGCAACTTCAGGAATTCTACGTATAGGAAAGAAATAGTTTATTTGCAAAACTATAAGGAAGTGAAATACTAGGCTGCTTTCCTGTCCATGTCTTATAAACTTGAACAAGTTGATTACCCATTATCTGCCATAGTGTTGGGTTCTGTATGATGTTGGTTATAAGCAGAAGGGGTGCTGTGATACATATGTGTTTTATGTTACATACGTAACTTAATATGTAAAGCTGGCTTATTAAAATGTTTAACTCCACACACTGTTCATTAGACCCATTTACTGAATTACAGAATCCTTATAAAATTACAGATATTATGATTTCAAGGAGGCAGCTTTTATCACTACTGCAATAGTTAGTACTATAGTTAGTACTATACTTTTTGCTTTGGCGATAGATGTTGTCATAGTTTAGCTTCTTACATTTGGTTATCTCTGTTTTGATTCTGCTCAAGATGTGATCAGATTCATGGAGTTAATGGTCTGCCCTTAAAGAGTTTAAGTGGGTCTCGAGTGTTTGTACATCAAGGGGTGATGACATAAAAATATTTTCTTTTCAAGGAGTTCTCTGTTGGCTAATGAGAGGCAGGTTTTCTTTGAGTCCATCATTCTTCAAGGGATTCTATATTTCCTGTACTGTTACATCATTAGATCATGGAGATTCACTAAATCTGTCTGCACATTCTGCCCTCGCACCCTCTCAGGGTGCCCTCTAGTCCTAGAAGCTGAGACAAAACCACCAAGAAATTGTTATTCTGTCTTCCCAGGATATTCTAGCTCCTTCTTTGTATGCATATAAACCCTTTCCTTTGTTTATGTCTTCTAGGATGTTGGGCATTTCATCTGTGGTCACATCTGTTTGTGATGCAGTGGGACCCTGGCGTTGGCTGGTACCATTTATGAAAGCTGATGGCTAAGTTTTCAGAAATTCTGTCAGCCAATTGTTGAACTGTTAGTAGGTTAAAAATCAGCCAAATAAAATTGCGTATATGACAAAAATCAGCAAACCTATATATACATCAGGGCTTTTTCGGTTTTGTTTTTGTGTTTTTCCTTAGAGACCTGGAATACCAGCATAGTACTAATTCTGAGTTAGTTTTCTGTTTTGATCCTCACTCTGGCCCATTTGCCTTCTATGGAATAGAGCAAGAACTGTGGCTTCTTTTGGAGAAGCAAAGCAATGGTCACTCTTCAAAATGTCTTTTAGTGATTATCCTTTGGAAAAGGCTCGTATCTCTGTTTGCCAAGTAACACATAGGATTCTCCAAACCAAAGAAAACAAAACAAAATAAAATCATTCTCTGGAATATTGGAGATGTGTAGTAAGTACTTCGGAACGTAAATATGTATGACTATCCCATTTGTGTACAATCCTAGGGCACATATCATACTTGTTAGAAATGAAGGAGATAATTAAAGAGAAATAAGCAGTTTAAGCAATTGTTTACCCACAAAGTCTTCTTGTAGGGCAACAATTTTAAAAAACCTAATTATATTTAGAGTTGGAAGCTATGAAATTGGTACAGTTTATTTTGTGTATATAAAATTCCTTGTAAGAGGGTAGACATTTAGTAGTTAGTGTGTTATTTAACCCGTAAGCGTTTTTCCACAGGAGATAAGATAGATCTTATTTTAATGAGCACTTTCACAATTTGTAGATATTTTCTCAAAATTTGTATATTCTGAAAATGACTTCCCTTGTGAAAGTTTATTTTTATTTTAAAAATTCTTTTGAGGGTCTTGTCATCAGTTTATCTGAAGGCAATTAGTATCAGTAGCTGAAATAGTACTAACTGAACCTAATTTCTCATTGAAGAATGACATTTCTTGGTTTCTAATGGAGAGAATTTCAGTTTGGCAAGCATCAGTGGATTGTTTACTTTGCATTGGAAGATTTTAAACCAGGCAAACCCAAGTTCACTAAACCATTCAAGAGACCAACCAGTACACGTCTTACTCAACAGATCATGATTGTTTATCATAACAATGAATATTGTAAAAATGCTCTAAGATTGATGTAATAATGGTAGCTATCCCCTATAGAAGGCTTACTGTGTTCCAGGTTTTATTCTCAGTACTTTCCACATAATTACTCATTTGAAATGTTTACAATCTTCTAAGGTAGTTATTATCCCATTTTCAGATGAGGAAGCTGAGGCAAAAGCAGTTAGGTAATTTGCCCAAGGTCATACAGACAATGAGTGGTACAGCAGGATTGAAACCTGGGTGGTGTGGCTTCAGGATCTAGGGTCTTAGTGGCTGTACAGTGACAATAACACTTCCTTCTTCATCTTGAGTCTTTGGAGAGTCTCCCAATTAAGGGCAAATACCCTTTTGTTGCCAGTCTCTGAAGCCTTAATCACTTATTTTAAAAGGACAAGAGTAATTTGGAGAAGGAAAAGCAGGACTGTCTTATTATTGGGGATAGTTCATTCTGTTGATTATGGAGGATATCCCTGTGCAAAATAAGTCTCCAATAATCATACAAAAAAGAACATGCATCAAAAATTGGATTTGGTTTCGGAAACTCTCTAAAGCACAAGGTGGATTGACTGAAAATATACTGGGAAAAGGAACGCTTATAGAGGTTTATGATCATGAGAAATAGAAGTTTGAATGTGTAAATATCTCATATGTTTCTTATTTTTAAATTATCATAAATTTGATAACAATATAAATGTGTAATATTCATTTTATTATCAGATCTTTTATTTTTCTTGAACCTGAGCACTAATCTATTCTTATAGTTACCATCTCGGCCCAAAATACCATAAATGTTGAAAATAGATTCATAGAAAATTATCCACAAGTGTTCCTTCCAGTTTTTATAATGAAGCAATTACTTCGTAGGTACTAATTGCTGTCACAATTAATTGATCTGTGCTCTTTGTCTTCTTGAGGAAATTATTGTGTTTTATAGTCTAAATTTCTTAGATTTAGGACTTTCAAAGTGTTGGTTCTGTTCCCATTTAACTTTGCTGCAACAATAAAATATGAATGAATTGGCTAATAAAATAACACAATTATTTTATATCGTGGAATATGGGTTATTGTTTATGAATTTGCTGAATTGCCCCGGTAGTTCACTATATGAAAGCATTCTCGTTTTTCACCTTGGTCTAGTTTAAAGAGAAATAAGGTTGGTAGAATAGCAGACAACGTGGGGTCGGGGTGTTCTTTTTGGGGGATGTGCAGGTGAAGTAGATGATGTCGTATTGAAAATGCAAAGCTTCCTTCTCAGACATGAAGCTCATCTGCCAAAAACAGAGACATTTATTCTGTACCAGTAGTTTACCTCAGTTGCTTTCTTTTCTTGGTATTTAGCAATTTTTGCAATACAGATGAAACTTTGATTATTAGTTAAACACAGATAAAATACATCTTGTCCTTCCCACAGATTATATTTGACTTCCTGTAAATCTCTTTTAATGATGACTACTCTGGGTCAGGGGAAGTATCAGTTGAGAGAGAGATTTTAGACACCAAAATCTAGACCCACTCAGGAGGGAGAAAAAACTGAAATGTGGTCTCTACTGAAAGGAGATCAACTGCACTTAAAAATGTATGAGGAGCAGCAAAGACATTGCGACAATTATTCTGCTCAGTGCGTTGAGGTGCTATATATGCGTAGGGTATTGTAGGAGGCAGGGCCTTGGAATTGCCAGAATGATCTCCATCAACACGTGCAGTAGAACTTCCTGCCAAGATCACCATGTTCTGTGCCCGCCTGTTCGACACAGCATTTAGTAGCCAGTGGTCTTGAACATTGGAAATGTGGCTAGTATGACTGAGGGATTGAATTCTTTCTTTCACTTTATTTGAATTAATTATCTTGACATTTAAATAGCTACATGTGACTAGTGGCTACTGTCTTGGACTGCACATATCTAAGGTTAAATCTGGGATTAACTGGAATGAAGACCGCCCAGCTTCAGGTCCTGGACGTGCTGCAGGGTAGCTAAACAGCTTTGGAAAACCCTGTAACCTGCCCAAGCCTCAGTATTCCCAACTCCAAGATGGGCATAATAATAGGACCTACTTCTAAAAGTTCTGATATCATGAAATAAAGCAGTGAGTATAAAGCTCTTTGAACTGTGCCTGGCATAAAATATATGCTCAACGAACATTAGCCTGTGCTATTCTTTTTCATTATTTTGTGACCTTTTGTAGATTTTAAGAATGTAGAAACTGAAAAAGAGATAGAAGTGAAATAGGTCTAAAGTAATAAACAAAAAAGTCCATGACATGGGATAGAATTTTAGGTTATACTGGAGGAATATGTGAGATAGACATATAGAGAAAGTAATTATAGGGTGACTATATATTCCAATTTGCTTTGGACGGTTTCAATTTATACCTTGTGTCCTGGTTTAATTATTAATATCTACTCTTTTGTTCTCAAAAGTATCCCAAAGGTGTTGTAAGGTACATTTTTAGAGTCACCCTGGAGGAAGACATAGGCATGCAGCCCAGTTATTCCAAGTGGAGGGAAAAAGATGCATGCACATGTGACTATAAAGGTGTGGGCTGGAGGGACATTATAAAGGTGGGATGGGAGCTTGGACAAGGAAAGTAGATGTTATTTTATGTGGTATTTATGCTGTTATTACATTGCTCCCAAGTCATCATAGATCTACTTTCAGAAACACTAAATTCTGATTTAATTGGACAAAATGATTTGGTGTGTCAAAAAAGCCTTACATAATTTGATGTTCTGATTGGCCTTCTGTTATCGATAGCAATTTTTGTTACACAAAATCAAAGTTTGAAACAAACTGCTTTCTTTTTATCACTGATTAGCTGCCTCATTCTATCTGTTTTCATGACTGAAAACTTTGAAAGTCTTTACTGAGTTGCAATAAAGTACCAGGTTGACATAACTTACGGCGGGTGTTCTTTAAGCTACGTCTATTGGTCTCTATTCTATTTAGGCATATATTAGAAAGCTAGAGAGTTAATTGTTGGCAATATTTCTAATTGTGATTTTAGGGAAACAGTGTATTAAACTGTGAAACATAGAATATTGTAAAAAAAAATGAGGAAAACCTTCAAAATTAGAGATTATGGGGGGAGAACTAAACTAAAAATTTAAGTAAACATATAAGGTACAAGAATGTGACTCAACTGTAATTGTTTGACTCTCCCCAAGTCCCTCCCTTACTCTGATGGCATTCTGAATCCAGGTGCTGACCACTGGCTCTCCTGGAAGTCTCCATCAATAGCTGATGGGGACCTGTTTTGGATTTTCACTCTTCTCCCAGTGATCCTAGCCCATCATGAAAGCAGACATTTGAGTTTATCTCTGAAGTATTCCCCAGACAGAACAGAGGTACCATACAGGGATTAGTTGCTCTCAGGATTTCTGGGGAATTCTAACAATTATCGTTATACTGTAGTGGACTTTGTAATCTCCACCTGGGGAGCCAGTCATGGCTCAATTTTTGCAGGAGGAACCAATCATTATCAATATAGGAATCATGAGCTGTTTAGGTTATTTGCAAAGTGTAGACTTGACTTTTTAAACTAAGTAAGCACCTCAAATTTCAAAGTCTGTCTGAATTTTGTTTATTTTTCCTTAAAAAGATCAAGAGTTGGCCACATTAAAAGCAGGGTTGGGGCAGAGACCAGATGTCATTGACATTTGGAGAACTGAGCAATCTTTATAAAAATTCATTCCATCATTTATAGTAGTCACTCTTCTCAAGCTTGTAAATTTATTAATGAAACTGGGTTATAGCTGCTTGAAATGAACAATAACTATTTTACTTGTGTTTCCAAGTACCATGAATTTTAAAATGTCATTTAATATTGAAACCTCTGAATGGAGTTCAGTGACTTCAGATTGAGCCTATTTGTAAATAGCACAGAGCAATGTGTGATGATGCAACTGCTGGGGTTTTCAAATACTAATATTTAGTGCAAAAGTGAATCTCATCCTAACAGAATTGTAATCAAACCTCAGTAGTAGTAGTGATGTGTAAATACCTTGAAATTCATCATCTATTCCATCCACAGTGATTGTTTCATCAGTGCTTAGTGCTTTTTGGTTCTTGATAAAAACGGCAAACCCCAGTTCTAATGACATAGTTTCATCTCAAGAATAGTGGCTGCCATACCTAAAAAAAAAAAGATTGACTCTTGTAGCTCCCGCTTAAAGGTAAATTACTCCAACTGGGACTGAGAAATCCGTGTTCATTTTAAGGATCTGCCTCATGATGATAATGCAAATATTAAGAACAAAAAATAATTTGTTTAGTGTTGCCTCTGTGCCAGGCACCGTGTTAAATATTTTATGTGCAATTTATAAAGTAAGGCCTCACAACTGACCTCTGAGGTAAGATCATCATAATCCGTCTTTTACTCATGACTAGTTAGTGGTGGTGTGGATTCTGAGCGGGCAATCTGGAGCTCTTACGCATCCTGTTACCATTGTTGACAGCAGCTATTACGTAGGCCAGTGGCCAGAATGTGCAAATGAATGCCTTTTGTGGGGGATTTTGTCCTTTAGTACTCATTTCCATATCTGAGCTCCAGATAGGCAAAGTGAAGTGGGGCAGGTTTTCGCCAAACTCTGTTATAAAAGGTATAACTGAAACGATTGTTTTCTACAGTCATAGTCTCCAGAATGGAGAGGCAATTGCCTAGCATAAAATTGCAAAGCCATCCTGTATGTGGTTCATGAAACTCTGGCTACAGTCACATGGCTTGCCTTAGATATTAATTTAGCCGCATTTCTTATTGCTTGCATGGGCAATATTCTTCTTCACCCTCATTTGAGGCTATTACAGACACTACAGTGATTGCCATGATTCCTGTCACATCCACAGCAGCATCTACCGAGCAAAGGATTGCATGCGTACGTGCAGGCTAAATAATGTATGATGCAAGACAGGAATGTGGTCTGTACTCATTTTTGGAGAGTAAAAGAGTTGCCATGTCAGTCTCATGGGAGACTTTATCCAGGGCTTTACCCTTGAGTGGATAAAAGAGTACAAATTCTCTTGCACTGGAGATGAATAAAAACAAATTGGGGAGACCATCAGCAGAGCAGACTGCTGCATGATGGAGTCCAAGGCTACCCAAAACCACCAGACCAACTGCTTCAGGATCCTGCCAGCAACCAGACGCTGGGAAGAGAATTGAACTGCAGTTTGGCATCAAGGCCTTGTGATTCCCAGACAAGAGGAATTGCATGCAGAAAATATTTAAAATTCTCTTTGTAAAAGAGTTATGTTTTCAATCACAGGGAGACGTATGTTTCAGACCTAGTCTGCTGCAAAGGAAATGTGGCAGAGGGTTATTTACAAAGGGTGAAGGTACTGGGGTAAGAAGTTGAACTTTGGTTAGGTAAGGGGTGTTTCAATGAATAGTTTTAGGCCGTTGAGTTATTGTCATTATTCCACAATGGGGACTGTATTGGCCTTTCAAGGAGAGGGGGTGGATCTCTATAAAGCAGTGGCTCCCAACCAGGGACGATGTCATAACCCCAGGGCCCATTTGACAATATCTGGGACATTTTGGGTTGTCACAGTTTGAGGGGAGCGTAGCACAACTGGCATCTAGTGGTAGAAGACAGGGGTACTGTTAAATATCCTACACAAGACAGCCCTCCACAACAAAGAACTATCCTGTCCAAAATGTCAGCAGGGCCAAGGAGGGGGTCCCTGGTTTAAAAGGACCTGGTTAATGTCTGTGCATAACAACACGGCCTTCAGACAGGTGTTCATCCAAGGTAGTCTGACATTGTATAAAAGACGATTTTTAATGATTTATTTTATTGATGTGTGAATATTTATTTGATGTACCAAATGCTTTCTGTTTAAAAAATAAACAGGAAAACAAACAAACAAAAACACAACTCACATCCCTCTCCAGTTTATCTCCAAAGTACCTAAGGGTTAAAAACACAAATGGGCCACCCTCCAAACCACACATTTTCCAAGAATGTAGGAGGACCTGGTTGATTCACTTTTCAAACTTGAAAAATGAAGCATATTAACAAAGCACACTAAATGAATCAGCTGCTTAGGATAATCTACAAGCCACTTCATTTTTCTGTTATTAAATAACACACCATGAATCTTGACAAATGAACCCCCTTGTTTGACATTATTTGAAAAACTCATAACACACTCGCTTCTGATGGTGACTTCCCCTTTGAAATTAAATTTAAGATGGACTTCATTTAAATTCTGATAGAGGGAAAGGGCTTGTTAACCTTCCTTGTGACTGTATGCTGTTTATCATCTTCATTCTTTTCCTCCCCCTTTATACTTGGATGGGCCAGAGCTCCCGGCAGGGTGTCATCCTGCAGAGTTCATTGCAAGGAAGCCTTTTGTGTTTATTGGTGCCCATATCATGAAGAGGAGAGGTTATGTATTAAGTGTTGTGTGGGGCTGTGTGACTTCTGGGGTCAGATTCCCTAGGTTCAAACTGGAGCTCCAGCTGCATGACCTTGAGAAAGTCATTTGCCCTTTCTGTGCCTCAGTTTTCTCATTTGTAAACCCAGAAGAAAATGATTTGCCTCATTGGGCTGTTGTGAAGATAACATATAACATGCTTAGCAAGCAGATGGCAAATGTTACCTCTAATTATTTGAATAGTTATTTTAAATATAGCATCTTCCAAAATGGATGCTAAGTCATTTTATTTAATTTCCTAAAGAGGACGCTGGTACGGATTGGCTGATTTTAGCAGCCCCGACATGTGGCTAAGAGGGCTTTAGCCCCCATGTAAGAATCCCTAACAGACCCTCCCAGCATTGCCACCATGAATAAACACCTAAGAAAAATCTGCATACTTGCCAAGCATATGCAGCTTCAAGACAAGCCCTCTATCCCCCTCCTCAATCCAGTACCATCTGAAGACCCTCTTCTGAAAGTCTGCTGTTCCTACTGGTTTTAACAAGCTGACACTGCAAATTCATCGCAATGCCCTGCCCTGGTACAGTTCAGCATTACAATGTTCTGTATCCCCAGACTCTTAAGTCTTCACCTTTCCTAAATAGGATTTATAAAGTGTGACTTTGATCAATATAGCAAAGCCAGTGTTATCTGAGGGAAATAATAGTTTTAACTAACATTTTAAAATGTCTTTCTTAGTACCTCAAAATGATTTAAACGTTAATCAATGATAAAATCGCAAATCCATCTAAAAACAAAGAATTGAGAAAGGAATCAGAGCCACTTTTAATCAGGAAAGTGGCTGCTGTGACCCACTGACCCCTAAAGGTTATCGTCGCTCCTTTTTTTTTAGAGATGCCATAGTTCAGTCATTTGTCTTTGGCAGCCAGAGTATGCAAAACTGCTTTTGCTTTTCACGTATTAATTCAAGCCTATGCATTTGTCAGACATTCTAGGAACCTTCTGCCAACGTTTTGTTGATTAAAGAATGTGTATTTTGAAAATGAGTAGAAAGGAAGGAATTTATAATTCTTAAAACAAAAGAATGATTTACACTGTAGAATGCTACCTGAATTGTTCAGTGTATCATCAACAGATAAATGAAAATATTAAGGATTAGCAAGAGTGTTGGCACTGACTCTTAAAACCTGTCAAGTGATTGCTTCAATAAGACTGAGAAAGTCTACATCTTTCAGTAGAATTTCTAGAACTCACAAACAAGAATAGGGCACAGAAAACCACTTTTCACTGTATGTATTTTTCAAAGGGCTTTTGAAATACATCCTTCTCTACAAGAATCTGGTGCTTCCACTACTATTTTTAAATTATATACCTCATTTCCATGCATACAAGTTCCCCATACTCATCCTAGCTCCGATTCGCTTTGACCATTTTGTTTTAATTTTTCCCACTGGACCCTTTGGAGGGCACATTTATTGTTTTAGGCACCATGCAATTTACTAAATGGTGTCCGGTTATGGAAATGCTTGCAAAGACCCCTGGGGCAAGAAAAGAATTAAGTCAACACAGATTGATCATCCTGTAGTTGGTGTTTTCTTATTTGATCAGTCAAGGGCTCATTCGGTCTGAACTGGTCCATCTGATCTATGACACATAAAGCTAGACGCATTTTTCTGGCTCCCTGGTGGTTTTAAAGGCTATGCAGTGGGAAAAACTGCTTTAAACAAAGCCTCATTTTAAGAGAAGCCTGAGTACAGAATGGAATTCAAAGAATTTGGAGAGAGGGGAGGTGAAAGTGGTAAGAAACAGCTTGAAAAAAGCCCTGGGAAATTTAAAAGAATAACGCACAGGAGGGAAGTCAGAGATAAATCCCATCTGTTCTGTTGTGAGATACACAGACCAGGACACTGCTTCGGCAAGGCTGTATTGAACACCCACTAAGTGCAGGACCTGTAAAGAGGTAGAGCTTAAGTGTTCTGGGGCATCGGAGGAGCGAAGTAGAATTCGTAGGTCAAGAAAGAATACTTTTTTAATCTCAGCCAAGAAACTTTATTCAGCTTTATGCAGATATGACATTCCAAAAGGCAAAGAATACCCGTTATTTTATTCAAGTATTGAGAATGGAAGGTATTCTCCCGTGTAATTCATTTTCAAATTGTACGTTAAAAATGTTGGTCATAGATTAAGTAATACTGAATAAGTGGTTGAATGCAGCTAACACCAAGGTTTCTAGCATGGAGGCTGCAAGAATGACAGCAAGATGGAAAGCAATGGGTCTTTGTGATGGGTGGGTGGCTGTGTGGGGAGTGGGAGAGAAGAGACCAGAGGGAATGAGTTGCATTTTCACATGTTGCATCCAAGAGGCCTTGTATTATAGCCAATTGGGAATATGGACTGGGGCAAATCTGAAATCCTGGATGGTATAAAATGGATTATTATAGCAAGAAACAAAACTGGACACAGCCTCCTGTCTTTATGAGCTAACTGCTGTGATCACTCAGTTTTTATTGTGTGGGATGTAGCTTGAGTATTTACGAAGCATCCACTTGCTATTGGATAAGTACTCACCTCCTACCCCTGATAAAACAGCTAATGAATCTTCAGGTTAGAACTCGGCCAAAGTGTCCCCCCTGGAATCATGATTGATGCATTCACTGTGTATTTACGTAACATTCTAGATTATAGTTGAGAAAACCTGGGATGGATTTAAAGACTAATATCACTTGCCAGACAGATATGACTCACAAATATTATCATCATTATTATTATTTCTTGGCCGTGCCACATGGTATGCAGGATCCTAGTTCCCCAACCAGGGATTGAACACGCCCCCTGCAGTGGAAGTGTGGAGTCTTAACCACTGGACCACCAGGGAATTCCCATTATCATCATTATTTCTTGTGTTTTTGTTATTGCTAACTCTTATTGTGCACTTACTATGTCCAGGAACCATTTTGTTTGCGTTAACTCATTGAGTTTTTGTAAAGACCCTATGATGTAGGGGAGTACTAATTTTATCCTCCTCATATTAATGAGAATGCTGCACCTCAGAGAGGTTCAGGCACCCCAGAGATCACACAGCCAATAATAAGCACATCACGGACTCAAACCCAGACAGTCAGTGTAATTTTAGAACTTTTGAAGATATGCCTGTATGAAAAGGAAATAAAGGATAAAGTGTAATATACCTCCTAATTCTGGTGTGTATAATTATAAAGACCCTCACATTGCATACTCCAAGTCACTGGGGGTCATCTTATCATTTACATTTTGTAATAACACAGTGTGACAGGTTAGACCAATGGTTCTTTACTGGGAGAGAGTTCCCCACCCTAGGGGACACTTGGCAGTGTGTGGACACATTTTTGGTCCCACAACTGGGGGACGGGTGCTGCCAAGGATGCTGCCACCAGCCTACAATGAACAGAACAGTCCTGGCGACAAAGAATTATCCTGTCCGGTATATCAGTAGTGCCTCAGCTGAGACTTTCAATCAGAGTGATTCAAAGAGGAGAGAATAGTAGCTCAGTTTGCAAATAAAGGGCATTCACCACGAAGGAGCAGATTTGGGAATGGGAGAACCAGATAAGTTGGAGTCATTCACTCATTGGTTCATTCATAGTATTGCTATTTATAGAGTGATCATTCTGGAGAGTAATGGTGAGGAAAGCAATATGAGGAAGTTTCTTTGGAGAAAAGGAGGGAAGATGGAGTAGAGGCAAGGCAAAGATGCTTGGCTGTCACAGGTGAGCTGGGCCAGAGCTTCGGTGCACCCAGGAGAGAACTGTGCTAGGCTGATCCAAATTCAGGGCCAGATGGGGGGAGAGCAAGTGATGTTCTCAGAAGTACCCCAGAGTAGGGACATGAACACGAGTGTGCATGCGTGGATTGGAGAGGCTGAGAAGCTTGCATTGCTTTCGAGTTGCTCTGCTGGCCTGGGAATAGGTTGCTGGCTTTGTTTTTCCAGTAACAGCCTTTTCTGTTTCCAGCAGTCCTATGCACCAGCTCCCCACCCCATGGCTCCTCCCAGCCCCAGCACAAACAGCAGCAGCAACCACAGCAGCAGCAACAGCAGCGGGGAACAGTTGAGTAAAACCAACCTGTACATTCGAGGCCTCCCACCAGGCACCACTGACCAGGACCTAATCAAGCTGTGCCAACCGTAAGTGCCCCCCACCCTCTGCGCCATTTCCAACCTCATCCTTGCCCACGTGGGCTCGTCCATGTGGGGTTGGGTTTTGCACCCAATGTACCCAGTGAGGAAGACTCTTGCTGTAGAAACGGGGCTTAAATTTAAGATCTGAGTCCAGCTTATTTTGGGAATGGAGTTTGTTTGCCTTTTGCTTTGAAAGAGAAGGTTCTTGAACAGAGAGACATAGGGTTGCTGGCTGATGTGCATGTATTGACCAAGAAGATGAGGAGCAATCATGGAGTTGGGTCCTCACACCTTGTGGCTGGTGGGTTCTCATACCTTGTGGCCAGTGGGTTTTCACACCTTGTGGTTGGTGGGTTCTCACACCTTGTGGTTGGTGGGTTCTCACACCTTGTGGTTGGTGGGTTCTCACACCTTGTGGTTGGTGGGTTCTCACACCTTGTGGTTGGTGGGTACTCACACCTTGTGGTTGGTGGGTTCCCACACCTTGTGGCTGGTAGGTTCTCACGCCTGTGGTTGGTGGAATCAATGATGAATCTCATGAAAGAAACTGTGCTCTTTTTTTGGAGAGGTATTAGTGATGGGGATCACAAAAACTAAGAAGTGGTAGATTTCAGAATGGTCACCTGCTGTGTTGCAAAGCTCTTCTTGTCAGTTCTTGCTTGGTAAATGTAAGTTCAGCTGGGACCAGGTAATTGGAAAATTAGAAGGCTAATCCTTTTGTTTCCTTGAAAACATCTATTTCCAAGTCCAGTGAAGCTATTCCCACCAAAGCCAAGAACCGCACTCACCTAGTTTTCTATTTCCCAGGAAATATGGTAGTGACTAAATGCCCTTCCAAAATGTTTTCTTTCATCTACTATCTACCAACACTTATGTTATTAATTCTCTTATTTCTGTGCAAATCAATTAAACATATTTAAGTTTACCCTCCAAATTAAATGAATAGTGGATAACAAATTAAGAACCATAGGCCTGGATTTTTAGATTGCTGTCTGATTATTTTCTTTTTTTTTGATACGCGGGCCTCTCACTGTTGTGGCCTCTCCCGTTGTGGAGCACAGGCTCCGGACGCACAGGCTCAGCGGCCATGGATCACAGGCCTAGCCCCTCTACGGCATGTGGGATTTTCCCGGACCGAGGCACGAACCCGTGTCCCCTGCATTGGCAGGCGGACTCTCAACCACTGCGCCACCAGGGAAGCCCCTGTCTGATTATTTTCAAAGTAATATCAGTGCAGCTATTTGTCACTTGACTGTGCATTAGCTGGGTATTTTTAAGTTGGGGGAAACTATTACTCAGTTTTTCTTTTGCTGTTTTGCAATGCTTTTATAAGAAGGTTGAGAGGATATTTATTTTGTAAATTTTCCAACCTCTAAAATTTTGGAAGAGGAAAACAAGGCAGATAGTATTTATTTGCGTTTGTTCTGGTCTTGAAGATTGGGAACAAATATCAAAACAACAGGAAGTGGCAGATTAAACAAAACACAAATACATAACTATATAATCAGTTGACAAGGCAGTATGTAGACTAGGGTAGGGGCACCCTGCTCTATCAACTGCCTTGATTTGTGAAAGAGGTAAGGCAGAATATTGAAAAAGAAATATTTATTTGAAAGCAGTTAAAAAAAAAGAAAGAAAGGTGCTAGGGCTAAGATATACAAATATGTTAGGTTTTGGTCTATAAAATGTTGAGGTTGAGAATTGGAAGATAAATCACTCAACATTTTTAAATTTTTTTGCTAGTGTTACAAAATTCTAAACTATTTTGATAAATAAGGGCTTTGAAAATGTGAAAGATGACGGACTTTATATTAGAAGCTTCAGATGAATAATCTCCTGTAATGGATACTGATGTGAAAAAGAAGGCCAGCCATTATCTTTGTGTGTGAATCTTATTCATAAAAAATATTGGTGGGTTTTAAGGGAAGATTCTTTCCCACTTGTTGAGCTTGTTGAAACACAGATTTCTGGGCCCCTGAGATTGTGATTTCACGAGGTCTGGGCTGGAGCCGGAGAATGTAAATTTCAGCAGGTTCCCTGGTGTTGTCATGATGCTGCTGGTTTTTTGAGATATACTTCTTTAAAAAAAAAAGAAAAAGGCACAACTTAAAAGTTGAGAATTATGTTTTATTGGGCAGACTTGCTGAGGGCTTAAGTCTGGGAGGCAGCTTCTCAGACAGCTCTGAGGGACAGCTCTGAAGAGGTAAAGGAGGAACCAGGAGATACAGGAGTTTTTGCAGCAAAGACCAGGTAGTCGGAACATCAAAAGGTTACTGTTAATTAAGGAAAACCAGGCATCTCAAGTTAATGAAGTCAGTGTTTTTCTGTGTATGGGCAGATTCAAGAGTCTGGGCTCACTGAAATCATCCCTTGGAGATGTACCTTAACTATCTAGGGCCGGTATCCTGCTTTTCTTCATCCTGAATCTCCTCAGGATGCACAGGGTGGCTTCGGTGGCTGATGGCTTGGTGTCCGCAACCTCCTTTGTTTACTGATGTAGCAGTTGACCTTTTTCATCCACATATCTCTACATTAATATAAAGTCCACTGACTATTTCTAACGCAGAAAGTCTCACTAAATATGTGAAGGTATTTGAGGTGGTGTATTATAACCTGCTTGGCCACCGTGTGATCTTGTGGCAAATCATTTACTGTCTTCGAGCCTCCGTCTCCTCGTATAAAAGAGTGGTCTGGATTTGATTATTTCTAGGTTTCCTGTAGTACCAGTGGTGTACTGCAGCTGCCTCTGACTGAGGCACCAGAGCCAATGGTTAAATATTCAGGAATTCTTGAGTGATTTGTTACATACTCAGTATCTTGAAATCGGCCATGGTGGGAGTATTTATATCACAGGAATCAGCAAGACCTATAAATGAGGGCTTTTAAAATTCTATGTAGTTTTGTTTTTTGAGAGCTGGTTTATGAACATACCACTGATGTAGCATTATACTATGAATTTCTGTATCAGTGTCCATTTCTGCAGAGATATTGCCAGAAATTTATAAATGGAAAGGGTTACCTAAAGTCTGCATTGGCATTTTTAACTCAGGAAAGAGATCTAGTGGCACAAGAACATTATGTTTGAGGGAAAAAAATGTTTTGTTTGTGTTTCTTCTGTTTATTTGAGAAATTTAAAGAATGCTAAGGGCACAGAGGGTAGTGGTTACTTGTTCATATTAATTTTTGCTGGCTAATAAGACCTGGCCCATGTTATTATTATTGTAAAAATGTTTGTGGGTTCTTCAGTTATTGAAGTGGTCTGGACCTGAGGTTTATTGCCGAGATTTGCTTTCCGGGAGACTGAAAGAACTAATGTGACCGGGCAGCATAATGTAGAGGAAATAGCCATGCGCTGAGAGTTTGGGGTTTCACTCCTGGCTGTGCCATCAACTGGGTATGTGGCCCTAGACAAGTGACTTGTCCCCTCTTAATTTTGGTTTTCCCCATGTAAAAATAATTTGTTTATACTTGATAATCTTTTAAATATTTTTTACTTTAAAAGTCTGATAGTTCATTGAGACCCTCACTAGTTAGCAGAAAAACCTACTCTGGTCACCTTTCACCAATCCCCTTTTACAGTGTTCACAGGGCCACTGCCTGAGCTGATTCCGCTGCATGAATATGACCTGAGAGCTGGGGACGCCTTTGTTAGGGACCATTGTAAGTCCTTTATAAAATCCTGGTTTCCTCTCTTGTAGTGGTGATGTCTTAGAGGGCTCCTTGCTCTTTTAAATTAGCATTCTTCTAAAGATTCAAATCATCTTGCATTCCTATGACTCATCCAACACTTTAAAATAATGTTACCTACAAAACAGATAATATCTGTAGGTTTCAGTTATCCTGCCATCAGGATCAATTTTCCATGGTTATTCCTATGAAATTATAAGAACTTTCAGAGTTACTATTCCCTTATATTATAAGAAATACAATATTTTCTAATATCCATAGTAATAAAATAATAGAAAACAGAGATATATTAAAAAGGCAGAGACATAGCAAATTATCTGGCATTAGAATACAATATCCATATGAATACTAATGAACAGTAAGAAAATGATATTAAAGGAAAGAAATCGCATTATTTCTCAATGTATTATCTGAAAGCAAATTCTGATTAAGAGATTCCATTCACATTTATCATCAAAGCTCCTATGGTTGGATCACAAGTAAAGTCAAGGAAAGAAGGCAAGGCTAAAGAATAGACATGAAGAATCATTTTACTCTATGGAAAATCTCGCTAGTTATACCTATGTTTGGGATGAATACATGGCATTGTGTGTCTTGTAAGAAATACTAGTGTTAAAGACCTTGTAATGTCTTTTTTAAAAACATTTAATTTTACTTATTTTTTTATACAGCAGGTTCTTATTAGTTATCCATTTTACACACATTAGTGTATATATATCAATCCCAATCTCCCAATTCATCCCACCACCACCACCTCCCCCCGCCACTTTCCCCCCTTGGTGTCCTTACATTTGTTCCCTACATCTGTGTCTCTATTTCTGCCCTGCAAACAAGACCTTGTAACGTTTTTACCTTGAAAAGTTTCAAGGAACTTCATTGTGTTCTCAATCAAGAAATTTTCACAGAGCACCTATTGCATGCCAGATAGTGTGCTAAAGATTCAGTGGTGAGTACATTTAGATAAAGGTCTTGCTTTAGCAGAGATTATATTTTGATAGGGAAAATGGAAATCAATGAAATGATCGTGTGATTTGATATAAAATTGCAACTACAAATGCGAAAAAAAGAGAGGAGCATGGAAATAAGAGGATTTGTAACATGGGATGAGACCTTGTTAAGGCAATGGGCAAAGGAATCTCTGAGCTAAGATCAGAAAGAGTAGGAATAGGTTTAACTAAATGAGGAAGGAAGGGAAGAGCATTCTAGGCAGAAGGAACTCCAGTGTGCAGAACCAATGGCTGGAGGGAACAAGGCAAAGACAAGAGGCTGAGCAAGGGTCAAGTTCTTATAGCAGAGAGAGGGGGTGGAGCCTGGGGCAACATGACCTGGAAACATGGAAGGGGTATGGTGATCCCTTTGTATGTCACTTAGGAGCTTTGTTTCAATGAAGGAAATCATTGAATTGTAACAAACGGGAAGGTGACAGGGTCAGATTTTTGTTTCAAAAAGATAATTCCGACTGCCAAGTAGAAAAGACCTTACGAGATCAAGGAACAGAGCAGGACAGTTGAAGAGCGAGCTGGAAGCAGAATAACTAATGGTCAGAGAAGAGGGTGTGAGAATTAATATTTGTGGCGGGGGAACAATTATGTGTGGTGAAAGATGTCTTTTTTCATATGCATTTGTTTTTCTATTAAAAAACAAGGACGTTAGAGACAATTAACCAAACGAACTCCAAAAGAAACAACAAAGTAGCACAAAAGAGGACCCAAATTAGTTGATTTTTAATTTCTTTTTCTTACCCTGTCATGAACGGGTCATCAATATGCTATTAAATATTTAGTGGCTGCAGTATTTAAAACATGCAAGGCTAATATAGTGAAAACTGAAAATCCAATTGATTATACAATTATATTCGTGAAATGGGTTATCAGTTGGAGACTCTGGGTGGAATACTTGAGTTATGCACCATTTATGCATATCTCAAAAGGGGGAAAGGGAAGTGAGGGAAGATAAATTTGGCTTAATAAAGAGAGAGAGAGAGAGCATTGCAACTTCTTTGGACCAAATAAAATTTTGGTGGTGTAATGATTTTTCACATATTAAGCTCTGTTTCCTACCTCAGAGAAATTGATAACCTCTATTATGTGATTCTAAACATCCCCTTGAAACACATTGAAATTAGTCTTGAAAAGTAAAGGCACGTATTTAACATAATGGACAGAATTTTTAATGGAAAGTAAAATCATTAATGTGTTTATGTTTTCTACAATCTACCTTTTATCTAACCATTCTCATAACTTATAAATTTTAATTAATATAATGCTTTCAGAGAGCCCCGGCCAGATTGCCCTCACTTCCAAGTGATTAATCTGGAATTAAGGCCAGCACCATGCAGGTACAGAATGAATTGTTCTGTTATAAGGTGAATGCGCTGCTGACAAGGCCACTTTAAGCAGAATAAAGGAAAAACAGGGAAACTCTAGGGTAGGTGCACACATACTTCCAATCATCACCTGAAGACCAGGAAGTCAGCTGCCCCAGCCTTCATTTCTCTGGGTAAATGTTTTCCTCGCTCAGGCTCTGACATCCTAGCATCGCTCCCTTTAAAAGGAAGCTGTAAATGTCACTTTAACATTTAACGAGAGAGGAGAAGCTCCCACAGTGAAAAGCCAGGGGAACAAAGTAGGAGTGTTTGTACCCACGCTCATCTCCCCGACTTTGACCCAACCCTGCTGGATGTCTGGTTAGGTGTGGGCTGAACGCAGAATAGTAAGAGGAGCCTCAAGTGCCATCCGGGCTCTGAGTGCAGAGTCCATTATACATGGTGTCAGACAGTTTTGACAAATGCACTGACACAATCAAACCTTTTATCAATTTAAAAAGTAACCTTGTCACAGTAATATGTCAAACTGTTCAGATACAACTAAAGGAAAACAAGTCGTCACACACTCCAGAGGAACTGAGTAAATAAGAAAAAAATGTGACTGGAATTTTTTTTTGAGTTCTTTCTTCCCATGTCAATGAAGATTTAAAAATTCTCTCTAATAAAACCTGAGGAAATTTATGAGTAGCTTTCACCTGCAAGTCAGGCTCAAATGATGCAGCTGCTTTGGAGGTGTCCTGTATCCGTGTGGTGGCAGGTATAAGGAGGAGGTGAAGTTGAGGCTCTTTGAACTCTGCCTTTGTGTCATTTAAATGAGAGAGTACTTCTAAGGCCCAAATTGGTGGCCTGAATTCAGTGAGTCAGCATAGATGTGATACATCGGTACCTATAATAATTCAGGTTTAAGTACAGTTATATTTGCGAAGTATGTATTAGAAACCACACAGAGTATTTGGTTTGTAATTCATAAATAATTGTCATTAATAACACAGTTATTTTATGTAGATTATTAACATTTATTGTGCATGATATACCATGTGCTCTGCTGAGTTTTTATATTACCTTATTTAATGCTCAAAACAACCCTACAGAGTGGGAACAAAAATTACTGAGTTATAGTTGAGTAAACTGAGTCTCAAGCATATTAAGGGTTTGTCCAAGTCTATACAGCCACCAGGATTCCAAATCCAGCTCTGACTTCAAAGCCCTTATTCATAACCACTAAAACATTCATTTAATGAGAAGGGTAGCATAAGTCCTCAGTTCTCAAATCCAGGAGAATCCTTGAAGAGGTTTAAAAAATACTGATGCTGGGTCTCACCCCCCAGGGATTCTGATTTATCTAGTATGGGGTCAGCTTAGACACTAAGATTTTTAAAAGCCTGCTTAGGAAATTCTCTATGTAGCAAAGCTTGAGAATCATTGGAGTAAATAATGCCACACTAACCACAAAACATAAGTGAATCCTCTATTTTAACTTCCTTACTCTGACTTTTGGAGAATCTAGAAATTTCATAGGACCTACCAATTTACTTTCAGTTAACCAAGAGACTTAAAAATAAATTCTAGGGACTTCCCTGGTGGCGCAGTGGTTAAGAATCCGCCTGCCAATGCAGGGGACACGGGTTTGATCCCTGGTTGAGGAAGATCCCACATGCCGCGGAGCAACTAAGGCTGTGCACCACAACTACTGAGCCTGCACTCTAGAGCCCACAAGCCACAACTGCTGAGCCCGTGTGCCACAACTACAGAAGCCCGCATGCCTAGAGCCCGTGCTGTGCAACGAGAGAAGTCACTGTGATGAGAAGCACATGTGCCGCAACAAAGAGTAGCCCCTGCTTGCAGCAACTAGAGAAAGCCCATGCATAGCAACGAAGACCCGATGCAGCCA
The DNA here is from genome assembly GCF_937001465.1 of Orcinus orca. Classification (NCBI taxonomy): domain Eukaryota; kingdom Metazoa; phylum Chordata; class Mammalia; order Artiodactyla; family Delphinidae; genus Orcinus; species Orcinus orca. The sequence goes on along the minus strand of NC_064568.1, from coordinate 54,597,513 downwards.
AAAATAAATAAATAAAATATAAATAAATTTATATAAAAATTCTATTAAGGTAATTGGAGGATGAGTTGGATTTTGATGACAAAATGGGAATTTTAAATTAGGCACATGAAAAATCAAGGTCTGGAATATGTACCTAAAAGTGCTTTAAAGAATATACTCTCCACATAATTTTCATAAGTCAAGCATTTCTTCAACATTTCAGTTTTTAATAATGTTTGCACTTAATTGATAATTAAGCAATAAATTCTTCCTATTTTTGACTCGTGTTATTAAACTTCTATATATATTTACTTTTTCTTGCTGCCCCATAGTCTGCTAAACGTAAGTCTACTGAATCTTAAAAAGAAATCAGCATTTTCCAGCATTTTGGGGGCATCCTGGAAATTATTGTCCCACTGATTCATTGACTATCCGTTCATTATTGTTTTAATTACTTTGGATGAAGAAGATTCTGCTGAATTTTTGAGACTTATTTGAAAATATATTTATTTAAATTGCAGATAGCTGATAATACTTTCTTCTTATTTATTCTGCAGATAGAGAAGAGAAAAAACAATCATTAAACCATTGAAAGCACCAGTTAACTTAGGTTACTATGTTGGTGGCAGCACAAAAATGTTGGAGGTGCCAAATCAAGTCTTAGATGTCTGGGAGAGGTGGAATTCCAGACAGATATTTTGATAGTGCTTGAAAATTTGAGGGACTTGGAATTCAAGGGCAGGAATCTGGCAAGTTCAGATGGCATCTTGGTTTTCAATTTGCTCAATGATCTAATTGCTAAATACAGCTGACTGTTTTTAGTACTTATTTTATTTGATCTCTCTGTTACTTGATCCTGTTGACTTCACCTTTATTCTAGAAACTTACTTTCTCCTTGGCTGGCATACTCCTCCTTCCTGGGTCTCCTCCTAGGAATTTGTCTTCCAGCTTCTCCACTATCTGCCTCTTGAATATTTTGGTGTTTTAAAAGTTTAGACCTCCTCTCTTCTCACTCCAAAAACTCTCTGTTCTCCTCTACTTAAATGTCAGCTATTCTGATGATTATTAAATTTATATGTCCAGCCCATAGAGGTATACTTTTTTTTAGTCCTAGATCCATATCTCATTATTCCTTGTACAATTCCAAATTTGTATCCCAAGAGCTATCAAAGTCATTGTCCAAAAAGGATTTTATTCCTAGACTTTTCCCTTCTTCAGCATTCTCTTTCTCTCTGAATGACAGCATCACCCATCTGGTCATGCAAATAAATTATCTTAGGATCACTCCTTTCCCCAACCTAGAAATAGTTTCCAAGGTAAATAGATTTCAACTGCTGGTCTCTTTTGTTTCACTACTGTCATAGTTTATTTACTTATTAATTCCAAAGTATTTATGGAATGTCATCTATGTGCCAAGCATTGCAGATACCTGAAGACCTGGCAGGTCTCTGCATAGAACTTGCATTCTAATAGAGAGAGATAATACAAGAATGAATGAATAAAGAAGAAAACATCAGAATATGCCATGGAAAGGAGGTTGAAAAACCAAGAAAAGAAGGTTGTAAGTAATGACAGGGAGGTTACTATGAACTGAGGAACCTCTTTGAGGTGAGATGTCAATTTCAAGAAGCAACCAGGTATATGATATTCAGGAAGAATGGCATTACAGATAAATGTGGGAGCTTGTACAAAATCCCAAAGGTGGAAATGAGCTCCATGTTTTCAAGTAACATAAAGAAGGTTGGAATTGCAAAAGAATAGTGAATAGGGGAGGTGGGGATGGTAAAAGATGAAGTAAAAGAAAGTATACCAGGGCCAAATCAATAGGGTTTTCTAAGTCAGAGCATGGAGATTGGATTTTATCCAAATTTACTTTTTTTTAGAAAAGTTATTTTGACTACTCTGTAAAGAATGGATTTTAGGGAGTGTGAGAGAAGCAAGTAAATGAGCAAAGATGCCATTGTGGATTCCAGGAAGGAGATGGTGATGGCTTGTATTAGGATCATAGTGGTAGAGGAGGTTAGATGGATGGCTTCACAACATATTTTGGTGAGAGTTTTGATAGAAGTTACTGATGAATTGGATCTGGCAGGAGAGTTAAGGGAAAGAGAAATTAGGGATAATTCTTAGGTTTTGGCTTTAGCATCCAGGTATAGAGTCACTTAATACAATGGGGAGGATTGTGGAAGGAACAGTTTTGAGTGGAGAGAAATCAAGTGTTCTTCTTAGTTTTGTTATTTTTGAGATGCTATTAGACATCTAAAATGAGATACAAGTTCATAGCTTAATATATGACTAGTTTTCAAAGCAGAGGTTAGAGTAAAAGATACGGAATGCAAGTCCTAAGCATTATAAATAGCATTTAAATACATTGTACTGATAATACTATCGTGCCTAATATGTGTTAGATATTATTCTAAGTATTTTACATGTTAAGTACTTCATATCACCTGTGTTAATTCATTTGTACTTCATGATAACCCCTATTTTAGAGGTAAAAAAAAATGACACAAAGAAGTTAAGTGACTTTCCCAAGGTTACATAGGTGGTAATTGGCAAGTCCAGGATTTAAAATAAGGAGTGTGGTTTGAATGCCCTCTCTTAACCATGATTCATACATAGGGTGTGCACAAAGCATGAAAAGAAAAGTGGTCATAAACTCAACATTCTGAGAGGAGGAGAAGCCAAGAAAGGAGTTTATAAAGGAACCAATGAGATAGAGGAAATCAGGAAAGCAAGAGAGTGATATTATAGAACCTGGGAAAAGACAGTATCTCAAGAAGTCAGAATGACTTAGGGTGTGGAATACTGCTGAAAAGTTAAGAAATGTAGAAGAAAGAGAAATAGAGAAATTACATTTGGTTTTGGCATTGCCAAGGTCATTGGCAAGCTTGACCAGGGCTGTCTTTGTATGGGGTAAAAGCTGGAAGCCATTTGGTGGGCCTTTCTTTAGGGTCATCACTTGACAGTGCTTCCAAGTGAAAATGCCTCTCTCTCCTTTGTGCTTGAACTATGCCTAAATAGTCATTTTCTCCACTGATCTTCTGGTTATTCTCTCTTTATCTTTCTTTATCTCTATCTCTATTTCTGTCTCTTTAACTCTTTCTCATTTTCCTCTTACCTTCTTTCACTATAAGCTTTTGATGTCAATAGATTTATCTTGCTCATTTTTTCACTCCTGATGCATAGTATAGTTTCCAATATTTAAGTGCTAACTAATAAATATTTATTGATTGAATAAAGCCTGAATGCATCAGTGATATAAAAATGATTTTATTGGATTTAATCATAAAACTTATTTCAGGGTAGACTTTGAGTTTATAATGCGAGATACAGGAAGTAGGGTTTTTTCTTTAACACTGCATTTAAAGTTGAACTACTGGAAGCAGGAAACAAGGAAGTACCTGGCTTCAGTTAATTGACTGGGGCTTCATATCTGACCATATTTGCATAGATCAAGGAACAAGAAAAGCTATTTGGCTGACAGGGTCTTGGTGCTCTGGCCAGGTGACAGGCCAGAGCCTCTGAGGTGGGACAGGCGAGTTCTGGACATTGGTCCACCAGAGACCTCCTGGCTACACATAATATCAAATGGCAAAAACCCTACCAGAGATCTCCACCTAAACACTAAGACCCAGCTCCACTCAACAACCAGCAAGCTACAGTGCTGCACACCTTATGCCAAACAACTAGCAAGACAGGAACACAACCACACCCATTAGCAGAGAAGCTGCCTAAAATCATAAGTTCCCAGACACCCCAAAACACACCACTGGATGTGGTCCTGCCACCAGAAAGACAGGATCCAGTCTCATCCAGCAGAACACAGGCACCAGTCCCCTCCACCAGGAAGCCTACACAACCCACTTGAACCAACATTACCACTGGGGGCAGACACCAAAAACAAGGGGAACTACAAACCTGTAGACTGCAAAAAGGATACCCCAAACACAGTAAGTTAAGCAAACTGAGAAGACAGAGGAATACACAGCAGATGAAAGAGCAAGGTAAAAACCCACCAGACCAAACAAATGAAGAGAAAATAGGCAGTCTACCTGAAAAAGAATTCAGAGTAATGATAGTAAAGATGATCCAAAATCTTGGAAATAGAATGGAGAAAATACAAGAAAGGTTTAACAAGGACCTAGAAGAATGAAAGAGCAAACAGAAAATGATGAACAACACAATAAATGAAATTAAAAATTCTCTAGAAGGAATCAATAGCAGAATAACTGAGGAAGAAGAACGGATAAGTGACCCAGAAGATAAAATAGTGGAAATAACAACCACAGAGCAGAATTCTAAAAAAAAGAATGAAAAGAACTGGGGACATCTCAGAGACCTCTGAGACAACATTAAATGCATCAACATTCAAAATATAGGGGTCCCAGAAAAAGAAGAGAAAAAGAAAGGGACTGAGAAAATATTTGAAGAGATTATAGTTGAAAACTTCCCTAATATGGGAAAGGGAATAGTCAATCAAGTCCAGGAAGCACAGAAAGTCCCATACAGGATAAATCCAAGGAGAAACACGCCAAGACACATATTAATCAAACTATCAAAAATTACATACAAAGAAAAAATATTAAAACCAGCAAGGGAAAAGCAGCAAATAACAAAAAGGGAATCCCCATAAGGTTAACAGCTGATCTTTCAACAGAAACTCTGCAAGCCAAAAGGGAGTGGCAGGACATATTTAAAGTGATGAAAGGGAAGGTCCTTTAACCAAGATGACTCTACCCAGCAAGGACCTCATTCAGATTTGACAGAGAAATTGAAACCTGTACAGACAAGCAAAAGCTAAGAGAATTCAGCGCCACCGAACCAGCTTTACAACAAATGCTAAAGAAACTTTTCTAAGCAGCAAACACAAGAGAAAGAAAACACGTACAATAACAAACCCAAAACAATTAAGAAAATGGTAAAAGGAACATACATATCAATAATTACCTTAAATGTAAATGGATTAAATGCTCCAACCAAAAGACAGAGACTGGCTGAATGGGTACAAAAACAAGACCTGTATATACACTGTCTACAAGAGACCCACATCAGACCTAGGGACACACATAGACTGAAAGCGAGGAGATGGAAAAAGATATTCCGTGCAAAAGGAAATCAAAATAAAGCTGGTGTAGCAATTCTCATATCAGACAAAATAGACTTTAACATAAAGAGTATTACAAGAGACAAAGAAGGACACTACATAATGATCAAGGGATAAATCCAAGAAGAAGATATAACAATTGGAAATATTTATGTACCCAACATAGGAGCACCTCAATACATAAGGCAAATGCTAAGAGCCATAAAAGGGGAAATCAACAGTAACACAATAATAGTAGGGGACTTTAACACCCCACTTTCACCAATGGACAGATCATCCAAAGTGACAATAAATAAGGAAACACAAGCTTTAAATGATACATTAAACGAGATAGACTTAATTGAAATTTATAGGACATTCCATCCAAAAACAACAGAATACACTTTCTTCTCAAGTGCTTATGGAACATTCTCCAGGATAGATCATATGATGGGTCACAAATCAAGCCTTGTTAAATTTAAGAAAATTGAAATCATATAGGTAGCTTTTCTGACCACAATGCTATGAGATTAGATACCAATTACAGGAAAAAAATCTGTAAAAAATACAAACATATGGAGGTTAAACAATACACTACTTAATAACCAAGAGATCACTGAAGAAATCAAAGAGGAAATCAAAAAATACCTAGAAAGAAATGACAATGAAAACACGATGACCCAAAACCTATGGGATGCAGCAAAAGCAGTTCTAAGAGGGAAGTTTATAGCAATACAATCCTACCTTAAGAAAAAAGAAACATCTCAAACAAACAACCTAACCTTACACATAAAGCAATTAGAGAAAGACGAACAACAAAAAAAAAAAACCCAAAGTTAGCAGAAGGAAAGAAATCATAAAGGTCAGATCAGAAATAAAAGAAAAAGAAATGAAGGAAACAATAGCAAAGATCAATAAAAGTAAAAGCTGGTTCTTTGAGAAGATAAGCAAAATTGATAAACCATTAGCCAGACTCATCAAGAAAAAAAGGGAGAAGACCCAAATCAATAGAATTAGAAATGAAAAAGGAGCAGTAACAACTGACACTGAAGAAATGCAAAAGATCATGAGAGATTACTACAAGCAACTATATGCCAATAAAATGGGCAACCTGGAAGAAATGGACAAATTCTTAGAAATGCACAACCTTCAGAGACTGAACCAGGAAGAAATAGAAAATATAAACAGACCAATGACAAGCACTGAAATTGAAACTGTGATTAAAAATCTTCCAACAAACAAAATCCCAGGACCAGATGCCTTCACTGGTGAATTCTATCAAAAATTTTGAGAAGAGTTAACACCCTTCCTTCCCAAACTCTTCCAAAATATAGCAGAGGGAGGAACACTCCCAAACTCATTCTACAAGGCAACCATCGCCCTTATACCAAAACCAGACAAAGATATCACAAAAAAAACTACAGGCTAATATCACTGATGAACATAGAAGCAAAAGTACTAGCAAACAGAATCCAACAGCACATTAAAAGGATCATACACCATGATCAAGTGGGCTTTATCCCAGGAATGCAAGGATTCTTATATGCGAATCAATCAATGTGATACACCATATTAACAAATTGAAGGATAAAAACCATATGATAATCTCAGTAGATGCAGAAAAAACTTTCAACAAAATTCAACAGCCATTTCTGATAAAAACTCTCCAGAAAGTAGGCAGAGAGGGAACCTACCTCAACATAATAAAGGCCATATATGACAAATCCACAGTCAACATCATTCTCAATGGTGAAAATCTGAACTTTTCCACAAAGATAAGTAAGAAGACAAGGTTGCCCACTCTCACCACTATTATTCAACATGGGTTTGGAAGTTTTAGCAACAGCAATCAGAGAAGAAAAAGAAACAAAAGGAATCCAAATCGGAAAAGAAGAAGTAAAGCTGTCACTGTTTGCAGATGACATGATACTGTACATAGAGTATCCTAAGGATGCCACCAGAAAACTACTAGGGCTAATCAATGAATCTGGTAAAGTTTCAGGATACACAATTAATGCACAGAAGTCTCTTGCATTCCTATACACTAACAATGATAGATCAGAAATAGAAGTTAAGGAAACAATCCCATTCACCATTGCAACAAAAAGATTAAAATACCTAGGAATAAACCTACCTCAGGAGGTAAAAGACGTGTACTCAGAATACTATAAGACACTGATGAAGGAAATCAATGATGACACAAACAGATGGAGAGATATACCATATTCTTGGATAGGAAGGATCAGTATTGTGAAAATTACTATTCTACCCAAAGCAACCTACAGAGTCAGTGCAATCCCTATCAAATTACCAGTGGCATTTTTTACAGAACTAGAACCAAAAATCTTAAAATTTTTATGGAGATACAAAAGACCCCGAATAGCCAAAGCAGTCTTGAGGGAAAAAAACTGACCTGGAGGAATCAGGCTCCGTGACTTCAGACTATACTACAAAGCTACATAATCAAGACAGTATGGTACTGGCACAAAAACAAATATAGATCAATGGAACAGGATAGAAAGCCCAGAGATAAACACACACACATATGGTCACCTTAACTTTGATAAAGAAGGCAAGAACATACAATGTTGAAGACAGCCTCTTCAATAAGTGGTGCTGAGAAAACTGGACAGCTACATGTAAAAGAATGAAATTAGAACGCTCCCTAACACCATACACAAAAATAAACTTAAAATGGAGTAAAGACCTAAATGTGAGGCCAGACACTATAAAACTCTGAGAGGAAAACATAGGCAGAACACTGGATGACATACATCACACCAAGATTCTTTTTGACCCACCTCCTAGAGAAATGGAAATAAAAATAAACAAATGGGACCTAATGAAACTTAAAAGCTTTTGCACAGCAAAGGCAACCATAAACAAGACGAAAAGACAACCCTCAGAATGGGAGAATATATTTGCAAATGAAGCAACTGACAAAGGATTAGTCTCCAAAATTTACAAGCAGCTCTTGCAGCTCAATAACAAATAAGAAAACAACCCAATCCAAAAATGGGCAGACGACCTAAATAGACATTTCTCCAAAGAAGATATACGGATTGCCAACAAAAACATGAAAGGATGCTCAACATCTCTAATCATTAGAGAAATGCAGATCAAAACTACAATGAGGTATCACCTCACACCAGTCAGAATGGCCATCATCAAAAAATCTACAAACAATAAATGCTGGAGAGGGTGTGGAGAAAAGGCAATCCTCTTGCACTGTTGGTGGGAATGTAAATTGATACAGCCACTATGGAGAACAGTATGGAGGCTCCTCAAAAAACTAAAAATAGGGCTTCCCTGGTGGCGCAGTGGTTGAGAGTCCACCTGCCGATGCAGGGGACACGGGTTCATGCCCCAGTCTGGGAAGATCCCACATGCCGCAGAGCGGCTAGGCCCTTGAGCCATGGCCGCTGAGCCTGCGCGTCTGGAGCCTGTGCTCCGCAACGGGAGAGGCCACAACAGTGAGAGGCCTGCGTACCGCAAAAAAAAAAAAAACTAAAAATAGAATTACAATATGACCCAGCAATCCCACTACTGAGCATATAACTTGAGTAAACTATAATTCAAAAAGAGTCATGTACCACAATGTTCATTGCAGTACTATTTACAATAGCCAGGACATGGAAGCAACCTAAGTGTCCATTGACAGATGAATGGATAAAGAAGATGTGGCACATATATACAATGGAATATTACTCAGCCATAAAAAGAAACGAAATTGAGTTATTTGTAGTGAGGTGGATGGACCTAGAGACTATCATACAGAGCAAAGTAAGTCAGAATGAGAAAAACATATACCATATGCTAACACATATATATGGAATCTAAAAAGAAAAAAAAATCCAGTGGTTCTGAAGAACCTAGGGGCAGGACAGGAATAAAGATGCAGACATAGAGAATGGACTTGAGGACACGGGGAGGGGGAAGGGTAAGCTGGGACAAAGTGAGAGAGTGGCATGGACATATATACACTATCAAATGTAAAATAGATAGCTAGTGGGAAGCAGCTGCATGGCACGGGGAGATCAGGTCTGTGCTCTGTGTCCACCTAGTGGGGTGGGATAGGGAGTGTGCGAGGGAGAGACAAGAGAGAGGAGATATGAGGATATATGTATACATATAGCTGATTTGCTTTGTTATACAGCAGCAACTAACAGAACATTTTAAAGCAATTATACTCCAATAAAGATGTTTAAGAAAAAACCTTTGTACTACTAGAATGAAAGAAGAAACCTTTTGGATGTGATGGGGTTTTTTTTTGTTTTTTTTTTTAACATCTTTATTGCAGTATAATTGCTTTACAATGGTGTGTTAGTTTCTGCTTTATAACAAAGTGACTCAGTTATACATATACATATGTTCCCATATCTCTTCCCTCTTGCATCTCCCTCCCTCCCACTCTCCCTATCCCACCCCTCTAGGTGGTCACAAACCACCTAGCTGATCTCCCTGTGCTATGCGGCTGCTTCCCACTAGCTATCCATTTTACGTTTGGTAGTGTATATATGTCCATGCCACTCTCTCACTTTGTCACAGCTTACCCTTCCCCCTCCCCATATCCTCAAGTCCATGCTCTAGTAGGTCTGTGTCTTTATTCCCGTCTTACCCCTAGGTACTTCATGACCTTTTTTTTTTTTCTTAGATTCCATATATATGTGTTAGCATACGGTATTTGTTTTTCTCTTTTTGACTTACTTCACTCTGTATGACAGACTCTAGGTCCATCCACCTCACAGGATATGAAGTTTTTTTACACTGTAGATCCCAAGGAGATTCCTAGAGGGAAGCCTCAGGATAACCTGAGGCACATGGGTGGAAGTAATCAAATAAGGATCAATACTTCGATTACTCACTCAGTATTGCTACTGAGACAGGAAATAACCATTTATTCTGGCCTGAACTATCAGGTCCCAGCTGTCAAACAGGTCACAGTGTGCCAACTGACTGCTAATTCCGTAGCTAATGCAAAGTAATTTGGGCTCATAGAATGGTGTTTGCTGAAAATTTTTGGTTCTGGAATTTTTCTACAGATTGATCTTTGCAACCAGTGACTTCTGAGGCTACCATATTACAGACTATTGATGAAAAAAATACACAAAGCAAATCTGTGTACTTGCCATATTAAATATCACAGCTTTTAATCTGAAAATTGGCAAGAGTATGATTTGTATACATTATTTAATCACGATTGTGAGTGTTATAGTTAAAATTTATTCTTTTTTATTAAATTATAGTTATTTACAATATTAATTTCAAGCATACAACATATTGATTCTTTTTTTTGCGGTACTTTGGCCTCTCACTGTTGTGGCCTCTCCTCTTGCGGAGCACAGGCTCTGGACGCACAGGCTCAGCGGCCACGGCTCATGGGCCCAGCCACTCCGCGGCATGTGGGATCTTCCCAGACCGGGGCACGAACCCGTGTCCCCTGCATCGGCAGGTGCACTCTCAGCCACTGCGCCACCAGGGAAGCCCCTGATTCATTATTTTTGAAGAGTATACTAATTTTAAAGTTATTATAAAATATTGGCTATATTCCCTTGCTGTACAATATATCCTTGTATATTACTTATTTTATACATAGTAGTTTGTACCTCTTAACCCTTTGCCCCTCCCTCCATCCCTCTCTCCACTGCTAACCACTAGATTGTTCTCTATACTTGTGAGTCTGTTTCTGTCTTGTTATATTCATTCGTTTTGTTTTTTAGGTTTCACATGTAAGTGAGAACACAGAGTATTTGTCTTTCTCTGTCTGTCTTATCTCACTCAGCCTAATATTCTCCCAGTCCTTTCCTGTTGTTAAAAATGGCAAAATTTCATTCTTTTTTATGGCTGAGTAATATTCCGTTGTGTATATATTACATCTTCCTTATCCATTCATCTGTCGATGGACACTTAGTTGCTTGCATATCTTGGCTATTGCAAATAATGCTCTTATGAACATTGGGGTGCATGTGTCTTTCCAAATTAGTGTTTTTGTTTTCTTTTGCTATATACCCAGGAGTGAAATTGCTGGTTAATTGGTAGTTCTACTTTTAGTTTTCTGAGGAACCTCCATACTGTTTTCCACAGTGGCTGCACCAATTTACATTCCTGCCAGCAGTGTACTAGGGTTCCCTTTTCTCCACACCCTCTCCAGCATTTGTTATTTGTGGTGTTTTCGACAATAGCCATTCTGACAGGTGTAAGGTGATATCTCATTGTGGTTTTGATTTACATTTTCATGATGATTATCGATGTTGAGCATCTTCTCATGTGCCAGTGGGCCATCTGTATGTCTTCTTTGGAAAATGTCTATTCAGGTCTTCTGTCCATTTTTAATCAAGTTGTTTGTTTTTTGATATTGAGTCTTGTCTTGTTCCTTATTTTAGAGGAAAAGCTTTTAGCTTTTCATCATTGAGTATGATGTTAGCAGTTTGTCATAAACTGCCTGTATTATATAGAGATATAGTCCCTCTTTACCAACTTTGATGAGAATTTTCATCATGAATGGATGTTGAATTTTTTCAAAGGCTTTTTCTGTGCCTATTGATATGTTTATGTGATATTTGTCCTTCGTTTTGTTAACGTGTTAATACTTGTTGATTGTTATAGAGGGGATAGGTTACAATTTATTCTTAAAAAGAAAATTTTTAGAAAAATTTTGCTTTAGTGTTTATCTGTTATCATATTCGTTATATCTCTAACAATGTGGTGTCTCTTGACAAATAAGGACTTCATTTTACGGTTTAAATATGCCTCTGAAAATTGTGTACATATGTTTGTTGTTTTAGTTTTAAATCAACATTATTTAGGAGTAAAATTAAATACACTCATTTTAAGTGTAGTGTTTGATGAGTTTTGACAAATATATACACCTATGTAGGCACCACAATAATCAAGATATGAAAAATTTCCATCATCCCTAAGGCTTCTTAACAATATAGTCAGTGTGCTAAGAAGTTCGCAATATAAAGCCATCCTACTTAAGAAAGCAAGGGGGTGGCATCAGACCATGAGAGTATCAGAGAATTTTTGATCGGTTGTGTGTTCTCATTAATCAGTTAGAAGTGGTGTAAGCTTGATAAAGTCACGTAGCCCATCTGAGTATATTAGTGACTGATACGTATTAAACCCTAAATAAATTCTAATTATTGTTATTCACTTATGCAATGGAAAAATCTTTTTTGTCATTTATACAGTAGTAAATTAAGTAGAGCTCACCTGTAATTTTAAGGGTTCTGTGTTCAGAGCACATATTTTGGTTTTTGCATTATTCCTGTCTTATTTATCTCTATATAGTCGTAAATTCTTGTATTAACTTGTAGTATTTTGTATGATTGTTGCTATCCGTTGTTCAGTGGTACAGTCATGCTATAAACAGTCACAGTATCAGGATAAATACATACAATTTAGGCTTGATCTAAAAGATTAAAACAGTGCAAAATAAATTTTAAAACACCATAGTGCTTCAGTATGGCATAATGATATGCTTTAACAAATAAAATGGAAGTTTTTGAATCAAACTGATGCCAAGCATCTTAGCTCTTCAATATAATTAAGTGGTTTAAAACATATTTGATAGTCTTAGTCAATGTGTGTATATTGATGATATTATGATCTCACTTAGAGTTTATTGCTGAATCAATAGGTTGAGTTGGTTTTAGCTTGAATTAGTTCTTACCAACTAAATTTTCTTCCAAAGTATATATTTAAAAAGTGTTTCCTAAAAAAAAAAAAAAAAAAAAAGTGTTTCCTCTGCTTCTATTAAACAATGTTATAGAAAGCTCTTTTGTGCTTACTAGGAACTTCTATTTATTGAAACAATTACACTAAATTTAGAATTAGGGAGACAGATCTTAAATAATATCAATTATTGAAATATTCATTGTAACCATATAAATTCAGATGCAAATCCAGAACCTGTGACAGGTCGCCTTTTTCTCTGTACATCATTATGAGGACCACTCTGGGTACGAGTCTCAATCTAACTTTATCAGCTCTGTGTTCTTGGACAAGTTACACTACTTCTCTGTTCCTTGGTTTCTCTTTCTATAAAATGGACACAGTAATGATACCTCCCTTTTGGGGTTGTTAAGAGAATTAAATGAGTTAATACATGAGAAGCACTAAAATAGGGCCTGGTATGGGTATTATGCTTGCAAGTACTTATCAATATAAACTGAAATAAGTTTGCTCCTAATCTAAACATTCCCTGTGAAGTGAGTGGTCATGATTTCTAGCTCTGTATTGAAACTGCATATGACAACATACTACCCCAAGTCCTTTCAGCTCTGGAGCCCTGTGATTCTTCACTTGCAGCCTTTATCTCTGTGAACACAATTGCCTTCATTATTCAGGACACAGGCCTTGGTTGTTGGTAATTATTGCCCTCTATACCAGAGTTTTCAAAGGCACTGAGCCTAACATTGATTTGTTACCTGCAGGATTGAGCCTTGCTGATTCTTGCACAGGAATCTTGGGAAAGCAACCAAGTTTAAGACAAAAAGCAGACCTGTTTCACTGATTCATGCTTCAACATCCCAGGGCAAGGCAGAGACGTAATCTCTGGGTGATCTGCGTGTCTCAACACAGAGCCAGGGCACGATCACACAGAGAACTCCCTGAGCACTACAATTACCTGCATGCTTTATTGGATAAAGGGTCTTTAGGATACTTTCATGACCACAAACCAGAAAAAGGCCATGAGCAGTTCAAGTAAGAACTAGAAATGAGGTTATCAGAGAACTGTAAAAGTCTCCCCCTAGTTTCAAATTTTAAAAGAGTCATCTGGCACTAATAATGAATGACACCTCTGAGAGAGGGAAGGAGGCATATTTCCAGGGAATGCTTTCATGTCAGGATCATTTTGTCTGAGTGGAAAGTGATTTGCTGTGGGCCTTTACATAAATAGTTCCTGGGTCTCTGCCTCTGTATGTGACTCGGTTTGCTTTAATCTAAAGCAAAAAGGTAGTATTTATGAGGTTACAACTTCGTGCTAATCCTGTGGACCGTGAATTTGTTCACATTCTTTCATGTTAGAATTCCAGTGAAATGAAAAACAATGACAGTGAAACTGACATCTCAGTGAGTGCTGTGTCCCAGGTACTACTGCAAGCACTTTTCAGGTAGAGTTGAGACAGGCTGGGACCTGGGACCCTTTGCTGTAGTGCTGCAATGCTTGCACCTGGACAAACCTCCCCTCCAGCAACAAAATACAAAGAAACTATATGGGACTAAAAATAATTGCTTGCTTGTGCAGTTGGGGAAAATTATGGACAAAAAGATACAAAAGACCAGAAAACTCAACTGCCACTTCTTAAGAGCCAGGAGCAAAAACAGGGTGTTGGGAGCAAAAGCAGGGTACTGCGCATGCCCCCTGCACTTAACACCACCAGAGGGGTGGGCAGACGACCTAAGCTACCCCTCTGGCCCAACCCCTGGACACACCCCTACCCTCACCCCATATAAGGAGCAAGCTTGCCAGCCCCCCAGGGAGCAAGCAAGTAAGGGAACCTGTTGTTTGTTCTCGCTCCCCCCTGCTGCAGCAGGGACCCCAATAAAGCCTTGCCTGAATTTCTTGTCTGGCCTCTAGTCAATTTCTATTGATTGGGGAAGGCCAAGAACCCTGGTCATTATCAGAATGGTCAGCTCTTTCTGGCTTGTCAAGACTTTGCAGGTTTCAGCATGAAAGACACACATCCTGGGAACCCCCCCCCGATTCCAGGCAAAGTGGACTCTACTTAACAGGTATTATTTCACTTAATTACCAACCTCTTCCATTACCAATGAGCAACTGTTACTCTCTTTTGCCACTAAGGGAACTGAGATCCAGAGAGGTAAAGTCATTTTTTGAAGGTTCTAGAACCATTGACACATCCTACCAGTGGCTGAGTGGGAATTCAAACCCAGACAGTAGAGCTGACTCTCATTCTTCACCTAGGTTTAGGTATTGGACTAAGCACATAAGTTGCTGAAACAAACCCTTTTCACCAAAACTTGGCCTAGAACTTGGGTACTTCAATGCCTGTGGGTGTAAGGAGAGGAAGACAATTATTTCTATGCCATTCTTTGGTGACACCAAACCATATTGCAGACTCAATCTCAGAAATGCCTGTCAATGGGCATGAAGGAAGGACTTTTTGAGCCACCATAGAAAATTGATTAATGACTTGCAAAATTCTGCCAAAACAACACACCTGTACTGTACAGTCCTGTAGTGCCTTGCATAGTAACTACTTAAGGAACAGTGTTGAGTGTCTAGTTTGGGGAAAAAAACACTTCAGCAAAATGTGTTTTGTTTACATTAAGGTCCTTTTCCCCTTCTTATAAAAGCATGAAGAACTCTTTAGACAAATTATGATAAAATATCTGAAAACATCGAACCGTGTTTCGAATGGAAGTTACTATTTCCTGGGTATTATTGTGATATAAATGCCCTTTGATAGAGTTTTATTCCTTCTATCATTCACTACCTATATGAATTGCTAAATGTTCTGAGGAGAGTAGTATAATAGCTCCCAGATTTTCAAATTTAGAAAAGTGATCAAATAATAAAAAAGGGAGACAGGCAATGTGGTATTACCAACTTTTAAATTTATTAAACAATGATACTAAATAAAACACCTACTACTGGTAAATGATGATTACAAGCATATAGATCTAGTGGCACAAATTGTCTATCACTAGCACATTTGTTTTTCAAAATTTCATTTTAATACTAGACGGGCCGTCATCCTAGTTTAACACAAGAAAGTTTATCTCAACATATTACAAAAATAGGTGTTATGTTGGAAAAACAACTTGACTGCGCTGTAGCATCCCAGGCACTTGTTTTGGGTACCAGTGTGTCAGCGTTCAGTGCAACTGTGTTCAGTGCAACATGACACCAACTGCTCCAGAGTTCCCTTTTGTACCACAGTCATTGTAGAATTCCAGTTTCACATCCCTGTGTTGACAGAAATGGGAGCAGCGTATTTCATGCTGTTTCACTCAATTGAGATTTTTCTGGGCAAACAGAGATGCTGAGGAACCACAGCCCCCAAGCCAGCACCAAGAATGGAAGAAGCTGCGACAGGCTAGCATAGCACACCCCAGGCGCGGGTGGTCTCAGCTCAGGGTGCTTACCCCCCACCCAGAGCTCCCAACTCACCAGGAAGGAGCAGTTGGGGATGGATGTGAAAGGCATAGGTTGGGTCCAGAAAATGTTGTCGAGAATTGTCCACTAGCGTGGTGACTGGTGATTGGGAGACCTGAGTCACATCCTAGCTCTGCAGCCAAAGAGCTCCATGGCCCTGGCAACTCCCTTTACCCACTAAGCCTCAGGTGCCCCTATAATTGTATGACCTTCCAGAATCCTTCTGTTATAAAACGCACAGCTGTTTGATTTTCAGTTCTCCGAGATCCCCGCTTTCTGCTAATGAACAATACGTCCTAAAGCATTAATCAGCCTTGTTCATAGAGGTCATTTTGCAACCTGATGGAACACAGATGCCCTAAGCCTAAACCATGGTGATAAATAGAAAACAAACAAGCAAATCAAATGTCGAACAAATAAGGAAAGCATGTACTAAATACTGTATGCCAAAAAACAGTGGGGCAGATTGGAAACTTGTGGCTGGTTTTCCAAAGCAAGTACTATGGCCAGGACGTATCAGCACATAACACACACACACACAAACACACACACACACACACACACACACACACACACACACACACGGTGTCTGTATGCTTATGAGCACTTCTATATTTGGAGATAATTTCCTTGAGAGCAGGAATGGTTTCTTTTTCCAATCCCCAACATTTAGCTCAGTGACTGCCACATTCCCAGGGCCTAGTCACGATTTGTGGCATGAAATGTTGTTATCTGTTGGGGACTAAATTCCAGGTCCTGTGAATGCTTTTACATCTTAAATTCTTATTTTTACTCCTTAGGGCAGAGTGGGAAAAAATGGCTTTCTCCAGAACCAGACTTCACAGAATAATATTTGTTAATATCCCTATGGATATTAAAACTATAGGACCAACATTTTTATACCTGCAAAATACTGAGTAGGTATTTGGAAGGGTGTAGGTGAGGGTAAAACAAGAAAGAAATTCTTTTTATTTTTAATTTTTATTGGAGTATAGTTGATTTACAATGTTGTGTTAGTTTTAGGTGTACAGCAAAGTGAATCAGTTATTATATACATATATGTATCCATTCTTTTTCAGATTCTTTTCCCATATAGATTATTACAGAATATTGAGTAGAGTTCCCTGTGCTATACAGTCCTTTTTACTATCTATTTTATATATAGTAGTGTGTGTATGTTAATCCCAATCTCCTAAATTATCACTTCCCCCCACGTTTCCCCTTTGGTAACCATAAGTTTGATTTCAAGATCTGTGGGTCTGTTTCTGTTTTGTAAATAAGTTGATTTGTATCATTTTTTATTAGATTTCACATATAAGTGATATCATATGATATTTGTCTTTCTCTGTCTTACTTCACTTAGTATGATAATCTCTAGGTCCATACATGTTGCTGCAAATGGCATTATTTCATTCATTTTTACGGCTGAGCAATATTCTTAGAGGATGTTGTCATAGATACTTTCGAAAATCAGTGCCAGCTCCCCTCTCTGGGCTCTTTAAAATAAAAAGACAGTAAAGGCAAGCATTTCATTACGTCAGAAGAGAATAAATAGACAAAGGACACCTCCACCAACTTTTTAGTCTCTCTCCATATTGAATATTGAAACAACGTTCAATATTACCCACAATGGCCTCAGCCCCCAGCTTATGAGGGCTTTTGTTTTGTTTTCTCCAGATAGTCAAGGACATCAGGATTCCTCACTTTTTGAGAAGGCAGACAAAGCAGGTTTTGCACAAAAATTCTCTAAGAGGAAGTTTGCTGGCATTTCCATGCTTTTTCCTCCTTGGATGGAAAGTGATTGGCAGCGTGCCAATCTACAGCCTCATTTGAGATGGACTACTAGATAGGTACCTGGCTGTTCTTTTCTAGGCAGCTTAGACAGGAAATGCACAACTGTTTTTTGTTTTGGCTGTGTTGGGTCTTCATTGCTGCACACAGGCTTTCTCTAGTTGCGGCAAGCAGGGGCTACTCTTCATTGCGGTGTGCGGGCTTCACATTGCAGTGGCTTCTCTTGTTGCAGAGCACGGGCTCTAAGCGTGCAGGCTTCAGTAGTTGCAGCACACAGGCTCAGTAGTTGCGGGACATGGGCCTTAGGGCGTGCAGGCTTCAGTAGTTGTGGCGCATGGGCTTAGTTGGTCCACGGCACGTGGGATCTTCCCAAACCTGGGGTCGAACCCGTGTCTCCTGTACTGACAGGCAGATTCTTAACCACTGTGCCACCAAGGAAGTCCCATACACAACTGTTTTTCAGAAAGTTTCTCCTGAAGAGTCTGCAAGCATACCACAGTCAGGCTGTCACACAGGATATGACAATGGTGTGAACAAATCACGGTGTAACCCAAGTGCAAGAGCATCATGTGCTAATCCCCTTTGTTTACCCTGAAAAAGGAAAAAAATTGATTGTATAATGAGTGTTAAGGATATTTTGGGCAAACAAGGACAAATTGGGCCATTAGTCTTTCAGAGGAGATGTTTTCGGGATCCAGATGTGTTCGTTATGTTTACAAGTTATACATGTAGGCGAGACCTCAGACCAATGCAGGGATTTTCCTTTGTAAGGAGCTAATAGCCTTTAACTGCGATGTGTACAATATTTAGCTCCCTAAGAGGAAGCGTACCTCTTAGTTGAATCTTAACTTATTTCCCTCTCTGTTGCATCTCTCATTTACTGTAACCCTCAGGGGTGTGTGTGTGTTAGTCCTAAACAGACAAAGCATAGTCTTTCTTGCAATCTGTACCAATGGAAACAAACTCAGATGAGACAGGCCAGTGGCTTATCAGCTGCCTCCTGTTTTTAGAGTCCTGGACATGCCTTTATGATGGACAGCCTCCTAGAGTTTACTCTGTGATCTAGAATCAACCATTTCTGTAAAATTGACATCAAAGTTCAAATTTCTTGAAGCAACTGGAAAAAGGGAGCTCTGTGGTTCCAGGTATCAGCATGATGAACAATTAAGTTTTTCTGACACATAGAATGCCCTTAAGCCATTGTCAGTAACACAATGGATGAGTAAACTTCAAGTGTCGTGCAGAGAATTGAAAGCAGTCTAGCAGAGCCAGAGAGAAGGAACAGTGCCAGCTGTTGAGCCAAAATCATCGTTGATGTCCCACCAAATTATTTGACCTTTGCTTGATTTTCTGGAGGGGATCTAGGTTACAGTTTACAAAAACAGGTAGTAAATATGGGATGAAACAGAGAGAAACCTACACTGGCACTCTCCTTTTCAAGAAGTTCAAACCAAGGACTTAATATTGAACAGAAGAAATAAAGCTGGGTTCTTAGGGTTCTAAGAAGCCACTAAAATGCATGCAAAATTTTGAAAATAGGCTTGAGTGTACATTATTCTGGGAGAAATTTACATAGCCTGAAAATGTTTAAAGATTGTAAGGCAGTTTAATAGGTTCTTGGATATATAGCAACCCCATACGTGTAATCTTGCTGTTAATATGTTTATAGATGGGAAGAAATCTACATATTCATGCGGGTTCCACTGAAAGCTCTTTGAGTTCCTCCTGCTTCTCTTGCTTGCTAAAACAGAAGCCTTGGGACTATGGCAACTCTTGCAGGTACACCAAATTTAGCTCATCTCACTGTTTTACTTTCAACCCATTTGGAAGAGAAGTTTTAGTAGGTAGCACTGGCTTTTCAGCCATTTTCTCTGAAATACTTTTACTCCACTTAGTTAGGGAACACGCAGACTTAAAGCTTCCCCAGGAAGTAGATAAGCACTGGGCTGGCTTGCAGACAGGGCAGGTCTCTATATCTCTGGGTTGGCACAGCCTGGTGAAAATTGTTGAACTGCAGCATTTCCATCACAGTGCCAGCTCGATGGATGGCTAGACGCCAAGACTGCTATTTGGCAACAAGCGACCAGACAAGCAGCTGGTTATTGCAGTGAATCTGAGCAGCGTGCATGGGGCCCTGACTCTGGTGCCATACCCTCCAACCCAGTTAACAACTGAACCCTGGAGGTGTTTTCTGACTCCCTTCCCATCTCATCTTGGGATGGGCTTTGCCCTGGCAAGGGGTGTCTCCAGCAGTTTGCCCCTGCCTGGTCCTGAGCTGGGGCGTCTGGCTGGAGAAGTTGCTTACAGACTCCTGAAGGCTGAGGGAACACTGGGCAGCCGGGGCTGGCTCTGCGGGCGGGACTGGCCAGAGCATGATTTCACTAGAGGCTGGCAGGGAGAGGGCAGAGTCAATGTGAGCTGCTGGCATTCCACTCTAGCCAGGGGCAAAGAGGAGACAGCCTGCTGGCATCTGCCTTTGGCCCTGCTGGCATCTATTTTGAGCTGATTTTTGCGAAAAGTGCTAAGACTAAGGGACCTAGTGAGCAAACTTGTCGAGAGGGAATTTCCAGGAGGAGGAAAGGGAAGAGAAATTGGCCCAGAAGACACAGCCATGATCAAGGCATAGAGTGACATTAGCCATGGGTGAGCAGGATCTTACTAAATTTTCTCTGAGTTACTAAAGTGGAAAAAAAATCCCTTACTTGGGCTTTTGGACTCCCTCTTTCTGCCAGAACTTCTGGACCTTGAGACTAGTTTGATCTTAAGCTTTTGGAAGGGAGAAAGGACAGCTTTTCAGGATGCTCCAGCTTCCGGTAGGTGTTCCTCTCCTGGGGTCTGGCACCATCTGTAAGTCTGCTGCAGCTGCTGATGAATTTAAACTGATTGAGCTGGGCTCAGCATATCTGGAAAGCACTCATCCCTCTTTTTTATTGTTGGAGTGAGAGTGCAGAGAAAGGACTTTGGTAAGATGCTTTTCCCATTGTTCTCTAACCAACACCATTATATAGTTTGGAGCACTGTGCCCTCCATGGTGATTCCCTGGAACTCAGAGAACTATTCAGAATGGTTCAGGATGAAGCCTGACAACTGGAACATAGATATTGGGTAATTCTCAGTATCTTTCAAAGGCTGCCTGTGATTTCTCCTAGGGAAAGTTGAAGTACACTACAATGGTTGAAATTTCTAAAAATGTTGGCACAGAGGACCAAAGACTCCATTGTGTTTAATTTCTGGGATTCCCGCCCCACTACATAGGAAAGGTACCTATGGGATAATTTCTATGAAACTTGTCTTTTATTTGTAATATTTGGTCACTTTCTGGAGCCAGGCATATGACTAGTACGTCTATCACTTTATTGCATTTGTTTACTTTTATTTTTTGGAGTTTTGAATTTTATTTATTTTTTTGTACAGCAGGTTCTTATTAGTTATCCATTTTATACATATTAGTGTATATATTCAATCAAAATCTCATTTATTTACTTTTTTAATTGAAGTATAGATGATTTACAATGTTGTGTTAATTTCTGCTGTACAGCAAATTGATTCAGTTATATACGTGTATATATATATATACACACACATATATATACACACACACGTATACATATATACATTATTGTTCATATTCTTTTTTTTAACATCTTTATTGAAGTATAATTGCTTTACAATGGTGTGTTACTTTCTGCTTTATCACAAAGTGAATCAGTTATACATACGTCCCCATATCTCTTCCCTCTTGCGTCTCCCTCCCTCCCACCTTTCCTATTCCACCCTTGTAAGTGATCAGAAAGCACCGAGCTGATCTCCCTGTGCTATGCGGCTGCTTCCCACTAGCTATCTATTTTACATTTGGTAGTGTATATATATCCATGCCACTCTCTCACTTTGTCCCAGCTTACCATTCCCCCGCCCCATATCCTGAAGTCCATTCTCTAGTAGGTCTGCATCTTTATTCCCATCTTACCCCTAGATTCTTCATGACCATTTTTTTTTTCAGATTCCATATATATATGTTAGCAAACAGTATTTGTTTTTCTCTTTTTGACTGACTTCACTCTGTATGACAGACTCTAGGTCCATCCACCTCACTACAAATAACTCAATTTCATTTCTTTTTATGGCTGAGTAATATTCCATTGTATATATGCACCACATCTTCTTTACCCATTCATCTATTGACGGACACTTAGGTTGCTTCCATGTCCTGGCTTTTGTAAATAGAGCTGCAATGAACATTGTGATACATGACTCTTATTGAACTATGGTTTTCTCAGGTTATATGCCCAGTAGTGGGATTGCTGGGCCATATGGTAGTTCAATTTTTAGTTTTTTAAGGAACCTCCATACTGTTCTCCATAGTGGCTGTATCAATTTACATTCCCACCAACAGTGCAAGAGGGTTCCCTTTTCTCCACACCCTCTCCAGCATTTATTGTTTCTAGATTTTTTGATGTTGGCCACTTTGACCAGTGTGAGATGGTATCTCATTGTAGTTTTGATTTTCATTTCTCAAATGATTAATGATGTTGAGCATTCTTTCATGTGTTTGTTGGCAATCTGTATATCTTCTTTGAAGAAATGTCTATTTAGGTCGTCTGCCCATTATTGGATTGGGTTGTTTTCTTTTTTGTTATTGAGCTGCATGAGCTGCTTGTAAATTTTGGAGATTAATCCTTTGTCAGTTGCTTCATTAGCAAATATTTTCTCCCATTCTGAGGGTTGTCTTTTGGTCTTGTTTATGGTTTCTTTTGCTGTGCAAAAGCTTTGAAGTTTCATTAGGTCCCATTTGTTTATTTTTGTTTTTATTTCCATTTCTCTAGGAGGTGGATCAAAAAGGATTTTGCTGTGATTTATGTCATTGAGCGTTCTGCCTGTTTTCCTCTAAGAGTTTGATAGTGTCTGGCCTTACATTTAGTTTGATAGTGTCTGGCCTTACATTTAGGTCTTTAATCCATTTTGAGTTTCTTTTTATATATGGTGTTAGGGACTGTTCTAATTTCATTCTTTTACATGTAGCTGTCCAGTTTTCCCAGCACCACTTATTGAAGAGGCTGTCTTTTCTCCACTGTGTATTCTTGCCTCCTTTATCAAAGATAAGGTGACCATATGTGCATGGGTTTATCTCTGGGCTTTCTATCCTGTTTCATTGATCTATATTTCTGTTTTTGTGCCAGTCCCATACTGTCTTGATTACTGTAGCTTTGTAGTATAGTCTGAAGTCTGGGAGCCTGATTTCTCCAGCTCTGTTTTTCTTTCTCAAGATTGCTTTGCCTATTCGGGGTATTTTGTGTTTCCATACAAATGGTGAAATTTTTTTTGTTCTAGTTCTGTGAAAAAAGCCAGTGGTAGTTTGATCAGGATTGCATTGAATCTGTAGATTGCTTTGGGTAGTAGAGTCATTTTCACAATGTTGATTCTTCCAATCCAAGAACATGGTATATCTCTCCATCTACTTGTATCAACTTTAATATCTTTCATCAGTGTCTTATAATTTTCTGCATACAGGTCTTTTTTCTCCTTATATAGGTTTACTCCTAGATATTTTATTCTTTTTGTTGCAGTGGTTAATGGGAGTGTTTTCTTAATTTCACTTTCAGATTCTTCATCATTAGTGTATAGGAATGCCAGAGATTTCTGTGCATTAATTTTGTATCCTGCTACTTTACCAAATTCATTCATGAGCTCTAGTACTTTTCTGGTAGCATCTTTAGGAGTCTCTGTGTATAGTATCATGTCATCTGCAAACAGTGACAGCTCTACTTCTTCTTTTTCAATTTGGATTCCTTTTATTTCTTTTTCTTCTCTGATTGCTGTGGCTAAAACTTCCAAAACTATGTTGAATAACAGTGGTGAGAGTTGGCAACCTCTTCTTGTTCCTGATCTTAGTGGAAATGGTTTCAGTTTTTCATCATTGAGGACGATGTTGGCTGTGGGTTTGTCATATATGGCCTTTATTATGTTGAGGAAAGTTCCCTCTATGCCTACTTTATGCAGGGTTTTTATCATAAATGGGTGTTGAATTTTGTCGAAAGCTTTCTCTGCAACTATTGAGATGATCATATGGTTTTTCTCCTTCATTTAATTAATATGGTGTATCACGTTGATTGATTTGTGTATATTGAAGAATCTTGCATTTCCTGGATAAACCCCACTTGATCATAATGTATGATCCTTTTAGTGTGCTGTTGGATTCTGTTTGCTAGTATTTTGTTGAGGATTTTTGCATCTGTGTTCATCAGTGATATTGGCCTACAGTTTTCTTTCTTTGTGACATCTCTGTCTGGTTTAGTATCAGAGTGATTGTGGCCTTGTATAATGAGTTTGGGAGTGTTCCTCCCTCTGCTATATTTTGGAAGAGTTTGAGAAGGATAGGTGTTAGCTCTTCTCTAAATGTTTGACAGAATTTGCCTGTGAAGCCATCTGGTCCTGGACTTTTGTTTGTTGGAAGAAATTTCAATTTCAGTATTTGTGATTGGTTTGTTCATATTTTCTGTTTCTTCCTGGTTCAGTCTCGGAAGGTTGTGCATTTTTAAGAATTTGTCCATTTCTTCCAGGTTGTCCATTTTATTGGCATAGAGTTGCTGGTTGTATTCTCTCATGATCCTCTGTATTTCTGCAGTGTCAGTTGTTACTTCTCCTTTTTCATTTCTAATTCTATTGATTTGACTCTTCTCCCTTTTTTTCTTGATGAGTCTGGCTAATGATTTATCAATTTTGTTTATCTTCTCAGAGAACCAGCTTTTAGTTTTATTGATCTTTGCCATAGTTTCCTTTATTTCTTTTTCATTAATTTCTGATCTGATCTTTATGATTTCTTTCCTTCTGCTAACTTTGGGGGTTTTTTGTTCTTCTTTCTCTAATTGCTTTATGTGTAAGGTTAGGTTGTTTATTTGAGATGTTTCTTGTTTCTTAAGGTAGGATTGTATTACTATAAACTTCCCTCTTAGTAGTCTGCTTTAGCTGCATCCCATAGGTTTTGGGTCATTGTGTTTCATTGTCATTTGTTTCTAGGTATTTTTTGATTTCCTCTTTGATTTCTTCAGTGATCTCTTGGTTATTAATTAGTATATTGTTTAGCCTCCATATGTTTGTATTTTTTACAGATTTTTTCCTGTAATTGATATCTAGTCTCCTAGCATTGTGGTCAGAAAAGATAGTTGATATGATTTCAATTTTCTTAAATTTACCAGAGTTTGATTTATGACCCATTATATGCTCTATCCTGGAGAAAGTTCCATGAGCACTTGAGAAGAAAGTGTATTCTGTTGTTTATGTATGGAATATACTATAAATATCAATTAAGTCCATCTTGTTTAATGTATCATTTAAAGCTTGTGTTTCCTTATTTATTTTCATTTTGGATGATCTGGGTATGAGAAGCAAAGGAAAACTTTATATATATATATATATATATTTTTTTTTTTTTTGCGGTACGCGGGCCTCTCACTGTTGTGGCCTCTCCCGTTGTGGAGCACAGGCTCCGGACATGCAGGCTCAGTGGCCATGGCTCATGGGCCCAGCTGCTCTGCGGCATGTGGGATCTTCCCGGACCAGGGCACGAACCCATGTCCCCTGCATCGTCAGGCGGACTGTCCACCACTGCGCCACCAGGGAAGCCCCGAAAAGTTTATATTTTGATCAGAGAATGGAGAGGTGAGAGCGTGCACTCCCCTGTGGACTGTGGTCGGGGCTGCTGTGTTGGGATCCCGTCAGCATCAGCGGGAGGGAGGGGGCGGAGCTCCCAAGGGTCAGGTTGGCTGGAGCTCAGGCTCTATGTCATGGAGTCTGCAGGGGGCCCCGTGAGCTGAGGTGTCAGCCCAGCCATTTTGCACTAGGAAATCGGGTCTGAAGTGCCGGGTGTGGGACCTCTGCATGTGGAAACCTAGGAGCAAGTAAAATTAGACAAAGCACAAAGGAAAAACAAGGTTAGACTTTATTTTATTGCCCAGATTCTATTTTTATCTCCCAGGAATTTTTCATGGGCTTTGCTGGTGACACACCCCTCCTCTGCCTTTTGTCCCGTTCCTCATTCTTGGGGCGCTGTGGGTGCAGACCCCAGCGCGGTGTTAAAGTGGGGTGTTAAAGCCCCCTTATGATTGTGTTACTGTCGATTTCCCCTTTTATGGCTCTTAGTATTTGCCTTATGTATTGAGGTGCTCCTATGTTGGGTGCATAAATATTTACAATTGTTATATCTTCTTGATTTCATCCCTTGATCATTATGTAGTGTCCTTCTTTGTCTCTTGTAATAGTCTTTGTTTTAAAGTCTATTTTGTCTGATATGAGAATTGCTACTCCAGCTTTCTTTTGATTTCCATTTTCATGGAATATCTTTTTCCATCCCCTCACTTTCAGTCTGTATGTGTCCCTAGATCTGAATTTGGTCTCTTGTAGACAGCATATATACGGGTCTTGTTTTTATGTCCATTCAACCAGTTTGTGTCTTTTGGTTGGAGCATTTAATCCATTTACATTTAAGGTAATTATCGATATGTATGTCCTATTACCATTTTCTTAATTGTTTTGGGTTTGTTATTGTAGGTCTTTTCCTTCTTTTGTGTTTGCTGCTTAGAGAAGTTTCTTTAGCATTTGTTGTAAAGCTGGTTTGGTGGTGCTGAATTCTCTTAGCTTTTACTTGTCTGTACAGGTTTTAATTTCTCTGTCAAATCTGAATGAGATCCTTGCTGGGTAGAGTTTTCTTGGTTGTAGGTTTTTCCCCTTCACCACTTTAAATATGTCCTGCCACACCCTTCTGGCTTGCAGAGTTTCTGCTGAAAGATCAGCTTTTAACCTTATGGGGATTCCCTTGTATGTTATTTGTTGCTTTTCCCTTGTTGCTTTTAACATTTTTTCTTAATATTTAATTTTTCATAATTTGATTACTATGTGTCTTGGCGTGTTTCTGCTTGGATTTATCCTGTATGGGACTCTCTGTGCTTCCTGGACTTGATTAACTATTCACTTTCCCATATTAGGGAAGTTTTCAACTATAATCTCTTCAAATATTTTCTCAGTTCCTTTCTTTTTCTCTTCTTCTTCTTGGACCCCTATAATTTGAATGTTGGTGCGTTTAATGTTGTCCCAGAGATCTCTGAGACTGTCCTCAGTTCTTTTCAGTTTTTTTTCTTTATTCTGCTCTGCAGTATTTATTTCCACTATTTTATCTTCCAGGTCACTTATCCGTTCTTCTGCCTCTATTCTGCTCTTGATCCCTTGTAGAGAATTTTTTATTTCATTTTTATGTTGTTCATCACTGTTTGTTTGCCAAGATTTGGGATCATCTTTACTATCATTTTTCTGAATTATTTTTCTGGTAGACTGCCTATTTCCTCTTCATTTGTTAGGTCTGGTGGGTTTTTACCTTGCTCCTTCACCTACTGTGTGTTTCTCTGTCTTCTGATTTTGCTTATCTTACTGTGTTTGGGGTCTCCTTTTCGAGGGCTACAGGTTTGTAGTTACCATTGTTTTTGGTGTCTGCCCCAGTGGGTAAGGTTGGTTCAGGGGGTTGTGTAGGCTTCATGGTGCTGGTGACTAGTGTCTGTGTTCTGGTGTATGAGGCTGGTCTTGTCTTTTTGGTGGGCAGGTCCATGTCTGGTGGTGTGTTTTTGGGTGTCTGTGGCCTTATGATTTTAGGCAGCCTCTCTGCTAATGGGTGTGGTTGTGTTCCTGTCTTGCTAGTTGTTTGGTATAGGGTGTCCAGCACTGGAGCTTGCTTGTCATTGAGTAGAGCTGGGTCTTGGCGTAGAGATGGGGATCTCTGGGGGATTTTCACCATTTGATATTATGTGGAACTGGGAGGTCTCTTGTGGACCAATGTCCTGGACTTGGCTCTCCTACCTCAGAGGCACAGCCCTGATGCCTGGCTGGAGCACCAAGAGCTTGTCATCACGTGGCTTGGAATAAAAGGGAGAAAAAAAGAAAGAAGATGATAAAATAAAATAAATTTATTAAAATAAAAAAATAATTATTAAATTTTTTTAAAGTAATAAAGAAAAAAGAGAGCAACCAAACCAAAAAACAAATCCACCAATGATAACAAGTGCTAAAAACTATACTAAAAACAAACAAACAAACAAAAAACAGGCAGACAGAATCCTAGGACAAATGGTAAAAGCAAAGCTATACAGACAAAATCACACACAGAAGCATACATATACACACTCACAAAAAGAGAAAAAGGGGAAAAAATTTATATATCGTTGCTCCCAAAGTCCACCTCCTCAATTTGGGATGATTCGTTGTCTGTTCAGGTATTCCATAGATGCAGGGTACATCAAGTTGATTGTGGAGATTTAATCCTTTGCTCCTGAGGCTGCTGGGAGAGATTTCCCTTTCTCTTTGTTCGCACAGCTCCCGGGGCTCAGCTTTGGATTTGGCCCCGCCTCTGCGTGTAGGTCGCCTGAGGGCATCTGTTCTTCGCTAAGACAGGACGGGGTTAAAGGAGCAGCTGACTCGGGGGCTCTGGCTCACTCAGGCCAGGGGGAGGGAGGGGTATGGATGTGGGGCAAGCCTGCGGCTGCAGAGGCCAGCATGAAGTTGCACCAGCTTGCAGCGCGCCATGCGTTCTCCCGGGGAAGTTGTCCCTGGATCACGGGACCCTGGCAGTGGCGGGCTGCACAGGCTCCCGGGAGGGCAGGTGTGGATGGTGACCTGTGCTTGCACACAGGCTTCTTGGTGGCGGCAGCAGCAGCCTTAGCGTCTCATGCCTGTCTCTGGGGTCCGTGCTCATAGCTGCGGCTCACGCCCGTCTCTGGAGCTCCTTTAAGCAGCGCTCTTAATCCCCTCTCCTTGCGC
This sequence comes from Orcinus orca, assembly GCF_937001465.1. Taxonomy (NCBI): domain Eukaryota; kingdom Metazoa; phylum Chordata; class Mammalia; order Artiodactyla; family Delphinidae; genus Orcinus; species Orcinus orca. The sequence goes on along the minus strand of NC_064568.1, from coordinate 54,568,732 downwards.
ACCAGGAAACAAAGAGGCAAGAAAAAGTCTCTTGTCTCTTCAGCAGGTCCAGACTTTTTCCCGGACTCCCTCCCAGCTAGCCATGGTGTACCAACCCCTTCAGGCTGTGTTCACACCACCAACCCCAGTCCTCTCCCTGTGATCCGACCGAAGCCCGAGCCTCAGCTCCCAGCCTCCGCGCGCCCCACCCCGCCGGGTGAGCAGACAAGCCTCTCGGGCTAGTGAGTGCTGGTCGGCACCGATCCTCTGTGCGGGAATCTCTCCGCTTTGCTCTCCGCACCCCTGTGGCTGCGCTCTCCTCCACGGCTCTGAAGCTTCCCCCCCTCCGCCACCCACAGTCTCCGCCAGCGAAGGGGCTTCCTAGTGTGTGGAAACCTTTCCTCCTTCACAGCTCCCTCCCACTGGTGCAGGTCCAGTCCCTATTCTTTTGTCTCTGTTTATTCTTTTTTCTTTTGCCCTACCCAGGTACGTGGGGAGTTTCTTGCCTTTTGGGAAGTCTGAGGTCTTCTGCCAAAGTTCAGTAGGTGTTCTGTAGGAGCTCTTCCACATGTAGATGTATTTCTGATGTATTTGTGGGGAGGAAAGTGATCTCCTGTCTTACTCCTCCGCCATCTTGAAGCTCATCCGCCTCATATTCTTTTCTCTTATGGTTTATCACAGGATATTGAATATAGTTCCCTGTGCTATACAGTAGGAACTTGTTTTTTATCCATCCTATATATAATAGTTTGTATCTGCTAATCCCAGTCTCCCAATCCATCCCTCCATCACCCGCCCCCTTGGCAACCACAAGTCTGTTCTCTATGTCTGTGTGTCTATTTGTTTCATAGATAAGTTCATTTGTGTCATTTTTTAGATTCCGTATATAAGTGATATCATATGGTATTTATCTTTCTCTGTCTGACTTATTTCACTTGATATGATAATCTATAGTTGCATCCTTGTTTCTGCAAATGGTATTATTTCATTCTTTTTTATGATTGAGTAATATTCTATTGTCTATACGTACCACATCTTCTTTATTCATTCCTCTGTTGATGGACACTTAGGTTGTTTACATGTCTTGGCTACTGTGAATAGTGCTGTTGTGAACACAGGGGTGCATGTATCTTTTTGAATTAGAGTTTTGTCTGGATATATGCCCAAGAATGGGATTGCTGGATCATGTGGTAACTCTATTTCACCTTATTTATATGGTTGTCACATTTATTGCCCTGTGTTGTAATTCATTCCTTCCTATTGTCTCTCCCACTAGATGGTGAGCATGCTGAGGGGTGAACTGTCCCTTATCCATATTTGTATGCATTTTAATTTCGGCGACACTAAATTATATGGAGAAGTGAAATGACTGCCGTTTACAGCAAGACCTTCTTTATTCTCCAGATACAGAAGTATAGTTGATTCTTGTTATTTGCAGTAGTTATTCTATAAAGTTACTGTAAATACTGAATTAACAAATAGTGAACCATTGCTCCTAATAGAGAGATAGGTTTCTGCAAAACTCTGACTACAACATTTTTATCAACCAGTCAATACATAACCTTGTTTTGTGTGTTTCAAGACACCTGTTTAATATATATTGTTACATTAGCATTAAACTGGTGGCTAAAGCACTATAACTCAGACCTGAACAAATACACCTAACACATATTTTCTCCCTGAGGCACTGTCAAAATCCAGAAATAGCAAAATTAAAACTACCCAATCAGTGAAACAGTATTTAGGAAGAGTTGACTGTGCAAGTAAGAACAGTTTATGAATTGAGAACTTTCAAATTCAAAACTGGTAGGAAGCTCTGAGGCCTGACATGACAAGATGGCTTATAAAGTCACAATGAGGTTGTTGTGTAACCTTTACAGTGATGGGTTATTATGAAGGAGCGTTTCCAGAGGCAGGGGTTAGTTAACAGTGATGATCTTATACCACTTCTAGGAAGATGACTTAAGTGTCTTTTATGATTATCAGATGCATTTCCAAGAAATCACCTTAGTGATGTTTCACTCATGTTCATGAAATAAGCTAGATTTAGCTTGTGTCCATGGTTTAAATGGTTTTGTCGGCTTGGAAGATTTTCAATCCCTGTCTCCACGTTATTTTAACAGCACATGGTAGCCTTCTTGCACTCAGGAACAGTAGAGACCACTTCAGCACTAGGCTTGGGGGCCATTTTAAATAGAAGAAAAAAGAGACACAAACGTGTGAAAAATGTGCACTAAACAGACAGCCAAAAGGACACCTGTTTCCAGGATAAGCTGAAGCAAGAAGGCAGAGTGTGGCCCTGTTCAGCTTCAGCTGAGAACATGTGGGTCAGGAAACTCCATTTTCTCACCTCATTGAACATTTCCACAAACGACCAGGAAACCACTGTATAGGAGTTACCAATACATCTTAGTGAGTAAGTAAATTCACAAATACTGAATCTGTGAAGAGTGAGGATGGACTGTATTATATATCACTACTGTTTAATCTGATAGTCACCGTTTTGTTTAATCCAAATTGGGTGTGTGGTGGGATGTAGAATTAGAAAACTGTGGGTGTTTTATAAGTACTGATTAGGAAATTTTCATTCCAAGTAGGTTTTATTTTTTATTTATTTATCTTTTATTGAAGTCTAGTTGATTTACAATGTTGTGTTAATTTCTCCGGTACAGCAGAGTGATTCAGTTATACCTATATATATATATATTCTTTTTCATATTCTTTTCCATTATGGTTTATGCCAGGATATTGAATATAGTTCCCTGTGCTATACAGTAGGACCTTGTAGTTTATCTGTTCTCTATTCAGGGGTCCCCAAGCCCCAGGCTGCGGACCAGTACCAGTCCCCAGCCTGTTAGTCTGTGAAAGAACCCTTTCCTTCTTCTGAGTGTTCAGTATGATAGCAGTTCTCCTCCACGAAACTTTATTTTTTTTTTAAAAAAGTTTATTGAAGTACAGTTGATTTACAATGTTGTTAATTTCTGCTATACAACAAAGTGATTCAGTTATACATACATATATATATATATATATATATATATATATATATATATATATATATAATGGTTTGCATCTGCTAATCCCAAACTCCCAATCCTTCCCTCCCACACACCCTCTCCCCCTTGGCAACCACAAGTCTATTCTCTATGGCTGTAAGTCTGTTTCTGTGAAGTAGATTTTAATTTTTTTTATTTTATAATTAATATTTATTAATTAATTTATTTTTGGCCATGCCATGTGGCTTGCGGGATCTTAGTTCCCTGAACCCATATCCTCTACAGTGGAAGTGTGGAGTCCTAACCACTGGTATGCCAGGGAATTCCCAGATTTTATTTTTAAATAAGGCACTCGTTTTTATCGGAGTGTTTAATTCCTAAAGAAAACTGAGAGCATATAAAAACATGTGTTTTCCAGAAGACACTCCATACCCCCTATAATTTGCTCTAATCTAGAAGTGAATGCAATATTAACTAAAAATAAAGTATTGAATGCATAAGGACCCATCCCGAGCACAAATATCTGCACAATGGATTTTCAGTAGCAGCAATGAGTTTAACTCAGAATAGAATATAGATATGCATGTATTATTGATGATAATTAACTCTGGGGAACTTCTGTCTGCAATGTATCTGATCCACTATGTACCACTGGCTATAGTACATGCATCTTTTTATTCATCTTGGGTGGGATTATGAACAACACTGAAAGGATGTGTTCATTAAGACTCATAGGAAAGTAATGACCATTTTCATAGTAATAGATCTTTTTCTAATAGAAAAAAATGGATATTATACTTCCAAGGCATTATTCAAATATGTGTGCATGTGTAAGTATTTGAAGAAACTCAAAAAATTTAAACTTTGACATCTATAAATAAATACGTTCACTTAAAGAATGAAGTATTTGTGTATGGAAGGTGGTATAAGAAATACATGAAAAGACATCTGCCTGCTCTATGAGCACAGGAATTAAACAAGTATATATGAGTACAATGTGTGAAGGGCATCAAAAGACTCCTTGTTATAAAATAAATAAGTCCTGAAGGGACCAGTCATAAGCATTGAAATTCAAACTGTGATTAAAAATCTTCCAACAAACAAAAGCCCAGGACCAGATGGCTTCACAGGCGAATTCTGTCAAACATGTAGAGAAGAGCTAACACCTATCCTTCTCAAACTCTTCCAAAATATAGCAGAGGAAGGAATACTCCCAAACTCATTCTACGAGGCCACCGTCACTCTGACACCAAACCAGACAGAGATGTCACAAAGAAGGAAAACTACAGGCCAATATCACTGATGAACATAGATGTAAAAATCCTCAACAAAATACTAGCAAACAGAATCCAACAGCACACTAAAAGGATCATACATTATGATCAAGTGGGGTTTATCCAGGGAATGCAAGGATTCTTCAATATATGCAAATCAATCAACGTGATACACCATATCAACAAATTGAAGGAGAAAATCCATATGATCATCTCAATAGATGCAGAGAAAGCTTTTGACAAAATTCAACACCCATTTATGATAAAAACCCTGCAGAAAGTAGGCATAGAGGGAACTTACCTCAACATAATAAAGGCCATATATGACAAACCCACAGCCAACATCGTCCTCAATGATGAAAAACTGAAACCATTTCCACTAAGATCAGGAACAAGAAGAGGTTGCCCACTCTCACCACTGTTATTCAACATAGTTTTGGAAGTTTTAGCCACAGCAATCAGAGAAGAAAAAGAAATAAAAGGAATCCAAATTGAAAAAGAAGAAGTAGAGCTGTCACTGTTTGCAGATGACATGATACTACACACAGAGACTCCTAAAGATGCTACCAGAGAAGTACTAGAGCTCATCAATGAATTTGGTAAAGTAGCAGGATACAAAATTAATGCACAGAAATCGCTTGCATTCCTATATACTAATGATGAAAAATCTGAAAGTGAAATTAAGAAAACACTCCCATTAACCATTGCAACAAAAAGAATAAAATATCTAGGAATAAACCTATATAAGGAGACAAAATACCTGTATGCAGAAAATTATAAGACACTGATGAAAGAAATTAAAGTTGATACAAGTAGATGGAGAGATATACCATGTTCTTGGATTGGAAGAATCAACATTGTGAAAATGACTCTACTACCCAAAGCAATCTACAGATTCAATGCAATCCTGATCAAACTACCACTGGCTTTTTTCACAGAACTAGAACAAAAAAATTTCACCATTTGTATGGAAACACAAAAGACCCCGAATAGGCAAAGCAATCTTGAGAAAGAAAAACAGAGCTGGAGGAATCAGGCTCCCTGACTTCAGACTATACTACAAAGCTACAGTAATCAAGACAGTATGGGACTGACACAAAAACAGAAATATAGATCAATGAAACAGGATAGAAAGCCCAGAGATAAACCCACACACATCTGGTCACCTTATCTTTGATAAAGGAGGCAAGAATATGCAGTGGAGAAAAGACAGCCTCTTCAATAAGTGGTGCTGGGAAAACTGGACAGCTACGTGTAAAAGAATGAAATTAGAACAGTCCCTAACACCATATATAAAAAGAAACTCAAAATGGATTAAAGACCTAAATGTAAGGCCAGACACTATCAAACTCTTAGAGGAAAACATAGGCAGAATGCTCTATGACATAAATCACAGAAAGATCCTTTTTGACCCACCTCCTACAGAAATGGAAATAAACACCAAAATAAACAAATGGGACCTAATGCAACTTAAAAGCTTTTGCACAGCAAAGGAAACTATAAACAAGACCAAAAGACAACCCTCAGAATGGGAGAAAATATTTGCAAATGAAGCAACTGACAAAGGATTAGTCTCCAAAATTTACAAGCAGCTCATGCAGCTCAATAACAAAAAAGAAAACAACCCAATCCAAAAATGGACAGAAGACCTAAATAGACATTCCTCCAAAGAAGATATACAGATTGCCAACAAACACATGGAAGAATGCTCAACATCGTTAGAGAAATGAAAATCAAAACTACAATGAGATATCATCTCACACCGGTCAGAATGGCCATCACCAAAAAATCTAGAAACAATAAATGCTGGAGAGTGTGTGGAGAAAAGGGAACCCTCTTGCACTGTTGGTGGGAATGTAAATTGATACAGCCACTATGGAGAACAGTATGGAGGTTCCTTAAAAAACTACAAATAGGACTACCATACGACACAGCAATCCCACTACTGGGCATATACCCTGAGAAAACCATAATTCAAAGAGAGTCATGTACCAAAATGTTCATTGCAGCTCTATTTACAATAGCCAGGACATGGAAGCAACCGAAATATCCATCAACAGATGAATGGAAAAAGAAGATGTGGCACATATATACAATGGAATATTACTCAGCCCTAAAAAGAACGAAATTGAGTTATTTGTAGTGAAGTGGATAGACCTAGAGTCTGTCATACAGAGTGAAGTAAGTCAGAAGGAGAAAAACAAATACCATATGCTAACATATATATATGGAATCTAAGAAAAAAAATGTCATGAAGAACCTAGGGGTAAGACGGGAATAAAGATGCAGACGTACTAGAGAATGGACTTGAGGATACGGAGCGGGGAAGGGTAAGCTGGGACAAAGTGAGAGAGTGGCATGGACATATATACACTACCAAAATGGATAGCTAGTGGGAAGCAGCCGCATAGCACAGGGAGATCATCTCGGTGCTTTGTGACCACCTAGAGGTGTGGGATAGGGAGGGTGGGAGGGAGGGAGACGCAAGAGGGAAGAGATATGGGGACATATGTATATGTAAAACTGATTCACTTTGTCATAAAGCAGAAACTTACACACCATTGTAAAGCAATTATACTCTCATAAAGATGTTAAATAAATAGATAAATAAAAATAAAATGTATACACCCACCAAAAAAAAAGTCCTGAAGGTTCACAGCATTTAACTTTAGGTAATACCACTGTATTGAATGTTTGAAAGTTGCTCAGTTAGTAAATCTTCAAAGTTTTTATCACACACACACACACACCAAAGACAAGTATAGAAATAACTTTCATATGAGGGTAATCAGCTTTTGGGTGTGATAAAGACGCCACCACATGGAAGGACCTAGAAAGTCTCTTTTGAGACGGACCTCGCATGGACAGTGTTGTGAATGGGACGGCACAGAGCACACATGGAGTCACACCTCTGTCCAGGCTGACCCATGCGTGGGGAGCACAGGGCATGAGTTCCCACAGAGGTAAATTTAAGTCACTCAACCCCAGAATCTGGGAGCCATGCTTGACTCTGTCTTTCTCTACCTCCACATGCAGTCAGTTGCCAGGTCCTGCCACGTCTGCCTCCTGGATTTCTTCTGAGTTTGTTCATCCTTTGCTCCTGCATCCTTCCTACCACCGCTCTCATCCAGGTCCTGCTGTCTCTTATGGAAAGGCCTTCCTGAAGGGCCCTAACAAAGGCCCTTTGGCCTGTCCTCTGCACTGCAACTAGAATCAGCTTCACATTAGGTGACCCACATAAGGTCCAGTCTCAGCCCAGAGCCCTCAAGCCTTCCCACCACGCTTGCCTGCCATCAAGTCTTCTCAAGGTCAAGGAGCCCCCATTTCCTGTCTCAGCCTCGCTTCTGACCACTTGGCACCTTCACTCTCTATGTCAACATTAATGAACTTGCCTCAAGTCACTAAGACTTCCCTCCAGGTTTCTATACCTGCTGTTACCACTGCCTGGAGCACTCTCCCTTCCTCCTGCCTGGGTAACTCCTAGGCACCTGTTCAGGTGTCAGTCTATGCCAGTTCTTCTAGGAAGCCCTTCCCAACTCCTCTCAGATTAGACCAGATGGCCTTCTGAATTTCTCACAGAGCACCCTGTGCTTACATAGAATAAATACACAGTGTATTATAATTACATTGAAAAATCTTTGGCCTACTCTCCAACTAGATTGTAAGCTCCTCATAGATAAGGACTACATCTTATTTACCGTTCTATATTTTCCAGTGTAAATTGAATGAGTACAGTAATAGGTACACAGGCTAGGGAAGATTTTTGGAGGAAGGACAGATACATAGCCAGAGATAAACACATTTATCTGTGTAATGTATATTTATACACTCATGGTTCATGGTTACTCATGGTTAATTAAAAATCTTGACAGGACAAAGGCAGAAGAGCTTTCATTTAAATGTTTTTTCCAAATATATACATTGAGTATTGACTGTCTTTTTTGAGTCCTTGGGTGGAAAGGGGTTAGGTGGGATGAATATTAGCACCATACTCTAAGCTAAGCATAGCGTATTTTATAACATCTCAAATAGTTAGGGCTATGTCTTATTTTATTCAACTTCCTTAAAATGTTTCTCTGTAATTAATTAATTTCCCTATTACATCATGATGTGAGGGATCCTGGTGAAGTGAACAGAGCGACACAATCAGGAGATTGTGTTCCTGAGCCTGTTGCCTTGGATAAGTTATTTTGACTCTCTGGGGGAAAAGAGCTGCTGGGATGAGTTGATCAGAACTTGCAAGTCATTTATTCCCACAGACAAGTGAGTTATTAACACTCTTTTATGTGCAGGGCACTTTCCAAGGTCCAGTGATAAACACACATCATCTTTTCTTGAGGAAGTAAAATTGACAGGGTTAGTTTGCTTGGCTGAAAACTTCACTACTGTCCCTCCCCACCTTGGTTTTCCAGCCCCAAAGCACACGGTATCATGAGATACTATTAGCAGGAGGAGTACTTCTCATCAGCAGTGCCATCAGGCAGAGCATGTCTGGAATTTGAAGACTTGATTTGTACTGTCTTTTGAAGACTTGATTTGTACTGTCTTTTTGTCCTACTGCCAGCTGAACAATCACATAAGCATATAACATTCGCCTACAATAATGATGGCATTATTTGTCACCTACCTGCTTAATATGTCATAAAGACAAATTATATTCTTCTTTTAAACCATCTTCTTGCTTCTTAGGAATCGGTGCTTATTATCATGAAAGATATTCATTCCTTCAGTCTTTATCTCACTTAGCAAACTCTGACTAATTGCCAGCTATGTTTAAGCTGCTGTGATAGGTGCTGAGAATAAAAAGCCTTTAGAGCAAAGACTCAGTCCATGAGGACCTTACAGGTGAGTGGGGAGACCAGGAAAGGAAATGATCACAGCAGTGTGCTAACTGCTAAGTGCATGACTTCTAAATTAAAACATTTCAGCTTTCGGTGCATTTCTGTTATGCAGGCCCTTTGAGAAAGTGCAGATAGAAAAATTAGACCATAAATGTGCTAGTGTGAAGCAAGGATCCAGAATTAAGAGAACCATAGAATCATAGACTTAGAGTGGGCACTAAAACACAAGTCCAAACTATTTTCTAAGGCTTGAGTTCCATCTAAAACCCAGGTGCCGAGAGGTTCCCTAGCTTACCTTGAATATTTATAATGAGATGGACTCCCCACCTTTTGATGTATTTCATGTCACTGTTGATCAGCTCTCATTGTTTATGAGGTATTTTTTGGTAACAACTAAAAATACATCTTGCCATACAGAGCAAAGCTAATTCTCTTCAGGGTAACAGCCTTGAAAATATAACAAGGTAACTGTCAGTGCCCTTGGGTCTTTTCTCCAGGCTAAATAAAATCAATACACTATTGGTAGAAGTCTGTTAACCATCCCAAAGTCTTTTCTGAATATAAAAGGTAGAACAGTATTTTTCAGTGTGCCAGTTACAATTCATGGCTGTTGAGATCAGTCTGACGGGTAAGAATTAGAGTAGAATAGAATAAAATACAAAATGTCAGAGTGTTTTACACATAGTAAGGCTAACTATTGTTTCATGGAAGGTTTATTTCAGGTGTGTGTGCATGTCTGTGTTTCTGTATGCCAGTGTTTATATATATACTGAATCCCATATTAAAATTATTTCTTTTTTTAATTGAAGTACAGTTGATTTACAATGTTGTATTAATTTCTGCTGTACAGCAAAGGGATTCAGTTATACATATATATATGTACATCCTTTTTCATATTCTTTTCCATTATGGTTTATTACAGGATATTGAATATAGTTTCCTGTGCTATACAGTAGGACCTTGTTATTTATTCATCCTGTATATACTAGTTTGCATCTGCTAATCCCAAACTCCCAATCCTTGCCTCCCCCTCCCCCCTCCCCCTTGTCAACCACCAGTCTGTTTTCTATGTCTGTGTCTGTTTCTGTTTTGTAGATAAGTTCATTTGTGTCATATTTTAGATTCCACATATAAGTGATATCATATGGTAGTAAAATTATTTCTTAATGTGAATCACAATAAATAAATTGAATTAAATTAAAATAAAACCATTGATACTTCACACCTCAGGAGACTTCACATACTTTATTTATTTATTTATTTTTTAACATCTTTATCGGAGTATAATTGCTTTACAATGTTGTGTTAGTTTCTGCTGTATAACAAAGTGAATCAGCTATACATATACATATATCCCCATATCCCCTCCCTCTTGTGTCTCCCGCCCACCCTCCCTTTCACCCCTCTAGGTGGTCACAAAGCATTGAGCTGATCTCCCTGTGCTATGCAGCTGCTTCCCACTAGCTTCACATACTTTAAATAAGGATTTCTGGAAGTCAATGTGCATAAGACTCACCTGGAACGTTCGTTAAAAACAGATTATGTTCCATTCCCCTCCTCCCTCTTCTCCAGATTCTGATTTGAAGTGTCTTGGGTGGGATGAGTTGCATTGCAATTTTAATATGAATTCCATTTTTATAAGCTCCTGGGTTCTGCCACTGCTGATCTATGGAGACCATCCTCAGTCCCACTGCCCTTAGTGGCACTTAACTAACTTACAGGAGAACTAAGTGAGGGTCCGACTGTGTCAGTCTATAGAGTTAATGTGCAGTACCACTTAATTTCTTTTATATTTTAAAATCAAACTAAATAGAAATTATTAATAGTTTCTTCTCACAGCCCACTTCGGAGACAGTTGGAGAATTGGGAATAGTGCTTGCAAGGGAGACCAGGGTTAGAGACATAAACTCAAGAAGGCAGTTTCTTCTTGGAGAGAAGCATGTCTGATTCTGAGCAGTCAACTCATTTATACTGGCTGAGCTCAGCAAGGGTCAGACCCATCTTAGTTCCCTTAACACATCTTCCCTGAACTGTCCTTACATCGTCTAGGGAGAAAGATGGGTTCAGTGGGCTCAGCCTTCTTTTATGATCTCAACATTGGTTCTACTTTTCCAGTCCAAAAGCAAGTTTCCTTAATAGAAATCCCCAGTGCAAAGTAGCCAGAAATTGTGCTTCTTATTTGTCATTTCCAACTGGACACTAAGTTTCAAGTGGATGTCCTGTCTTGATTTTCTCATTTTGTTGCTGTTTCACCTGAACATGCAGTTTTCTTTTCTTCCTTTCTTGCATTTCTTGTTGTATCTTAGAATTATCTGAAGACTCCCTTTGAGAACACTCATCATATAGGTTTTCAGTCTTGAGGGATTTCCCCACCCTCTAAAGCTGTCTCTGTCTTCAGAGACCCATGCTTCAGCATCATGCCCATGCCTTTCTTTTTACTGTCTTCTTGTCTCCCTTCCTGAAACCCAGAGCCTCACTTGGCTTTACCTGTTCCTGTGGCCCCTCTCTCCAAGACTCTCCTATCATGCAGACAATAACGGCAACAACAACAACAAAATGGCACCCCTAGTTTCACACAATTCCCCAAAAGTGTTGAAAAAGTCTAACAATTGCAAAAAGAAGCTTTGATACACACAGATTGGAAGAGTGTACATCTTAGTAATATTGCAGCATTGTGTGTGAGGACCTCTGGAAGTGTGGAGGTAGGAGTGGGAAGTGATCTTCTCTGTGTGAGATACTCATGAGTCTTTAATATTTTGCATTGACAAGAAGTCTAAATATAAAAAGGGAGTCTAACATTTTGAGTTTAAATCTGCCCCTTTTTAGCCTTGTTAATTTGGGGCAAGTTACTTCATTTTCTGAGTCTCTATTTCTTTCTCTTTAGTGTGGATGATAATACATCATGAAGTAGAGTGATTTAAATGCATGATCAAAAATAAAGAATTACCCTCATGGAAGATTCTGTCCTAATTACCACTGTTAATCTGATTCCTGAGTTACAGCTTCATTTGTTAAGTCCCATTTCTCTACAGACCCTTTCTCAAGGGTGTTGACATCTCCTTTTAGGAGAGGCTGTCTTGAGGCTATGACATTTCTTCATTTCCTATTGTTTGTCAATTCAAATTTTTTTTTTAATTAAAATATAGTTGATTTACAATGCTGTGTTAGTTTCAGGTATATAGCAAAGTGATTCAGTTTTATATATATTCAGATTCTTTTTCACTACAGGTTGTTACAAAATATCGAGTATAGTTCTCTGTGCTATACAGTAGATCCTTTGTGTTCACCTATTTTATGTATAGTAGTTTGTATCTGTTAATCCCAAACTCCTAATTTATCCCACCTCCTTTCACCTTTGGTAACCACAAGTTTGTTTTCTACGTCTGTGAGTCTGTTCCTGTTTTGTACATTTGTATTATTTTTTAGATTCCACATATAAGTGATATAATATGACATGTCTTTCTCTGACTTACTTCACTTAGTATGATAATCTCTAGGCCCATCCGTGTTTGTGCCAATGGCATTATTTCATTCATTTGTGGCTGAGTAATATTCCATTGTATATATGTACCACATCTTCTTTATCCATTCATCTGTCAATGGACATTTTGGTTACTTCCATGTTTTGGTTATTGTTAACAGTGCTGCAGTGAACATTGGGATGCATGTATCTTTTTGAATTATAGTTTTTGTCTTTTCCAGATATTTAATGATAAATCACTGGTTACTTGCTTGCATGTATACTATTATATATCACCTCCTAATTGGATGGCATTACATATTCTCATTTACTTCTATTGTCCATTTATTCAGCTTTCTGGGCAGTCGGGGCCACATTGTTGGCAGTTACCTGTCTTCAGCCTCAGAGCTGCACCTCACTTTCCTTGTTTTTTTTTTTGTTTGTTTGTTTTTTTAAACATTTAATTTTATTAATTTTTGGCTGTGTTGGGTCTTCGTTGCTGCATGCGGGCTTTCTCTAGCTGTGCCGAGTGGGGGCTACTGTTCGTTGTGGTGTTCGGGCTTCTTTTGTTGTGGACCATGGGCTCTAGGCATGCGTGCTTTGGTAGTTGTGGCACACGGGCTCAGTAGTTGTGGCTCACCGGCTTAGTTGCTTCACGGCATGTGGGATCTTCCTGGACCAGGGCTCGAACCCATGTCCCCTACATTGACAGGCAGATTCTTAACTACTGCGCCACCAGGGAAGTCCCTCCTTGATTCTGAAATGTCAGCTCTGGGACAAAGCCACTGGCTCTGCTTTCCCGAATATACTCAGCCCTTACAGTGAATGTAGCACTTACTTTACCCCAGCTTTTCCTTTAGCAGTTTCAATGAAGCTATTTTTTGATGCTGTGCCAAATGTGTATTCATAGATTGCAGCCATGGCTAGGCTGTTGGGAATGATAAATCCGTAAGCTAAGAGGATGGATTGTGCCCATCAGGGCTCTTACTTATGGCTTTTTCTTAGAAACACAAAATGGCTTAAGAAAACTAAGAGTGGAATTGCAAAATTCAACCTATTTTTTGTTTTTTCAGATAGCTACAGTGTTTTAGACACAGAGCTCAGTCACCGATTCAACAAAATCTTAGTAAGTGCTCATTATGTGACTGGTGCTATGCTAGGTATTGGGGTATCAAAGGGCAGCAGAATAGATATGATAATGTCCTTATGAATCTGTAAGTGTAATGAAGGGAGTGAACATGAAACCACCAAAAGCTGTAGAAGAAAAGTACAGGGTATTGTGAGAGTTGATGTTAAAGGGACTTGATTTAAGCTGCAGAGGAGAGGAACCTCGAGGAAAGGCTTTCAGAACAAGGAGACATGTGGGTGATTTGTGTTTCCAGAGCTCCTATGTGGTAAATCACAGTGTGTTAACATTTCACCTGCATTTAGGTAAACGTTTGGGCATCTTTGGTATTTTGATCAAGAACCAAGGAACACATGTACTTACTTCGTATCACTTAACATTAGCAAAGTCAAATGGTGAATGTGCCACTTTTCCATAGCCCTGCCTGCCTGGGAAATGCCTTTCCAACATGGAGCTTAAATGTGTAGGAATGTAGCTTTGATGTGGTCGGGGTTAACATATTGGAATTCTAGAATCGTTCTTCATAGACCAGTTTCTTCCCAGGCCTGGAATCTCACCGTTGCTCCCTTGGAAATAGTGCTGAGTCCTATGAGCACAATTCTCTCAGGGACCTTTGGTTACAGAAAGGTTACAGGCCCACTTGTCAAAATACCAAAATTCCAGGATTCTGTGTTTGTAGTTAGTAAAAGAACAGCCTGAAAGAGGAAGTGCTCTTGGTTCACAGAGGGGCCTCTGGGCACTAGTCTTGGCCATTGCAGCCAGAACACCGAGCCTTATTCCAGGGCAAAGTATGTGGAGTGGACACCTCATTACCTAGAAATCCTCTGTGGTGAGGACTCTGTACATCTGCCTCCTTTGCTCCCTAACCCAGCTCCCAAGTGTTCTTTTATTCACATATTACATTAAACTATCTTGTGGAACTTAGATGAGTAAAATAAGAAGACAGCGTATATCCTGTTGGCTTTTGTATTCTTAGGAGACTAGATGCAGCCACACCTGCATTCCACCCATCAAAGTACAAAGTGCAGCCAGCCAGGTCCCCTCAGTGACTGTGACGCATTTCCAACATAATGCATAATTGTCTTCGAGACCTTCCGCATCTGTCGTGATCTTGTTTTTCCTTCGAAACCTGCAGTCCTGAAACAATTTAATGTGAAAACGGACCACAGCTCAGTGGAAAGTCAGCCTGGCCACTACCTGGGGCTCTAAGGGTTTCTCAGATATAAAGAACTCTAAGATGAAGGAAGTCAAGTACATCTGTGGCTGCAGCCAGTGAGGATGGCGGACAGGAGGGGAGGCCCCGTCTATCAGGGTGAGTGGCCACGTGCAGGGCGTCTGTCTGGTTCAAGATTGTCACAAGGGCCATTTGCTCAAGACAGCTGAGTTTAGACTGAGGGTCGCTCTCCTCCTCTGCTTTGCCGCACCCCCAACCCCTCCTTTAAATGATCAAATTTGGTCTTTATCAGCCTGCCTAGGCTCTCAAGTGAGTTGTTCAAGCCATGGTTAACTCTCAGCTGAACTAGAAGCAAGCTAAAGCCAGGACCCTGAAACTTTAAAAAAATTTTTTTCCCCGAATGTCTTCTATGGCACTTGTTGTACTTAACAGGCACCAAGTAAATGTCTGGCTGATGGATTGAGCTCTCTGTGACTGCCGGGTCCACGAGGCTTTCAGTGAATATCACGGGTTGAATGTTGTTTGTCAGAAAAACAAATGAACAAACAAAAACAAACACAGCTCTGAGGTTCAGCTCAAGTTTACTTCCTCTGGGAAGGAAGCTTGTGAGACTCATCTTCCACTGCTCACCCCACCCATCCCTGGCTCACAGCAGAGGTGTGTCCTTTCTCATCCACATTCCTCGTGATGTCGTAGTGTGGATGCTTGAATCACAGCCACTTGATACCCCTGACACTGTATTGGATGGATTTATTTTCATGTCTCTGATGCCGCATTAGTCAGTGAGCACTTTGGAGACAGAGCTTACACTTGATCCATCTCTCTAGTCCCAGGACAGTGATTGGAACACAGAAGCAGCCGGATATATAGTTATAAAATCCATACCTGAATAGTAAATAATAAACATGACAGTGATAAACACCTTCATTTACCTGTCTAGCTCAATCTCATTTCTCTAAAAGGGTGTGCCAGGTCCACAAAACAAGGCAGATAACAATGAAGGGTTTTCAAGGCAGGAAATGGAAAATGAAAGTCTGGCTTCTTCTTTTCCTGCTTTCTGAAAAGCCACAGCACAAGTCACGTGAATAAAAGACATAAATGTCAGCGAATGGATTTATTGGTGGTAAGCATTCCAGCTTCTCAGTGCAATGCGCCAGCATTAGTAGTTGGGCAATATATTTCAATGACTGCTTCTAGCATACAAGTGTATATTTAGAGATGGGAACACAATAGCACTTAAATAATTAATAATAAATAATTAATATATTACTCCAGAGAGATTGCTTCTATTATTTCTGCCATATTGGTGGACTCCATTTATCTTTTCAAAAGGCTTTATGGGACTTAAGAATCCACCTGCCAATGCAGGGGACATGGGTTTGAGCTCTGGTCTGGGAAGATCCCACATGCCGCAGAGCAACTAAGCCCATGCACCACAACTGCTGAGCCTGCGCTCAACTCTTGAGCCTGCGTGCCACAACTACTGAGCTCACGCGCCAAAGCCCGTGCTCCACAACAAGAGAAGCCACTGCAATGAGAAGCACACGCAACACAATGAAGAGCAGCCCCTGCTCACTGCAACGAGAGAAAGCCTGCGCCCAGCAGTGAAGACCCAATGCAGCCAAAAAACAAATAAATTTATTAAAAAAAAAAAAAAAAAAGGCTTTACGATTTGGGACCAGCATAGAGGGAAATGTGCATTTCCTTTGAAACATTTTTTTTTCCTGCATATCTAGTGAGACCCCTTTTAGAAACACACACTTTGTATTTGTAAGTTCAGGTATCTATATGGTGAACATTTTCTTTAATTGGAATACTTTATGTAAAGTCCTCAAAAAGGTGTGTTCAAAGACAGAAAGCCTTGCTATTCAGAGGATTGACTTTTCCAAACCGACTCATTCATATTATTGACTTTTTAAAGTGAAGATTCCCTAAGTATTTGTTCAGCCCTGCAGATTCTGAAATCACAGGAAGAGTGCTGTACATATATGCTTTGTGATTTTACGTCTTGAATTCCGTCCTAATTCAGGTCTGGGCATATTTTGGTGGAGTTGACTAGGAGAGAAAGATTTGGTCGCTCTGGTTTGCCCTGGGCCATCTGAACAGCTGTGTCAGCAGCAGGTCCTGGAAACACTGGGCTCACTGAATTTTGGATGTCATTCAAGAAGCAGTGTGACTCCATGGCAGGATCTCACTCACTGCCTGTTAACTGTTCCTCTGTGGGCACTCTGGAAGTCAAAATTCAATAGGAAGGCCACTTGAGAAATGCTTTTAATGAACTATACAAGTCAGTCGTCTGAAGAGAAGGCCGGTTCTGATACAGCAATGACACACGTTTCCTCACACCGATGCCAATTACAGGCCATAGGTATATGACAAGAAGGGGACACAGCTGTTGCAACCACAGCTGAATTATAGCGACTGACAGAAAACACACCTGGAAGTGGGTGTTTTCTCTGTGAAAAGCAGAGTGCAGCCTCCCATGCTCCACAACACCCTTTTCAAGTGTCCTTTCCATGAACTCTCCAGATGCTTTTATTTTCAATCATTGTTTTGAATTCACCAACCTAGTGATTGTTTGATTATCCTTTTTTCTTTTTTTTGGCTTCCTTTTGGAGGATGAAATATTTAAGACTATTTTTTTTTTTTTTTTTTAGATCATGCATTTGCACAACTTTTGAATTCTTTGGAAATAAAATTACTCTTAATGAAACATCTGAAAACATGAACAGTGAACAAGCAGAGTTCTCCAGAATAATGGTGCTATTGTTAGGTGATTGAATACTTGGGAGATTAATATCATGGTGTACTGGCATGTTGGTTAATTCTAGCCATAATTTAACAGTAAAACCTACTTAGGAAGGCAGGAGGCTGAACAGCTTGTCAGACACACACACACACATACACACACACACACACGGAGCTCACACAATGACAAATTAATCACTGTTTATACACAGACAGTGTTGGCCTTATTTTTTTCATAATCTGTGATTTAGGTAATAACGGCACTGTAATTTTAACTCTCTGTGCAGTTTGAATGTTGCTTAATTGTTTTATTACCATTGTATTTAGTGATACTAATGCAGGGTGCCAGCGGAATTTGGCTCTGTGTCCCTAAGTCTTTATTTACATAAGGCTGGCATTGATTTAGACTTGATAACACAGATCCCATTGCTACTAGATTACTCTCAAATTGTTTGACCAAAGGCTATGGGGACATTTTAGGCCAAGTGAAATATAATTAAATTTCTGAAGAGTTTTCACATTCTCTAAGCTGGGATTTTCTTTTCTTTACAAGTTTTACAAATTTCCCCAGATGAGACCAAAGTGCCTTTTGCTGCAATTTTGACATGAGTTGTCTGCATGTATTAGCTATAGACTATGAGTACATGGCAGATGACAGTGTACAAAACCTTGCAAAAGGAGAAGAAAACCAGAGCCTCAAATAAAGTTCAAATCTACCTTTTTCAACTAGTCAGCTTTGGCAAAGGCAGAGTTTTGGTAACTGGAAAAGTTACCTTGAGTCTTAATAGAAAGTTAATTTCTTTTAACTCCTAGGTTAAACAAAAATGCATGGAATTTCATGACTTTTGTGTGTGGATGTCATTAAACTGTGTGTTAACGACAGTGATGTGTATATGAAATCCTTGGGGATCTAGTTAAAATGCAGATTCTGATTCAGTAGATCTGGAGCTGGGCCTCATGTTCTGCATTTTTAAAAAGCTGAAGGTGATGTCTGTGCCGTGTTCCATAGACTGTACTTTGAACAGCAAGGTCACAAGTCAGGAGAATTAAGCATGTGACATCTTTTGTAGGTGAAGAATTAGGCTTCAAAAATATGTACAGGTGTGAGACTATTAACTTAAGGAACTGAGAGTCTAGTAGGGCTTTTATCAAGGGAGAGGAATAAATATTGTTTTACCTCTTTGCCTTTTAGCTAAAGTTTAACCTTTCAAGGAATGCTATGCATACCTTCAGCTATTTTGTTTCTCTACATTAATGTGGCCTCGTACCTGTATAATACAGAAATAGGTATGACAGTGGAAGCGACTTGAGGGTCATAAAAGATCCCATAAATTGGGTTGCTTTTGCTGAGTTTTTATTTTAAAATGAGCTTGAGTCGGCCAGCAGTCTGCATGCTACGTTGTTGATGTTCTTGAAATTTTCCATCCTTCAGAAGGGAGGGGTGGACCAGAAATCTGCATGTTCTTTGGCTTCTGTGGTGCCAGATGCCCCAGAAGGCTTGTGGCTTGATAAAACATAAGCTTGTTTAGATAACCACACACAAGACCCATGTGTTACGTCCCGAAGCCTTGGCTTTTTATATGGCATTACACTTGGAAAACATCACGTGGCATTAACCTAATCTGGAATAACCTAAATGGCTGATCCTGAGAACTGGGTGAAATACAGTAACTTTGTAGGACTTGGGTTTTGGGCTTTTCAGTATAGAAAGTACTTTAATAGCTTATGTAATATTTGAGAGATGACTGGAAATAAGAGGAACATTTACTTCAGCTCTTAGTTTTGTCTCTGTGGTAACACCAGAAGACTTAGTTTTATTTTGACTGTCAACTACTTACTACTGGGATTATTTGAAAACCCTCTTAAGTAGTTTATTTTGTAGGGCATCAGTTTTCTAAGCTACAAGAGTCTTCTCCAGACCTAATGTAAACTGCCTCAAATTGACCAAAGTCTTCTGGAGACAGAACCTTCTATGCAGTATTTGGAAACATGGATGCTCTCTAGATAACGTCATTTTGAGTTGCTGGCATTGCCTGTTTTATATTCAAGACACACACACACACAAACACATATACATACATACACACACACATACACACAGATTCAAGATCCTACTTCAAATCATGGTGAATTATAGAGACATAGTGAGACAGAACATTACAAACATTTACCTCTTCTAAAAATCAGACCATGAGTTGGATGTAGTTCATGACGCAATAAAGTTACAGTATATTGATTTCTCATAAATAGCAGGAAGGCATGCCTGGAAACCTGGCCTAATTTAGTCCATCACGTTTCATTAAGGCACTGTTTACTAATCTGTAAAACTTAGACATTTTACTCATAAAGAATGATAATATTTTAAAATCAATAGTTTGAGAAATATTAGAGAAGCCTGCAACATGAAACATTGGTAGGGTTGTGGAGAAACCAGTATTCTGCGGGCGATACACCACTTTGGGAAACAACATGTGTTCTACATGCCTCAGCTGTTCCCCTCCCGAACATCTGCACCAGTGAATATGAAAATATTAATGATATCAGTGTTCATAGTGTCAAAAATGAAGGGATGTGTATGGATAAACCTAAGTGAAAATAGATAGGAACTGTGATAAACAATTGTGAATTACCTGTTCAAAGGAACACTCTACCCCAGTGAAAATAAAAGAATCCCAGTCCCTTGCACCAGCTTGATTGAATTGATGATTTAAAATGTGAAATAAATGAGGTGCAGTAAAACATGTAAACTATAATTCATTGAAGTAAAGTTCTAACATGAGTAAAACAACCAATATATATCATATAATATGATAAAACAGTAGAGAACAACAAGGGGTACTTTATTAGAGAATACAGGGGAGTGGTTATCTATAGAAGTAAGTGCAGGAAATGGGGTTAGAAAGAGGGAAACAAAGTATTTGACAATTATAAGCAATAATTTATTTCTTCAGCTCTGTGATATATGTTTATCTAAAAAGTTTTTACATCTTTTCCATATGTTATAAATAATCTCACATATTCAATACTCATTTATATATAAGTACTTATTAATTTATTTATATAAATTAACATATAATTAATATATTTATTTATATAAAATAATATATAACAGTATGTATATAATATTATGTAATTCAATGTATAATTAAAATAAACACATTTATTATTTTCAATCTGAATTATTAAAAATTCAGTATTCTGAATTCTAACACAAACAAAACAAGACAGGGTTATAAATAAACTAATATTAAAAAAAAATTCGTGACTATTCCCAAACTTTTACCTTTTGAGTACAATATAGAAAATGTCAAAAAGCAATGCATATTTTAAGTGTTAGAAATGTCTGTTTGTCTTTAAACTGCAGTTTGATAGTAAATACTTTAAAATACTCAGCTATCATAGAACAGGAAATTGAAGCTTCATGGTTTCAAAGATTCTTTTGAGTGTTTGGAAGGCCTGTCCCTTATGTGCAGTGAATGAATTTTCTCAGCATAGCGACAACTTGAAGTAGAAATATTAGCTATCGCTCAAACAAGATTAAATCTTTTCTCTTAGGGACTCTGCTGTAGGGGCTGTAGGAAGAGACCTCTCTATAAGTGCATGTACACAAAGACACACATACAAACACACAGATCTGTATGCTTTCTAATGTTGCTATTTTTTTGAGAAGCCTGTAATTTCCAGGAGGAAGCAGTAAATGTTAACTCAAAAGATACGTGTAGGAAAATCAGTTCTAAAATAGGCAGGAGATCCAATGCAGCGGGCACGTGTTTGATCCTTGGTCAGGGAACTAAGATCGCACATGCCACGTGGCACAGCCAAAAAATTAAAAAAATGAAAAATAAATAAAATAAAATAGCCAGGAGACACATATATCGGCAGGTGTCAGCCATCCACACCTTTATTCTTTTGAAGTTCCTTGATATGATGACATACCCTGAAATGATGATATACTTGAAATTAAAAAAGGCAGTAGAAATGCAGTAAATGAACTGTAACCCTTACATTCCTGAGGACATCCTTGGTACTTGGTAACATTCACTAAAAATTAGATAATTAGTTAATTAATTTAATAGTAATAACAATAATAATAATAATAAAGATGCCTTTATAAGTGTGTACATTGTAAACAACCTAATGAAGATCACTACTTTTACATACTTGCTTGTTTGTGTGTGTGGCTTACACTGTTCCAACAGTACTGAAATAATTTTTATGTTATATACTACCTTGATTTTGGCATTGCTTATACTTAATAGTCATATAGAAAGTCTTTGAAAGTGTTAGTGCTGGATAAGGAATTATGTAAGTGGTGTGATATGTGAAACCCATAAACAAGAAAACCCATATGTAGGAAAGGAAATTAACCTACCTAGCAAGAGTTTGTGCGGTGAGATTATGAATAATTTCTGTCTTTCTATTTTTTTCTACATTTTCCATATCTGATTTTATGAGATATAGTCCCTCTATAATGGAAAAAATAATCACTTATTAAAATGTCAGTGCTCAAGTGAGGAGTGGGCTGAAGACTGTTAGTAGAATTTCAATCTTATGGGCGTGAAATGTGGCTTTTCATTACATTTAATGTGAAGGAAAGTGGAACCAATTATGTTCCCATGGCACATGAAAGCTCATACCATCTAAACACATCAACTTTTACTTTGGTTTACCAGTGGTTAACTTTAAGACAAAGGGGACAAGAGGCCACCTCCTGAGCAGAATATATTACTTCCTCTTTGTGGGTGAATTTCCATTGAGTAACACACATCTGTAAGCAGGGTACAATGAAACCCACACTAATCCAATTGGGAAAAATCATGTAGCTTCAAAAGGAATCCACCTTGCAATAGAATCAGGCTTATTTGCAAGACATAAATATATGTATGTGGGGATACAGGGCATATGTTATAATATTTTCTTCTCAAAACTACTATTTTTATTGCTATAATGAATTTTATGTCAGGGGCCTTAGTTTGTGTTTTGTTTTGTTTTTTTCCGAATTACTATGCTATGATATAGGTAAAAGTCTCTTTACACAATAAAAATCAATATGTTGCTGATGATTTATTAGCACCTCTATTTGTATTCTGTTTATATATTTCTTCTTTATTCAGCTTGTGCCAAATGGTTCTAAACGAAGGCTCTTAGAGACTCGAAAGAAAACAGTAAAATTCCCTCAGAAAATGGATGGATGGGAAGTATTATTTGCTGCTCCATGTCTGTGTGGCTCCTTTTCATTAGAAATATCTTTAACTTCTGCCACCATGCTATTATTTTCTGAATGTTTTATTGAAAAACACTCTCTAGTAGAAAAGTGCAGTAATTGTCAGTGTACAGCTTCTTGGTGTGTTTTCACAAACTGAACACACCCATGTCACCAGCAGCCAACTCACAGAGCAGGATGTGACCAGCACTGCAAACCTACATGCCGCTTCTAGTTACTAACTCCTTCCAAGGATAACCCCCATCCTGATTTCTAATACATAAACTTATATAAATAGAATCTTTTAATGTGTGCTTTTGCCTGTCTGCTTCATTTTGCTCATCGTTGGAGATTCCTCCATATTGTTGCTTATGGCCATTGTTTGTCATTCACATCACGGTGTAGTATTTTATCATTTGAATAAATCCAATACATTATCCATTATATTGTTATAAAGCATTTTTAATACAAGGAAGAAGAAACACAGCTTCCCTACTAATTTCATATGTTGTGGGTCTTACAAAAAAAAGTTTCAACTTTGTTTTCTTGTAAGCTGATTTTTTACATAGGAATTAATATCCTCATCATTGTCTATTCAACCACTTTTCTTGAGCATCTATTCTCTGCTGTCTTCCATATGATGGCTGGGTGATACAAACAAGGAGGATGGTTTCTGTTCTCAAGTAACTCTCAGGAATAAGCCTGTGCTTATGTGCAGTGGGAACAGAGCTACAAGGAGAAAGCACCAGGCCCCCTGGGAGAGGGGATGCTCCTAATTCAGCTAAAAGAACAGATGATGACGGAAATCTTTCTGGAGGAGACACACCGATAGGAGGCAAAGGAAGTTGTGAGTAGAGAGGCAGGGGGAAAGGAAGACAATTCTTGGCTGGCGGAATTGCATTTTAGCAGTGAACATTCTGGAACCTTCCAGGAGTCAACTTTGGTTGGATTTGGGGGCTTACACTGGGAGATGATGAGATTGGAGACCAGAAAGAGAAACTGAGCTGGCTGTCTTCCCTGACGGATGTAGTAGAAATGAGATATGTAAAGCACTGTGGGGCAAAGAACTGTTGAGCACAAAATTATTCTTGGATTTTTTTACTGAGGTGATACTGCAACCCAGTTGAGTAACATTATACATATAATATAATGAAAGTGAAGAGTTTATTTTGGTGTGAGTAGTGTCTGTAATGGCTTCTTAAGGCACAAGTAAACACAGGGAGTAAGGAGAATAGTTAAATCAAGCACAATGCATTTGCCAGTAAGTGATTAACTTTGATAAGTTTTTCCTTTTTTAATTTGCACCACAGTTGAGAACAGCTGCTTTTATCATTCCTGGAGGAACATTATCACATCATCAGATGTTTACTGTGTTACTACTAGGTGTAGATGGTCTGCACCATGAGTGTGTATAAAACATGGAGTCTCCCCTTCAGTATTATGAGACATGATCTGTGCTTACACACAAAATTCATAGTCATAGGTTTTTCAAGAAAGTATGCAAACAAGGCTTTGGTTGTGATAGTATAGATATTATGTTACACTGAGAGCATCTTAAGGGACCTTATAGTGGACATTAGAGACCATATATTCAAGCTTTATTAAATAAGAGTTGATCAGGTAAAAAGAATCTATAAGAAGACATGATAGTCTTCCTGATATGGGGAGCATATTGAATTTTCCGTGCATTTTCCCTTTAGCCCTGAACCTCCCCAAGTGGAATGGACTAAAAAAGTCTCAGAGATGTGTACCTTGTCATGCAAAACATTTTCCCAGTGGAAAGAAAGGAAAGCACTCAGAGGTGTGTGTACACCTGCAGTGATAGTGGGAAGGGTTAAGACAAATGAACAAGCAGCCACTGATAACTGAATGGAGACAGCACTGCACACATTTTGCAGTCTACTCACTTTCTTAATTATGTTTTTCAGAATGTATTTATAATATAAGCTTAAGTTGTCTGACTATTAAGTAATTGAAAGATTGAACATCACTCCAGCAACTACTGTTTTGGAGAATCAACTGCTATAAGCTTATTACTAAGCTGGAATGCTTAACATGCATTCTTTTATTGTCGTCTCACTTACCTGGTGTGATAGTTATATATTTTTACATACAATTTTTAAAATACTATGAGTAATACAGACAATCTATAAAACAAATAATCTTCACAGAGGTCAATGGACTGCATCATTGATTTATG
This sequence comes from Orcinus orca, assembly GCF_937001465.1. Classification (NCBI taxonomy): domain Eukaryota; kingdom Metazoa; phylum Chordata; class Mammalia; order Artiodactyla; family Delphinidae; genus Orcinus; species Orcinus orca. Next base: position 54,543,731 of record NC_064568.1, on the reverse strand, counting down.
TTATGAATTATTTGAATATCCATTGGACAGTGAGCTTTCTGCTATGGTAACACAAGGACTGAATCTTTTGGAGTGATACAGAAGAGCTTTATCCAATATTTTGTATTTATATTGGAAAGTTTATAACTTCCTCAACATTTTATGTGAAGAGATTGATGTGTTGACAAAAATGGCTGTGTTCTCATCCACTTGGGTACCTTGTTTTATAAGTTTTGAAATTAAAGATATGAGATTTAAAAGTTGGGCTTGATTTTCATCTTTTCTGCTTCTGATATGTGTGAGCTTCATGGGACCACTTCTCTCTACATGACATGGTTTTGTCTATTTTTCCCACTGCAAGTTCTGATTCTTTCAAATGAAGCAGTGGCATTCTTGTATTAAAAAAAAGCTTAGAGTAGCTGCTCTACTATACGAAATTCCTCATTCAATATATTATGTCAGTTCTTTTTCTTGAGTGTCTTTGTCAATTTAAAATAACATAATGCCATAAAACATTTTACAACAAAGACTTTACAACTATTTCATATTTTGGCTCTTTAATGATGTTATAACTCACTCTCCTTTTGAATGAAATGAAGTGAATGTGCTCAATATAAGATCTAAAACGTGATGTATCACTGTCAGTAGGATATGCACTTTGTCACATTGCAAAGTGGAAGATATATCTGTGCCTAGATATACTTACTCTCATTGACACTCTGATTGTCTTCTCTGATTTCACAACCTTTAGTCCATTCTGGTACAACTGTGACTCTAATGTGAACTGTATGCATAATGCAAAAATAGCTTTGCATCAGAATTTACATTCTGATGTTGGGGATGTGATATATGGTATTCACTTATTTATTCATTCATCCAACAAACAATTATTGAGTGAGCCCTGCATGTAAGGCTAGGGATATAAAATAAATAACACCTATGCCCTACCCTTGAAGAACTCATCTTCAGTATTAGGATGGTCAAAGGTATAGTACAGCACAGTATAATGCAATATTGATAAAGTATTGCATTTTTGTCGTTGACACAATTGATGATACAATGCACTTTCTAATAGAGATATGCTCAATGCCATGTTGGATCATAACCAGAACTGAAATGAGCTACTTGGGGAAGAGAGAAAAGGCATCAGAGAGAAGATGCCAGTTGAGCTGGAGGAGGAAGGGTAGTGACAAAGAAAATCTGGCTGGGAATTAGAAGGAAGCTAAGTAGCCTAAGCGAAGATTGGGAGCTACTACTTTATTAGTAACAACTCCATCACAGAACTTTCCTGAGAACCTGATTATGTGCTTTGGTACTGAGGGATATCATGGAAACTGAGCATGTGCTCTGAACAGCTGATTCCACTGCTACTAAAACACGGCTTTCAAAATGGTCACATATGCTACATATTTGATGCAGTTTTTTTTTTAATAGTGTTGAGTCAATAGATGATGTCAGAATTTTCAGAATCTGAGGTCTGATGTCTTCCCCAAATAGCAAATGTCAATTCTGCTGTGAAGCTATGTTTTACATTATGCATACAGTTCACATTAGAGTCACAGATGTACTAGAATGGGCTACATGTTGTGAAATCAGAAGCTTCTTTAAGAAAGAAGTTTCTCTAGAAGTGAGTTCTAACAATCTATGATGAATGTCCAACTATACTATGTCCAATGACTTTTGGTCATTTTTGTGCCTTTTGGAGCTGCAGTCATGTCCAACGTGTACAAAAGACTTGCAAATGTTTCTGTGACCCCAGGACTGGCCAGGGGACTGACTTTTACCCAAGTTTATTCATTATGCTTTAAGGACAGTGTGATTATCAAGGAAAGAGTAGGGATTTTGTAGCCAAATGCACCTGAGTTCAAATATAAGCAATGTAACTCAATAGCTGTGTCAACTTGGGCAAGTCACTTAAGGTATCTAAGTTTAATTCTTCATCCTTAAAAAATGAGAATAATAATATCAGCTTATTAGGTAGTTGTGAGAATTTGGAATAAAATACCTAATGCACTGTGTGTAGTGACCAGCATATAGCAAGTGCTCAATTAATGGTATATACATATTTGTTTGTGTGTAAGTGTAGTTCAGTCATTAGTAGGTGTTTCTGATGTGGAAAAAGTTGTCAGGTTCATAAAATTTACTTAAAAATCAGCAGATTTGCATAGACATTTATTTTTCATCCAACTCTGTCCTGGATATTTCAGGGATGTCCACAGAAGCATAAAGCATTATATAGACCCCTGAAAAATCAAGGTCTGGTTGAAGAGACAATCTCATGGGGAACAAACAAATAATACCATAAAACAGGAAAAAAAATCATAATGCTAGATGATTTTATGCAGGCCATGAGCACAACAGCTATGCAGATTTGGGAGAAATAGCTGGCAGACAATGGGTCAGAACATACATTTTGCCCTGGAAGGATCTATGTTATTTAGAATGAGAAGGGGCAGCTGGAGGACATCAGGGCAACGTCACAAACTGGCAGCCATCAAGCTCAGTCTGCCTAGAAGAGTGTTTTCACATTGTTTTATAAAAACTCTAAGACAATCTTGAAAAATTGAGAAATATTGCCTGAAAATCCAGATTTCTTTCAGAAACAATCAGAAGGCCTTGCAACATTTGGATCCCATTCCTTTGTGGTAACAATGGCCAGAGACAGGATGCAGAGCCCCTACCAGCTGGGGCTTGAGTTGTCCAGGTTGTCAGAGTCTCCTCCCTGTACACTCATTACTACCCAACTAGCTTCTGCCCCAGAGATGTTTTCAGAGAAGGGAGAAAGGGGAAAACAGCGAGTTCAACTTTGCTGCATTTTTGAGATGTTGCATTTTGCATTTTGAGATGACCATTCCATCCAAAGGGAAATATCCGATAATTCTAATTTTTCCAAAGGGAAATAATTAATAACTCTAAATATCCAATAATTCTAATTGTAGATTCTAGACTGAGGTTTGAGGGTGAAGGCAGATCTAGAGAAAGAAATATGAGATGGAAACACAAAGAAATGGAAATTCAAAATGTGATAATGAAGGAGATTTCTAATCAATGGTTCTCACAGTGTGGTTCTTGGTTCTAATTTGTGAGCTTGTTAGACATTCACTTTCTTGTACCTCATCCCAAACAATCAAAACTCTGAGGTTGGAGCCCAGAGTTGTAAGAAGCCATCCAGCTGATTCTGATACATGTCCTTTCTGGGAATTAGCAGTCTCATGGATATTGTAGCACTAAAACAAAAGTGAGCTAAGGATTACGCTTGAGGTGCACCCACTTTTAGGAATCTAGAGGAGAAGAAAAGCCAAGTGAAAGAGATAAAGGGATAACTTGTCTGCAAGAAAGGAAGATAAGGACCAGGTTAGTGTGCTGCATGGAAACCAAGGGAAGAATGTTTCAAAATGAAGGTTTTCCAGGGGGTTAAATGGTAGTGAGAAGTCAAGGATGATGATAACTGCTTTTTTTACTTATTAAGAAGTTACTAGTTAATTTTCAGTTATGTTCCAATAATAGAAGTCAGTATTTAGGATGTAATTAGAAATTAAGAAGAAAGAAGTAGAATGAGCAGAGCAATCAATCAAGACCACTCTGTCAAGGAATGAAAAGAGAGAAACTTGATGATAGCCAATGTATAGGAAGAAATGATCTACAAGTGTTCAAGGGAAGGCAGAGGGGAAAGAGCCCTGGTGCTGGGGAAAAAAGATTAAGTTTCAGAAAACATAGGTGATATATAGGGAAACAAGGGCACAGACATGGCAGGGATGAATGGGAGTTGGAAGAGAGAAAAGGAGAAGCAATGGCTTCCTTTTTGAGACAGGAGGTTGGCAGGAGGCACTACAGCTGAGAGGCAGGCCCCATGCTCTGAAGCCTGACAGCCCGGGATTTTGCTTTTGCTACTTCCTAGTTATATGACCTTGAGAAAGTTACTTCAGGTGTTTCTGTATCAGTGTTCTTGTCCGTAACACAGCTAGTGACCACATCCATGGCTTGTTGTGATGACTAACAAGAGTGGATATACATAGGGAGCCTAGAAGAGGGGCTGGCCCATAAAAGTGTTGTAAAAGTGTCAACTAAATAAAACAAATAGGGATGGACATTAGAGAGGTTTTGAAGGGAGGACCCATGAATTCTGATAGGATCCTTTGCTTTTGGTAAGAGAGGTATTTAAAATCTCTGAAATCTAAAATCCACTTACAGAAGACCAGGATTGGGCCCTTGAAGACCAAACGGCCTTGGAGTGGGATGCTATTGACAGTCAACCATGCATGGATGTACTAGAAGTGGACAGCAGTGAGAACCAAGGAGGGCCAGGGTCAAGATGTGGTCCACCAAGTACCATGACTTGTTGGCTGCTGGCTGGGAGAGGGGGAACTTGAGAATGAGTGGGCCTGTGGTAGTAACTGGAGCAGTGGGTACTGGTGGGAGGTTAGAAGGCAGATGCATATGGAAAGGTAGTGGGGGCTGCATGGAAGGGGCTGAACTTTGAGATCAGACTGAGCAAGGAGTTAGATGTTGCCAGGAGGAAACTGTGTGAGTGGAGGAGAAACTGTGAATTGACTTGGAGTATAAATGAGAGGTCATATGAGTGTCAAAGCCTATGCTTCCTAAGGGGCCTCTGCCAGCACGGAGACTGGCTCTATCAAATAGTCAAGAGATATTGTTGTCCAAGTTATACATGGACATTTGTATGCTACATGGTAAATGTATAGGTAATAAAGCGTAAGGTAGGCTTTAGTAAGACAATGGAAGAAATTTCAACGGGTCACCCATTGTACTAGGAAGTTTAGCACACGCTATTTTATTTCATCTTTACAGCCACTAAAAAAGCAGGCCTAGTGATTACACTATACAATCAGCAAACTGAGGTACCAAGGTGTTGAGTAGTTTGTTTGTTTCACATCCTATGGGTGGTACAGGTCAGATTCAAGTCCATAGTTTTTTTTAACTTCTTATTTTATATTGGACTATAGTTGATTAACAAGGTTGTGTTAGTTTCAGGTGTACAGCAAAGTGATTCAGTCATACATATACATGTATCTATTCTTTTTCAAATTCTCAAGTCCATATTAATTGATTCCAAAGCCTATTCTCTTTCCTCATTAGCAGAACAAATATTAAAGGATGTTAAGCATGCTGAAATGTGCTATGATTGGTTGTATAAAGTACCCAAAAGGATGTGATTTGCCATCCCATTTGTTTGCATGGAAATCTCTTTCTCACAAGCTTTCTCTAAGATGACAGGCTATATACCCTAACTACGTAACATAAATACATAACCTAAAATGTAACCCAAGAGTTAGCAAGTTAGTGATTTTTGTTTTGTTTTGTTTCAGAATTTGAAAGTATTCATTTTCAGTCTAGTATATTCATTCCAGCTTTACATCCATTTCTCATTAAAGAACCAGCAAAGACACTAACAGTTACTAATTGTTATTTGCCTGCCAGTTATTTTTTTCATATTAGTACTCTAATTCAATCAAACTAGGAACTAGCAACTAGTTATTTCAGATGAAGGAAGAGAGTTACATAGATATTGTCCATGTGTTTTCTTTGGACTTTCTAAAAAGTCCCTGACAAAAATTTCAAAGCAGCTGTCTTTGAGTTGTAAGTTGTCATTATATTAGGTAAATGAAAAAATATTATTAAGCAAAAACTCTGAAAAAATTTGTAGTCCATCTTTTTCAACGTAGAATATTATTTGAACAAAAGCAAATGCTGTTTGCAGTTTTGAAAGTAGTTCTCCGTGGCTATAGAAAGTTCCCTCAGACTGTGAATTTTGTAGGTAACAAACCACACATGCTTTGGTGTTCGTATGTCATTCTCTTTCTTGAAGTGGTGGTTCTCATAACACTATCAACAACATCAGCATCACCTGGGATCTTATTAGAGCTGCAAATCCTTCAGACCCACCTCTTACCTGCAGAGTCTGTATTTCTGGGAGTTGGGCCCAGCATTCCGTGTGTTAATAAGGCCTCCAAGAGATTCTGGGGCACATCAAAGTCTGAGAACCATTGTCTTAGAGTTGGTCAGATTGTAAATGCAGCATGACAGCCCTAGGATCATGGTGAACCTATTTGTAGCGTGAAAACAGTAATGTACTAAAGAGTAATACATGTGTCTAAAAAAGAATTTTTTTTTTAGAATTGTTTTTCTTATCCCTAAGAAGTATAAAAAACATTTCTGATTGTCAACATGTTACCCCTTCTTTAAACACTTCCTCCTCCTTGAAATTTTCTTCAATTTTCCCAGCTAGAAACTCTTATTTTGTTTTCTTTGGAGTGTGCTAGTCCGAAGTTGTAAATTAAAAAGGACATTTCGGGCTTCCCTGGTGGTGCAGTGGTTGAGAGTCTGCCTGCCAATGCAGGGGACACGGGTTTGTGCCCCGGTCTAGGAAGATCCCACATGCCCCGGAGCGGCTGGGCCCGTGAGCCATGGCCGCTGAGCCTGCGCATCCGGAGCCTGTGCTCCGCAACAGGAGAGGCCGCAGCAGTGAGAGGCCCGCGTACCACAAAAAAAAAAAAAAAAAAAAAAAAAGGACATTTCTGTTTGTGCATTAAACTTGTGACATTTACTTGGTGTGGATTCAAGAGTATGCTTATCTCTGGGGGGATAAAAAGAATGCCCAAACTACAAGGCCAAGAACCAGGTTCTAGAGTATTAGTTGTCTGTTCTGGGTGATACTTATAGGCCTCTGTTGTCACACACACACGTGGGTGACAGAGAACTTGGAGGTGTTAGGTGAGGGCTTGGTGGGACCCACTGCCAAATCACTGTGTCAAGAATTTAAGGAGGTCTCATCTTCATTCCCTTTATCAAAGCTCACCAGACCTTGAATAAGAGGTTATTGTGTTAGTTTGCTAGGGCTGCCATAACCAAGTACCACTTAAGCAACAGAAATTTATTTTCTCACAGTTCTGGAAGCTAGAAATATGAGATGAAGGTGTCAGAAGTGTGATTTCTTCTGAGGCCTCTCTCCTGGCTTGTAAATGGCCATCTCTTCCCTCTGTGCCTTGTGGTCTTTCCTCTGTGCCTTTGTCCTAATTTATAAGGATGTCAGTCATATTCGATTAGGGCCCATGCATAGGACTTGGTTTTACCTTACCTCTTTATTTTTTTTTCATATATCCATTCTTTATCAAATTCTTTTCCCACTTAGATTGTTATATAATATTGAGCAGAGTTCCCTGTGCTACTATAGAGTATACCTTACCTCTTTAAAGGCTATCTGCCCAAATATGGTTACATTTTGAGGTGTTGGTGTTAAGCCTCAACATATGAAATTTGAGGGGACATAGTTCTGCCCACAATAGTTATTCCTGGCTTTGACCACTTGTTTGTAGAATGAATTTGTTAATGACTCAGAATGTTAATGGGCTGTAGACTTGTTCTCTTGTAGATGGAACCTGGATGATGTGGTCCCTTAAAGAGATAGTCCCACCACATTCCTACTGGATCTCAAAAGCCATAGATATACCCCATTAGCATCCCCAAGTGCCAAAGAATGAATGAGCATTCTAGAAGTAGGCAAACAACCACATTGGCTAAAAGGATAATATTCCATCCATTAAATAAATGTAATACCTTTGTTCTTGTCTTGGTATCAGTATAGAAGGCATGTGAAAAATGAGTTAGCTAGGAGTTGATTGACTGCAGAAACTATTTTCAGTCTCTACCTGTATTACCTGAATTAATATACACAGTGGGTGATTCAGTAAAAGGCTTTAAAAAGAAATTCTTTATAGAAAAATCCCACCAAATTGATGTCTTCATAATTGATGAAGAGTAGACCCATAATTGCTCTATTTTCTCCTCAGTTTTGGAAAATGAAAGATTCCATTAGTTTAAATGAGGCTTGTATGTGGAATAATCAAGGGTATCAACAAATGACTCAGATGCTATTTAAGAATAAGAATAAATGTCAGAAAGAATTGACTATTTCTTTAAAAAATTAAATGTAAATATTTTATTGACAAGCTCAGGTAAGCGTATTTTTTAGAGTTGATAGACAACACATGAATTATAAAACTCAGTTGTGAAAACTCAAAATGTAGTAAGTGGGTGGTTATTGTGCATTGGCTTCTGTTTGTGATCACAAAGTCCTCTTAGACTATAAAAACAATGTTATTGGGAACCGGGCTGTGTTTGGAGAATTTATGGGCACTCAGGATAGTTGGTGACTTTGTAGATATGACATGGAGTTGTTTATTTTTATATAGAAAAGTGCCCTAGCAGTGCTGTCTTACATGCTTCTCATACTGGCTGGAGAAGGCACTGAGCCCAGATGGAAAGAATTATGGTTAAAAAAAATGTGTTCATTTATTTGTTTCCCCCAAGAAGTTGAAACACCCCCAGGAAGTTGACAGTGGGTGATATTTTATCTCTTCTAGCTTCAGGAAGTGAAAACATAGAAGAGAGAATTGGGGACCCCGCTGAGGTGTCTATTTCCAGGCATTGTTCAGTAATTGGGTCACATATTTTCCTCTAATATCAGACTTTGCTTTCCACTTGTGGGTGGCATAAAAAAAAAGAAAAAAAGCTTTCTGAACACTTAAGGTCTTGATCTAAACTCCAAAAAGGGGAAGAGTAAATAAGTAATATAATGTAAGTTTAGGAATAATTTTACCTGAGAAATATTTTTTTTCTTTAGAATATATTAAAAAAATAACTTTAGTCAGTAGTTTTACTCTATCTTGACAAGACATAATAGAAATTTAATACAATTCTTCACAGGTACATTATATGGGTGGTTTTTGTCTTTATGGTGGTTTTAGGTCTTTTCAAAAAAAAGTCTAAACTTGATTTACCTACATCAGTGGCTGACTTTGCAGGGCAGGGAGGATACAGCACCAGTCATGCAGAAAGTCCCTGTTTGTCATCGTGAGAGTTCAGACATGAATTAGAACCAATGGCCCATTAAATACCTTCTCTTGTTGTTTAAAGCATATTCTAGCTTTGTGAAATAATTTTTAATGCAGAATCTTGTAACTGAGCCAAGGACTGAAATTCCTGTAGCTCCAGCCAGAGTAGAGGCTGAACTAACAAGTTGTGTTCTATGGTTTTGTGATTCTGGACCATTGGAAAGTCTCGCCTAGAGAGTAATTAGGAATAGGGAAGTCAAGAAACAGCATACTTTGCTTTTTGGCATATATGTGTGTGTGTGTGTGTGTGTGTGATTTTTCCATGTATAGTAGTATTGTAATACTTTCTGAATAATAAAATTTTTTTTTTAAGAAAAATGTTGCTTGCTAAAGTAGTCACAAATGTTTTCTACAAGAAAGCATTTCACTTTTTTGGCTGTTAAAAGACTGATAGTGATCTTTTGCACATACTGAATTTTATGAAGAAGAAATCCTCGTAACAGTGATACAGTAGGACAGCATGGACACCATAGGTTAAGAGTCCCATTGTGAGACAGAATTCACTATGAGATACAGTAATTTTCAATTTCCTCTTTAAGAGACAGAGCTAAATTTTAATTTAGAAGGTACTTATGGAAAAATTTCAGGAGTGGCTTTAGAAACAAAAGAAGGATTTTTGTCTTAAGGGTTTATGTGCCTGATGTGAGATGGTTATAAATGTTCTAAATTCTTTTTCTTCCTCTGGTTTTTACTTCTTCCATATTGTATTGATGGGTGCTTTGTGGGGGGAAAAATGTTTCAGCAGATATTCCCTTTTTTCTCTCTTTTTGTTTTCTTCTCTAAGATCCATATAATTTTGCAAATGTTTACTTGCCTGAATAGTCCAAACCTAGCAAACATCACTGTAGTTAATGGGTACGGTTATAGGTACCTTTAAACATTGTCTACTGAACACACTGTTCAAATATATTATTGTACTGGTTATTTTCCTAAAAGAGAAACTCTTGGGATGAAATAGAGCTCTAAAGAGAGGCTGTATGTATGTCCTGGGGGTAGGGGAATGTGGAAGGAGGAAGAATTTTGGGGAGAGTGGGCTTGTATATACAAGGTGTTAAAACTAGTTCAAAGAGCATTTGAAAAGCTAGATATCTGCAGGCAACTTATAAAGGAACATTAGGATACGAATGTCAGTTTAGATACAAAACTAATTAATGTTGAACATGGCAATAAGCTGTAACTTTAGGGTTATCTTTTCCACTGGACAGAAATTATTTGCATCTCTGCTCAATAAAAATCTACAAGTTAAAATAAAATGAGGCAACAGACAGTTTGTCATACTAAATAAACCATGAAAAGATTTGAACCTATGGGTAATTGTATGATTAAATACAGTGAGAATATAGTTAATAAAATTCCAAACATTAAAAATAACAATATAAATTATAAATGCAAATTATCCTTTTAGCAAATAACGTTACCTTCCAAGTTTCTTAGTGGAAGATTTTGACAGTCTAAGTAGTAGTGTTTTAAGCTGGGATTTGGGACAGAACCTTAACCCCCTTTCCACTTCTTATCTACCTCAGAGAATGCCAAGGACTGGAGACAGTTTTATGTAGCAGATAACAGCAAAAAAGTGATTATAAGAAAAGCTAATATTAAATGAGCACTTTCTCTATGCCAGCCAGTGTTATCAGCACTCTAGGTGAACCCCACAACCTTATGAGGTAGAGACTGTTATCATCATTTTATAGGTTTACAAGTAGATGTACACAATTTTAAATAAATATCATCTAAATCAATATAAAAATAGATTTATATCATTATAGATGGTGAAATGACGCAAAGAGCACATAAGAATTAGTTAATCAAATATACCCTGGTTGAACTGAGATTTGAGCCATGGAAGTTTATTGCCACAATATATTCTTTTAATGACTACATTGCATTGCCCTGGAGATCAAATACATGGATCCCCAAAGACGTGAAGGTTGATTGAACAAGACGACTTGATATATGTAGCTTTTCTATTTTAGAGGCTGCATGCTATATTAGTTAAGCACTGCACCAAACTCAAAAATCCCATATTCAAGTCCCTATTGGAAGTTTCACAAATTATATGATTTTGATCAAGTTAATGATCTTTTAGAACATACCTTCTTCATCTGCAAAATAGTAAGAGACACTTTCAACCCTAGCTCTCTTCGATTTTGTTTACTGTAGGGTTATCATTGTAATGGTGCAGGAAGGGCAGGTGTACTAAAGATGCAAGTAGCTGAAGCGTCAGGTTTATGCTGGTGAAATCTGCCCAGTTCAGCTTTGGACAGCTCCAGCCCAGTTCGGCAGACTTAAGAAGCGCGGAGCTTATAGGTGGGAATCATCTCAGACTCCTTCCACTGATCTCATACAATTATTCCTGTTTCTATTGTGACCTACCAATAGCTCAGCTCCTACTGGAATGATTTTCAAGGCTGTAGGTGATATTAATATAATGATAGCTATTCCATTGGGGAAAAAAAAGAAGCAAAGGCATTTCTAGCACTATGCTATTTTCAACACTAGAATTTTAATAAATGACCACTCCAAGAATTTAATGCTCCAAAGAATTAGTGGTATAGTACAAGGTGATTACAAATGGAAAAGAAACATTGGTGGTAGGGAACCTAGTTCATTAATACACAGAATGTTTAATATTTATCCTATGTTCTTATACTTCCTTAGGAACATAGAATTAAAGGAAAACTTGCCAAATATTTTGTGACCATAGCTGAAATCTTGAACATAAGATGAGTTGTTAATAAATTTGGTAGTTAAATTTGCATTATAACTTCTCCATGTACTTATGTTGATCTAGAAGCATGCTTCATGGAATCCTAAAGAAGGACAGGGTCTTAGGACTTATCTTCTTCAGTCCTATCATTTATACCTCATAAATAGGCTCAACAAAATTATTTCATTCTCCATGTGACCCATCTTTGAAAAAAAAACCTAGACTAGGTCTTCTGCAAGAGATGATAAAATAATTAAAACATTTATGATGTAAATATACAGATATATTATGGTAGAAATTTTATTGTAGAGGAAGCACTGTGGATAACCTATATCATTGATTATTTACAGCAAACTTTTATTTAGCTTCTATTACCGGCGGTGTTAGGCATGGAGAATACAAAACTCAGTCCTTATCCTCAATTAACTTACAGTATAACTAATACCTTTTTAGTAGCAAAAACAAAGTCCTATTTATCCTACAACCTGCTAGGAAATCGCAACATTTCAATTTAACCCTCTCCCAAATCATGAAAAGTGATTGTTCCAATTCTCATTTTTACAAATGAGAAAATGGGCTTGGATAAGTCGTGCTGAACTGCTCAGAGTTACAGCGCTAGGTAAGTGCCCGAGCTAGACGCAGGCCCTGATCAGCCTGGCTCCAAGGCCTGTGCATTTTTCCATGAATCCACAGAGTGTGATTTACTTTGATCACAATCACACACAATCCTCTCTTAGCCACCTATGACAGCCTGACGGGCTCAACCCAGTGATTATGTAGGGAAGGAAGCCCATTCTCTAGTTATAAAGAGGAGCTGGTGAAAAGAGGTCATCCAGCTGTGAAATGGGGATTCAGAGCTTGTTTTCTTGGTTTATTCCTGCTCAATTTTGTGTGCACCGATGTTTATTACGGTGTTTTAAGTGTCTTCATTGGGCTACAATAACATGGATTTTTTTCTTTTTTTCCTCTCTCTCTCTCTTTTTCAGGTATGGAAAAATCGTATCCACAAAGGCAATCCTTGACAAAAACACAAATCAATGCAAAGGTATGTGTCAGGGCCTTGATACCTGAGCTTGCGCCTGTGTGTTCCACTGATGGCTCCTCCTAGGCGAGGCCCAGGCACCAGCTGCACAGCGATCCCAATGTACAGTATATGGCAACCTTTTTAAGCACGCCGAGGCTTTGATGAGTTGTATTTCTAGTAACATTGCTCATTAATTTTTTTTCATTAACAAACAAAATGAAAATCACAAATCAGAACAAGTATCAAATTGCTTCAGCATAAAACTAAATTACCTCCTAACAACTTTGGGTTGTCTGATTTGAATGATATCATCAGTGATGCAAATTGATTTCCTACATAAAAATGAGGAACTCTGGGGAGAACTTTCCCATGCAAAACACGTTCTCATTTATCTGTTGTTTAAAGCTTTGGCTACATTGGTTGACTAGGAATGAATTTACTGATGGGCCCATTGTGTCTCAGTTTCAGCTGTAAGCATCTCACAGGATCTCAGAATTTGTATCTTATCGAGGCTTCCTTTTTTTTCCTGGAAATATTTCTGAAGTTATTTGGCTATATCTGTGGCTCATGTTTTTTTCATGTCTGGGAATCCAGTACTCTTTTAAGGGCTGCATTCATTTATTTGTGAAATCTATATGGGCTTTCTTGCATGACTGAGTTCATACTGGAATATTGAAATCCTTTTTGTAACATGTGTTATTTGTTGTTTCTCTAATCCAGTCGTTTTTATAATACCAACATCAAGAAATATGGTAGAGCCAAGATCATTCTAAACACTGCCCCTATTTCATGTACAAATATAATGCGTGCATGTTTTCGGAACACTTATACACTGAGAATATATCCTGGCTTAATTGGGTAATGGTCAGATTCAATTCAGCAATTAAGGGAAAAAACAACATTCCCTGTGTCCTGTAAACTCACAATTCCCCCAGGTATTTAGCTACTACAAGACAAAAATTAATAAGACATCATTTCTGTCATCTAATAGTTCAATTTCTAGTTGAAAAGGAAACCACCAAGAAAACCAAGAAACTAATCTTAATATATGTGTTAGGATCATTATATCAGCCTAATATATGTGAGAGTGTAACAGTGGTGTCTATAATACAGGGGTCCACAAAATACTATGGGAGGAGAATATGGAGATTCCCTTTTGGGGAATGGAGTTTGTAAAGGCAAGGCAGAGTGGATGGCCTTGGGAAAGGTTGGTGTTCAGGAGAAAGAATTTCAGAATGTAATTGAGCAGACCCATATAACTAGAATAGAAAAAATGCCCAGGTAAGGATATTGGTAGAAAGAAGGAAGGGGCCAAGATTTTGGAGGCATTTATAAAGTTATCCTGGATATTTTGAACTTAATTCTGTACACAGCCCTTATATGTTTTTTTGAGCAGAAATGATATGATTCTACCTGTGTTTTAGAAAAGTTATTTTGCCAAAGTGGGTGAAACTGAGTTACAGGGGGGAAGAAACTAGAGGCAGAAAAAAAAGCAATGCACATTTGAAATCCATAGATCACAAGGAAAATGAGGAAAGTCCCTCAGGCACTGTTAGAAAAATGGAAAGGGGGTCACGTGAGTTTTCAAAGGTAGAATTAGATATTTTCTATAAAGGTGAAAGGACGCGGGCAATGAAACCCACATGTTGAGCTGTCATTGTTGGGGAAGAGGGCTGTGTCATTGACTGAAGTAGGAAGTCCAGAAGTAGTAGTGGTGGGTTTTGGGGAGAGGTGGTGAGTTATGTATCTGACATCCTGAGCTAGAGACCCTGGTGTAGCATCCCTGTGGGCAAGGTCAAGGCGGAGCTACAAGAAAGCTCAGAGCTACGATGATGGCCATAACCAAGGGAGCAGATAATAACATTAAGGATAACTTGTAGGGGAGCTGGTGGAGTGGGGTCCATTAGGGTAGGCAGCTGAAAACTGAACCTTGGAGGACATATACGAACAACATTGGGCCATGACTGTGAGATATTCTTCACTCTCAGCCCGTGGGAAGCATGTGGTGTGTGAGAAGCTTTAGACTATTAATTCTGTCACTTCCAGACATGCCTGACCGATTCCCAAAGTTTGGGGTAAAAATATCTACAGGAGCAACCAGAGACAATTGAGGCACCCAACTCAGGCAGTCAGTAATACTGATTGAGCCCCAGTCACAAAGGCAGATGCTTCACAGACAAGCAAGCCCTGTGAACCTCAGTGGGTCCCATGACCTGCCTGATCCTTGGAGTGGTCCATATGGAGGGACCCTCCACTAGGCAAAGGTTTGCTCGGGAATGCAAGTATCTCTTGTCACTGTACAACACTGGTGAAACCAAAAGGGTCCATTGCTAACCTGGAAAAGCTGTATCTTAGACTATAATCATAAGGCTTGAAGAGGAAGGGGATGTAGCTGAAACGGCTTGTGAGAGTTTCCATAAGCAATTATCTCTTAACAGTGGGCTGCTGATCTGGACAGATGTGGTGGGTATACTTACCTCAACCCCTAACACTCCTGTCCACATCTTCTTGTAACTGCTTATTTAATTTCCTCTCTCTCTCCAAAGAAACCTTTAGACTCAGTGAAGACAGGACCTGTGTAATCTAGAAAATGTATCTTCAGAGAAGGGAGTTGCAGGGGAATGCTTGACTGTCTATTGGAAATACTCGAAGAAAATATTAGAACATATCTCTGTTTTGATGTCAAGTTTCTGTGTGTTTTATATGTGTGTTTTATAATGTACCTGTTGGTATAGTTTTATAAATGCTCATGTTTTAAACACATAAATGTATAAATATTGAGTTTGCTGCTCTAAGATATTTTTATTCATAATAATATGGATATAAAAAGTAGTTTAGAGACTACTGGTCTCGAACGTAATAAGCACTGATAAACTTGGAAGGAGAAAGTGGAGGGAGGGAAGGAGGGAAGAAAGATAAGGAGAAATAAAGGGAGGGAGGGACCACAGAACCCCCTCGGGACATCATTGAAGGAAAGGCAGTTAAGGATGATCTTATGGGAGGGCAGAGGGCTGTTAGACTTTTTGCCTTGAGGCTCTTGTCAAAGAGGCAGGTGATCACACGGTCATTTCACACTAATAAAAGCCTCCAATGGCATTTTCTGGCCTCAGCATTTGGAGCCTGTGGATGGCAGTAGTGACTGAATCACATCTTTCACCAAGCACATGGAGCGGGTACCCTAAAAGTAAGCCCTCGTCGTCAGAGAGATACTACTGCCACTTCCATGTCTGGGGAAAAATACTACTTTAATGATACTTTAAGTCCTATTTAGAGTATTATTATTTTCTTCAGAAAAACGGCCCCTGAAGTAGTTATAGGTAGGAACTCCATACAGTTGGGAAGAGAGAGCAATTCCATTTATGGAAAGTTGTTTATAGTCATTGATGAGTGTGTGAGCAAGTTGCCGAAGTTGGAAAGAAGGTCACTGTGAATTCAAGGAGCTGATGGGACCAGGCACCAGAGCAGCATCGAAGTATTGTTTTAAATAGCCAAGAATTGGAGCAGGGGTAGTACTGGAAAAATGGACTGATGCAGAAGGTATTTGTGGGGAAATAGGAGGAATGATACCAGGAATCTGTAGACCATGGTGAAAATGAAGGTGCATTGGTTATAAAATGTTGTGAGGTGAGATTTACATTGGAGATTTTAGGTAGGAGGGAAGCCATATGGAGTTAGGAGCAAGGAGGACTCCCCACTTACACGTCCAGTGGGAGAAGGGATGGTAGGGGGAAAAACACACTTGGGAGGGCTACAAAGGCCCAGTGTCCCCAGAATAAATCAGTTAATGATTGGAAACATGCAAATGGAAGCAACTTGCAGTGATAGTTTATATCCACTCAGGATGCAGACGTAACATGCGGGCCTTCCAAGGCTGGTTACTGTGAAACTAATTTACCCCTTCTTCATTAGGACCATGCTAATTTGGTAGAGCCTTTTAAAAGTCAATATGGGGTTCTGTACGAACTCTCCTGCCCCCCCCCCCCCCGGGGAAAATGCTTGCCGGGGTTTGTCTGTTTTCACGTCTGGTGTGGCTGGACGTAACAAGATGCAGTTTCTTGGAGGAAATCGGAGGAAACTGAGGTTGGCAGATGACCAGAGGAATGCTTGCTACCCACATAGCCTTCTGTTTTACTTGCAGCCGCCTTCTGGAAACATATCTTTGATAGAATTTGAAAACTTGGCTATCGATAGAGTTAAATTGCTGAAAGCAGTTAAGAGTCTTGGTGTGAGCTATGTGAAAGGAACCGAGCAGTACCAGAGAAAGCTGGAGGCTGAGCTTCGGAAGCTTAAGTTTTCCTACAGAGAAAACTTGGAAGATGAATATGAACCCCGAAGAGGAGATCACGTTTCTCACTTTATTTTACACCTTGCTTACTGCCAGTCTGAAGAGCTTAGGCGCTGGTTCATTCAACAAGAAATGAATCTCCTTCTATTTCAATTCAGTATTTTACCCAAGGACAAAATTCAGAGTTTCTTAAAGGATAGCCATTTGCAGTTTGAGGCTATAAGTGATGAAGAGAAGACTCTCCGAGAACAGGATATTGTGGCTTCATCACACCGTTTAGGTGGGGTTCAGTTGGAGTCAGTTTATGAGGGCCCTTTTGCTGATGCTCTGGATTTGTTCCGAGGAAGGAAAGTCTGTTTGGAAAATGGCTTTGCTTATGTACAACTCAAGGACATTGCGGCGATCATCCTGAATGAATTTAAAACCAAACTGTCCAAGGTTTTGGCTTTAACAGCCAGGTCCTTGCCTGCTGTGCAGTCAGGTGAGAGCCTCCAGCCACTGCTCAGCCACCTCAGTCATTCGTACACTGGTCAAGACTACAGTACACAGGCAAATGTTGGGAAGGTTTCTTTAGATCAGATCGATTCGCTTTCTACCAAATCCTTCCCACCTTGCATAGATCAGCTACATAAAGCCCTATGGGAAAATCACCATCTTCGTCATGGGGGCCTCACGCAGTACGGCCTCTTCCTGAAGGACATTGGCCTAACCTTGGAACAGGCGTGGCAGTTCTGGAAGCAGACATTTATCAGAGGAAAGATGGATCCAGATAAATCTGATAAAGGCTACTCTTACAATATCCGTCACAGCTTTGGAAAGGAAGGCAAGAGGACAGACTGCACACTTTACAGTTGCCTGAAGATTATCCTAACCAATCCACCAAGCCAAGGGGATTATCATGGGTGCCCTTTCTGGCACAGTGATCCTCAACTGCTGAGGCAGAAGATGCAAGTGTACAAGATCCCTCCCTCAGGGATCAACCAGATTTTGGATTTAGTAAAAGGGACACATTACCAGGTAGCCTGTCAGAAGTTCTTCAAGATGACACATAATGTAGATGATTGTGGCTTTTCTTTGAGTCATCCAAACCAGTTCTTTTTTGAGAGCCAGTGGATCCTCAGTGGAGGTAAAGACATCAAGAAGGAATCCATCCAACCAGAAACGCCCCAACCCAAACCAAGTGTTCAGAGAAGCAAGGATGCGTCATCTGCTCTGGCCTCACTCAACTCCTCTCTGGAAATGGATCTGGAGGGACTAGAGGATTTACTTCAGTGAACAATCCCTGGGCAGTTGGTAGCCTGTCTTCCTCACTAGCTTTTATTTCCTACTTTACGATTTTATCTTTTTCTTTTTTGTCTGCCTTCTCCCTCCACCCGACCCTCCTTCATCCATCCACATATGCATGAGCTTCTCGGGAAGGCAGCCTTGCAGGTAAAAACAAAGACCTCCGGTATATTTTGCTTTGACAAAAGAGAAGAGGAAGAATTTCTTTTGAAATCTAACGCTTGAATAGTGTGATTTAAGTCCCGTTTTAGGAGATAAAACAGCTTTCTGGATTGGTTACTGTCCCCTAGAAACAGTACAGCTAAGAACAACTTTTATTTTAATGCTTATCACTGTAATGTTGACCCAGGACTTTTCTGGACCATTTTTGTTAATAAATATCAAAATGTAAAGAAAAAAAAAGTCATTATGAAAAGAGCAATCGGGAATGTACTATGATGCTACTAATTCTACTGAGAGATTTTATTCAGACATATTTTTAAAGTGTTTTATATGCTCACGCTTAGCACCACTTTATTCTCTATATGGGTAGCACTGTTATACAGCCATTACCATGATAGTCGAGAGGACTAAACTACGACAAACCATGGAATTGTTTATTAGAGGAAGTTCAGTGAGTATGGAAGAATATAAAATCATGTGTACCATAAACATGGAGCTATGGAAATATTTGACAGTCAGTAGTGCTCATCGTTATGTCTGTGGGTGGCCAGGATGCTTGGTGCAAACACTGCCTTTCCACTTCATAGATGTGTGACCTGTGGTCAATCCCTTAACTTTGCTGGGTGCCTCAGTTTCCCCATCTATAAAATGATAATAATAGGGCCTGACTTGATAATTAAATGAGTTAATACATAGGTAATGCTCAACAATACCTCATGCTGACTGTATAAAATGGCAATATTAAGCAGGGAAAATCTTTGTGCTAAGGTGATAGATTATTATTAACTTTACATTTCTCCCAACTTGTTATATTGTCTTTTCTAGAAAAAAAAAAAGGCAAAACAGCTCTTGGAAAAACTAAAGTGGTTTCATTTATATTTATATTTTGGCTGTTCTTTCTGTTAAACCTTAGTAGCACCTGCCTATGTTTTTTTGTTTTTGTAAATTAAAGTTAGCTGAAAATAGCAATGAATTAAGAGAGAATGTTACCCTTTGCTTCTTTAACGAAAAGGTAGAAGAGAGTTCTTCTTGACCATTGCTTTCTTAAGGAGGGAAATGGAAACGGTGTCTGAGGTGGCTTTTTTAAACAAAATCACTAAGGGCATTGAGCCTGTCATTAAAGAATGAAAATTGGATTCGGTCTTCTTGGAGACACTTGCTTTTGAATCATTTGCAATGTGGCCTCTGGACTAAGGCTATGCAATTGAAACCAAATATTATGAAGACAGGATTTATTGATTTTGTTTTTAGAGACATGATATGAGTTCAGTTTTTCATGAGCTGTTGCAAGTGAGGTATGAGAAAGTACATGCGCTAGTCTCCTTAGAGGTGAAAAGGCGTCAGAATTAACCCAACTCTGGACACTTCCTGGGTCTTAGCATCTGAAGGAAGGGCTTTTGTTCCCTCCTGCACCCCACCCCACCCCCAGGCCTCTAAGTATGTATGGTAGGCAGGCCCAGATAAACACACTCACTCTCTATTCCGGAAGGGGTCGTGGGGAGCTCTTTCAACATAACCTCTCGTTTTCAGGATTGTTCTTTCTTGGGTGGTGGCTGCGGCAGCTTTCATTCTGTATAATATGGCAACATAAAACAAAACAGTCACCAGCAGGCCCAAATGACCAGAAATTGCTGAACAAAGCAGGCCGCAGCTCCAGATGGAGAGTAATGAAAAACAGACCGCAGTTCATTCAGCCACTCAAACACCAGGACCCAGTAAGAGCTATTGTACAAGTCACAGAGATTTGCACTGCTTTGTTTTTGTTGTTTTGTTTTTCCCCATGTGTTTTCCTCCTGGGTCCAGTGTATTTGCTAATTTTAAAAAGTCAGGGGAAATGAAATGAAAGAAGCCATTGAAAACAAGGTGTAAATCTTCGATGAATTGACTTGTCTCTGCCTTTTCCTGCTTTTTAAGTTTGGCTTCCTCTGTACCACCTCCCACCCCCGCCAGCCATTTTTTTCTGACAGGCTATGAGTTTAGAGCAGAGGGAATGAGTAATGGATATTCCATAGAAAGTTTCCATGCTTAACAGCCAAAGGATATAAGAGCCATTAGAGTGTGCCAAGCATACCGACTTCTAAGATCTTGAAATACTCCCTTCTTGCCTTTGTTGTCACAGGCTGCTTGAATTATATTTATGGAAGATTATGTTGCCCTTACCATTTCATTGGACCCCTAAAATCAAAGTTGAAGACAAGGATCCAAAAGTTCTGAGATCATCCATGAAGGATATCATTAATTCTTTATTAAATGAAACCATAAATTGTTATTCTTCTCTAAGAGAAATAATTCTGCATACTAGATTCATTTTTATAGAGAGGGATAGAACCTACCTAGATTGCTTCACGGAGGGGCGTGAATGAATCCATTTAGCAGTTCTAGATTCATGGCCCTGTTATATGCTTTTTTAAAGTATTTCTGGGTAACTAAGTAGGAGGCGGTACACTTAGACAAATTTGGAATTAATCCGTTTTATTTATTATTTAATTTTCTCCTTTAGTCACTAACCGGGAGTATTTAAATAGCAAGTGAGGAAAGTGTGGATTTCTGTATTAAATCCCATGAACCTGGAGGGAGGGATGGATACTCTATTTTTTCATATTTTTCTGTAGACTTTGCAGGATATGCAGTAGCCCCTACCTACAGACCAATCCTAGTAAGTGACACTGACATGTACCCAGGCAGAATGTGTGTGTAAGTAGAACCATTTGGTTTCCAGAAAATAGCATACCTATCCGGGCCTAGTCCACAAGGAAACTAAGCAAGTAAAGGAAGAAACTAAACACCATGAAAAGCCTCTTTTCAATACCTGTTATTTCCCCAAATCAGTGAAAACTAAAATAAATATTCTGTGAAATTTATGAGTCTGAGGAATTACATTTTGAGAGGAATAGGCTCCTCCCCCAGCTGGGCTCACAGCCTCTAGTGCAAGGAGCCCAAGACGCAATGAGACTTGAAAAACACATTTATTTAATTTTCAAATACTGGAATTAGGTTACCAAAAAGAAAAGATGAAAACAGTTCTGTTTAGACAACTAAATTTCCCATTTCCCTTTGCGGTATGAAGTGTGTGATTTTTCCCTGAACTTCTTTTGTGAATTTTTCTCTAATCTGGTACAGTATTAATTTTGCAGCTAGGCACAGGTGATCAATATATAAACATATATTTGCTTCCTTTGGTATTGATACTGAGTTTTGTTTTCATTTCAGAAACAGTTAGTTTGTGTAGGAACTTCGGTAACTTCAGTCAGAATTGTCCTGTAGGTACCTTTTACATGAAATTTTCATCCTGGGCCTCTTTTGAGAAAACTCCAGTGTTTATAGTCTTATAGCCAGAGTTAGGAAAGAACACTTACTTTGAAGGTAAATGGTCGCCACGTGTTGTCTCCCACTCAGCCATACAACTGCAGCTAAAGACACTTCTCCTGTCAAAGATAATCCTTTCGAAACTGTTTTTCTCAGTTCAGTATATTCAGTATTTTAGAGGGTTCTTTTATGAAGATGATGATGATGATGCAATGGTGCTGAGTTAACTTTGAGAAGACGTTGAGATAAATGTAAAACAAAATATCTACTCATGTTCTGGGAGTCATACAACTGCACATTTTTCTTCAAGAGTGTCTTATAGCTCTATATTTACTCAGTATTTGCTTGTAATCACTGTGAATATACACATTAGGCAAAAGTAAAACTCTCCACCAACATTAAATTTAATAGGTAACAGTGCTTTTTTTTTTAAGGTTTTTTTTTTTTTTGATGTGGACCATTTTTAAAGTCTTTATTGAATTTGTTACAATATTGCTTTTGCTTTATGTTTTAGTTTTTTGGCTGCGATGCATGTGGGCTCTTAGCTCCCCAACCAGGGATTGTACCTGCACCCCCTGCATTGGAAGGTGAAGTCTTAACCACTGGACCGCCAGGGAAGTCCCAACATTGCTGTTTTAAAGCATAAATGTATATTTGACATCATTTAATACTATAACCTATCTCCCTAGCTCTTTTGCGTGTGAAGAGATTATTTTATTGGAAAAAAATATAAATAATTTGTGTGGAGTTTAAAATCATTTAAAAATAAAATGATAGCCTAAATGTGAAAAGAATTTGAAAAAGAGGGGACTTCCCTGGGAGTCCAGTGGTTAAGACTTTGCCTTCCAATGCAGGGGGTGTGGGTTTGATCCCTGGTCAGGGAACTAAGATCCCACATGCCTCATGGCCAAAAAAACCAAAACATAGAACAGAAGAAATGTTGTAACAAATTCAATAAAGACTTTAAAAATGGTCCACATCCCAAAAAATCTAAAGAAAAAGAATTTGAAAAAGAATAGATACATGTATATGTATAACTGAATCACTTTGCTGTACACCTGAAACTAACACAGCATTGTTAATCAACTATACTTCAATATAAAATAAAAATTAAAAAATAAAATGGTAGAGTTGTGTTGCTCTCAGCCATAATCTGAATGTGACTTTTGCTAACGCATGTCTTCTAACTTCACAGAAATCCTTTTGTCCAGATATCCTGTTTGTTCTCCTGCTCCTGTCCTTCAACTCCCTATGTTTAGAGTTTGTTAAAATATATATAAAATGCTCACTCTTCTAAACTCCGCTAGTCTGTTAATGATTTCTTCCAGAATTCACCTTCCCAAGAAGTCCTGAGTAGACTCTCCTCATCCTATTTATACATTTTACAACACCACCTCCTCTGAGCGTCATCTGGGAGCAAAGATCTTATACCCCCTTATCTCTTGGGCTTTTGTGATTAGTGTGTGTCTTCATCTAGATTATAAACTCCTCAGGCTTCTCATGGACCTTATTTTCTACTGTCAAAGTGTTGAGGAAACAGGATGGTTCAGAGGGGTCTTAGATTCCACGGGCTTTATCTTTCTCTCTGGGAGCCTTTGATGTCACATCAGTAGAAAGAACAAACATGGCTGGGTATATGTTCCAAAGGCCTGTAAAACCGCCGAGGGTACCAGAGACATAGTATACATACATTTCCCAGTTATTCTTTAAAGGTAAGCACCTATAACTGAGAATATTTATTAGTGTGTAATTATCCCTTTGACTTGTTTGAAGTTATCTACTTCATTCATCAATGATTTCATAAATATATGGGAAATCCAATATAGTAATATTTCTTTTAAATAATATATGAACTGTAATGGCATAGAATGGATAAATATTATATTGGTGTGTGTCCAGTTTACTAAAATTCATGTAAACTTGCAACACCATGTAAATACATATCCTTTCAAATATAGGACTTGAAAGAAATATAGATTATTTTCCCCCAAAATAACCCTCTTAGTCCTTCAAGGAGTTTTCAGATGAAGTCTACTTCTAAGTAATAATCTTAGTTTTCTTGGACAAGTTACATAATGTCTCTAAACATCTGTTTCCTTAACTGTCAAATGAGGTTATTTATACCTACAATGAAAAAAGTATTTTCAAAATTACATGGAACCCTGTTTGTAATGTGTCTGGCACATCTGTCAGGTAAATTTTTCTGTGGTCTTGCACTTGGATTTCTTCTTGTAGGAATCATCTTGTCTAGAGCACCATTATATCTTACACAATTTAATGCAGTTATGAGTACTTTTGAAGTGTTCAAGGAATGTGTATTTCATGAATTGACATGTGTTTATTGAGACTGGCTTTGTTTTTTAATTTAATTTTATTTATTTACTTATTTAATTGAAGTATAGTTGATTTACAATGTTGTATTAATTTCTGCTGTACAGCAAAATGATTCAGTTATACACATATATACATTCTTTTTTATATTCTTTTCCATTATGGTTTATCCTAGGATATTGAATTTAGTTTCCTATGCTATACAGTAGGACCTCGTTGTTTATTCATGAGACTGGCTTTGTTAATAGCAAAAAATATTTAAAGGACTTTTTTTCATACGTTTTTGTGTTGGCTATACGATAGCCCTCAGGATTTTTCAAGGCCTATAAACTTGATGTCTTTGAAGAAAAGTGCATTCCATCACAGTGGCAGGTGGTGGAATTCATTCTGAGTTGGGTAGGTTCTGAAAGAAAGAAAAAAGTGCCCCTTCGTTCACCCTTTGTCATGATGTTCACTCCATAACATTGTTTTACAGGTTCAAAGGTAAAAGGAAAAAAAGCCTAAAGATTCTTGCTTCCTTAGCTTTGAAACCATAGTAAAAGCGTATTTTGTTTAAGGGTTGGTGAAAAGTCATATGATTTGATGCTTGTTCTTATTGACTTATTGGTTATTCATGCTGCTCTTAAAATAGCTATTTTTCCTTTCCTTTAGTTAAGAAATGAGAACTCTGGCATATGAAAGAGAAAAACTCATGCACATGACTGAAAAAAAAAAAAACTCAAACTATAAAAACCAAAATTGAATTTGAAGGATGAATGTATCATTTGTTATCATTGTAAGTGGCTGTAAGTGGGCTCACATGTCCCTTTATCCATAAAATATTAGTGATATAAGGTCTCTATTTCATATGATCATTTTAAAAACCAGCTTGGTTTCCCCATTGTGTTGTGAAATAAGAGAAAATAGCAAGGTTCACATTTAATTTGTACTACTTCTCTTAAAAGGTCAGTTTATTTTAGAATAGAATAGACCTATTGGTCATTAAGCTGACGTCAGCCCTGAGTTGGAAGAAACCTGTATTCATGGAGTATCTTTGGGACACCTTCTCTGTGCCGCTTTTAAAGATATAGTTTCTCTCAAGAAGAGATAATAAAACGCTTAAGCTGCAGCTATAACAACTTTTCACATCCTTGGGGCTTGTCCACGCTGGGAAAAGCGAGAGTTGAAACAAAAGATTTTAGGGAAGCAACTGCTCAAAAACACACTAGGCTTTGGGCTTAAAGGTGATGTGAAAAATAACCATGTTTGAGATTGTACTAAATGAAACCAAGTGGCAAAATCCCATGAGACATGGACTACAAGGCATTGGAGTTTATGTCTTTGGAGTACTTTTATTATAATAGATAATTAAAGTGAAAATTGTAGCTTTTTATTGAAGAGTGAAAGAAAAGAAATTTTTTTCTTAAAAAAGAGAATTATGTGAGGTAGAATTTAGAAGCTCACTAAAAAAATACTGTTAAAAACTGTGATTAAAGAGTTTCCCAAAGGTTCTCATGAGATATTTTTGAGTAATAAGAGGTTAAATATCAGAAAATCTCTAATTTCATATATACAATATAAAGAAATTATGGCTAATACTATATTTTTCATAGAGAAGCAGGTGATGAAATTGAGAATAACTTGAGTAGGGGAAAGCTTAAAATTTTGTTTTTTAAATAAAAATTGCATGTGTTTAAGGTGGACAGCATGGTGATTTGATACACATGTACACAGTGAAATGATTACTGTAGTCAAGCTAATGAACATGTTACCTCACAGAGTTACCATTTGTGTGTGTGTGTGTGTGTGTGTGTGATGAGGGTGCCTGAAATCCACTCTCTTAGCACATTTCCTGGATTCAGTTCTGCAGTATTAACTATGCTCACCATGCTGCCCATTAGATCTCTAGACATGGTCAACCTACGTAGCAGCAATTTTGTACCCTTAGACCAGCATCTCCCCATTTCCCCCACCTTTCTACTCTCTGCTCCTGTATATTTGATTTTTTAAGTTCCACATATAAGTGATATCATGCAGTATTTGTCTTTCTGTGTCTGACATTTCATTTAGCATAATGTTCTCCATATTCATCTATGTTGTTGCAAATGGCAGGATCTCCTTTTTCAAGGCTGAATATTATTCCATTGTATATATATGTACATATATATACACCACATTTTCCTTATTCATTTGTTGACAGACACTTAGGTTGTTTACATGTCTTGGCTATTGTGAATAATACTGCAGTGAACAAGGGGTTGCAGGTAACTCTTTGAGGTACTGATTTCTTTCCCTTCAGATGAATACCCAGAAGAGGTACTGCTGAATATCATATGGTAGTTATATTTTTAGGTTTCTGAGAAACCTTCATACTCTTTTCCCACAGTGGCTGCACCAATTTGCATTCCCACCAGCAGTGCACTAGGGATCCCTTTTTTCTACATTCTTGCCAACATTTCATATGTTTTTGATAATAGTTGTCTTAACAGGTGTGAGGTGATACCTAATTGTGGTTTTGGTTTGCGTCTCCCTGATGATTAGTGTTGTTGAGCATCTTTTCATTATCTTTGGCCATTTGTGTATCTTTTTTGGGAAAATATTTATTCATATCCTTTGGTCCTTCACCCATTTGTTAATAGGGTTGTTTTTGTTTGTTGATTTGCTATTGAGTTGTATGAGTCCCTTATATAACTGGGATATTAACCAACTTTATCAGATATATGGTTTGCAAATATTTTCTGCCAACTAAAGGAAAACTTAACAAACCAAAGGTTCCCATATGAAAAGTGGAATTTCCTTCAGTGTTACTCAATTTTTTTTTTTTTTTATTTCGGTATGCGGGCCTCTCACTGTTGCAGCCTCTCACTGTCGTGGCCTCTCCTGTTGCGGAGCACAGGCTCCGGACGCGCAGGCTCAGCGGCCATGGCTCACGGGCCCAGCCGCTCCGGGGCATGTGGGATCTTCCCGGACCAGGGCACGAACCCATGTTCCCTGCATCGGCAGGTGGACTCTCAACCACTGCGCCACCAGGGAAGCCCAGTGTTACTCAATTTTAACCGTTGTTTTAAACAAATGAGAATAACTCCAAGTGAAATATGTATGTACACATACTTTTATATGTATTAATATATTTATTTATATATTTATTATACATATTATCATATATGTATGTTAGAGTGTGTGTGTGTGTGTGTGTGTGTGTGTGTAAGACAGGGAAAAATATTTATGAGACACTTGTATCCTAAGAGAGTTTTAAAAATCATTCTACAAAGATTTACATCAAAGTTTGTTGTAGTTTAGTAGAACATAATTTTCTTAAAAGAAGCTTGAAGCGAAATCCTCACCATTCTTTGTAAGTAAGCATCTGCTGTGTTACATAAACCAAAGAAGTCCAGGGGAAGTTGTTATGCCTTAGATAGTGATCAGGTGCTTTGCGATTTTCTTCTATTGTGAGAAGATAATATGACAAGTTATAAGGTATCAACATTGCTTATACAATGATCAAAAATCTTGATCAAGCATTGATACAATGTGTATATGTTAGGGTTAGGGTGAAATCTGTGTAAAAATTTAACATTTCTACTTGCATCATTGTATTTCCACCTATTATGTCCTATTAACATGGACTGTTAATACAAATAACACATCCTATTATGTTGTCCAAGTCAGCCTATCTTTCCTCTCTCAATGTCTTTTTAAAGTTACTCGTCTGGAGCCAGTCCTTTGGCTCTGCTTCTTGTTAGGGAAATTATTTTTTTTAATTATATGAAGTATAACTTTCCAGATAAGACAGTTCCAATTTATAAGTGACCTTCTGTGGAAAATCAAAAGCCCGTATTGTCCATGCATGGGTGAAAACATCAGCCATGATAGCAAACTGAAGGGTAGTTGGTCTGTGTGGTGAGGAAGACATATGGTTTCTCTATGAACCCATGGTCTCTTGTAGTGTCAAGGGCTATCAGACCTATCAGCATTCACCAATATTTTTTTCTTGTGTATCTCATCTGAATTCCCTTAAGGGTAGGAAGTAAAGTCTTCAACCTATTTCCCACCAACCAATCAATGAGTAAACCAAATAAAACAGACTAAAGGACTAAGACAGAAAAAAAAAGGAAGTAAAAAGTGAATCCCAGTGATAAGGGTCAGGAATGGCGTCTTTGATCTGTTTGTCCAGGAAGGAAACCCTGCTTTACAGAGTGAGCTGGCGAATGAGTTGATGATGCCCTGTGGGATCCTCAGAAGTACGGTAAACGGTGGCTGTGGGGCAGGAGATGTATTTGTACTAATACGCTGTGCAACTCAGCCTTGGTCAAATAGTTGTTCAGCATCCCGGAGTCTAGAAATCTCTTAGAACATTCCTGTAAGTCATCAACAGGGCAAATCCTGTCTAGTGAAGGATTGTTGTTTGGCTACAATACTGCTTAAAAGTATTTAGATGTGAATACTTTTTAGTGGTGCCTAAACCACTCTGCTGTTTTCATAAAAGCAGCCCACTTCACTCACTTGTATACCTGCTTGGCCCCAGAAGGCACGCATGGCTTCAATTTTTAATAGCCTGCTGAGTGGATATCAAGTAACTCAGAATTATTATTATCTCCATTTTACTGCAGAGGAAATGAACCTGGAGATGGTGGACAACTTGTCGACCACTATTGCCAGCATCCGGTCATAGTCTGTCAAAGCTTTGCTCCCCATTATTTGCAATTCCTCCCTCAAAATAATCCCCATAAGTAAGACTAGAGGACAGATCCTGGATGATAGTAATGACAAGCAGACGCAAGCACAGCGTTTTAAGTTTGTGTGAGGCGAACAGTTCGAAAGAAACACACCGTGGTTCTCACCCACCCCCTTGCATCCCATTACAACAGTATTGATGGGGATTATAGCTCTGTTATGTCACCTAATATAGATGTAAAAGAACCTGCAGGTTCTGCCTTGAAAGCATAGTACCTTTTGAAAATATTTTGATCATTTTGTTTCATTTAGAGCTATTTTCTTTTTTTTTAATATATTTTGGGAACCATTTTCTGTTCACTTCAATTTTGCACTTAAGTGATATTGACCAACGTCTAGCCTTTCATCTGTGTTGACTTCAATGCGAGTAGCAGTTTAATCAATTTTAAGTGGGGAAATATCACAGAATTATGGATGGTGGTAGGCAGGCACAGTGCTGTTGATAATTTCTTTTACTCTCAGGATTCAGAATGAGGCATGTGCTTCCTTAAAGGGCCCATGTGGTAGAGTTTCACAGCAAACATTCTCTTTCATCTTGTTTAAGTTCTGTTTGGCTGGCCTCCCATGTTTGCTCACGGGGATAAGGTTAAGACCTCTGAAGAGGCCACTCCATCCCAATTACTTACCCAGCCTCCCTTCTTTTCTTTAAATAGCTTGCACTTAGTTGTAGAGAGCGTTTTGGTGTCATTATCTCTTTGATGGATGAACCCAGGGATAAACAACTATTTTCTATTTGGATTCTAAAGGTACGATCAAGTTTAATCAAAAAGACTATTAATATTTTGAATTTATCCATGAACCA
Source organism: Orcinus orca (assembly GCF_937001465.1). Taxonomy (NCBI): domain Eukaryota; kingdom Metazoa; phylum Chordata; class Mammalia; order Artiodactyla; family Delphinidae; genus Orcinus; species Orcinus orca. The sequence continues at coordinate 54,514,226 of NC_064568.1, read as the reverse complement.
ACTCTTGCAGCAAAACACCCAAATGCCTGCTCACGTCAGTCTTTCCTTTTTCAAGCTGGTTTTTCTCCAAAGATTCTTCCCCCATCCGCATAGCTTCCTATTGTCTTAAGTTGCCTTCAAGTCTCCACCTCCACCCAGAGGCTGCCTCGTCTTGAGCATCGCCCAGTTTTGTCAACTCTTCTGGTACGTGCTTTTAACCTCACTTTAGAATCCCCTGCCCAAATTTGAGTCTGAATTTTTATAATGTTTGGATTGTAACTCTGTTTCTTTCTGGTCTAGTCCTTGAGGGTTACATGTCTCAGGCCTGATGTTCTCCTTCCAGGTGCTGACTTTATAACTAGATCCTACTTACTGGAACTGTTGAGAGAATTATTCCACTTCTCTAACACCATCATCTGCACTTAGTCTGTTTTTGCTGCTGGGATTTTTTGCAGGAAGGGTAGCCCTTTCCTATTTGTAACCAAAATTAAATCATTCTGAGGCAGGGCATGAATGTGTTTTGTGGGGTTTCTTGTCAAGCTGAAGATTGTTATAATAGGCAAACAGGAAGTCCTCATGCACTGGAAACTATAACGTCCTACCTTGGCATGGCATCTGTTCTTCCATAATAACCAGTCACCTTGGACATCGCCAGAGTTCCTTGAATTTTTTGGACAATGGGAGAAAAAGGAAAAGCTTTCTCATTTGGATTTAACTCAAGAATTAAAGCACTGCCTGAAGCTCTGTGCTGCCAGTGGTTTTATTCAGGCTTTGTTCTCTGAACAATTTGTAGATAGATGGTTGTGTTCTGAATTCCCAGCCCTCATTAGCTAACTGCACACATGTGGAAACACAGAGGCTGTGACCTTCAGATCCACTCCGGAAATACAAACGTGGCCTCTAAGTTTAGAGAGGAAATGCTTCCCTCTCTCTAGCCAGGAACTGGGACTGATGCTCTGCCCAGGTCACATAGACGTCTGAGCTGTCCCAGCCAGCAGGGAAAAAAATGACCTCCCGGGTAATACGTGCGTCATTACGACTTGACCATGTCCTTGGTCCAGTGGACGGTAGCTCACTTTAAGCGCGTAGACCTGTAGGATTCTTTTAAGTCATAAAAAATGGACCCAAACAAAGTGGAAATGACTGATAATTGGTGAAATTATTGATAATTTATCTGTGAAAAGTTAACCAAGAAAAAAATTAATTTAAAGGGGCCATAGAGATATCTCATTTTTATCAGCCTTGTTTAAAAGCAAAAGTTGTTTGTTTTATTCTTTGATGGCTACATTTCAAGAGTCACTAAACTTTCCAGCCCTTTCAGCAAAATAAACTCAGTCTTGTCATTTTTTCCTAAAGATGTAATCTTTGCATTGTATTACTGAAAATTTGGAAATAATCTAAATATGCAAAAACGGAGAATGACTAAACTCTGGTTAAAGCAATGGAGTATTTTACAACCATTTAAAAAGAGAATTTTTAAGACTTTGAGGCCGCATAGGAAACTAGCTATAGTATGACGTAAAATGGGAAAAAGAAAAATAGAAAAGTCTCTCTATGCTCTGCTAATAACTAGGTCAAAAGATGATGCATGGTGATTATTGAAGATAGTTTTGCTTGGTAGGTGTAAGTATTGGTTGACATTTATGTCTTCTCTGAATTGTGAATTCTTTGAGGGAGGGATCACATTTTTCTATATCTGCAAAACCAAGACCTAGCATATAATAAGGGCTAATCAGTATTTCTCAGTTAATCCATTAAAAGATAGCCAGGAAAAGCAAATTATAAAACTGTATCTAAAATCTGAATATAATTCTGTAAAAATAATACTTAAAAGGCTAAGAACTTGAAGATATCATGGAGCAGTGATTACAAGGATTCTCTGTATGGTGATATATTGATTTTCAAATCTCCATTTTATATGTATGTGTGTATATATATATATATATATATTTTTTAATGTGCTATCTAGAAAAAAAAGAGTCGACTAGTGTCAGCATAACTTACCAGTATTGAAATGCCACAAGAAGAAAACGTTCATTTATTCGATAATGAGAGAGTTTAAAGATATGCATCTTCATTAAAATTCAGTTATATGTGTACATTTTGGAATATCTGTCATTTGAATGAGATGTCATTAAGTGATAAACTTCTAACTACCTATCGTAGAATACACAGCCTTTCATGGTGTGGACTGTACTCTCTAACACTTGGGGCTACTGCACTTTTTGTAAAATGTGAGTCCTGCCAAGCTCTGGGACTGGGGAGCACTCACATTGTAGTTCCCATGAACAGCCCCACTGGTATAATGAGCAACTTAGGCAGCCATACTGATGACCCTGGTCAGTTCTTATCTCTTACCATGTATCTAATCATCCCCAACTACTAACACGCCATATGTAAAGGCACTTTGGTGCCTATTCCCTTTGCTTGGAACAATCATTATACCTCTTATTTGATAATAAAGTCTTGTATTTATTGAGCACTTACTATGTACAGAAATTATACTGAGAGCTTTATATACATGATGGCAGTGTTTTTCAAATTGTTATAATTATTATCTCTATCTTATAGGTGTGAGAGACAAGGAACTTGCCCACGTCTCCACAACCACGAAATAGCAGATGTGGGATGTAAATTCAGGGCTGCTTTGTTCTAAAGCCCAACCACTTAATCTCTCACATCCCTCTCCTGTGCTGCCTGTGCTCTTCCTTGACTTGGGTGACTCAGCTGATAAGAACCAAGTCTTCAAAGCTTTCTTTCTCCCTCCACCCATGCCCGAGCCAACCTAGACACCCTTCCTCTGTCTCCCTTAATAAAGCTCTTTGTTTCCCCAAAAGTCTCCCCAGCACTTAGAAAACTGGATATAATCAGTGATTTTTTTTTTGTACCTCTTACATGGTGGGCTTATCATGGGCAAGTATTTTACACTTATTCAGGAAAAAAAACAAAAACAAAAATAACTGTATCTTGTTCACTTGTACTTAGCATATGCTTGACACATGAAGTAGTTATCCCAAGAATGGCTGGAAGAATAAGATAATGAATGGCTGAACCACATCTTAGGTTCTTAATACATGGATGTTGCACCAAGAAATCATCATGCATGTGATTTTGGTTGTGATTAGAAACCGGGATAAAATTATAGCCATTTATCATCCAGCTGCACTAAGCTCAGGGTCTTGTTAAGAACATTTGGACTCAGAGTACTTTTGCAGATTCATTGCGTTCTTTAAACAGTGCTTTAATCATGCCCCTTGCCTGGTTAAAACCTGTCCATGACCTGTTATTTCGTTTCCTATCAAGTCTGAATTCCTCAGGATGGCTTTAAAGGGCCTCCTAATATGAATCAACTCACAGTATTTTTCATTCTGTTTCAACATATACCTGTCAGGCTAAGCAGGCCAGTCACTTTACTCTCCCAACACATCATGTTTGTACCACCTTGGGGTCTTTACTCAACTCATCCCCCTTCTCCAGAGTACATCTGGACTCTTCTTCGATTCTAAACCAGACTTAGATTATTGGTAAATTAAAATTCTACTTACTAGATGGAAGCTTTCCTATCTACTTTAGCTCTTGGTAAAGTCTCTTTTCTACGAATTCTCTTTGCTTCTGTCGGATAATTTACCACTTAATAATATCAGTGACTATTTTCAGCAATGCTTTAGTTATGCCAGCATTGTTGTCCCTGCAAAATTATTAACAGATACCACATATCTCTTCTGTTGTTTCAAACTACAAGATATTCAGTTCCCACTATGGGCTAGAATCTATTTTGCACACTTTATGAACACTTTATTAGGAAAAGATTTGAGTTTCCCTTTGGTTAATGACAAAGGAGAAAGTCTTTCAATAGAGAGAATTGATTAAAGTCAAAAGTTGGGTTCTAAAAATAAGTTTGACTCTCAAATTTGTGATTTGAGAGGGATTCTAATGATACACTGTTGTATGTGAACAGATGAGACCATGAAACTAGTTTTGTGCTTGGGTGTCTTGTGTGACTTTAATATTTAGTATGTAACATATGTGGAGAACAGTTTTTACTCTCCTCTGATAGCTGTTGGTGCCTCTGTGAGTTGCTATGTTTGGTCTACTGACCACCCCATGTCAAAAGACCTCAACCCTATATTTAGCCCAACATTTGGCCAATGTCTACTGTTGGTTATAAAGGGAAACCTGGGAAACAAGTTTGAATGGGTAGGCAAAAAATGAAAGAAACCTTGGGCCCTCCTCATAAGACCATCATATATAAAGAAAACACCCTTTTGACTTTATTCGGGGAATACGCCTCCATCATTTCACTGTTTATAAGAGTAATAACAAAATGGGATTTTCATATTATGACTTAAAAGTTGAGGGGTCCCACTGTGTCTTAGGAAAGAATGAAAACACATGTGTCACAAGACTAACTGAAAACAGAAATTTCATATCTGGTCATGTTCAGTCACTTCACTGACACTGTGCCTCCTGAGTTTGGAATTCCTTGGAGAACAGAAGTTGAAAAGGAAATGGCGAGCTTTTCCAGTAACATTTGGTTTAAATTTACCTGCAATTAAAATTCTTATGGTACTAATATTTTTTCTTTTTTTGGTTTCAGAAACATTAGCTGTTTTAGATACATGTAGCAAAAGCCTCCCTTTTGCTATAATTTCTAACAATTCATTAAGATAATTAAAAATAAAAGGCAAGAGAAAGAAAAAAATGGAAAAGTCTACACCTTCCCTATCTCTCAAGAGATAGTCATTAGAATTTTTCAGCAAGTGGAGGATTGCCCTGTCACTTTACATTATGCTGGATAGTAAATAAATACCTCACATATTTCTAAGTTTGGGATATGAGCATTTGAAAAAAAGTAAGAAAAATAATTTATTCTTTAGCTGCAGCATGGTGATGAGTGCGAAAAGGGGATTTTGATTCACCTGATATTACAGTTAGAATTAAATTATTATCTAGAGACTATAAATATTGCATGATTCCTTCTTAAAGGAGATAATTAAAATTTATAAGACTGTCCATGAGAATTCCTGGAATAAGGAACTTAAATAGTCTTAAAACTTTAAGATTTGATGTCAAGATATAAAGGTAATTTCATTTCTTTACATTTTCCATTTGATATTTGATCCAACTGCTTTACGGTTTCACCAAGAAACTGACCCAAAGACTTGAGAATTAACACCAAGGACCTTGCAGGGGAACACACTAAACAAAACAACAAGCGGTGGTGAAGAGAGCTGTAATACTCCCTTGCAGATCCATCTTGGACAAAGGCTGTCTAATATTTCAAATGGTGTGGCATGTGAACCATGCTGCATGCATGGGCTTTCAACTTTAGCATTTAGAATGCATGTATATGAACAGAAGGGTATTCTGACAATCTATCTTTTCTTTATAATCTATGTAGCAGTTCCAAAAGTCCTTAGCTGGAGGATAGATTTGGAATGTGCTGCTTTTCTGCTCTCGACACATTCGGGTAACCATTCCAAAGCTGCCAAGGTACCACTTCAGAGGCAACCTGCTATTACTGAAACGGAGCAGGACCCTGTGGTCCGTCCCCACAATGTCCTCCACCTGCCTTTTGTCTGTAGAAAAACTTTAGCCAAAGAATAAGTTTAATCAGAGAAGGGAGAAAATGCAGAAACAAATGAAAACATTTCAACAAGACTAAATAATAATAGTTTAGTCATTAAGCATAGTCAAGGGCCTTTAGTTCCTCTTCATGGGCTATAGATAACACTATGACCCATATCCTGTGAGCTGTCTTATACAGACTAAAACTCCCACCAGGTGGAGGAAGTTTAACTACACGATGACCAGACTGTAGCCATGATGTAAACTGCCAATGTTCCAAGAATTGGCCTAAATGAAATGGGAAAAAAACCGACCCTGGAACTGAAGATTAACAGCACTTATAAAAATCAAGATGACGCTAGTCAGACCACCACATGACCAATTTCAAGATGAGCGTCAGAGCTGACTGTGCTGTTTCTGCATGTAGCTCCCTCCCTCTGCCTATAAAAGCGCTTGCCCACTGGTTGTCACTGGGGGGAGTTGGCCTTTGGACAGGAATCTGCCCCTCCCCACGCCCCCAGCTGCTGGCCTCCAAAATAAGTTAAACTTTCCTTTCCACCAACCTTGCCTCTTGAGCGGTGAGCACCTGGACCCACTTTCGCAAACAGATTTTGGCTCCCAACGTGAGGCTGGGCTCTCGCGATATCTGGCTCCCGGGGGTGGGTTTTCCGGAGCAGAGCCTCCGCCTTGATGACACGCTGGGATGGCTGCAAGGAGACTGCTGCTCGTGGCTCGCTGGCCCCGGGAGGGGATTTGGCGGGGACATTCCTAACAGATGCCCAAAACATTTGTTTCGGGGGTTCTCCCTGTTTCTCCCCTGCAAGGCACTGGCTGCCAACGTACGCTTTTCCTTGGTGGAACGGAAAGATGCCTCTGGAAGAGGGGATGAGCTCCAAGACCAAGTAAGTCCACCAGTGTGCACCTGGAAAACTTCTCTTTTGGGTACAAAGTCCTATTTGGGCATTCTGCCAATGGTTTCTGATGTGTTTCTGACGTTGAGCACCCTTTATGAACACTGAGTGTCATTTAGGCATTTTGCCAACTGGTTCTGACCTGTGTCTGACATCGAGGCCCGTTTGTGTTGGGGAGTGTTTGTTTGGGACTCCGTATAGGTCATCCTCTCAGAGGGTTTGTGACAGTTCTGTCTTCTGGTGTGTGAGTGTGTATTCCATTTGTGTGATTGGTATTTTTGTTGCCTTTTGTAAAATGAGAAATTCAGTTTCAATTCTTCTTCAAACTCTGAAAAAATTGGTTAAGATGAAACTCTTTTAAAACACCAAAACTGGTTCTTTTTGCATATGCAGTTAGAGAAAGCTAGCTTGATAAAATGCTTTTTTCAGAATTCTGACCCTGAGAGAAGAAAAATATTTCTAGGAGAAGGCTTGAAGTTAACTCTTATCATGGCTTTGAAATAAAAACATAGCATCTCCCCCTCCCCCCAGTTGCTGGCCTCTGACATAAAGCAAATTTTCCTTTCCACCAGCCTTGCTTCTTTATTGGCTTCAGAGTGGCGAGCAGCCAGACCCCACTTTTGGTAACATTACCATGTGTGCTGTGATTCATAAATGGACCCTATTATTTTCCACAAGACCCCTTAGCAGCAGTTCCAAAGGAGCGGGCCCGAGATTTGATTATCCAGGTCCCTCTCCTGAACACATCTTTCACATCTGACATTTACACTGGTTGCACATTTTTATGGAACGCGTTAGGAAGCAGTCTGAACCTTAAAAAGGTGTGCGTCTTCCTAGAACATTCTGGACCAGGAAGGTCTTTTATTGGACTTAATGCTTTGAGTTGAAACCTGTCCCTTGTCTGATTGGAAAGTGTTTCGGGGAACAGATTTTGTTATTTTTCTAAGCCAGGCTGTAGGAATTGAGCTGAAGATATCACTAACCAAAAGGAATTTTTTTTTTTTTTCTCAAAGAGCTGAGAACCAAAGGAAATGACTCCAGTGTTGAAAATCCTTTTATTTCCTCTGTGGACGATATCTGTGCAGCTGAGACAAACTTTTCCAGTTGGCCCCCACCCAAACTTTATGGGTACTGAGATTAGGAAGTGGTATGGTCAAAATAGTCCTTGGACAAATTGCTTCCAGTCTACAAAACCTCAAAGTTCTTGACAAAGCCATGATTTCATGCCACATTTTATTTTTTCACATGGGTAACTGACCTGTCATTCGTTAATTACCTTGCCAGGATTTCTGCAGTTCTTTTAGTGACCTCTATCATTTTTTTTTTCCACTTCTTTTGGGAGGAGGAAGCAGACTTTGTGAGAGAAGTGCAGGGTGTCTGTAAAATTTCTCTTTGTGAGACACCACACGTTTTGCTCATTTCCCTTGCCTTCCATTTGAAATAAAATATTGCCAGGCCACAGTCAAGCTTATAAAAATGTGCTTTCTTCCTTCCCTGATGTCATTCTACACTTTTCTTCTTGCTTTGCTTTTCCATATCTGAAAATAAGGCAATGCTGGATGAGGCTTCAAAATTCAACACCCATAACTTCCTTTGACATGATCCTGCCCCAGGGAAAGAGAAAGGTATTCATCACTCTATAAAATATGCTGTACCCTCAGCCTCCCTACCCGGTCCTGGGATCTGACTCATCTTTGCACTTCTGGTGACCAGCATAGTGCTGACATGTTCTAAGCGTTCAGACACATTTACAAAGTAGGTTCGAGTGGGCAGTGTGTCATGGCATCAGGATGCATGGAGTAGGTAAAAGAAGGATTTATGACATACTTTACAAAGTCAGGAACTGTTCTCTGAATTAAAAACTGTGCTGAGGGAATAGCAGTGGATACAATTCTCTGTTCTTCTAAAACTGCTTAGTTCTTCCCTGTATCTTATCTACTCCATGGGAAGCTATATGGCAGACACTCCCTTGCCAGCATAGACAATTTTGTACCAACTTAAAGCCACTCAGACCTTCACGGGGGTAGTTGTTCCTCATTGCAGTAGTTCTTTTCCTAAGAAGTCTTCGGATTTGTTGGGGACTAGTGGTAGTGCTTATTTAACATACATGATACTTTATTAAAATGAACTTTAGTAGACTGACATTTAGTATTAAATGGGGTTTATAAACCCCTTGTTACTCAGTCTAATTTGATTTGAACCAAAATTTGTCAAATATGGTTTTCTTTTGCATTTTTCCTTGAAGTATAGTTGATTTACAATGTTGCGTTAGTTTCAGGTGTACAGCACAGTGATTCAGTTTTATATATATATATTCTTTTTCACATTATTTTCCCTTATAAGTTATTACATAATACTGAGTATGGTTCTCTGTGCTATACAGTAGGTCCTTGTTGTTTATCTGTTTTATATATAGTAGTGTGTATATGTTAATCTCAAACTCCTAATTTATCCCTCCCTCCCTTTCCCCTTTAATAAACATAAATTTCTCTCCTAAGTCTGTGGGCGTATTTCTGTTTTGTAAATAAGTTCATTCATATCATGTTTTTAGATTCCACATATAAGCAATATCATATATTTGCCTTTCTCTGTCTGGCTTACTCCACTTAGTATGATCATCTCTAGGTCCATCCGTGTTGCTGCCAGTGGCATTATTTCATTCTTTTTGTGGCTGACTATACTTCAAATACGTATTTTTGATAGATACTATGCTTGGCACTGGAGTAAGAAATAGGGAAGGTGTATTGCCTATAGTCAAGTACTCAGAGGGTAGGAAAGACAGATGCTATATACATGTATATATAAAACTAAAAGATAAGATGAAAACAATAGCTGATAATAATATGTAATGGCCAGTGAGTGCTTTATACATGTCAGATCTTCTAATAAATCCACTTATCTGAGTTCATTTAATCCTCCCAATGACTCCATAAGGTAGGTGTAAGGGTCATTAGCATTTCACAGGTGAGGATAGCCTCCCACTCTTCTCAAGATCACTCAACCTCCTACCCACAGAGCCTGAGTCCAGATAGTTCCAAAATATATGCTCTCACCTGCCACACCATAGTGCTACAACTAGAGTGCTCTTAGGCAAAAATGAGGAAATGGTTACATTTCCCTTCAGTTTAGAAAAGGCACACAGGAAACAGGAAAGCTTCAGGGAGGACGTGATAGTTGAGCTTGACTCCAAAGAGTGATTGGGAGTTTATGCAGCAGAAATGGCAGAGAGAGATTTACCTGGAACAGGAAAGACCTGGCAAAGGCCAAAAGCTGTAGAAGAGCATGGTGTATTCTGATGGCTTAAAAGTTCAGTGCTTGCGTGTATGAAAACAGGAAGCGATATAACCTGAAATGCAAGCTCAAGTCTTATTTGGAAGGTTTTTTTGTAAAAGCTTGAGACAAGAAACTATTACAAAGGCAGTGGGGACCAAAGAGATTTATAGGTAGAGGAAAATAATGTGGTCAGAGCTATCTTTTGGAAAGTCAGTTCTAGCAAAAGAATTGGGGATGAGAGAAGATGACAGCTAGATGCAGGAGCACAGGAGGATGGATCCTTTCCCTTGCATTCATCTCCTGGCAACAGAAAATATGGCTGAACAGGGATGTAAGCTGTGTTTCTCCACAGCATAAGGCGAAGGCTGAAGGAAGATGGGAACCCAGAGACAATACGGAGACTCCATCATTAGGAACCTGTCCTTGGCTTGTGACTCTTATCTTCAAGCCTTTCGCCTGTGGTTGCAGACCTCCCCCCTTCTACTTTGCATTCCATATTTGCATTTCAGACAGGAAAATGACAGGGCTGAAGGGCAAAGGATAAGTGACAGCTGAGTGTGTCTTTGTTCAAGAGCTTTCCCTTATGTGTCATTGGCCCCAGACTGTAACACAGTCATGGGTGCAGGATACTCAGGTGAGGCTGGAAATTGTAGTTCTATAGCTAGACACATTGCCAGCCATTGATAAATAGAGTGCTGGTAGGAAGAGAATTCTTTCAGAGTGGATATTACAGTTGTCTCTGTGAGGGTTTTTTTTTTTTAAATATGTTCTCTTTATACCCACTTTGTTGAGACCTTTTTTTTTTTTATCATAAGCGGATGTTGAATTTTGTCAAAAGCTTTTTCTGCATTTATTGAGATGGTCATATGATTTTTATTTTTCAATTTGTTAATGTAGTGTATCACATAGATTGATTTGCAGATTTGACCATTGTGTATGATTATTTTAATGTATTGTTGAATTTGGTTTCTAATCTCAATATTTTATTGAGGAATTTTGCATCATATTCATCAGTGATATTGGCCTTTATTTTTCTTTTTCTGTGATGTCTTTGTCTAGTTTTTTTTTTTTAAGATTTTTTTTTGGATGTGGACCATTTTTAAAGTCTTTATTGAATTTGTTACAATATTGCTTCTGCTTTATATTTCGATTTTTTGGCCCCGAGGCATGTGGGATCTTAGCTCCCTGATCAGGGATTGAACCTGCAACCCCCTGCATTGGAAGGTGAAGTCTTAGCCACTGGACCTCCAAGGAAGTCTCCTTTGTCTAGTTTTGATATTAGGGTTGTTGCTGGCCTCATAGAGTAAGTTCAGAAGCATTCATTCCTCTTCAGTTTTTTGAAATAATTTGAGAAGGATGGGTGAGGAGCTTTGGGAATAGAAAAGGTTAAGTGGAGACATTTTATGGGTGAGAATCCAGAAGACCCAGGATTCTAATAAGAATCTAATAAGATGAGGCAGGCTGGGGACCGGAAGGCATCAAGGAAGATGCTGTAGTTTCTGACTTTGGCAACTGGGTCAGTAATAATGGTTTTAACCGAGATGGGGAGAATAAAGAAAGATTAGTTTTATGGACAAAGTAATATATGTGATTCAGATATATTGAGTTGGATATAGCACTGGGACATCTTGTGAAAAATTTGGTAAGTTGCTGTAAACGGACCTAAAGTTCAGGAGATGATGAGATGGGTGTCAGGTCATCTAAAACACAGCAGCTGATTAAATCACCTAAGCAGACTGAATGGGATGGCAGATAGCATAAGACCAAGGAGAGGAACTCTTTAAGGGCAAGCAGAAAAAGTCAGGGAAACAGACAGGGTGTAATGCCATAAAAGCAAAGAACAGCATTTCTAAAAAGAGATGCTCAGCAGTGTTGAGTACCTTGAAGATGCCAGACTGCAAAGAAGATATTGGGTCGGCAATTAGGTCATTATTAGTGTTCAACAAATGTTGAAAAAATAAGTATATTAATACATACACTTCTTAACTTTGTATGTAGGTTGATTTCATATTCTTTCAGGGACTAGCTGTGTTTAGAGAAGAAATCACACAGAAGTCAAGGCAGATCCAAAATGGTGTTAGGGGATAGGAAACATCAAGGAAATATGGGCACCTTCCACAAGTTAAGTTCAAGTGAAAACATTTAATTTTATACTTTATTTCTTTCTTAAATCCTACGTGCCCCAGTTTTTTTTCTAAACACCCATATTTTTAGTTTATTTTTTTATTGAAGTATAGTGATTTACAATGTGTTAATTACTGCTGTACAGTCATATATATATATATATATATATATATACACATACATATATATACTTTCTTTTTCATATTCTTTTCCATTATGGTTTTTCACAGGGTATTGAATATAGTTCCCTGTGCTATACAGTAGGACCTTGTTGTTATCCATTCTATGTATACCAGTTTGCCTCTGCTAATCCCAAACTCCCAATCCATCCCTCTCCCACTCCCCCTTCCTTAGCAACCACCAGTCTATTCTCTATGTCCCTGATTATGTTTCTGTTTTATCGATAGGTTCATTTGTGTCATATTTTAGATTCCACATATAAATTATATTGTATGGTATTTGTCTTTATCTTTCTGACTTACTTCACTTAGTATGATAATCTCTAGGTCCATCCATGTTTCTGCAAATGGCATTATTTCATTCTTTTTATGGCTGAGTAATACTCCATTGTATATGTGTACCACATCTTCTTTATTCCTTCATCTGTCAATGGACATTTAGGTTGTTCCCACGTTTTGGCTGTTGTGAATAGCACTGCTGTGAGCATTGGGGTGCATGTATCTTTTTTAATTAGAGTTTTGTCCAGGAGTGGGATTGCTGGGTCATATGGTAATTGTATTTTTAGTTTTCTGAGGACGCTCCATACTGTTTTCCACAGTGGCTGCACCAACTTACATTCCCACCAACAGTGCAGGAGGGTTCCCTTTTCTCCACACCCTCTTCAGCATTTGTTATTTGTAGACTTTTTAATGATGGGCATTCTGATTGGCATGAGGTGGAACCTCATTGTAGTTTTGATTTGCATTTCCCTAATAATTAGCAATGTTGAACATCTTTTCATGTGCCTATCGGCCATCTGTATTTCTTCTTTGGAGAAATGTCTTTTTTAGGTCTTCTGCCCATTCATTTGACTGGGTTTTTTTTTTGTTGTTGTTGAGTTGAATGAGCTGCTAAACACCCATTTTTGCAGCTTTTGAAAGCTGTGACTTGTAGAACATTTGGGGTAACTAAAAGGGCAGAAAGCAAGCCTGTTGTGCATAAGTCAAAATAACTTGCAATGCTTACATTTTTAAATAGTGCTTGCCTCTTATCTCCTTCTGAATGCAGGGCTCTTAATCCATGCGTCCATGGTGTATGCTGAGTGACCATCCTGTGTCTGCCTGCACCAACATTATGGGTGACTCAGTCAGACTCATTGTAGATCATTTCTGAGAAATACTAGACACATGTCTACTTTTCTTACGTGGACCCACAGCCACTTAGAAATGAGTTCTTCTTTGAATTTTAAAGACAGAACAACCATTGTCTTATGAGTTATCATATCATGGTATTGGGCACCATCTCATGCATCTCCTGGCTATCAAACTGCTATATCCATTTCTTGTTTTAGGCTATAAAGTAGCCACATCCATGCATGCACACATGCAAGTAATGAAAATACCTCAGGAAAAATACAGAAAGATTCTATTGTTAATAATGTGTATGACCTCTTCCATCGCAAGAGAAGGCCATGATTTTTTTTTTTTTTTTTTTTGCGGTACGCAGGCCTCTCACTGTTGTGGCCTCTCCCGTTGCGGAGCACAGGCTCCGGACGCGCAGGCTCAGCGGCCATGGCTCACGGGTCCAGCCGCTCCGTGGCATGTGGGATCTTTCCGGACCGGGGCACGAACCCGTGTCCCCTGCCTCGGCAGGCGGACTCTCAACCACTGCACCACCAGGGAAGCCTGAGAAGGCCATGATTAAAGATGTATCCTTTAACAGAGATGAGTATGAAAACATTTATAGTTTTCAGGGGCAACTCTTTTTTCACCTTAGCAGGATATGTCTAAAGTTTAAGTGACCATTTTCATCTCATGAACACACTTCATACCACTTGGTTTGTTCGTCTTTCAAAATCAGTAAGAGTTTGTAAGCTCATTCACAGTTCATAATTCGCTGAAGGCAGGGGTCCACTTATACACTGTGTGTTACAAGGTGGAAAAGATGACATTTTAATTTGGTGTCTCAACGAATAAAGTATTCAGTTCTTCCTTAAGGAATTTATTATGATATTTACAAACACACAAACCAAACAGAGAATGTTAGGGGTGCCTAACCTATGTGAGCAAGGTTGATGGGGGACTGGGGTGGAGAGGTGGGAATGGAGAGGTTGCCTTACATACGCCTTACCTATATTTCTATGTTCCCTAAATAATAGCCTAAACTGGCAGTGTTGTAGGGAAATTGCCATAGCTTTTATCGATAGTTGCAAAGTACATCGGTACAACTCTTCTAGAAAGCAATTTGTCCGTAAGTTTCAGGCCCTTATGTATATTACCTCAGCATTTATACTACTGGGAACTAATCTTGGGACAGAAATTAATCCAAGAGAAGAAAGTCACCTGAAAACTAAAAATGAGAAATTATGAAAGCTGAATAAGGCAAGGGCTTTGAGAATGGAGAAGATGTAAGAGATTCAGGAAGTGTTAGAAGGTCAGTTTGACCTAGTCGGGTGATGGAGGGGATGAGTGGAGGGTAGGAAGGTGAAGAAGAAGAGAGAGACTAGAATGACCTTGGAGGTTTCAGACTCGGTCAGCTGTCTTAGCTCACTCATTTAGAAACAAAATACACAAGCAGAAAAACATACTAGAAGGGTTACCCAGGGTTTGCATTGAGTACTGTTGCATTTGAAAGGTCTGTGTGACAAAGATGCTGAGTAGACATAAACAAACAAACAAACAAACAAAAAAAAACAGGTCTGGGATTAGAAGATATCCAGGCTAGAGACATAGATTTGGAAGTCATAAGTGGTCATTGGGAAGCAACCCAACAAAGAAGTAAAAATATATTTAGAGTGGGATACTAATACATAGTAATCATTGTGAGGACTGTGTTGCATCTTGGGAAAATTCTCATAACATTAAGTAAAAAATGAGAGTGAAATACATCACTGCCATGATTATAGTTTATATTCATAAGGACAAGGACTAGATGGAGATAAAAAATGAAAATATTGTAATTTGAATGGGTGGTAGGATGATGAAAATGCTTTCTTTCATTTGCTCTTAATACTATTTTTACTATATTTGTGCAACAAGAGTAACTTGAGAGCATTCATACATTTAACCTGCACGTTGCTGTAGAGTTATGAAGTTGAGGAGTGTTCTTAGAAACTAGTGATTTTTAAAGCTTTGTATTTAATGAAGTAAAAGTTTAGATGGACAGACAGAGCATATCTGAAACAAATAGAGATGGAACACCATTACTTGAAGCTTTGCAGAGAATCTATACGCCTTTTTCTTCCCAGCTTCCCATCTCCCCACCCCCACCCCGTCCCAAGTACTTCCCTTATCCCTTAGGTGAGGACCACAGTTGGAAAACCACTCAGTCTATGCTTTTCTCCTCAGATGAGGGTGTGAAACTCAGAGGTCAACCAACAGAACTCAAATCGAATCAGTTGAACTGTGAGGCTGGCTGTTTTTCGGCCCTTTGGTTTCTATCTGAAAATTTCCTCCTTTGCCTTCACACTTTCTGTCAGCTAGATCAGTTAGGATGGGTTTATGGGGTAGATTTTACTGCTGCAATCCCAAACTTGGACCTAATTTATCCCCCCAAATGCTATCAAAGTGCTGTATTGTTATTACAATGGAAGTTTTACAATGCATTCTAAGGTATGGTTTTTTTGTTGTTGTTGCTCTTGTTGTTTTTTTGTGTATTTGATGATAACTTTTTCTGTGATTTATTGAGTGAATGGCCAAAAGTTTGACCCTTTTGTTCTTTTTTTTTTAATTGAAGTGTAGTTGATTTACAATGTTGTGTTAATTTCTGCTGTATAGCAGAGTGATTCAGTTATACATATGTACATTATTTTTTATATTCTTTTCTCTTATGGTTTATCACAGGATATTGAATATAGTCCCCTGTGCTGTACAGTAGTGGGACCTTGTTAGTTATCCATTCTATACATAATAGTTTGTATCTGCTCATCCCAAACTCCCAATTCATCCCTCCTTCCCCACCCCTCCTCCTTGGCAACAAGTCTGTCCTCTGGTTGTGGGTCCGTTTCTGTTTCATAGATGGGTTCATTTGTTTGACCCTTCTGTTCTAATCAGAGTTGCCAGATAAAATATAGACGCTCCAGCTAAATTTGAATTTCAAATAACCAACAAATACATTTTAATATAAATATGTTTAGTATATGCATTTTTTAAGTATATGCATTTTTAGTATATGTCCCATATAATTTTTCACTCTTCATCTGAAATTCAAATTGAATTGGACATCGTGGTGTTTTCTTTGCTAAATCTGGCAGCTTAGTCTCAATATTAAGAAGTTACTTTCATTCTAATGTGGAGACCTAGTGGCAACAGCCACTGGCCAGATGTGACACCTGAGCACTTGAAATGTGGCTCGTCCACATTGAGATATGCTGTGAGTGTAAAGTACACACTAGGTTGTGAAGACCTAGCATTGAAAAAGAATGAAAGTACTTCATTAATAATTTCAATATTGATTAAATGTGGAGACGATACCACTTCGGATAGGTTGGGTTCAATAAAATATATTAAAATTAATTTCACCAGTTTCTTTTACTTTTATTAATGTGGCTACTAGAAAGTTTACAATTACACTTGTGACATACATTAGATTTCAGTTGGGCAGTACTGATTTTCTAGGCCTGGAGGAAATTCTGGTTTTTAGCTGTTTTGCAGAAGATATTTCCAAGAAGCCAAATAAATACTATCAGCAGAGTAGGCTGAATGAAAGTAGTACAGGATTTATGCAAAACACACCTAGCCAAAGTCAAGTGAGAAAAATGAGAATATATCTTCATGTTGGTGAAAGTAGTTGGATTTGATAAACAGTTCATATCAGTGGATGCATAGGTACTCTGCACAAATTAATAGAAAGGGTGTTATCCTTTATTGCTGTTTCTCAGCAAAACACTGAAAGTGCTGATTTCTCTGTAACTTCAATGATACAATGCAGTCTTTCCCCAGGGAGTTCACTATAACTCACTGGTGTTTAATTCTATCCAGTGAAGTTAGAGACTCATAACACAGACATCAAAATTTGGAAGGAATCACAAGGTATTACCTACTGAGGTCAAGGTTCATGTCAAAACTAATATTAACTGTTCCATCTGCCTGTAACGTACTTTGCAGAGAGCCCCTGGGTCAGTCCTTACTGTGTTAGGTCTCTGCTAAAATGTCATCTGTTCAAGAAGGTCTCCCCTGACAGTATTATCTGAGATGGAGATGTACCCTTTCACTTTCTCGTGCTTACACACTTTATTTTGTTTGTAACACTGGGATTCTATTTTATTTCATCCCATCCCTCATAGTACTGAAGATTTTAAATTGTTTTAAGTAGTGTGTATTACTTTCTGTCCTCCCAACTAGCATAAAGCTTCATGATGGCAAAATTGTTTACTGCAGTATCTGCAGAACCTAGAATAGTGCCTGGGTCATAAGTAGGGGGGCTGTGATCCTGTGGCTTTCTGATATTTCCTAGTACGTCTATTTCTTCTTGTTCCTTGTTATTTAATAACTTGTTGATATGTCAGAAACCAAGTTTGAATGGTCTTCCGCACTTTGGAAGTCAGCAACACCGCTCCTGGATCTCTGCTCCCTCACTTCCTCCTGTGGGGCTCCTACACTGAGTCAGGCACATAATAGCTGACAAGAATACAGTCGAATTCGTGGAGCCAGAGCTCCACCCCTCAGCAAGCTTGCTTCCTGGGAACAATCTCAATCTCAATGGTTTTAAGCTTCCTTTTTGAACTGAAGTGCCAGAAAATTGAGTTCACGATGTATCGATCTATGCTGACAAATTTGTTTGCTAATTTTTAATGGAATCAACAAAATATGGGTCACTTACTTTGCACGGGGGTGGCCAGTTCTCAGCTCTTCATGTGGATGAACTCAGTTATCCTCACTGTAACACCAGTGCTATTCTTACCCTCATTTTTTCAGATGAGGACACTGAGGCAAGGAAAGGCTCCAGGATGTTTTAACAACCCGATACCTAAGGTCGATGCAGCTAACCAAAATAAAACTACTGTTTACCTCTCCCGTGAAGTTTAAGATCCCAAGTTGTTTCTTCTGGTTTGGGCGCGATGTTAGTTTGGAATGCTCTTCATCTCCATCTTAGCGTAACCCAGTCTTACCCATTTTACAAGACTAAGCATACTGTAAAATCTGGGCCAGTCAGGAAAACGGCCATGCCTCTAGGCTGTTCAGAAAGAGGGATTGTTTGCATAGAGATGGAAGAGCCAAGAAGCTGAACACAGCCTACGGGGGAACCCAGAGGTGAGGACAGCAGGGAACTGCCAGCACATCCAGGTCTGGAGGGAGAGAGGGGGAAGCTGGTGTTACCATAACCAGAAATCGGGCCATCCAGTGAAAACTAGGACCACAGAAGGGCTACCTGGTGGGAGCTGAGCCAGGAGGAGACACAGTAGCAGAAATACATTGTATTCTCCTCTGCTGCCTATTCTTCTGCCAGGGCCTCCCATTGGCCAAGCCTACCGGAACATAGTTGGCAAAGGAGCCTGGGAAGTGTAGTTTCTAAGGATACAGAGCAGAAGGATAATCTGCCGGCCGACAGGCAATTGACCCGGACACATTAGGTGTCCTCTGACATCAGAGCTCCCACGGCCCAATAAGGTAATAAGGTAATAAACCTTTCCTCTTTTGTGGTAGAGGCATAATAGATGTTAGCTTAGTACAGCACTGTTGTACACTGTTGTACTATCTATTATGTATTATTACGTACAGCACTGTTGTTAAGTGCTGTTCACACAGCAACTCCGCTCTACCCTCAAAAGAGCCCTATAGAGTAAGCAAACCATCATCCCCATTTTCCAGATGGGGAAACTGAGGCACAGTAACTCCCCAGCATTGCATAGTAAGTGACAGAACCTGGATTCCACTCCAGGCTGTCCAGCTTCAATGTGCATTCTCTTAACACCACACTCCTCTGCCTCTCAAGGTTCCTGCTGTTCTAGTTCCTGAGCATCTAGTGCAGGGCTCTGCATGAAGCAGGGACTCATTAAATACGCATTTGAAAAATAATTTCCTGATTTTACTACTACATAGTAATCACTTAGATTCTTAACTTTTATAATCATATGGGTTGGTTTGTTTTTCAAATTGTTATTTCCTTTGTTTTTTACATTTCTGTAGTCTCATCTCCCATAGTCTAATTGTCCTGTGCTTTCTCATCACCACAACTGCATGTTACTTTCTGGAAAGCAAATTTCTGGGGTCAGATATCCAGAGATATCTTCTTTAGAGTTCTCCAGTGTTATAAACCACATTCTTGGGAACATAATCAGTTTGATTCCTGGAAAGTGAACTCTGATGAGGCAAAACTCTTACAACAGCTGCTTTCTATTTATCAGTCTGCCATTGCTGACTTACTGTACTTAAGAAGCTTCACATACATGATCGTCTTTAATGCACATGGCAACCCTGTGAGCATTCTGATAAAATTTTCCAGTGCCTTTATTTTGCATCCTTATTTGTTACCTATTCTTTTTCCACTATAATCATGTCCAGTTTCAATATGAGGACATTTCAAGATGAGGAAACTCAGACTCATGGGTCACACCCAGTTAGCAGCAGAAAGGGGATTTGAACCATATCCGTCCAGTACAGAACTAAAGGTTTCAGTGATGACACACAATCCCATACAAAATGAAAGCACACAGAGATGAAGGGGTTGAAGGATATGCAGATGCTCCTTCTGATGCCTGAGGAATGTGGATGCACCTTTAGAAAGCACATGCTGTACACTGATTTCATAAAACATTTAGGCCTGGAAAAGATGACCTTTACTTTTTTTTTTTAAGGGAATTTCTTTTTCACTTTTAAAAAACAATTTTAACTTAAAAAAAAATTTGGGGGGGCTTCCCTGGTGGCACAGTAGTTGAGAGTCTGCCCGCTGATGCAGGGGATACGGGTTTGTGCCCCGGTCTGGGAAGATCCCACATGCCACGGAGTGGCTGGGCCTGTGAGCCATGGCCGCTGAGCCTGCGCGTCCGGAGCCTGTGCTCCGCAACGGGAGAGGCCACAACGGTGAGAGGCCCGTGTACCACAAAAAAAAAAAAAAAAAAATTTTTTGGCCGTGCAGCGTGGCATGTGGGATCTTAGTTCCCCAACCAGGGATTGAACCTGTGACCCCTGTGGTGGAAGCGCAGAGTCTTAACCACTGGACCACCAGGGAAGGCCCAGCCTCTACTTCTTAACAATGACCTCTTGTGACCACCAGCCACAGAAGAAAGTACGTGAAGAATGGATTTCTTTTAGTGAGCAAAACCTAAATAAGCATCTGTTTTAATAATTGGCAAGTCCTTTAACTGAGGCATTCACATCCTTGTCTTTCTTCTGGCCTTTCTTCCAGTTGGATTTCTGTGTATGACTATTATGGGGAACTGTGACTTTAAAAATATATTTTAAAAAGCCCACAGTTAGCCTGTGAGCACATTTTTATTCTGACTCTGGCTGCAGGAACTGAGTTTGACTAGGTTCTGAATCCAAAGAAAATCCAGAGAGGCATTCCTAAACTTGGACCTTTTGTCCAGGCTCACTTCCTGTTGACCCCGTGACAGCCCTTCCGCTGGCCCGTGGTCAAGCTGTCCGCACAGAATAGGGAGCAGTGTTCTCCAGGACAGCAAGATCATCCAGCTGATAAAAAGGAGCATGAGATGCAACCAAAATGCCAATTCTCTTTCCTTTCTGGGTTTGCTTGAGTCCAAAGGTCAAAAGGAAGACAGAGCAGTACAGTGTGTTGGTTGGTAATTCCACGCTCATGAGGACTCAGTAATGCAATCCGTTCCCATGCCCATCTCCTCAAGGAATCCTTCAATCTCCCATCTTCATCCCCTAAACACCGGCTTGTACGAACATGCTATTTGCTGGCAGGGTCCAGTTTCAATATTAGCAATTCCATTCAGTTTCAAGGTCCTCACAGTTGTCTATGCTGTGTATGAATCTGACACTGCTGCCAATTTTCTTTGAGGGCATTTTAGTATCATCTCAGTGCTTATGTTATTATCTCTGGAAGTGTTGTTTTTCAGCTATTTTCTGCCTCTAGAAAGACAGGGTCGTTTAGCTATTTTATCAGTGAAATTTGAGCATGTAGTGTCGCTAACACTTGACTTGTGATTTTCTTGATTTCTTTTATGTCACTACCTGACCAAGGAAACACAGTAGTTTCAGTGAGAAGGCACCTTAAGTATCATCTGTTCTCTGGTGACTCACTGTGTGTCCGCACAGAAGCAGCGTGAGCATCTCCCGGGGCTTGGTAGAAATATTCAATCTTAGCATCACCCCAGATCTGCTGCCCAGAATCTGCATTTTCTCAAGACCCCCCAGTGCTTCCTATGCAAATTAAAGTTTGAAAATCTTTAAAGTTTGGCCCAGATCCACACTTCAAACGCATCTTGTAAGCAGTCCTGTGAGGGGTTTTCCAATCTCTTTTGATCACTTCCAGTAATAGGGATGTCACTTTTGCAAGAATTATTGGAGAGCTGAACTCTGCCTCCTTGTGATTTCCACATAGACCTTATTTCTTCTCTTTAGAGCAAACAGAATAGGTCTAATCTAACCTTTCAAATAGCTGAAGATAACTAACCTGTTTCTCATCCCTTTTCTTTGTCTCTCTTTCTCTGTCTCTCATCCTCTCTCTTTTATTGGTTTCTACCCACTTGCTCTATATCCCTCCCCTCTTATCTGTTTTCATGCTAAGTAGATTTTCTACTGTTCCTTACCTTGCCTGCTTTCCACATTTGTCAACCATAATTATTACTGTCTCACTAATGGACTCTGGATGTCCAGTTTCTCTGAAGATATGTTGTGTAAAATGGGATATAATATATATAACATTCCATGAGATGTATCAGTAAGTATATTTATTGTATGTGTTTGTAGAGAAGTACAGGGTTTTTTTTTTTTTTTTTTTTTTTTTGGACTGTGGAACAAAGACAAAGATGCAACTGCTGACTCTGAACTGTTCCCAGCACCCTCCTGGAGGCTACCTGGCCACCACGTCCAGGAGGATCCAGAGAGTGGCATTATTGTTCCACAGTCATCAGTAGGTGGAGTAAAAAAAGGGGGCTCAGTGGGTGTGAGGAGTATCAGCATTCCCTGTGTCTGTGAGCCTGCTTTCATTTTGTTTTGTTTGTTTCTTTGTTTTGTTAGATTCCACATGCAAGTGAGATCTTACAGTATTTGCCTTTCTCTTTCTGACTTACTTCACTTAGCATAATATCCTCAAGGACCGTTCATGTTGTTACAAACGGCAATATCTCATTTTTATGGCTGAGTAATATTCCTTTGTGTGTATATAGCACATCTTCTTTATCCATTCATCTATCAGTGGACACTTAGGTTGCTTCCAGATCTTGGCTGTTGTGAATAACGTTACAATGAACATCAGTCTGCATATATCTTTTCTAATTCGTGTTCTTATTTTATCCAGGTGCATATCAGAAGTGATTTTGTTGGATCCTTTGTAGTTCAATTTTTAATTTTTTAAGGAAGCTCCATACTGTTTTCCATAGTAGATGCACCAATTTGCAATCGCACAAGCAATGCAGGAGGGTTCCCTTTTCTCTGAATCCTCACCCACATGTTATTCGTTATTGTTTTGATAATAGCCATTCTGACAGGTGTGAGGTTGTAACTCTTTGTGGATTTAATTTATATTACCCTGATGATTAGCGATGTTGAGCATCTTTTTAGGTGCCTGGTAGCCATCTGTATGTCTGTTTTGGAAAAATGTCTATTCAGGCCCTCTCCCCATTTTTTTAATCAAGTTGTTTGTTTTTTCAGTGTTGAGTTTTATGAATTCTTTGTATATTTTGGATATTATCCCCTTATCAGATATATCATTTGAAAATATCTTCTCCCATTCAGTAGGAGGCCTTTATGTATTGCTGCTAGTTTTGTTCACAGTGCAAAAGCTTTTTAGTCTGATGTAGTCCCATTTGATTATTTTTGCTTCTGTTTCCTTTACCTGAGAAGACAGATCTAAAAAAATATTGCTGAGACCAATGTCAAAGCACATACTGTCTATGTTTGATGTATGGTTTTAGGATTACATTTAAGTCTTTAATCCATTTTGAGTTTATTTTTGTATATGGTATGGGAAAGTTCTCCAGTTTGATTCTTTTGCATATAGCTGTCCAGTTTTCCCAAAAGCATTTATTGAAGAAGTTGTCTTTTCCCCACTGTATACTCTTGCTTCCTTTGTCATAAACTAATTGACCATAGGTGCATGGGTTTATTTCTGGGCTCTCTATTCTGTTCTATTGATCTATATGTCTATTTTTGTGCCAGTACCTTACTGTTGTTATTACTGTAGCTTTGTTATATAGTTTGAAATCAGGGCATATCATACCTCCAGATTTGTTCTTCTTTCTCAAGGTTGCTTTGTCTGTACAGGGTCTTTGTGTTTCTCTACAAACTTTAGAATTATTTGTTGTAGTTCTGTGAAAAATGTCTTTGGTATTTTAATGAGGATTGCATTGAATCTGTGGATTGCCTTGGGTAGTATGGTCATTTTAACAATATTAATTCTTCCATGATCTTGATATATAATTCCATGATAATACATGAGCACAATAGATATTTCCATTGTTTGTGTCACTTCCAGTTTCTGTCATCAATTTCTTATAGTTTTCAGAGTACAAGTCTTTTACCTCTTTGGTTAGATTTATTCCTAGATGTTCAATGCTTCTTGATGCAGTTGTAAATGGGACTGTTTTCTTCATTTCTCTTTCTGATAGTTCATTGTTAGCATACAGAAACACAACAGATTTATATATGGGTTAATTTTTCATCCTGCAATTTACTGAAATTATTTACTATTTCTAATAGTTTTTGGTGTTTCCTTTAGGATTTTCTGTATACAGTATCATGTCATCTGCAAACAGTAACTTCTTCCTTTTCAATTTGGATTCCTTTTATTTCTTTTTCTTGTCTGATTGCTGTGGCTAGGACTTCCAGTATTATGTTCAATAAAAGTAGCAAGAGTAGTCATCCTTGTCTTGTTCCTGATCTCAGAAGAAATTATTTCAGCTTTTCACTGTTGAGTGTGGTGTTACCTGTGGGCTCTTCGTATATGGGCTTTATTATGTTGAGGTATATTCCTATGTACCCATTTTGTAAAGGGTTTTTAATCATAGATGGATGTTGACTTTTGTCAAAAGCTTTTCCTGTATCTATTGAGATGATAATGTGATTTCTATTCCTCAATTTGTTAATGTAATATATTACATTGATTGATTTACAGATATTGAAACATCCATGCATCCCTGGGATAAATCCCAGTTGATCATGGTGTATGATCCTTTTAATGTATTGTTGAATTTGGTTTGCTAATATTTCATTGAGAATTTTTGCATCTATGTTCCTCAGTGATATTGGCCTGTAATTTGTATGTGTGTGGAGGGTGGGGGGTGGGTGGGTGTGGGTGTGGTGTCTTTGCCTGGTTTTGGTATCAAAATAATGCTGACTTTGTAGAATGAGTTTGGAAGCATTCCTTCCTATTCAATTTTTTGGAATAGTTTGAGTAATATAGGTGTTAACTGTTTAAATATTTGGTAGAATCCACCTGTGAAGCTAGCCAGTCCTGGACTTTTGTGTGTTGGGAGTTTTTGATTACTGATTCAATTTCATTTGTAGTAATTGGTCTGTTCATATTTTCTGTTTCTACCTGATTCAGTCTTGAGAGATTGTACATTCCTAAGAATTTATCCATTTCTTCTAGGTTTTCCGTTTTATTGGCCTACTATTTTTGTGGAACTCAAAGTTTAAATTTTAAGAATTTAACAAAACGAAAATTTAACCTTAATCACCATCCCACTAAGAGATGAACGCTGAGTATTTTGTGTCCATTATCTGGGGAATGTGTTCCATTCTCTTGCTACTCAAAGTGTGGTCTAAAAACCAGCAGCCATGGCATCATCCTGGGGCTTGCCAGAAATGCAAAATCTTAGTACCAAACTAAAGCTCCAGAATCAGAATCCGCATTTTAGCCAGGTCCCTATATGATGCACATGCACGTTAAAATTTGAGAAGCACTAGTCTGTTCTAATGCTTCATCAGACAGGCTTCAACTATGGGCTCTACCTGGATTGTTTTCGTTAGTTTGTTTAAAACTACAGACTGCATGGTGACACCACTCACCTTTATGCTTGTACAAAGGAATACGTCTTTTGTTCCTCATTTGTTCTCTTTTCCACTTCATTTAGGGCATAATATAATTTGAAAAGAAACCTGTGATGTCTCTTGGATCTGGATCTTCTTTACCAGGATATTTATAGAATAAGGGATGCCAGTGTTCCACGCATCCTCTGTTTCAGCTTCTGATGTTTTTGTTGTTAATAAGTGTCCTTCCCTTGGTGTTTGAGCATCTCAAGTGTTCTTGCTGAGGCAGCAAGAAAATGCAGTTCTGTGCTTGTGCAGGATGTCATCCTGGTAATGAATATGATGCTAAGTCTCTGTGCCCCTCAGCATTTATCAAATTTGGACACAAACTTTAGGAACTAAAATAGAACTTGGACCACTAGAGTCTGAACTCAGCCCGGTGAGCTCATTGGGGGACCATTGTAAACTGTCTCTGGTCACGTAGCAATTCCCTACTATTTTTCCTCTTTTTCTATTGCTTGCCCATTCTTGTAGAAGCTTGGTCCACAGACTATTTTGGTCTCCAATCTGTTTACTATATTCCTTGGAATAGCAGAAAGAGTACCATTCTGAGTCTCAGTAGGCCTGCTGGTACTGTGCCTGCTAATATTGCAGGCTTTCAATAAATGTTAGATCATTTCCCTCTTTCTCTTATTATTAATAGTTAGATATAGGACTTTGAGGTACTACTTAGCTCTTTCAGCTTGCATTTTCCTCATCTACAAAATAAGATTTATACTGAAAGACCATCTCTATACAGACAATTCATGCTTTTCAGGCTGATCCATCCTGAGAGAAGCATCGCTTGGTCTCTGGCTTTGATGGAGGTGCCTTAGTGCCATTCTTCATCCAGGGAAGCTGAGGGTAGGGGGTCCAGGCTCCCTGTTTTTGGCACTGGGTCCCCTGTACCTACTGTATGTACTATATTTCTTCATAAAATTTTTATTGAGAAAAATTTCGAAGCTCTTAAAAAATGAGTGTGATCCTGTAAGAAATAAAAATAATTGATAGTGCGCAGCACATCAGTGTCACTCTAATGGGAAGTAATAAAGTGCATTTTGTCTATGACCTTCTAGATTTCACATTGTGCCATGACAAAAACCAGAGAAGCATGGCTCCTAAAAATATTTTGTGTGAATTAAGTCACTGGTTACCTATACAAGTTTACTCTCCGGATTTGGGGACTTCTATTTAGATTTTATTTTAAAAGTTACTACCTTGAAGGCTTCTGATGATCACTTTTCTCTCAGGTGCCTTTGTCTGATTTTGAGTTTTTAAATGGTTGTATTTTATGCCAGTCAATCATGAAGTCACCCCATGCTGGAAACATTTAGGCCCGTGTGGTTGGATGAGATATCCTCATACCAGTATCATTTTATGCAGTTTTTTTTTAAAACTACTATCATCTATTAAATACCCCTTTTGGAGCTTCTACTTTTGCTCAGTTCTCACTATGGAGATTTAAAAATTCTGTTTCTAATCTGTTCGTTCTGTCGAGCATTCTATGTCCTGCGATTAAAACCCCAGCAAGTATTTACCAAGGGTTTCTTGATAAACATTATGGGTCATTCTTTAGGTCTCTCATATGTGCTATACTTTCATGTTTTTTATTTTTTTGGTGGGGATGTCAATGGAAGAGCAGTTAACTCCAGGTCTTAAATTAAGAAGAGACCGGGCCACTGTCCTTGGACCTTGGAGTTTTGTTTCCTATCTTACCATGATATGATCCATCTTCACATAATATCACCTATCAACTGTAGACGCAGCACATGTTGCCCTGTCTGGGGACAAAGGTCATTGTCCATCCACACCCTTAGCAAGCTTTTACCCACCAGCACATTCTACTTTTTAATTTTTATTTTACATTGAAGTATAGTTGATTTACAATGTTGTGTTAGTTTCAGGTGTACAGCAAAGTGATTCAGTTATACATATATGTATATCTATTCTTTTTTCAAATTCTTTTCCCATTTAGGTTTATTACAGAATATTGAGTAGAGTTCCCTGTACTACACAGTAGGTCCTTGTTGATTATTTTATATATAGTAGTGTGTATCTGTTAATCCCAAACTCCTAATTTATCCTTCTCACCCACCTTTCCCCTTTGGTAACCATAAGTGTGTTTTCTAAGTCTGTGAGTATGTTTCTGTTTTGTAAATAAGTTCATTTGTATCAATTTTTAGATTCCACATATAAGTGATACGTGATATTTGTCTTTTTCTGTCTGACTTACTTGATTTAGTATGATAATCTCTAGATTTGTCCATGTTGCTGCCAATGGCATTATTTCATTCTCTTTTATGGCTGAGTAATATTCCATTGTATATGTGTACCACATCTTCTTTATCCATTCATCTGTTGATGGGCATTTAGGTTGCTTCCATGTCTTGGCTATTGTAAATAGCAGCACATTCTACTTTTGAACCCAACTGATTATCTTTAAACAAGAAATCTAAAGTTTCTGCAGACAGAAAGGAAAGTCTGGCTGGATCCCTGTGTCTCACAAAGTGGGCAACTAAGAAGTGGCTCAGTGAAACAAGGCCACGAGTTCACCTCCTTTTACGAAATATATCATTTTGTAATTACATATAAGTTCATACTCCGTAATAGGGAAAAAACAATGTAAATGTTGTCTTTCTTATAGACATGTCATAGGTGGGAGATGACCCACATCTGTTCAATGTGAGAACATGTTTTCTAAAGATTCTGTGCATCTTGAATTAGCATTAAGAGATTTTAGATGACTAATTTCAGTTTTATAGATTTTGCTGGAATGAGTTTAACCTCTTGGATCATGAAGATATTTAGCACTGGGAATTTAGAAGAATTTATTTCAAATCTTCTAGGTGGTGACAAATTAATTATACTTTAAACAAGACTTGATTATCCATCACCCTTTGAGTATGGTTCCAGGGCTTTTAGCAGTACAGTTGACATATTATTCATTCATATTATATGTCATCAGGCAAACTTGGTGAAGAATTATAACTGTAATACTTTAATTAGTTAAAAGTTTTTTGATGAGAGGGATTATTGATTCAGTGGAAGTATTTGAAGAAAAGAAAGCCCAGCACAAATTGAGAAAATAAAAATCCAATCAACATGATGATGTATGTTGGCAGCTGATGTTATGGAAACTGCCAAACTAAATATCAAAGGTGTATTTTATTCCTATGAATGAAACCGACTGCAAATAATGAAGCAATTTAGCACACAACATACAAGATCATTTACGTAGTGATTCCCTATTAAGGACATTTCATTGTCAGACAAAGCGGTTCATACATTTTGCTAACTTTCCTTAGAGGTTTTCAGAGCAATTTTGAATTTAAGCAATAAAACACATCCTCTTTATATAGCAAAGATATTTGTTTTCTAGATGACGATGAGAATATCCTGATTTTACAAGTGTCATTGAATGATTGTTTTCATGTTGACAATTTGTTCTCATGACTGTAAATGTATCACTCTGTAATCTCATTTGCTGAATCTTAAGATCACTTCCATTAAAAGCATTTCATTGCATGACACTGTTAAAATTCTTTGGCAATGGTTAAAGAGGAACTAAATGCCATCTCCAGTAAGTTCATTTTGCCCTTTGAATATGCAGTTCTTCTGGTTAGCTTTTTCTATCCTCTGGAGATCTCTGAAGATTCAGGATAATGGCATTTCTTCAGATCTGGAGTCCTCAGAGCTGAACTTTGACAAACCTAGTCTATATCCTTGTTCCTTCCACAAGCTTTCCCTTGATGCTCTAGGCAAAAGCATTCGTGGCCCCATAAAACAGATGCATATCTAATAAGGTATTTAGGTATAAGATTAATGGTTGATGTTGCTGCTCTTTTTTTTTAAATTTATTTCTAGTAAATAGCAGTTGAATTGCAACTGATCAAGAGGTATCCAGTGTGGTGGGTTTGGATTGCATGACTCATCTGATGAGCTGATTTAAAATCCAAAGAAGGATTCTACTGAGTTATTTCTCTTGGATTAGCAAAGTGATCTACTTCTGGTTTATACGTAGTCTACTGGTTTGACGTATCAGCAACGTTTGATTATAAACCTTTGATAATAAGCAACAAATAGTTGCTCTAATAGTTTCCAAAGTGTACTAATCTTATTCCTCTTCAATTCTCATCTGAAGTTTAGAATTACTACAGAATTAGCTAGACATAAATAGTCCTGCCAAGGAATGACCTCCGAACCTCTTAACAAGTGGGAACAAAAGACCTGAACAGTTAACATCATTGGTAGTCTCAAATTTCTTTCTGATTTGTATTACTTTCCCAAATAGAGAATATCTGCAACTGGCAATGCCACAAATCTCTTGGTAGGCATGCACACACACAGAGTAGGATCTAGGCAGTCATTATGGTAATCTCATTAATAGGAAGTATGGCATTTAAGGGAAAGAAGTTGTGTGTGTGTGTGTGTGTGTGTGTGTGTGTGTGTGTGTGTGTGTGTGTGTGTGTTTCAACAACCGAGTGACACTAACATTTACAATATGCTAGATCGGCATATTTAATTTTTTCAGACTAGCCACCAAAAAAAGAATCTCTTCCAGGATTACTGACTGATCATTAATATTGCTTCTCTTTACTTTTCTCAGCATTTGCACCACATGTTGTGTCAGTTTTGTTGTAGTTACATGTTCTGTTCTGATAGTCACTGATTTGGAACATATGCTGGTTTAACTGTGCCACGATCTCTGTCATATTTCACCACTGTGACCTTGCAAGGGCTTAGGAAGCCTTGGAGCTGTGTCAGAAGAGCTTCCCAGCCTCATACATTAGGGGCTGCCCAGCTGTGCTGCAGAAGTGAGCTGCATACTCCAAGCAGCCCAGAGTGTGTGAGTGATGTGCTCTCTGGTCAGGTCAATTTGTTAACCTCACTGTGATGCCACCCTGAATTGCCATAGAAAGAGAGAGAAAATGAACCGTCGTGTTCTGCACCTGCCTCTCTTACCACTTAGAATGAAAAAAGCAGTTTCTCCCCTGAGTCCAGGTGCTCATCAGAAATATGAGGATTGGGCTGGACTCAAAGGTATTGGTCAGTGTATCTCAGAGATTCAGTGTGAAATGACTTTAAAAGTATTGTACCAACACTTTCACAACCTGTAGGTTCCGGAAAGAGTATTCGTCCTTGTCAGATTGGGCTGCTATAACAAAAATACCATAGACTGGGTGGCTGAAACAACAGACATTTATTTCTCACATTTCTAGAGGCTATAAAGCCCAAGGTCAGGGTACTGGCGGATTTGGTGTCTGGTGAGAGAACTCTTCTTGGATTGCAGGTGGCTGTCTTCTGGTGTGTCCTCATGTGGCAGAGACAGCTGGCTCTAGCCTCTTTCTCTTCTTAAAAGGATGCTAATTCCCATCATGGGGGCTCCACCCTCATGACCTCATCGTGACCTAATTATATCCCAAAGACACTATCTCCTAATACCATCCCATTGGGGCTTAGGGCTATCACATAGGAATTTTGGGGGGATACAAACATGCAGTCCATAATGCTAAAAGGCAGGGAAAAGGAAAATAATTCTTATTTCATACTTGTTATAATATGTACTTCCTTTCTTGGAAACACAAGGAATGACAGCTTACCTAAATTTTTCAAATTTATTTTTCCAAATAGATTTGGATTAGGTATTGTATTAATTTAAAAAGGTGTTTCTAGATCTTTTGCTGAGGGGAGAACAGGATAAGAGGTAAGAAAGACAAAACTGACACAGGTGGAAAGTGACAGCTTTTCTAGTAAAAAGATGGAAGTGTCTAGATTATTCATCACTGAATCACTATCCCTGTAACATTTGCAAATAATTTCTCTTTTTCCCAATTTGAAAATATATTTAAGTTGGCAGAATGGACCACTGGCATGTTTTCATTTCAAGTGGAATTTGAAATGGTTTATCAGGACCTTAACTTTGGCCCCAAAGACTGTTTACTAGGTGAAATACTATTTTATTGTACTTGGAAAGAATAAGTCTTTTAATAGAAGAACGTTCTGGCTTCCAAATCTGACCTCTTGGCAACAGCAATTTCAAGTCAGTGTATGCTAGTGAATACAATGAAATCCTAAGAAGTTACCAAAATACCTTAAACTAAATTTCTTGAATGAAAGTTGTTTCCAGAAAGTCTTGTACCATCTTCTCAGGAATACTCAGGAGCCCTCATAAAAACAAAGTGTGCCTCTCACACTATGAGTTTGAATCTTTTTCTGTTTTCATCTTCACATCACAAGTCATGACTGGCTGTGAACACATCACGTTGGCAAGTGTTTCAAGTCTTCTGTTTGGTTTGTGTATTTGTGTGTATGCATCAAAGTTTTACAACATTTGAAAATCAGGGGGCAGATAATTTTGATACCTGTGATACTTAGGATACTTAGGCTCTGTGATACTTAAGATCTATGATACTTAGGAAAATAGGCTGTACCTATGATGTTAACCCCTTATAAATGCTTTGGTGTTACTTGAGGAAGGTGAATACAGATAAACGTGAATTCATATATAGTCAACCAGGTACTGGAGCATTTATGTTCAGTCAAGTACACGGACACATAAACTGTCTCAACCTCTGTACAATGATGTACCCAGGATTTTCCCATAAAAGATTTGAGGTGACTTGCAAAAAAAAAATGCTTTACAATGAATAGAATAAACTTGAACTAGAAATAGAAAAACCAAGAGCGTTGGCAGGAAGTGGAAAGAAGTGTAGACTACTATTGAATGCTAAGCTGCCTGGTAACCCAAACAGAAAGGGACGCAAATAAGGGACATCCTTATCCTTATTCCAACTGAGGAAGCTCCTTGGGAGAGGCCAGAGTTTTTTCTGGCAGAAAATTCTAGAAGAAATGTTCTTAATTTACTTAATGGAGCTTAGAAGCCAGCAAGTTTGAATTTGGTGGTTAAAAACAGTACTCTGGGTAGATTTATATTTCCAAATTACAAGCTTTGGGTTTTTTCAGTATTACTTTGATAAATGTCATATTAGAAAGAGGAAAATAAGTAGCAGGTGGTTCACTCTGGTCGACTTTGTCCCTGTGGTCAGTAGAGGCGCAGGTTGACCGGGAGGCAGAGCAGTTCCCGCCAACCTGGATTCGTACCCAGCTTTGTATCCTTGGTCAAGTTCTGTGACCTCTGTTACCTTCCGGGTTTTCTTCCATCTGTAAAATAAAAATGTTAAATTGCATGGTTATTGAGATTCATGAGAAAATAGATCTAAAAAATCTAAGATTGCCATAGTACTGTCTCAAACATTGATGCTAAAAATAAAAGTATATATTTTCCTCATTTTTTGTGCTTTCCAACTGGTCAATAATTTTCACTTTCATAATTGAGGAGTATGTTACACAAAAAATGAGTATCGTCACAGAAATTATAACTGACTCGGGTAGTTCTATTCGGCAGTCAATGCTATAGTTACTTGGGACTTGCAGGAAATGAATTATTATGGATACGTGGGCTTCCAAAGCTATGGGTCTACCCTTTTGGGAACAAAACATACTATTGTTTCAAACAATAAAGTTAACTATTCATAATGAAAATCTTTCTCAAATTGGATTGCTTTTTAAAAGTGAATATGCCAAATAAAAATAAACTCTCAGAGCGATTTAGGATTATTAGACTTTATTCTGCTTTAATACAAGGCTAACTCTGGGGGGCTTTGTGGTCATTGGAATGTTTGTCCTACACAAGGAGCTCCAGCCTCCTGGGCATTTGGAATCTGTTCCTTTTACCAGCCTTGTGGCCCCTTGATCTCCTTCTAATTCATGACATCTAATCTGCTCAGGATTTGAAAATCAGATAATCAAAGCTCATTTTAACTTTGAGTAGAATAAGAATAAATAGAATCTGGTCATCTAGGTATCAAGTACCTGGGTTTTTATACATGAACTCTGTGCCTTGTCTTTTAGTTCCTTGGAGCTCCTTTTGATTTAATTGCTGGTTTACACTGTGTTCTGGAAAGTGAAATGTTACTCTGTTTTCTCCAAGTGTTATCAAAAATGACAAGACCTTGGGAATGCCACACATGCCCAAAGTTCAAAGTCATTAAAATTCTTGAATACTTGACTGTTCAGTTATATTTGCTAATGGAGAATCACAGACCTTTTCTCAGGTTTCCTTTGGAATTATTCACAAGAGGTAATTGTTTATTCCTTAAAGAGTTTGAGGGAGGGAAACTTCATCTTCTTCTCTGTAGGTGTGGTCCAAGGTTTAGCCACACTCATCCTTCAAGCAGCCTCCCTTTGTCTCACCTGCATGCCTCTGTCTTTTTTCTTTGGGTTTCATTCACAGTGAAAAGAAAAAACATTCTAAAACAACTACTCAAGTATTTTAAATTAACTTTTAAATACCTTAAAGTTTGAGTCTTCATTTCAGCTAAATTACATTTAAATATTTCCGTGTCCATAGGCCATAGTTCCTAGTACATTGCAAAGGGGATATTTTTATTTCCATTATTCCTTAAAGATAAAGTGACTAGAAACAGGAATAAGTGCTTCCCACATGACAAACTGGAAGGAGAGCTTTGCTTTATACTTTCTCTGATATATATGACTACAGAATTTTCTCTTTCTTTAATTTGGTTATGTACCACCTTTATTGAAGTTCCCATTAGGCAGTTAATTTACTTCTTTTCCTTTGACTCCACTATTTGACTCTGTATTCTGCACCACATTTGTTTGTTAACAATCAGTAGTTCCACCTAATCTTTCTGTTTTGTCTGTAACACGTTGAGTAGTATCTAGAATGCTACTATCAGATCTACTAGCTGACATTTATTGTGCTCCTAATCTGCCCTGACTTCTAGGAGCAAGACTTCACACACATGATCTCGTATAGCTCCATCATAACTCTTTGACACATAAAGTTATAATCCTCACTTTACAGATGAGAAAACCGAGGCTGGGGAAGTTAAGTTACTTGCCTCAGTCAGCTAGTACAGGGGTCCCCAACCCCCTGTTAGGAACCGGGCTGCACAGCAGGAGGTGAGCTAGCAAGCAAAGTTTCATCTGTATTTACAGTCGCTCCCCGTCACTCACATTACCACCTGAGCTTCGCCTCCTGTCAGATCAGCAGCGGCGTTACTCTCATAGGAGCAGGAACCCTACTGTGAACTGCGCATGTGAGGGATCTAGGTTGCATGCTCCTTATGAGAATCTAATGCCTGATGACCTGAGATGGAGCTGAGGTGGTGATGCTAGCGCTGGGGAGTGGCTGCAGATACAGATTATCATTAGCAGAGAGGTTTGACTGCACAGAGACCACAATAAATCAGTTGTTTGCAGACTCATATCAAACCCCTATCAGTGAGTGGCAAGTGAAAACAAGCTCAGGGCTCCCACTGATTCTGCATTATGGTGAGTTGTATAATTATTTCATTATATATTACAATGTAATAATAATAGAAATAAAGTGCACAGTAAATGTAATGCGCTTGAATCATCCCAAAACCATCCCCTCACCCCAGTCCGGGGAAAAGTTGTCTTCCATGAAACCGGTCCCTGGTGCCAAAAAGGTTGGAGACTGCTGAGCTGGTAGACCTGTGAACCAGAATTGTATGCAGGCAGGGTGGACTTTTTTTTATTTGAAGTGTAGTTGACTTACAATGTTGTGTTAGTTCCAGGTGTACAGCAAAGTGATTCAGATATACATACCTATATATCTGTTTTTTTCAGATTCTTTTCCCTTATAGGTTATTACAAAATATTGAATAGAGTTCCCTGTGCTATACAGTAGGTCCTTGTTGGTTATCTCTTTTATATATAGTAGTGTGTATATGTTAATCCCAAACTCCTAATTTATCCCTTCTCCTCCCCCATTTCCCTTTTGGTAAACGTAAGTTTATCTTCTATGTCTGTGGGTCTATTTCTGTTTTGTATATAAGTCCGTTTGTATCATTTTTTATTTTTAGATTCTACATATGAGCAATATCATATGATATCTGTCTTTGGCCTACTTCACTTAGTATGATAATCTCTAGGTCCATCTATGTTGCCACAAATGTCATTATTTCATTCTTTTTGATGGCCGAGTAATATTCCATTGTATATATATACACATCTTCTTTATCCATTCCTCTGTTGATGGATATTTAGTTTCCTTCCATGTCTTGGCTATTGTAAATAGTGCTGCTGTGAACACTGGGGGACATGTATCTTTTTGAGTTACGGTTTTCTTCAGGTATGCCCAGGAGTGGAATTGCTGGATCATATGGTAGCTCAATTTTTATTTTTTTGAGGAACCTCCATGTACTGTTCTCCATAGTGGCTGCACCAGTTTACATTTCCACCAACAGCACTCTTCATGGCAGTACACTTACACAGGGCCATGGCCTGGGGTTGATGCCTGGGAGCAGAAAGCTTCTATCCACACCCATAATATTTCTTTCAGAAGCAGTAGAGGTGCAGACTTGGGCTCATCTCCATTTGCCATAGAGATCAGTTTCTTCACAATCTGTGAAGTTTCTCGGAAGTGTTTCCCTACTATGCCAAATTGCATTATTACTCTAATGCAAATTCCAGCAACTGATCTCCCCTCATTTGCCTGCTCTTGCCCATGATCTCAGGGAAATGAGCTGGGAAACAGATAGAAAACTACATAGTTTTGTGCTTGCAGGGACATGAACATTGCCTGACCAAGTTTACCCCCATATTTACCCCCAAGTTTACCTGTACTTGCTTTAAGTGGGTGGGCTTAAATTTCATACTGCTAAGCACCAAATGAATATAAAATGTGGCTTTAAGTACCACCCAAATGCGAAAAACTTACAAAAATGTATTCTCAGCTCAGATCCCTAAAAGTGCAGCCTCACCTAGCCAACTGCCTGTCACTTACTCTAATAAGTAGGTGGTATTCTTTGCCCAAAATCAGGAATTAACATACCCGATTTTTACATGGCAAGAGAGGTGACAGTTTTCTCCCTGGTAACCACTCTGTTCCCTCTAATAAGTGTTGAGCCATTTCTAGGTTGGCTGACAGTTAGTTGTAATGTTTGAATAATTCTCTCTTCCTCTTATTTTACCATTCCTGAGGGGCATTTATGTCAAAGACTAGCTTCTTTTCTTGCCTTTTATAAAAAGATCAGAGAATCTCTTAAGTCATGTATAAAATACCATTCACCATCTTTGGTAAAGGTAAAATTTAATAATAAGAATTTTCAGAAGCAATCAAAATATTTTTAAATGATTCAAGTTTAAGAAAAATGATAAAGCTTCAGTATGGTCATGGTGAGAAAGAATCCTCTGGCAATATCCCCCCTCTGGGTGTTGGAGAGTTTCTGAGATAATCCACCACGTGGCAGGAGGAGAACAAACAGGTTTAAAACCACGTTTTTCCTGGATCTCTGAGAGGCGTGTCTGTCAAGCTCTGGATTAGAGCTGAGTGTTACTATCAAAAGATAAACCAAAGTCCTGCTGCACGTACTAAGGCAAAAGTTGACATTTTCTGAACTCAGTTTGAAGTAAAAACAGAAAAGAAAACTATGAAGCAATATAAAAGGGCTAACAAAACCCACAATCCTTAAACAGTTTAGAAGGTCTTTTGGAAAAAAAATCACATATGATATGACAATTTATATTTATCAAAGAAGTAAAAGGACCCTAAAACACTTAGTTAAATCTCTGCCTTGTCACAGAAAATGCTGCTATGCATTACTTCAGACGTGTTCTTTCTTTCATTCTCCCTTCCCTTCCCTCCCTCCCTCCCTCCCTCCCTTCCTCCCTTCCTCCCTTCCTCCCTCCCTCCCTCCCTCCCTTCCTTCCTTCCTTCCTTCCTTCCTTCCTTCCTTCCTTCCTTTCGTATAAGTATGTCCCATGCAATACTTGGCACATAGTTACACTAAAAAGTATTTTCTTTTTATCTGAAGTTCAATATTTTAGAAAAAAAATAGTACAATAATAGTATATGTTTTCAGTATCCAAACAGAAATAGCGTAATAGTATAATAACTTAGCATATAGTGTATAACATATTTTGTATAGTATTATAGTACTATGGATGTATAGAGTAGATAATTTACAGTATAATATTCAATAGAATAATAATTTTGTGTAATAATTTTAGTATAAGTATGTCCCATGCAATATTTGGGACATACTTACATGAAAAATTGTTAACAATTTTTCTGAAATTGAAGTTTAAATGAGAGTCCTGTACATTATCTGGCAACCCTGAACATTTCAGCAAATGCCATCCAAGGTCATAGCAGCCAGGAGAAGAAATAAATGGAGGGCATCCCTGGAGCTTTATCTTCTTGGCCTGGAAGTAACACACATCATTTCTGCTCACAGTCTATTGGCCAGAACCCATCACATGGTGTCAATTTGACTGCAATGGAGACTGGGAGTCGAGGATGGCTCATGGGTAATTGATGACCACTAAGGGCTCTGTTGTATTCACCCAATGATACTTGCGCATCAGTGAAGCCAAAAGGATGATTACATAGCAGTAGAGGGCTCTGGAAATACTGTGGGCAGTTAACGGAATGAACAATCTCTTTTACCTGGGAGTGCCATGTTGGAGATGGAATCTAACCTGAGTCTTGATGGGCACATAGAGAGAAGTAAAAGGGCATTTTATGAGCAAAACAGCATAAACATTACCATGGAGGTAAGAAAGCCAGAGCATAAAGGAGATGAAGTTGACATTGTTCTACTGGTCACACTTTGATTAGCATATAGATCTCTCATGTTTGTCCATCATCCCTATTCTTACCTTATTAAAAAGAGGATTTAATTTTAAATTGATATATGATATCCTATGAAGATGATCAGAAAAACTGGACAGAAAGAGGGATGTGGATTATGGGCACATTTGCTTAGAGAGTGGCCCTATATAACAAATATAATTAGATGGTAAATCCTCAAATTACATGATTAGCTTATAGTTCTGTCTATAAGAACAAGAGAAGATCTTGTCATATTAAGAAATCTAAAGCTTCTGGAAGTTTTGGATAGATGCTTTAAAAATCATAAAGATTTTTATCTTTATGATAAAAAATAAGCTCTTTGCTTCTGGAAAAGACAGAAAGATTTTGATTCCCATTCACTATTGCACACTCAGTACTTAAAACTGTTAGTTTGCTTTAATGAGATATATTTGCAATATCCTCAAATAAAAAATTGTTCAAGTCCAAAAAGAAAAAAAAAATGAAACACTGTATGACAGATTTGCTTCTAGCTTTGGGAGCCAAATTGTAATGGTGAGTACATTTCAGGGGTAAATTTTTGAGATTCTGAATATCAGAACTGAAAATTAATATCTTGACACAGCACACCATGGCTTTGGGGAAGGAAAGGAATGTTTACTCTTGCTAAGGTTAGTGGACAAGTCTGGTCAGAACATCATGAGAAAGCATACTTCTCTACTCAGGACCATGTTATCTCAATGTTTCACATTCCTGTCCTTTTTGGAAGCTAGAGTTATTATTCCAAAGTCTCAAGAGGTTTGCTGTAAACTCTAAATTGCTCTACTCACCCTTCCTAACTAGGCATCCATAGTCAGGGCATGCATTAAAAAAAAAAAAAAAAAAAAAGACATATGTTAATGAAAAGATTTGTACTCTAGAATCTTCCTTGCAGCATGACTCTGAAAATGGCCCGGTCTTCTTTTTACCTGATTTTTGCAATCCCTGAAGCCGGCAGAGGAACTGTTTTATTTCTTTTTAAAGCATACCAAGAATAAAGTCAGCTGGTAATAAAATGCAACAATAGTCATCTCTAAGCAAAAAGTGAATAGCAGTAGTGTTGTTCTAATGGTTTTGCTTTGAATCTTTCCTCCCTTACAATTTTTATTCTATATTGTCTGAAGAAAAGAATAAAAAATCCCACTGCTCAACATCTCAGAGCTGAAGGATCTTGTTTATTTCTAGGTGGTCGTGACACCAAATGGGAAAGGGAAATCTATGATTTCTTTTGCGTGTTCAGTTTCTTAGGGCACCACGCTCAATGCATAGCACAGGGTAGAAGCTCAAGCTTACATGCCCGAGTTCTTCCACTAAGTAGCTCTTAGGCAGGTAAACTCACGATTCTAGGACTTACTTTCTCATCTGCAAATAGGTCTGATAGGGAATAGGATCAGCCTCCTAGGGTTATTGTGGGCATTTAGTATGTTAATATCTGTGAAATGTGTGGCACTCACTGTGCCTTGCTTGTAAGTTCTTAGAAAATATGAAAGAATATTGCTTTTATTTACAAAAGACTAAAGAACATCTCACAGAATATATTTTGTTTGTATCTGACTATTTCCAGTGTTCTAGGTTTTAGGCTGATTTAATGACAAAGGCAGGCCAAGTTTCCTGGGAAAGAGGTTATGGGGTGGAGATTTGCAGGCATAAGGTTGTTACGGGGTGGCCTGGGGATCAATGATAGTGGGGAGTGAAGGAAGCAGGAACAGGCAGAAGAGCAGGTCACAGGACCTGGCCAGCACCTGGCTCTCAGGGAAGTAAGTTCTAGAGCTGGAATGGTCCTCCAGGTTGTCCCAGTTTGCAGAGAGGCGACCAGGCCCTTGTACATCCCTTCACACTGAGGAGTCCTTGAATGCAGACCTGCTCTGAGGGGGAGGGGACATGACCTCATCTCGAGCCAGGTGGCTCTTTTGGGCTGAGAGTGACTCACCTGGTAGCTGGCAGTCACCAAAAGAGGGGCGCCTCCACAGTCTTGAAGCACCATCAAGTGACCACTACAGCCACCATGTGTGCAT
Organism: Orcinus orca; assembly: GCF_937001465.1. Classification (NCBI taxonomy): domain Eukaryota; kingdom Metazoa; phylum Chordata; class Mammalia; order Artiodactyla; family Delphinidae; genus Orcinus; species Orcinus orca. Next base: position 54,474,379 of record NC_064568.1, on the reverse strand, counting down.
TGTAATATTCATATTTTCATGTCACCAGTGTCTTAATTTGCTTGAATATAGACCTTGCATGCTCAGATTGAGAATAATGGAAAGTAATTTTCGAATACCAAATAACTAACTAATTTAATGAAAAATAACATTTCCCCCCAGGCACTTGTTTCTTTATAACCTGAAAATTCACCCTGTGAATTTCGATGTTTCAACTTGTCATCTTGTTATAGTATAGACACAGTTGAGTTTGTAAGTAATGTTTGAACATTTTAGAATTATTATAATCTTCTTGCAAGCCTAGTTCACTATGCGCTTTTTGTTTTCATTTCCATGGCATTAATCGCATTATAAGAAAAATGAAGGAGATTTTAAATGTACCCATCATTATTCCATACTAAGAATATCAGCTGTATTTATTTTTTTCGAATTGCCATATTACCCTTCCTAATATGCAAGTATATTTTACATCAGCCTATTTATGGTAGGTCTATATTTTTCATTATCTTTTTTTTCTTTAACTTAACATTACATTATAAATATCTTCATGTAGCTACTCATTTTCACAATTATAATGTAATAGAAACAGGTTTCTAATGCGAAACCATACTGTAGGTTTAGTAATGAGAAGTACGTAGTAATGAGAAACGCTATACTGTAAGTCACTGTATTGTAAATTGTTTGGCTTTCAGCTTTATTCCAGGTTTTCCCTTTCAAATCATTCTATAAATTATAAAATTCTGAACTTAGCAAATCATTTCAATTAAGTAAACAGTCACGGTCGATGCTGACTTGTGTTAAAGGGCAGTTATAACAATGACGATACTCAATCTGCACCTGGAAACAGTTTAGGGATGAAAGTGTGGTCCAGTCATATAAAGGAGTAGGCACAGAATAAAACGTACGTAGCCAGTGACGCAGTGGAGAAGAGACAGGAGTGATGATTTCTAACTGTGTAGGAGGGAAAGATTCATAGAAGAGGAGGATTTTAAGCTAGGCTTTGCAGGAAAAGTAAAATTTAGACAAGGGGAAAAAATGATTAGGATGTTTTAAGTTAAAAGAAAAGTAACAGCGAAGGAAAGATGTGAAAGTAATGTAAGAATATAAGGAACTGTGAGTCATCTGGGATGGTGACTTTTAAAAGATGAAAATGTGGGGCTTCCCTGGTGGCGCAGTGGTTGAGAGTCCGCCTGCCGATGCAGGGGACACGGGTTTGTGCCCCGGTCCGGGAAGATCCCGCATGCCTTGGAGTGGCTGGGCCCGTGAGCCATGGCCACTGAGCCTGCGCGTCCGGAGCCTGTGCTCCACAACGGGAGAGGCCACAACAGTGAGAGGCCCATGTACCGCAAAAAAAAAAAAAAAAAAAAAAAAAGATGAAAATGTGATGGAAAAGATCATTTAGAGTCATGTATTCCAGGTACATGGCGCTAACAGGAAGTAAGAACTAGTGGGAGATGTTGACAGGAGACTCACATCCCAGGTGGGACGATATTGCACTAATTCAAGGAAAGTTTACTAACTTCTTCTTGTATTTTTTTCTTTCCTTCATTCATTCATAATTCATGAATATATAATCACCTTCCAGGCTGTTAGGGCTGGGACTGTTAGAATAAAGATCAAGATCTATTTAAAATTGTACATTCACCCAACAAATACGACTTGAGAGCCTACTTTGTGGAAAAGGGGTAGTCAGAGCTGAATTCATCTCAAACCTTAAACTTGAGTTCTCAGCCGGGTTGTGAATAGGGCATCACATTAGGTGATTATAGGCTGTCATATTAGCAATATGAAGAGAACACTGAAGTTCTCACCAAGTACCATTCCACAGAGGAGATGAGATGGACTTTCTAAATGGTGCTTCATCCTGACTCTTGAAGAGACAATGGATCACTCTGTTCTCCCATATTTTCTCCTCAGTCTACACACAGAAGCAAAATCCAAACTCAAATAAAACAATACACAGGCCAAGTCATCTGGCTCTTTGGGGGTTAGGAGGAATTAGAATACCTTGAAATATTTTATGTTAGTTTCCTGAGTTTTGGGGACATCCTCACTTCTGTGAAAAATCCAGGGCTTTGAGATGCCACCCTGCATTTTTTGGGTTTTTTTGGGTTTTTTTGTGGTATGCGGGCCTCTCACTGTTGTGGCCTCTCCCATTGCGGAGCACAGGCTCCGGACGTGCAGGCTCAGTGGCCATGGCTCACGGGCCCAGCCGCTCCACGGCATGTGGGATCTTCCCAGACCGGGGCACGAACCCATGTCCCCTTCATCGGCAGGCAGACTCTTAACCACTGCGCCACCAGGGAAGCCTGCCACCCTGCATTTTAACACTGCTGTTGCACACAGCAGGAGGGCTTTGGTCCTTCCCCGCCCCTCCCCACTGCGGGTTGCCCTCAACCTTGCTCTCAATCAGGCACACACCGTGATACCAGGCTGTGGTTACTGCATCACTTAGATTTCATACTCACAGATGAGCCACTGCTCTAAAGAAAAATGCTTTGTTTACGAGGACAAGACATATTTTCCAAAACCTTTTTCAGAGCTAATGTAATCATAGTAATTAAGTCTTATTTATACATTACCTATTATGGCTCCATCGAGTGCTTGATAAAATATAAGAAAGATAAAACCAGATTACACTTGAAATGTATCATTTGTGAAAACATGTTGAAAGTCATTACTTACATTAGAGATTTCCAAATAGGCATTTTATGATTCTTCCACAATCAGAAGTTGTCTGTCAGCTAATATAAACTTAAATCAAGAAAAAGCTTATCACCAGGTAAAAGATCTTCTGCTTTCAGAGGACAAAATTATATCTCGGGTACCATCCTTTAATCAATGAACTGTTGCTTGATGGTTTGAGGCAGGAGTTAGCAACCTTTGGGTTGGTATGGTTAGCTTCCTATATCCCTGGTGGGGTGGGGTGGGTGTAGGTAAGGAGCAAATTGAAATTGGCAAAGTGTTTAGACAGGACACTGTCAGTGCTTGGCCTATCCCCCTGGCTCCCTTTTCTGTGTTCTCACACCTCTCCCCAGACTTGGGTGTGCTTATTTCCAACTGCTAGTGTCTCTGACTCTCCTCGCTGCTGTGGCCCTGAGGCTACTTGAGCTGCTTTGCCTGCAGGTGCACAAGCCAAGTGCCTGGACATCTGAGAGGCCCCCTTCCCCCCCAGGGGCTCATACCCAATGCCTATCTGCTGTCTGAATATGAAAGCCCAGCTCCCTTGGCTTGGGTTAGGACAACTCCGAGGTGTAACTTACACTCCAGAAATCCCCTGCAGGGTTAGGCTGATGTTACCTTTCGTAAAACTTTGTCTGAAATCGTATACTTGCTCGGTTTCTTCTCCTTTGTCTGCTTCTATCACTCCAAAACAGGATTGCCTGGGAGTGCTTCCTTAATAAACAGCTTTCCTATAAAGATTTGTCCTAGAGTATACTTCTAGGGAAGTTGAAGATAGTGCTTCTGTATAAAGCATCTCTTTCCTATAGTCCACCTTTTAGAGATGTATTCTGGGTTAATACATCCTCTCAGTTGTACATATAACCCTGACAAAGTTAAGTATAATGAAACAGAGCATTCCCTATCATCTGAAATGGTGTATAGATTCAGTAACCAGGATTTACAGAAATAAAAAAAAAAAAACAGTTGCCTATGTGGAATTTGCTTTTTGTGGTACCCAAGGCACTTGTGGCTATTTCTACCAACCTTGTTCTTTCTACATCCAAACAATGGTTGTAATTGCAAAATGCAGAAAGAGCTGCTGAGACCAAGCTCTGGCTGGAAACCAGTTCCCATAAGTAGGATGCTGTAGGTAGGAAGAAGAAAGGGAGCAGTCGTACAAGGCATCCTGGGAACTAAAGATTTTAGTGTGTTTGATGAGTTCAGAGACCCTGATGAACAGCAGAGGGTGGATGAGCCCACCTCTGCCCAGGACACCTACACAGACTGACTGTTAGACACCAGGGTTGTCCAGCTGGAGTCCAACTACAGATCTGATTGGGATTTTAACCCAGATATTTAAAAAATAACCATGAAGCAAGGGAAATCCACTAACTCTATTTATAAACACAAAATGTGGGTAATTGTCTCCTTCTTTTGGGTCAGCAGCAAAAATGTCACCTACAAGAATGATCCTGTGGCAGAAATGACCCTGAAAACCAGAGGAAGAGCAGACCTCTGAGCACCGTTTATAACAGGAACCAGAAAAACTTCAGAAGACTATTTGTCTTACTTAATCTGATTTCAGAAGACATCGCCTTTGGTAAACAGGAAAAGAAAGCCACAAAATAGAATAAGCTGAGATGAAGGGACAACAGGATGAAATGAAGAGAGGACAGGATGTGAGGGCAAAGAAACAAGCCGGGATGGGATGGGAGCCTGGTGAGATGAAGGAGGAGCACGTGGAGGCCAGAACAAGAACTTCAAAATTAAAACCACGCTGGAGTCGGCGCTCCACACACACGGAGCCCATCACAGCATAGAGAAGAATGGAAGAAAATGATATTAGATGAAGTGAAAGTTATACAGGATAAAGGAGAAGATACAAACTCAGAATAAGTGTTCTGGAAGCAAACTAGACTATTTGGAAAAGTCACAATTAAAGGACCCTCCTCAAAGCTGGGGGGTTGGGAGGAAAGGGGGTGGCTAGAGATGCAGATGACAGAAGTTTGCCATAATCCAGGCAAAATTTAAATAATTAGACACATATCCTGATATATTTATTTTTATTTTCCATTATGGTTTATTACAGGATATTGAATATAGTTCCTTGTGCTCTACAGTAGGACCTTGTTGTTTATCCATGCTATGTACAATAGTTTGCCTCTGCTAATCCCAAATTCCTACTCTTTCCCTCACCCACCCTCCTCCCCCTTCTAATCTATTTTTAAATTACAAAGAGAAAAACTGACAAACAGCCAGAAGAAAAATGCAGGTTATCTCTAAAGGGATTAATATTAGTTTGGCCCCATAGAGTTATTTGCATCACAAAATTTCAAAGGATGATGAAGCAAATTTAGGGAAGCTGTCCTTTAATTCACTTATTTAGAAAATAGTATGCTCCTACTATGTGTCTAGCATTGTGTTAGATACTGAAAATAAAATTTATGTTTATAACCTGAAATGATGATCCTTGTATGGAATTAAAAATAATTGATCATCACAATTACATTCAAAGGCTTATGTAAAGCTATAATCTTCAAAGTGATTTATACACTGAGCTCTACCCCTGGAGTTTCTGATTCAGTAGGTCACAGGTAAGTCCCAATAATTTGCATTTCTAAGAAGTTCCTACTAGATGCTGATGTAGCTGGTCCAGGAACCACACGTCAAGAACCACTGATTTATATTAACTGGAATTTGGGAAGGAAAATAACAAAAATGTTCAGCTGCCTTGGAATGATTACATAGCTGTAGTTGCTGAAATAGTTTTTGAAGATTATTCAATGCTGTAGAAAAATCCCAACATTACAGTTCTGCATAAAGTCAGCATAAAAAATGCATATACCATGTTCTTTATACAAAGGATACAGTTAAAATGGAAGAGGTAGGTGTCAAACAGATTGTCAGGAATTTCAAAACTAGTTAATAGAGATTCTCTCTAGGCCATGTCCTTAATAGTTAATTTTTATTTTCATCTTTATAGCTTTCTGTATTTTCTAAATGAATATACATTAATTTTATGTTGAGAAAAAGGAAAATAACTCCCCCCAAAGTCCTAGTTCAAATGTTGACTTCTTGGTAAAGCTCCCACCAGCCCTCATCTGAATGCCATCTGTGAATTCTTCTGTCAGCACCTCCTGAAAGCATTCATCACCTTTATGTCATTCATTAAAAACTGGCTATGCACATTAGCATTTTTAAAGGCTCTGAAATGTCTCAATGTTTAAAAAAACCCTTAATATCATTTACTTCAGGATTTTCCAAACGTATTTGTCCATAGAGCAGTGCAGAACATCTATTACTGTTCTCAAGAATAAATGGTCCACACAGTGGCATTAGCAACTCTTTGCCATTTATTGAATAGATGAAATCAATGAATCAATGAATTATTGGCTAATATGTTACTTATTAATATTTTTCCAAGGGGTGAACCTAAACTCAGAGTGTTCTTTCAAAGGCCATTAGCATTTTAATTTATATGTACTTAAACTTCAAATTCTCTAGGTACTTAACTCAACAAACTTTATAAATTGCCTAATGGGTGCAAGGCACCCTGTGACATGCAAAGGTATATTTTACATGGTCAGATCTCAGCCCAGTATTAATTCACTATTTCTTCACATATCCCAGCCTTCAAAAATATTTAAGTCACTTTTCATAGTTGATTGTATATCTACATGATTATTATTTAAATTTAACCAACAGTGAGAATTTCATTCAATATGAGTTAAAACGACAATGGGAGAATCCAAGCATCCTCTCAAAGAAAAGTACAAATACCAGATGGAGTTTCCTGCTTTTTGAAAGTGGATGACACTGTCTTTCCAAACAAATATCGTATGCCAAAAATAAGAACCCATCTGTATTTTATAATTAATTATTTTCTGTGCCTAAGAATTTTTTTTCTTCTGCAATGGCTACATTCCATCCTATTAGTACCTTAGATTATGGGATTATTTATAGCTCTTTATGTTTTGCAATTATATGAGTTATATAAAAATATGCAAAAATGTTTGGAAATACTTGGTAACTTAGCAATGAAAATAGTATGAAATGTACTCACGTATAAACAGTAAGCTTCCCAGCACACATACACATATCACCAAAAACAAAAAGTGGAAACAAAAATATCTGAAAGAAGGGAAAAATCAGTCATAAAATTTAAATTTGTTATTTTCATGTGAGGATTGCAGAATGCTTTCCCTCAATGCTGCATATATGGCAAGTGCCCCAGAATAGTTTGTTCATGCTCAGAATTAAAAGATGTTGTGATTTTGAAAGGGAAAGAGAGAGAATCTAATCTAAAGAGAGAGAGAATATATATATATATTTATATATATATATATAAAAATATATATATATATATATATATTTATTTATTTATTTATTTAATGTATCTATTCCATAACATCTTATGGGAAAACCCAAATGAACTTTTTGGCCAACCCTATTTAAAATGTCTTAGTGAGTACAAACACTTCCCCTATAATGAGATGAGGAAAACCAAATATTTTAATATGGAATGCCATGCTTAAAACAATCAGACACTTTTAAAACATGACTATCTTCCTTTAATAAATGTAAAAAATAAAACATAGCCCCCGTAGGTTTAGAGTGAAGATCAAGATCACTTAGTGAATTAGAAGAGAAGAGAGTACAGTTGAGCTGACTGTCTGCTCATGTGCATAAATACTGGTCTTGATATGTTGATATGTCAACACAAGCATCACTGTCTTGGGCCACACCTCTCTGTAGTTGAGAAAGTCATTAAAAATATGGCTTTTAATCAACAACATTTGAGGTCTTTACTGACAAAAATAATAATTGATTGCTTATTTTAACAACATGTCAGGCACTATTTTAGGTGACTTACATATATTAATTCATTTAATCTTTATAACAGTGTAGTGAATTGTAGATAGGTACTGTGATTATCTTCATTTTCTGATGAGGAAATGGAGATTCAGAGATTAATAATGAGGATTTGACACCACATCTTCTGGACTGAGTGCCAGTGCTTAACTGGGCTGCTCTGCTGGTTGTTTCTCAAACAGTGATATATATGTATTTGGGCAAGAAATTGAAATCCACGAATACTACTCCTATAAAATAGATTGACCCAGTGCATGGGGAGGATGGTGTATTATCAACTGATAAAAAAGAGAAGTCTGTGTAAAGTTCCTTTTCTTCTTGAACATGATTCAGTTATTCTTAATTTTATGAGCTGGAGGCATTTGAATATCAGAAATCCAACTTTTGGACTAATTTTTGTTTGTTGGCATCAGCCAGGAGTGTTCCAGGCAAGACATGGAAGTACAGTAAGTGGAAGGAAGTGTGGCTAGATGGGCACTGTGGAAAATGGATGCAATCATGACCAAACTAAAGAAGCTGGCAGTTAACTGTTTTCACACAAATCCAGTGCTGCCCAGTCTTCTGATTATTAAAGAGAAGCTGAAAAATCTGATTCTTATCTGAAATAACTCAAATTGGAAAACATACTGCAATGAACTAAATGAATTTTAAAAAAACATTAGAAACAGAGCAACTCAAAGAAATCACTTCCCTGGACTGGCACTAGTCAGTATGGAGGAAGTTGTGATGTCGATTGTGGAGCCAAGTGTGTGAAGTGGTGACTTGTTCCCTGTGGGGATGTTGCAGAAGCTTGCCTGAACCACTTCTCTATCCCTCTCCACACAACCAAGGAACTATTTTCCCCATTCAATCTACCTTATACTACTTGGTGTAAGGTTGCTTTGGGTACAGAATTTCACATATAATGTTAGAACTTTCAATGCAAAGAGGGTCTTTCTGCATCCCTCTTTCTCCATAGATTTTACTTTGTAAAAATATTCCAGCTCAGCTCTATCCTCTGCTAACCCATGCTCCCCCATCATGAGCATGGGCCACCTTTGAATAAAACACCAAATCATTTTCTAGGGAAAATCATCCCATGTTACAAATAGCGTTCCTTCAGGGAAGCCACTCTTGAGATTTCTACAACTTACCTAGATAGTTTCATTTGTGATTTGGGCTTAAAGATGTGCCTTAAAGAACTGGAGGATGGAGACATTTCTTGAAGAAAAACGTAGAAGAGAGGGGGAAAAAAGAACCAGAAGAAACAAATCAAGGGGTTCATAATGTTGTTGATTTTACAGTTTGATCCAAGAGAGATAGTACAGCACCAGGTCTCCTATAGGAGGTGATCTGATAAACCTCTAGAAGAGCAGATCCTTGTAGAGGACCCCTTTTTCCATTAATAATCTCTCCTCTTTCCCATTCCTGGAAGGCTTCTTGGAAATGAACCTACAGGTCTACAGGAAGGAATGCTGTCGATTTGTACATCTGAGCCAGGACTATGCCTGCTACTTTGAAAGATGTAGAGGAGGAAAGAGACATATCAAACGATAAAATGCCCTCTTAAAACTCTCCGGGATTCCATGCTTTAACCTACTGCCAATTATCCAGAATGCCTGGTGACCATCCTGTGTCTGTCTCTTTTACCCTTTCGAGGGTCATTCATTAGTTCATTTATGCAATCGATGTTTCTCGAGTGACTGTCACATCCCTGCAGGGGTGAGGATATTGTAGGAAACCCACACCTAGCTGAACCCTCAGCCAGGATATATCAGTAGGAAATTCTCACATCTTTAATCTTCATTACTACAGGGGGAGCCTCTGGCACAATTACACAAGAAAAAAATATTTTAATGTCATATTTTCACTCATTTTTTCAATTTATATATATATTATCGAAGTATAGTTGGTTTACAATGTTGTGTTAGTTTCAGGTGTATAGCAAAGTGATTCAGTTATACATATGTGCATATCTATTCTTTTTCAGATTATTTTCCCTTATAGGTTATTACAAAATATTGAGTGTAGTTCCCTGTGCTGTACAGTAGGTCCTTGTTGGTTATTTATTTTACATATAGTAGTGTGTATATGTTAATCCCAAACTAGACATTGTTGACCAATGGATGAATTTTTAAAAAAATCCTTGAATATGTCATGTATAAGTATTATAATTGAAGCACATTTCCTATAAAATGTTTCTGACTTTATGGTTGTTACTTAAAAAAAATATATCTATTACACAGAAACCCTGCTGCACAACTTCAGGATTCTTATGCAACTCATTTATGTGATAATGAGAACATTTCTGCTCACCGAGACTAGGTCACCTCGTGTGCAAAATAGGAGCCGTGATACTGAACTTAGAAAGTGTTGGGAGATTTTCCTGAGGTAAACTGTGAAAAAAACCTTAATGCTGGGCTTCCCTGGTGGCGCAGTGGTTGAGAGTCCACCTGCCGATGCAGGGGACGCAGGTTCGTGCCCCGGTCCGGGAGGGTCCCACATGCCACGGGGCGGCTGCGCCCGTGGGCCATGGCCACTGAGCTTGCGCGTCCGGAGCCTGTGCTCCGTGGCAGGAGAGGCCACAGCAGTGAGAGGCCCACGTACCACAAAACAAACAAACAAACAAACAAAAAATCTTAATGCTGTGCACAGCACAGAGTATGCAGTTTTTCTTTTTATTATTATGTAAATTTTGATATGTATATTTTGGACATTGTAGTGTTTCTTTAATTCAGGAGGTTTAAACCACCCTACAGAACTTGCCAGAGGAAAGAGGTGGACCACTGATCTTGGAGGTCTGTGGGATGTGGCAGCTTGAAACAGGACCTTAGTCCTTGTCTTCTTTCAAGAAAGAATTCAGCAAAGAGACAGAGAGTATGAAGCAAATAAAGCATTTATTAGAGGCAAGGTCCTCATGGAAGAACACACGGGCAGACTCAGAGTGAGTCGCTCCAATAGGGGTGGATAAAATTGCTTATATGGTGGCAGTTTTCTGGGTGCCCTCTGGCCAGTCATCCTGCTTGTGCCCACATTTGGTCTGACGCAGGGCCCTCTCCCGTGTGCAGGTGCATCTTTCAGCCAAGATGGATTCCAGCACAAGGGTTTCTGGGAGGTTGGGAGGACATATTAGGGGCTGGTGCTGAACCCCCAGGATCTCTTTTGTACATGTGTGGTCTGGGAGGTCTCCTTGACCACAAGAATGAGAAAAATGTGGTTTCCCTTATCTTTTATTCAAGCAGAGCTCTGCTCCTGTCCTTATCTTTATCTTGAGTGTCAACAGGAGACTGCAGCTGCTCAGCCTGGGGCCCAGCTATCACCTGCCTCACTACTACTCTCCAGCCCCACTTTTTATATTCTAGGATGGAAGTCACCCTCTGTAATGTATTGTCAGCTGGGCAAGTCAGCTTCTAGAAAGACAATGCTATCAGCTTGGATCTAGATACAAGTCAACTCTATCATTTCCAAGAAAAGAATATCTTTCAAAAATCAATCTTAAAATATCTGATGTTACTGAAACTGTCGCTGCTTCACTTCCTAGAAAAGGGTGCTTTGGGCAACAGGAATTTCCTGTAGTTTTTTTTTTCATCCTTTCCTTCTTCATACAGATAGAAAGCAAGCTCTCTTAGGTCAATCTTTGTGTGTTTTTTCCATGTGTATTTGAAGCCCAGAGGAATTCAAAGCTTCCTGTTCATTTGCAGAAGAAATTGATACAAAATGAAGAAGAGGGAAATGTATTCTCCCCTCACCAGCGGTTTGGGAAAGGAAACTTAAATTATGTCCCCAAACATTTATTTACCTCGTATGTGGTATTTGTTGAATGGCTAGAGGACCTTAGGGTACAGGGAAAGGAAAGCTTTTAGAAGCTTATAGAAAATGAGTTCTTATTGTAGTATTACTGTGTCAGAAAGAAAAAATAAAAATGTTTCTGGCTTGTTCCACAGTTTGTGAATTTTTGAGAACATTTTCAAGGTCAGGTTTCTTAGAGCAGGACTTGAAAACAGTTATTTCACTACCTTCACCATGGTCCTGCTTCAGTGCGGGTTCTGATAGCCTCTCAGCTGCACTTCTTTGTGGACATCACTGGTCTTGGTGTTTCTTGGTTCCTTCAGATGAGCCATCAGTTCACTTTTTTTCCTTCTGCTGAGCAGTATTTTTCCTGGGCCCTTTTGTTAAGTCACAGTAAACGAGGTGAGCAACGAGCAGGCCCGTGACACTAAGTCGTTTATTGATTTGAAAACAGCACTTGTCTCACCTCACCTTAAAATCCTAGAGCACAAAACTTCAGCTCCTCAAAAACAGCCAAAGCATTAACACCAAAACACTTCAGTCCTGTTTTCAGGTCACTTTGGACATAATTAGAAAAGAGAACCCTACCTTATTACGATAATAATAATAGCTCTTTTTAGTCATGGTGACTTTGACATCCAGCATCTTCCAGGTCTTTCTGGAAGTTAAATATTTTGTCTTGTTGCCCCCAAATGCATAAACACAGATCAGGCCAGTGCTGCCATTTGGGGGTTGGTGTGGCAAATTTACAAGACTCTGTTGCTTTTAAATTATATAATGATGAAACGGCATTTTATTTATTTATTTTTAATAAATTTATTTATTTATTATTTATTTTTGGCTGTGTTGGGTCTTTGTTGCTGCACGGGCCTTCTCTAGTTGCGGCGAGCAGGGGCTACCCTGCATTGCAGTGTGTGGGCTTCTCATTGCGGTGATTGGTGAAAGCAGAGGTATTTAATTTGTATGAATTTACCATTCATTCTTTCACTCACTCATTTCCTCATTTTTTCAGTGGCTAATCTGAACCAGAAAGTGTCCCAAGTCTTGGTGATTTGTCCAGTTATGAGCAGAACCATCCTGTTCTCTATTATCTTGTCCCTAACAGTCTATTAGGATAAAATACACAAATAAAGTAATCCACAGATTGTGTCCAGCACAGCGAAGGACTTTAACAGCATGTGGTGATAGAGGCTTATGGAGGAGAGGGAGAATCCAGGTATGTACAGTCTAGGAGAGGAGCATTCCAGCCAGTAGGAACAGCAGGTTCAAAGACCCTGAGGCAGCATGGCCCGACTATCATGAGAGGGCATGAAGTTGGTGTAAAATTGTTCAGAGGTTCCAGGCTGTGCAAGGTCAGATCATTCATTCACGCAGCTCCTTCCCAAGCCCCTCCTCTTTGGTCTATGTTAGCAGTCCCAGAAAAGTTGTTGAACTCACCCTTTACTTACCTGGCTCCAAATCTTTGCTCAAACTAGAATGCCCTTTCCTTCTCATCTCTAAATGTTTTCATTATGCTGAGCAAAAAACAAAAACAGAAAAAAGGTACACACTTGTGACTCTGTTTGTATGAGATGCTGGGAGAGGCACCATTCATCTCTACTGACAGGAAGCAGATCAGTGTTTGGGAGGCTGGCAGCTGGGGAGGGGTGACTATAAGGGGGAAAGGGGAACTTTGGGGGATGAGGAAAGTGCTGAATCTTGATTGTTATGGTGGTTATACAGGTGAAAGTATTTGTCAAAACTCATCAAACTGTACACTGAAATGGGCATTTATCATATGTAAATTATACTTCAATAAAGTTGAGTAAGAAGTTATAAAGTAAGAAAAAGGAAGGTATTAAAAAGCTCCAATTCCATCTCCCTTGTCTCTCCCCTCAGAAATAAGCTTTCCTTTCCCTCCAGCACCGTGCTGTGTGCCATAGGTTTTTGTGCTTTGATACACACACCACGTACAGCCCTTAAGGAGTATTGGGGTGTCACACAAGCTGGTTCTCCTTTGGGCTTGCTTGTCCCCTTAGGAGAGAATCTGCATCTTGTTTGTCTTTTTCTCCTCATATCACCTTCCTCGGAACTCAGAAGAGGACCTCACTGAACACTTGGTCAATCAATAGCAAAATTTTCATATTTAAGTCCTGCCTAGTTCCTAAAAAGGATGAACAGAAAACAAAACTGATTTCCAGGGGTTGATGAATGGATGGGCTGGAGCCCACATCCTGGCTCCATGTGTAAAAATTAGGGGCATAATGGGTATTCAACTCACCTTCTTCACACCCGTACTTGCTTATTGATTTAGTGAGATGCTTGTGACGGCTTCTCTGTCCTCCAGTAGGTAAGTGCTGTGTTGACTGTCTGCATTATGCTTCTTAATGGTCCATTATTCCTCTTCGGAGAGTCCAGTTGTAGAATCAGTGTTGGCAAGCGGCACAGAGTGGACACGACAGTATAATAGGAAGAGAGCTATTATGTCCCATTATTACATCGAGTGAAGGGTAATTGAAGGAGCATGTGGTCTGTCACAGAGCTGCCACTTGGGTTGTTATGGGGAAAGCTCTTAAGTCAGCCCTCCTGTGCTCATTCTTCAGAAATCTTTTCCCCTTCCCACTTCCCCTCTCCTTGTGCAATTTTTGGTGTTCCAAACTGGCTGATAACCTGGAATATTAGCTTTTCAAAATGTGACACAGAAGTTCACCCATTCCTTCCAACTCATAACACTTTAAAATTGTGACTCCAAATTATTCCTGTAAAAATAGCTGATCTTTATGACTCCTGGGGGATTTCTTATTTTAATCTGAAACCTTCCAAAATGGTTCAGTTTTGTGGAAATGATGGAGGAATGTCTGCTCTTAGCAGTTTTTGTGTTCAAGGGCAAATCAACCTCTGTGCTTGCTAACTCTAATTTTCCAAGGGTTATGAGACTTTAATTTGATTCTTTATCCAGTGTGCATAAAATGTTCACTGGAATTTGCATAATACATTTATTGTATAATCACTCTTCACATTGGTTACCTGCTTCTTCAAATGAACAGTACTTTTTAAGGGAATATATTAATGTAGGGCCAATTTGAACTTTGTAACTGAACAGAATTAAGTATATCTCTGAAGGACAAATATATGGGAGAGAGAGGGAGGGCATGCAGTTGTGCTGAACATGGTTATTATATAAAAATAGCCCCAATCCTATATTTTCGAATATTCATTTTACAAATATAAGCAGGGGCAGCATTGCTGTCTTTAAAAATATAAAAAAATGTTATGTGGAAAATGTAATACACCTGCCGGGCTTGTGTCTTAGAATGTATTTAAGGCGAGTGGATTAAATCAGCATGCAGATTTCAGCACAGTCTGAGAAGGTGAGGGCGTTGGAGAGAGAGGATGCTTAGGCAGTAGGCCAGATGCTCTAAAGGCATTTAAATTTATTCAGTTCCCAGAGCCAACATTTAATTAAGGTAATATTATTATTAACCTTAATTTTGGTTGTGTGTTCTGTGCCTTTGGACTCAGTGCTATCACATAGCATATTTGAAGATTAAGTAGAGGTGGATGAGATGATCCCCGTTTTCTTCCATTTTATGAGAATGGTGTGTGCAGTCCTGACTTGACCAGTGGCTGGTTGCAGACCAGGGTGTCTCAGTCGTTTTTTCTTTGTCTTTTTTTTTGCTGTGCCACCACACAGCACATGGAATCTTGGTTCCCCAACCAGGGATCGAAACCGTGCCCCTTGCATTGGAAGCACAGAGTCTTAACTACTGGACTGCCAGGGAAGTCCTGGGTATCTCGGTCTTTGATGTGCATTCAGGTACCTGGAGATCTTGTCAACATGTAAAGCCTGATTTAGTAGCTCCAGGATGGGCCTGACGTTCTGATTTCTGACAAACTCCTAAGTGATGTCATTGCTGCTGGTCCTCAGATCCCAAGTAGAGTAGCAAAGTAGAAAACCTCTCACGGGGCAGGTTGAAGTTGGCGGAGTAGAAGGATGTGTGCTCACTCCCTCTTGCAAGAGCAGCATAATCACAACCAACTGCTGGACAGTCATTGACAGGAAGACATTGGAACTCACCAAAAAGGATATCCCACATCCAAAGACAAAGGGAAGCCACAGTGAGATGGTAGGAAGGGTGCAATCACGATAAAATCAAATCCCATAACTGCTGGGTGGGTGACTCACAAACTGGAGAACACTTATACAACAGAAGTCCACCCACTGGAGTGAAAGTTCTGAGCCCTATGTCAGGCTTCCCAACCTGAGGGTCCAGCAACAGGAGGAAGAATTCCCGGAGAATCGGATTTTAAAGGCTAGTAGGATTTGATTGCAAGACTTTGACAGGCCTGGGGGAAACACAGACTCCACTCTTGGAGGGCACACACAAAGTAATGTGCACATCAGGGCCGAGGGGGAAGGAGCAGTGACCCTATAGAAGACAGAACCAGACCTACCTGCCAGTGTTAGAGGGTCTCCTGCAGAGGTGGGGGGTGGATGTGGCTCACTGCAGGGACAAGGACACTGGCAACAGAAGTTCTAGGAAGTACTCCTTGGTGTGAGCCCTCCTGGGGTCTGCCATTAGCCCCACCAGAGGGCCTGTAGGCTTCAGTGCTGGGTCGCCTCAGGCCAAACAGCCAACAAGGAGGGAACTCAGCCCCACCCATCAGCAAACAAGTGAATTAAAGTTTTACTGAGCTCTGCCCACCAGAGCAACACCCAGCTCTACCCACCACCAGTCCCTCCCATCAGAGAGCTTGATAGATAGCCTCTATCAAGCTCTTAGATAACCTCATCCACCAGAGGGTAGACAGCAGAAGCAAAAGGAACTACGATTCTGCAGCCTATGGAACAAAAACCACATTCACAGAAAGACAGACAAAATGAAAAGGCAGAGGACTATATACCAGATGAAGGAACAAGATAAAACCCCAGAAAAACAACTAAATGAAGTGGAAATAGGCAACCTTCCAGAAAAAGAATTCAAAATAATGATAGTGAAGATGATCCAGGACTTCAGAAAAAGAACGGAGGCAAATATCGAGAAGATGCAAGAAATGTTTAACAAAGACCTAGAAGAATTAAAGACAAACACATAGAAGAATTAAAGAACAAACAAACAGACATGAACAATACAATAAATGAAATGAAAAATACACTAGAAGGAATCAATAGCAGAATCACCAAGGCAGAAGAACAGATAAGTGACCTGGAAGACAGAAGAGTGGAATTCACTGCCGTGGAAGAGAATAAAGAAAAAAGAATGAAAAGAAAGGAAGACAGCCTAAGACACCTCTGGGACAACATTAAACCCACCAACATTTGCATTACAGGGGTCCCAGAAGGAGAAGAGAGAGAGAAAGGAGCAGAGAAAATATCTGAAGAGATTATAGTCAAAAACTTCCCTAACATGGGAAAAGAAATAGCCACCCATGTCCAGGAAGCGCAGCGAGTCCCATACAGGATAAACCCAAGGAGAAACATGCCGAGACACATAGTAATCAAATTGGCAAAAATTAAAGACAAGGAATATTATTGAAAGGGAAAAATGAAAAATAACATACAAGGGAACTCGCATAAGGTTAACAGCTCATTTCTCAGCAGAAACACTACAAGCCAGAAGGGAGTGGCATGATATACTTAAAGTGATGTAAGGGAAGAACCTATAACCAAGGTTACTCTACCTGGCAAGGATCTCATTCAGATTTGATGGAGAAATCAAAAGCTTTACAGACAAGCAAAAGCTAAGAGAATTCAGCACCACCAAACCAGCTAAAGGAACAAAGAACGGCTAAAGGAACAAATGCTAAAGGAACTTCTCTAAGTGGGAAACACAAAAGAAGAAAAGGATCTACAAAAACAAACCCAAAACAATTAAGAAAATGGTCATAGGAACATGCATATTGATAATTACCTTAAACGTGAATGGATTAAATGCTCCAACCAAAAGACACAGGCTTGCTGAATGGATACAAAAACAAGACCCATCTATATGCTGTCTACAAGAGACCCACTTCAGACCTAGGGACACATACAGACTGAAAGTGGAAAAAGATATTCCATGCAAATGGAAATCACAAGAAAGCTGGAGTAGCAATACTCATGCCAGATAAAATAGACGTTAAAATAAAAATGTTACAAGAGACAAGGAAGGACACTACATAATGATCAAGGGATCAATCCAAGGAAAGATATAGCAATTATAAATATATATGGACCCAACATAGGAGCACCTGAACACATAAAGCAAACGTTAGCTGCTATAAAAGAGGAAATCTATAATAACACAATAATAGTGAGGGACTTCAACACCTCACTTACACCAATGGACAGGTCATCCAGATAGAAAATTAATCAGGAAACACAAGCTTTAAATGACACAATAGACCACATAGATTCAATTGATATTTGTAGGACATTCCATCCAAAAACAGCATATTACACTTTGTTCTCAAGTGCACATGGAACATTCTCCAGGAGAGATCACATCCTGGATCACAAATCAAGACTCGGTAAATTCAAGAAAATTGAAATCATATCAAGCATCTTTTCCAACTACAATGCTATGAGATTAGAAATAAATTACGGGAAAAAATATGTAAAACACACACACACATGAGGCTAAACAATGCATTATTAAATAACCAAGAGATCACTGAAGAAATCAAAGAGGAATTAAAAAAATACCTAGAGAGAAATGGCAATGAAAACATGACAATCCAAAACCTATGTGATGCAGCAAAAGCAGTTCTAAGAGGGAAGTTTATAGCAATACAGTCCTACCTCAAGAAACAAGAAAAATCTCAAGTAAACAATCTAACCTTACACCTAGAAGAACTAGAGAAAGAAGAACAAACAAAACCCAAAGTTAGTAGAGGGAAAGAAATCATAAAGATCAGAGCAGAAATAAATGAAATAGAAACAAAGAAAACAATAGCAAAGATCAATAAAACTAAAAACTGGTTCTTTGAGTAGATAAGCAAAATTGATAAACTGTTAGCCAGACTCATCAAGAAAAATAGGGAAAGGACTCAAATCAATAAAATTAGAAATGAAAAAGGAGAAGTTGCAACACACAGCGCAGAAATACGAAGCATCCTAAGAGACTACTGCAAGCAAATATATGCCAATAAAATGGACAACCTGGAAAAAATGGACAAATTCTTAGAAAGGTATAACCTTCCAAGACTGAACCAGGAAGAAATAGAAAATATGAACAGACCAATCACAGGTAATGAAATTGAAACTGTGATTAAAAATCTTCCGACAAACAAAAGTCCAGGGCCAGATGGCTTCACAGGTGAATTCTATAAAACATTTAGAGAAGAGCTAACACCAATCCTTCTCAAACTCTTCCAAAAAATTGCAGAGAAAGGAACACTCCCAAACTCATTCTATGAGGCCACCATCACGCTGATACCAAAACCAGACAAAGATACTACAAAAAAAGAAAATTACAGACCAATATCACTGATGAATATAGATGGAAAAATCCTCAACAAAATACTAGCAAGAGAATGCAACAGCACATTAAAAGGATCATACACTGTGATCAAGTGGGATTTATCCCAGGGATGCAAGGATTCTTCAGTATACCCAAATCCATCAATGTGATACACCATATTAACAAATTGAAGAAAAAAACCCATATGATCATCTCAATAGATGCAGAAAAAGCTTTTGACAAAATTCAACACCCATTTATGATAAAGACTCTCCAGAAAGTGGACATAGAGGGAACCTACCTCAACATAATAAACACCATATATGACAAACCCACAGCACCATCATTCTCCATGGTGAAAAACTGAAAGCATTTCCTCTAAGATCAGGAACGAGACAAGGATGTCCACTCTCACCACCATTATTCAACATAGTTTTGGAAGTCCTAGCCACGGCAATCAGAGAAGAAAAAGAAATAAAAGGAATCCAAATTGGAAAAGAAAAAGTTAAAGTTTCACTGTTTGCAGATGACATGATACTATACATAGAGAATCCTAAAGATGCCACCAGAAAACTACTAGATCTAATCAATGAATTTGATAAAGTTGCAAGATACAAAATTAATGCACAGAAATCTCTTGCATTCCTATGCACTAACAACAAAAAAATCAGAAAGAGAAGTTGAGGAAACAATCCCATTCATCATTGCAACAAAAAGAATAAGATACTTAGGAATAAACCTACCTAAGTAGGTAAAAGACCTGTACTCAGAAAAGTATAAGACACTGATGAAAGAAACCAAAGATGACACAAACACATGGAGAGATATACCATGTTCTTGGGTTGGAAGAATCAGTACTGTGAAAATTACTATTCTACCCAAAGCAATCTATAGATTCAGTGCAATCTCTATCAAATTACCAATGGCATTTTTCACAGAACTAGAACAAAAAAATCTTAAAATTTGTGTGGAGACAGAAAAGACCCCGAATAACCAAAGCAATCTTGAGGGGGAAAAAGTGGAGCTGGAGGAATCAGACTATCTGACTTCAGACTATACTACAAAGCTACAGTAATCAAGACAATATGGTACTGGCACAAAAACTGAAATATAGATCAATGGAAGAGGATAGAAAGCCCAGAGATAAACCTACGCACCTATGGTCAACTAATCTATGACAAAGGAGGCAAGGATATACAATGTAGAAAAGACAGTCTCTTCAATAATTGGTGCTGGGAAAACTGGACAGCTACATGTAAAAGAATGAAATCCCTAACACCATACACAAAAATAAACTCAAAATGGGTTAAAGACCTAAATGTAAGACTGGACACTATAAAACTCTTAGGGGAAATCATAGGAAGAACACTCTTTGACATACATCATAGCAAGATCTTTTGACCCACCTCCTAGAGTAATGGATGTAAAAACAAAATAAACAAATGGGACCTAATGAAACTTAATAGCTTTTGCACAGCAAAGGAAACTCTAAACAAGATGAAAAGACAACACTCAGAATGGGAGAAAATATTTGCAAGCAAATCAACGGACAAAGGATTAATCTCCAAAATATATAAGCAGCTCATGCAGCTCAATATTAAAAAAAAAACCTAATCATAAAAGGGCAGAAGACCTAAATAGACATTTCGCCAAAGAAGACATACAGATGGCCAAGAGGCACATGAAAAGCTGCTCAACATCACTAATTATTAGAGAAATGCAAGTGAAAACTACAATGAGGTATCACCTCACAGCAGTTAGAATGGGTATCATCAGAAAATCTATAAACAACAAAGCTGGAGAGGGTGTGGAGAAAAGGGAACCCTCTTGCACTGTTGGTGGCAATGTAAATTGATACAGCCACTATGGAGAACAATATGGAGGTTCCTTAAAAAACTAAAAATAGAATTACCATATGACCCAGCAATACGACTACTGGGCATATATCCAAAGAAAAGCATAATTCAAAAAGACACATGTACCCGAACATTCATTGCAGCACTATTTACAATAGCCAGGTCATGGAAGCAACCTAAATGTCCATTGACGAATGGATAAGGAAGATGTGGTACATATATATAATGTAATATTACTCAGCCATAAAAAGGAACGAAATTGGGTCATTTGTAGAGACATGGATGGACCTAGAGACTGTCATACAAAGTGAAGTATGTCAGAAAGAGACAAAAAAATATCATACATTAGCACATATATGTGGAATCTAGAAAAATGGTACAGATGAACTGCTTTGCAAGGCAGAAATAGAGACACAGATGAAGAGAACAAATGTATGGACCCCAAGGGGGGAAAGGGGGTGGTGGTGGTGGGATGAATTAGGAGATTGGGATTGACATATATACAGTAATATGTATAATATAGGTAACTAATAAGAACTTGCTGTATAAAAAAAATAAATTAAAAAAAAATAAAGGAAACCTCTCATGGGAGGCCACTCTGGGTCTGCTTGTAGAGCCACTTCCCTAGTGATCCACGTTCTGATCCTACTTAGGACCATTTTATATCGTAGTCACTGTTCCCTAAATTGCATCTCAACCAGCATCTTCTAGGATCATGAAATCCTAGTTTCTTTGGACAACCAGGATTCTTCCAGCAGGCTCTGCCTGTAAGAGGAAAGACCTCAGCTGTAAGTCATGGATCACCAGCTATCAGAGGGATTCAAAAGAGTTGGTGCAATCAGCTACTGTACCAATTTACAAATTACGGTCAAATTACCTTGGGAAAAACATGTCTTTGATTGTTGAAAAAGATTTCACTTTCAACTTATAAATGAATGTGCAGTCATGAGTATAATGGCATGACTATTCAAACTCTTGGCATCCTTTCTGAATCACAGAGCTGTAATTTTGCCTCGCAAGATCCTGATATATTTCCAAAATTCCTTTGAGATAGATCCAACTTAATTGCAATGAGAAAGAAAACGGGCTTCCAGTCCCTATATTTCAGGAGGGTATCGTTTGAATTTGATTTGACTGTTTTCTGATATCTTTGGTTTGTAATGCCTAAGGGTCTTTCTTTGAAACATCTTTGAAAGAATCAAAACACTTAAGAAAAACCACTCTCTAAAGTCTAGGAGGCTTTGAAAATATTGCCTATTACTATTTTATTAATTAAAATCTTTCAAAATATTGGAATAAAATCAGTTTTGCAAAGTAGGAAACATTTGGCTGAGGCATAATGTAGAGCTCAGAAATCTTTAAGAAAGAGTTTGTCAATTGGGATGCTGAAAATAAGAGATTAATGGTATTTTAGAGATCCACATTTATGGACCAGGAAATGTAGCCACATGTGTTATTAAGAGAAAAAAAACCATAAAAATGTGTGTATAAAGTGGCACCATTTTGGTTAAAAATAAAGGAAAAAATAAGGTAACAATTTACTTAGCTTTAGGAGGTGGCATCATGGCTAATTTTTCTCCATATCAACTGAAATTTCCAATAAAATTGTATGACTTTTAAAATTAAAAGAAAACAAGACTCCTATTTATTTTTAAGGGAAAATGGACAATTGTGGAGCCATTTACAAAATCTTACAAATGTTTTTCATTTCATGATTTTTAATAGCAGAAATTATTTTATTTCTATATAAATCCCTAAGTGCTTCTAATACATACAAAAGTAAGAGCTCAAGAATTAGTTCTAGTTGTTTTTTCAAGTTAGAACACAGACGGACTCATTGGACAATTTCTTGGGAAGTTGGACCAGAGCATTAAGGTCTAGGTAGAAAAGAAATTTCATTTCATTGAATAATGTTTTGTTTGGCATGATTTTTATACTTTATTTTTAATCTTTTTAATCACATGCATGTGTTATTTTCAGTTGCCTACATGTACATTTAAGTTTCTTTGTTTTCTAGATTCTAATACAAAACTAGAATTGTATTTGGTATGTCAGGTGGGTTGGAGAGAAGTAATTTAGGGTCCAAGAGGATGTCAAAGCCACCACTTATAGTGACAGAGACAGTACTTGTGGACATTTATTTTAAGTATTTGGAATTTGGCATATAAATATGTGACTGAAGACTGTTTCCAGTAAAACATGGGTATATGTTAGGAAATGCATGACTTATTAGACAGAAGCTTCCCGAGGGTTTCAAAGTGAGTTTTGTCAAAGATTTGGAAGTAGGAAATCATGGATGGAACCCTTTCCCAGGAAAATAATGGTGTTCACAGGGACCCAGGGCTTGGTACAGAAATAGAGATGGATTGACAAGTCTGTGGAGGGACTAGCTAGATTGTAGACTGTAACAAAAACAAAGGTACACAGGTGCATGCCTCTTCAAAGGGTTACCTGTATGTAGGATTCACTTTCTCTTCCTTCCTTCTTGCAGTGAGCTGCTTAATGCATCCTTCTGGGTGCTTACCTAGTTGCACTACGGTGTCCACCCTCTAAAGGTGAATGTGCCATAGGGCAGGAGATGTCTCTGCCGTAGAAGGATGTGTAAGACTACAGACATGCTTTCCAGGCCATTGGCTGGAGGCATTGAGTGAGTGTGGATTAAAGTACTTGTGGGGGGGGGGGGAGGGGAGATTGTTCTTCCATTGATCCTCACACACTGAGGCCATCAACTCTGCTCTTCTGATGGAGGAATAGTTTACAGTTTTACCTGCCTGTAAGGCCAGAGCAAAGAGAGGGGAGGAAAGATGGGCACCCAGGAATAAAACCATAGTTTTGCCTACTGTGGGCTAGGATTGCAGAGCTGTAATTAGAGTATTCAGATACAGCTTGCTTCCATCATACTTACAGACTCAGTGGAATTGTTATATCAATACCCTGGCCTGCTCCTGCGGCCACAATGCATTATACACTTACACATCCCACTGCTGTTGATGGCAGAGACACTTAGGACCAAAGGTTCACATGAGACATATATTTTATATGTGTCCTTGAACAAAGGAAAGGAAAACTTTGCAAGATGATTCACAGAGGTTAATCTATCCATTTACAGCCAAGCAGACTGCTCCCTTAATTTCTACAATATTATAATAAAATCATGGCTGGTTTAGTTGAAAACCTTGACAAATCAGTGAGTTTCTTTAATTTCAGTAAAGCATAATGATCTCTCTAAGCCCATTAAATAATGATCCTGATCCTAATTTTGACTTTATTCAGTAGAAAGAAGCAATTTCTCTCATTTAAAAATCATTTGAACAGGGTGACAAGGGAAGTGAGTTTTGGGTTTTGAATTTGTGTTTGGTTTAATAAGACTCTCTGTGCACCATAACTGGAATAAGAAGCGTCCCATTTTCAAGCGGCATTCCACTAAGTATGTTGCTCCCTAAATTCGTCGTGTCTTTTGTAATTGTCTTATTCTGCAGGGAAATGCCACTTGGGACCTAATTTTTTTTCCCTAGTCCTCACTTTTGTCGTTTGCTCTCAAAGTGTACTGAGTTTGCCCCCACCTGGAAGAAATATTTGCTATCTTAGAACACTAGCACTTTCTATTCACCTTTTATGTGATACTAATTCCTCCCTATATTTTGTATTTAACTTAATGCGTTTCTATTATGCACAAAAACAGGAAAACAGAAAGATAGACTAATGCACACATAAATGTAGAATGTGGATAGTTTTACCATCATGCTGCTCAATGAGAAGGGACCTGACTCAGGTATTCAGCTCTGATGAGCAGAGCTGTGCACACAAAACCATGCATATTATACTCAATGAAAACATGCCATTTTGCATATGCTCACTGACGTAACCCCATGCATAAGAGGACCCACCACTGTATTTAAATGTCTTTATCTATCCTACTAGACCATAAACTCCCTGACAGGAAGGGCCATGTCAGAGTATCTTGGTTTTCCCTGCAGCATCGAACACACTATCTTCTTTGCACAGAGTAGATGTTTAGTAAATTAAGTAATAGTAATATATACCACATCGTCTTTATACAATGGACTATTACTCAGCCATAAAAAAGAATGAAATAATGCCATGTGCAGCAACATGGATGGACCTAGAGATGATCATACTAAGTGAAGTAAGTCAGAAAGAGAAAGACAAATACCATATGATATCACTTATATGTGGAATCTAAAACAGTGATACAAATGAACTTATTTACAAAAGAGAAACAGACTCACAGACATAGAAAACAAACTTATAGTTACCAGAGGAGAAGGGGATGGAGGAGGGATAAATTAGGAGTTTGGGATTAGCAGATACAAACTACTATATATAAAATAGGTAAACAACAAGGACCTATTGTATAGCACAGGGAACTATATTCAGTATTCTGTAATAAACTATAAAGGTATATATATTCAGAATATATATATTCTGAATTACTTTGCTGTACACCTGAAACTAACATAACATTGTAAATCAACTATATTTCAATTTAAAAATAATAAAAATTTAAAAATATAAAATAAAATTAAGATTAAATAATAATAATAGGAAAGTCACATCATGGTTCAAAAGTGTCCCATATAAACAGGTCAATTCTATTCCAAAAACTGATGTCTTATTTTAGTGTTCCTGGCACTAGAATATCAGAATGTTTAGGTAATTAAGCTCAGAAGTCAGGGGAAGAGAATGGAGCAATCTGTTTCCTGTATTGTGGACCCTGTTACCCACCTTATTTGCCTCTGTTTGCTAAGTGTGAAGGCTGCAGCCCTTTGCATAAGTACAGACACTGTTCTTTTCTGTATAAAATGGTTCCATCCTTTTTCCAAAGATGCTTCAAAGTGGAGGTCATTTCAGATTTTAATGGTTTGGATTCTTTTCCTCAAAATGAGCACTCTTGTCTTTGGCCTCTGCTTTCTAGCAGGATTTGTCTTTTGCCTTTTTTTTTTTTTTTTTTCCACACATGTAAGTTAGGCTGCAGGGCTATTGCATTGTAGCATCCTTGCTTCATTGTAATGGTCAGTCACAGGACATCAGTGCGAAAGGAAATACTGAAGAAATGATTGGGTTTCCTTGTTAGTTTGGTTTTACAAGCATACATGTAGCAAAGAATTTATCAGTGCTGTCCTTCAACTACCTCCTTTGATCAACATAATGCAGAGAACTAGGAAATCCAATAATAAGAGCAGACATTTGGCAGTCATTCAACAGTTTAGGGATGTACAAAAAAATCGAAATACAGATGCCTGGAGGCAGCCTTGAGTCCAGCAGACTTCCAGGAAGCCTGCAAATCACTCTTTCCTTCCTGCAGGCCACCTTCTCTCCGTGCTCTGAGCTCAGATGACAGCCGCAGAATATTCTTAAGCCTAAGTAGAAAGAGGGGGGATTTATGGAAGGGCGATTCTTAAACATCTTCAGCTGTTAAATATGAGTGGAACTTCAGTGGAACCTGTGATTCCTAGACAAAGTGTTCACTTCTGTTTAAAAATCGTATTTGACTCACATCTGGATCATCTTTGAAAGAAGTTGGGTGTTAACATCAAGCCATCTGTGTTTCAAGTGGGCTTTTATGACAGTCATTCTGCAGAAATATGAAATGTCGTGTGAGATTACACTCTGAGAGCGAGTCTCACTCGGCTCATGCCACCACACATCTGAACCAGGAATTCTGGTTTGTATCATTTCCCCCACATAAAGAACCATCCAAAGTTGGTAAATATGTAAGCAGTTTACATAGAGAATTTAAGGATCCAGTTGCAACACAGAAGTATAAAATTAACTGTTAAAGATGATAAAGATGATACCAAAGGGGAAATGTGGGGGAGGGATAAATTAGGCATTTGGGATTAACCTACACACACTAATATATATAAAGTAGATAACCAACAAGGACCTACTGTATAGCACAGGGAACTCTACTCAATATTCTGTAATAACCTATATGGGAAAAGAATCTGAAAGAGAATGGGTATACGTATATGTATAACTGAATCACTTTGCTATACACCTGAAACTAGCACAACATTGTAAATCAACTATACTCCAATGTAAAATAAAAATTAAATTTTAAAAAAGATGATAAAGAGACTTTTAACAAAATTCAAATGAATTGTCACACAGGGGTCCAGCTGAATGGCAAAGGTCACAGAGAAGCTGCTTACAGATAACACTGAAGAAACAAAAACAAAACGCTCTGGCAGTACCATTGTTTGTAGAACTCTGTCATAATTTCTTAATATATATATTTTTTCATCTTTTTATAAAGTCACCAGGCTTATAGTGCAATAAAAATAACAAAACTTTAAATTAACACACCAAGTTTGAAGCATTTCGGGAAAGTATTGATTAGCTCTGCCAATGGAGTGGGTGCATTTGGTGAATGACCTAATTAGCATGGAGATGGTTCTTTCTTGCTGCTCTCTGCTTCCTGCTAATTGCAGAACTGCTGGCCTTGTCCCCCGACAAGGAAGGAAAACAAGTACAGGGGTGTGTGGAGAAAACAGTGACATTCAGTTTTCATTCATTTGAACCTGCTGCCAAGCTTAATTATGTAATTGAGGGAGACCAATGGCCTTTCAGTCACTGGGGCTGGTGTTTCCAATGGGTCCCATTTTATGGAGGATTTTAGCAGTTACCATAAAGCATTATTAGCTGGAGCTGAACTAATCTCCCTACCCTGCCTCTCACCAGATGTAGGTACAGAGGTTTCTGTTCCCGGGCTTGATGATTTGTAGTTAAGGAAAGCAAATTGAAACCAAATTGGAGTTGCTTTATTCCTTCGTAAAGGCATCATTATTCTCTAGGGGCAGCTTCGTATTTAATTTTGTTCCTTTCTGATTGCGATGTAGTATATGCTGTCACATAAGAGTCAAGAATGCAATGTTTATTTCCAGAATTGTGGTGTGTTTTTTTGGGGGGTGGTGCTTGAGACATTTTACCTCTGCTTGTTCATTTTAATTGGTGAAAGTAAGTTTGTATGAAAAACACAGAACTCAGTGAAACGTTTATTCTTTATTTATAACTTTGCTTCCCAGGAGCCTTCAGGAGAGGAGATATTTTGTACTTAGGGGCCTCTCTTCTTGCTGGCATGATGGCTCTTTGGAAAGACACTCTTCTCGAAGTTCACCCATAACTTCCCCAATTCAGACAAGGCTCAGGGTGTCTCCTGCCCTCACAAGGATTTCTTCTGTTTGGATTGGAGTTCAGCCCTGGAGAACAGCATCTTGATTTTGTAATATCCTGTGTGATGTGTGTAGTGGAAAAAATGGAGGAAGCCACACTGTGATAGAGGCCGAGAGTCATGAAATCCTTGGTGGCGTCACTGGGTGGCAACGTGGCTAAGCCAGAGCCCTGGCTGCTTGGCATTTATATTGTTCTTTAGAGTCAAAATGTATTAACAGACATTTTTATTAGTTAATCTCCACTGTAGTCCCATGAAGTAACTTAGCATCTTTTAAACATGGTTTCAATTAATTTCGACAAATGTTTATTAAGCTCAGGCTATGTCCCAGAAACAAAGATATACAAAGAAATAACACCTGGTAATCAAGACTGCTCTTTTTTTCTTCCTTCCAGTTACAATGGGCCAAGGGCAAAGTCCCTCTTTTAGCAAAGGATAGCACTTCATTCATGTTCTAGAACCCCTCACATTTCCACCTTCTCAGGAACATTGCCCTATAAATTATCCCCTTCTCTGCCTGAAGCTTTAATCTCTTGACTTCTGCTTGATCTTTCTTATCAACATTCAAAAGTGCCAAGAACAGTATCTATCTCATAGTAGGGGCAACAAATAAATATTTGTTGAATAACTTGAATGTATATTCAGCAGTACTGTACCCTGGCTTCACACTGAAACCAGCCGGGGAATAGACACACACGTGTGTGTTCAAACACCTTGGCCACATTCCCAAAGACACTGATTTCATTTTCCTGGGGGTGAGAAGTGAGCATTGGTCATTCTTTTAGCTCCCAAAGTGCATCTAGCATGCAGCGAAGGTTGAAAACCATAGCATCTCCTATCTTAAAACCAACGAACACAAATAGCTCCTTTGACCTCATATCCCCCTCGAGCTAAAGCTGGCTATTAATTCTCCTTCCCAGCAGCATAATGGCAAAGCAGACTGTAAACACTCTCTTCACCTCCCTTAGTCTTGCTCTTCAACTACTCAAGCAGACTTCAGTCGCCTCCACTGGCCTGTAGCCAAGCATGAAAAGAAGTCCATGATATACACTACTGTATATAAAATAAACAACAAAGACCTATCTATAGCACAGGGAACTATACATCACAGTGTCTTGTAATGGCCTATAATGGAAAAGAATCTGAAGCTGTACACCTGAAACTAACACAATATTATAAATCAACTCTAGTTAAATAAAGAAGTCCACGCTCCTGAAACATTGGGTCTCTCAAGCTCCCATCTTGCTCTCACTCTCAGTGGCATTTGACACCGTCAGTCTCTCTGTCCTGCTTGGGAAGCTTTCTTACCTTGGCTATGAGACATCTTATTCCCTTTGTATTTCCTTCTTTCCCTCTGATTCTCCTTCAGCCTCCTTTGCAATCTCATTTTCCTATCTGACACTTCAGTGGTGAAGTTCAGCTCCAAACCTGGGCTCTTTGTTTCTACTTAAACCAGGCACTTTTGTCTTTTTCTGTTTCTGTAAATCATATCTTCATGCTGTTGATCTCCTAGTTTATATTTCCAATCTTATTCCCTTTTCTGAGAACCAGCCTAATATATCCAGCTGCTATTTGACATTTTTACTTAGATGTCTCACAGGCATTTGTGGCTCACCATGCCTCAAACCAATATTTTAATTTTCCCTCTCCCCTGTTTGTTCCTCCTCCCAGCTCCCCATTTCTATAGATCACATCTCCACCCACCCATTGGCTTATGCTGAAAAAGCTGTAGTAATCCTTGTCGCCTGTATCTCCCCTACTCCCACCCAGTCCATCCATCACTGGGTCCTGTTAATTCTGCCTCCAGAATGTAACTCAGACCATCCATTGCATCCTGTCCATTTCATGGCCAGCTGTCATTTGTTCAGATTGCTGTAATAGCCCCTAAGTTATCTCCCTGATTCCACTCTTGCTACCTGCCTCCCCCAAAACCAATACCATCTTTAAGACAAGCCAGCTAGAGTGATAGTTTAAGAAATGCAGGTCATCCCATGGCACTGCTTCCTTAAAACTTTCAATAATGAACAATCAATCATCAGATTCTGTGGTATATGATCTCATTTACTTTCAGGGAAGGCATACCGATTTGTAATTATAGATTCATTTGTATGGTTATTTGTTTTATGTCCATCTCCCAACTCAACTATAAGCTGCGTAAGGGTGGGAACTGGGTTTTTTTTTTTTTTTCACTACTCTATACCCTGTACCTGGCAAAATGCCTGACATAGAATTTCCTTATTGAATGAAAGAATGAGCCTGCAAACAGATGAGGAAGACTGACCAAAGCATGAGGTGGGAGGGGTGCCTTGTCAAACCTTATGTAGCCCGTTCTGCTGAGAACTCAACCACTCCATGAATAAGTGTACTGACTGAATGAGCTGGGTTGAATTCTTTTACGGGATTGTTTTATTTCATGTGCTAACCTCAGAGTCTAAGGGATTTTCAAGAATTGTGTCCTCTCTCTGGTGGGTTTCAGGGGCTTCTAGAAATAGTTTGCAAAATAAGATTATAAAGCAGTTCATAGTACAGTATATTTGGAAAGGGCCTTGCTTCACATCCTGGCTCTACTGATTAAGCAGCTCGTGATTTGGGACCAGTCTTGTCGCCTGGCTTAAGCTTCAGTTTCTCTATTTATATACGTGAACAGGCAGGACAGTAGTACATGTATTATTATCATTTCATCAGGTGTCAACACATCACCCACTCAGGGCAGTTGCTGGAACATAGGAGATAAAGTCTGCATTTTAGTTTTATCTTCCTCTCCCTCTAACTCTACTTCTTGACGTATTTTGTTCTTTTTCCTCTTTTTCTTTCTGCTTTTTCCCTCATCTTACTCATCTTAGTGGGTGGTAATACTCATATTAGTCACATAGTTTGAATTTTGTGGGAAGAAAGGAATTAGCAATACTGACAGAGCAGGCTTCCTTTTGGATTCGAAATACAAATTTCCCAGTTTCTCTGCCCAGCTTTTCAAGAGCATTTGATGGTACACTGATGTGTAACAAGTTCATTTTAGGTTAACATGCTGGGAGGGAGAAAAAGAAGAAGAGATTCAAGGGGAGAAAATTAAAAAGTTAATTACAAGAAACAACTTGGTAATTGAATTCCCTTTCACTCTTTGGTTTATTTTAGTAGTGGGGGGGGCATGGTCACAGTGCATCGTTAGTAGGTTTGCCTTAGCAGTTCCCCTCAAAACTTCTAAATGAGAAAAATATTGGAATACAGAGCAAATCCCTGCCTGACAGCTGAGGAGAGGAGCAGGATACGTATGGTGGGCACTGAGTGCCAAACACTCATTCTTGAGCATTTTTATTTTGAAATATCCTTGGCAGCTGAAATTACTGTTAGGCTAAGTCCTGAACTAATATCAGCTATTTTATGGGTATGCAAAATCCCCTTTTCATTTATTCTGTTTTACTGGCTGTTTCTTTGGCCTCACTCTGTACACACACACACACACACACACAGGCACACAGAGAACAGTATAGGCAACTCTTGTACCCTTTTCAGATTATACTTAAGTAACAAATATGTGACATGGGTCTTTGTTTCTTATTTTTAAAAGACGCTTGAATATTTCTGTATTTACTCACTCTTTATCACAGGTTCCTTAACAGTCAAATCATTTATTTAGGATGTTATGTTTGAGAGAAACGAGGTCTGTAATGACTTAACACAAGCTTGGAAATCAACTGGAACTAGTTTCAAACCTCCCTGGACTCATTCATAACCTTCATTCGTTCATGTAGTCAACATGCATTTATTGAATGCCTACTGAATACCAGAAACTGTTGAGGTTGCTTGTACTAACTTCATGCTGGTTCTATCATGGCTTTTATTACCGTCAGTTGTTTTGAAAACTAACTTTTTTTTTTTGAAAATTAACTTTCGAGATAAACTTTTCTTTATTTTTCAGCATTTTGTGTTCCTCATTCTTGCAGCAAATCCACTGAAGAAAGAAGAACATGGTTAAATAATATATTACTCACCAAATTAGTCTAAATCAGCTTGCTGATTACATAACCAATATCAAAAGCAACCTCTAGAAAATAAGCGAGTGACTATTTTATGTTGAACGATATTGTGGTATCTTTCCTGACATGTTAAGGGCCATAGATTGAGGTCTATGGTTCAAGCAGGGTCATGAGTGCAAGTTTGACCACAAACACACATTCTATTGGTGTGACAGAGATGCAGCTATTTGTGAGTACTAACCAGGGTCTTTGTGTTTTCACAGGGTATGGTTTTGTAGATTTTGACAGTCCGGCAGCTGCACAGAAAGCGGTAGCGTCTCTCAAGGCAAATGGCGTGCAGGCACAAATGGCCAAGGTAAGAATGGTGTTTCGATTCTGATTTTTTTTTCTTTTGTGATCATATATTTTTCCACTGCCATGAGCTGAATCGAATTGGAGTTTGCAACAATTTGGATTATGTTTACTTGTTAGGGAAAATAAGAAACCCCATGATAGCCTTGGCTTGGAAGAATCTGGCTAGTTTATTTCATTAATTCTTTGTGTATATTTATTAATGTTCTCCTTTATTATAGTAACTTTATTAGTGATTTAAAGGCACTTGTGAAGTGCTCTGTTTTACCCCAGACCAGAGCGGTGTGTGTATACGCATGTGTGTATCTGGGGCTTTCACCAGTAAACAGTTTTGGAGGAGTACAGTTCTCAGTAAGATGTCTTTGATAAACTACGTATTGAAAACTCGCTCACTCTCATGCTGCGGAGAGCCAATCGCTGAATAATGGGGTGGTCTAATCTGTGCAGGGAGATAAGTTTAACACAAATGTATGTTGTCTGTATTGCTAGAATTTTACTTTGGCCTTTATAAATAGAGTTTTCTTAGATAATAATTTCCTAAATATTAATAATTTTCAATATGCTGTGATTGTTTTGTAAAACAAGTAGTTTGGAACTTTCTACCTGAAATTATAATGCATTTTTATATTCAAGAAAACAAATAAAATCATTTATAATAGTTTTGTATCCTGATTGCAGTGGTAAATACAAGAATCTACACATATGATAAAAGTGACATGCACATATATTGTGCACACAATGTCAACTTCCTGGTTTTGATATTGTACTAAAATTATGTAAGATATAACCTTTGAGGAAACTGGGTGGAGGGTACAGGGGATCTCTCTATACTATCGTCCTGTAAATCTATGATTATTTCCAAATAAAAAGTTTAAAAAATTAGTTATAGCATAGGGATGCTTGGTACATATTTGTTTTAAAATAATGGTCATTTTGGACCATTAATTATTCACATGCAACTTAAGTTTTCTGATTACTACCAGTGAATGTGTTGATCTTTGGATTCTCAAAAGTTAGGTAGAAAAGCCAATAGATCTTGAAATCCTGATCTAATGCTTTTATGCCATATTTATGTATACACTTACTCTTAACTCTTCCTACAGAGAGCTGAGTTATATTGACTAAGTTGTCAAATTTTTGGTCATTTGGATTTTATTATCATTGCTAAAATTCTCTGATGACATTTTCCAATTTCAGCATCCAATAACTAGAGGTGGTATATTTGGTTTTCTTCATCTTCAGTTGTCTTCTAGCAAGCTGATACCTCCCCTATCTGTTAACCTTTTGTTGTGGGTCACTTCCCGTAGAGATTACTTTGGTGGACTCATTGCCCTTTATGACACCTTAATTGTTTTTCAAGGTGGGATAAATTAGAATTTAAAATCTTTCAGCTGTGTACTTCTTATCATGATTGTGCCTGGAAGTTTTGAATTTGGTCATGAACTAAGATTGATGAAGTTAATCTTTGTAATTAATAAGGGAATTACATACGTGTCTTGGTTTAAAGGTTACTTGACAAGAGTCAAGTTACTTGGCCACTTAAGTAGTGGCTTCTTATGCCCAGCAAACAAGTGATAAAATTACAGTGGTTAGGTGTATGCAAAATATAAATTGGATTTCAACTGAAAGGCAGAACCTATTGACAAGAAAATGATGAAAAACATGCTCAAGAAAAACCCTTGTTATTGACATATCTTTGATCTAGTCTATGGATACACTGCCAAATTTTGGAAATTGCTAGATTGTGGCAGTTTAGAAATAATGATTACAGTCTGTATAATCTCCACTGTTTCAAATGTCCTCAGAACACACACACACACACACACACACACACACACACACACATAGTGTTATTTGTTGGATAAAAACCACTTTTATCTTGCGCAAGAGGAAAAGAAAGTTGTCTTTGATTTTATAACTACTGAGGATCCATTGTGAATATTTTCCCTCTGTTTCTGAGCATTTTGGTACACAAGGAATCTCTCTCTCTCTCTCTCTCTCTCTGTCTCTCTCTCTCTCTCTCTCTTTATTTTTCACATACACACACACACACCAGCCACTGATATCTCATCTAGACAGAAAACTATCAAAGGGAAAATATTTTAAAGAGCTTCTAAAAAATCATTAATTATAGTCAGCATCTTCCCCATGCCCACTATACACAGTATGGAGATTCCAACTGGGATGCTTAAAGGCACTTATTTTATTTCTGGAGTTGCTTACAGATCTCTACCTTATCAATTATGCTGTCTGTGGAGGAGATTCTTACTCCCTTTTTCCTCACTGATTTTGAATGTAAAGCCCAGAGCTGTAGATCTACATCTGCCTACTGGAAAACTTTCAGCAGTAAATGACTCTGTAATTGAACTACTGGAAGCAAGTAAATAGCCTCCCTTTGACAATGAAATGGAACAAGCTTGACCACCTGTATTAGTAGATTTCTCACTGCGCTATTGGATTTCATGGACTTTTCCCCTTTGTCCTGGTGATAATTGTTTATTATCATATAAACCTGCAGTCTGCAAGGTGTAGGAAACTTACACTACATTTTTTGCTGTTTAAGTATCTACTGAATTGCCACCTGCATCCTTGTTCTTATCAATATCCTACTCTGCAGTCTGTGGGGCCAGATTTTAATAACTCCAGGATTTTTGAGCAAAAATGCCACAAATAACCAAGGTTCCCAATAGCAACCTGGAGCAAACATGAAATGCTCCAAGTGAATCACTTTATTTAGCTAACTTACTCCAATGTGTGCATATGAAATATTCAACTGATTTGTCAACAAGGAGTAATTAATAACTCATCCAGTAAGTGGTAATTGATTAATAATGTATAGCCATTAACATAGACTGACATTTTCTGTGTACTTGCTGTTCTGCCAGAAAGGGTTTTTAGGGATCAAAGGTGTTTCTTTTAGGAGAGCAGATTTAAAATATTTTATTAATACATAGTGATTAAGAGCATAGGTTTGGAGGGAGATATACTTGGCCTTGAATCCTGGCTCTCATACCACCTGGCTGTGTGACCTTGTCTAACTTATTTAAATACCTCTGAAATTCTCCAATAATAATACTTAGTTTATAGGACTGCTGTGAAAATTAACTAAAAATAAACACAAAGAATTTAGTATAGTGTTTAGATTACAATTCAATACATGTTAATTATTCAATAAATATTGTTATGCATTAAATTCAAATTTGTTACTGAACTTTCTGTAAATCCTGATATATGCTTTAAGTGTTACTTTATTTAAAAAGTTTTCTGAAAAATACAATCAATAGGATCAACGAACAAACATTTTTATTGCTTGCTAAGTGCCAGGCACTGTGCTAGGTGTTGGAGAATCAACACTGAATAAAACTTCTTTCTTATTCTGGATTTTCAGCATATGATTTATCTCCTGGGATTGCTACAGCTCTGGATTAAAAATATTGGTTGTTGCTACTCTTGCCAATTTTAGGGGATTTAAAAGATAGTCATTTGCCAAGGAATATGTCTCAAGCATAAAAGGAAAAGAGCTGAGAAAAACCAACTAATGATAGCTTACCTTGTAGGTGTTTATTTTACTCATTAATAAGAAAGCTGTAGATAAGCAATGAAGGGCAAAATGTTTTGGGTGCCATCAAGGGTCAAGGCTGCTCTGTGATTCTTTATATGTGGCTTTCATCCATACATTTACATGTTCTTTTCTAAAGTGCCACTTATTATATCCACATTTAAGCCAGGAAAAAGAAAAGGGCAAAAGGCTAAAGAATCATAAGGCTGATTCTGAAGTTTTAAAAGCTTTTCCAGAATCCTAGCTCAGGAACTTATGTTTACATCTCAATGGCCAAAACTGAGTCATATGGTTTCCCCCTTAGCTGCAAGAGATTCTAGGATGATGAGCATTTTAGCTTCTTGGCCTATAGTAGAGAAAATTAAGAGTCATTTATCTCCCTGGCTCTCCAACATACACAAACCCGTTCTTCCCATTTATACATTTTGGGTGACATGCATTCATTCTTTCCTGAAGGGAGCCCACCTCAAAGCCTCACCCTGTGATCACATCTGGGGATGACATCATCTCCATCAGACCCAGACTCAGCTGCTCCTCTTGGCTTAGCAACTCATAGCTTTAAAAAACAAGTTATCTGTCTGTACTCCCACGATATAGAACAACAGAGAAACAACAGGAAGCATGAATCCAAGGGAAAACTACCACTTGGGAATAGAGAGAATGGAAAACAAACAGAAATCACTGATACTAATACATATCAAATTCTGCTGGGCAGGAGTAGAATTCTTGGTTTGTCAGTGTAGGATGTTCCTTGGTTAACCAGTTGCATCACCCATGTCTGCCATTCAGATGGGTCTTCCTTGCCCACTATCCCCCAGGGTCTCATGGTGGCCTCCCTGGAGGGCTGCATAGTTTTAGAAACTGAGTTTCTCTGGATGTAAATTTGGAGGCTCTGGAATGGCTCCACAGTCACCAATTATCACCAGCCAAGCCTTGAGTAACCTCAGGCTTAGCAGGCCTCTTTCTTATTTGCTTTCTGTCAATTCCAAGCATGAGAAAACAGAATACATCTCTTTCCCCTGCAGGGAAGGAGTCACCCCCTCCTCAGGGCCTTTAGATAAGGCTTTATCAGGTCTACAACAAAGACCAACATTCCAGTCACTAATGGTGGTTCACTCCACTGTGGTATATGTAGAAGAAATCAAAGTTAAGTGATCACCAAAGAGACCAAGTATCCAAGAGGATTTCAGACCATCGGGAATAATATAAAGACATTGTGTCAACCATTAGGATAATAAAATAATACCATGTCAACCATTGTAGCAAACCAGATTGGTACCAGAGTAAAGGAATTCTTTTTTATAAATCAGTGACCTTAATAATAGTTCTTTTGGGGAAAAAAATCATTTATTTTGAGATCAGAAGAGATCATTAAAAAATCAATAAATATAGGAAAATAAATTCTGTAAATTCAAATATGTGTATACATACAATTAATTTTTTAAAATGCATCACCTCTGTGGAGTCCTAACAGTTATATTCCAGTAGGAGAATTTTAGCTAATGAAAGAAGGACCTATTCCATAGAATATTCTAGACTTTTTTTCTGAAGTTCAACCACTAGCCTCATGATGTTGTCTATCAAAGCTACTCTTCTGAATGTAGAGGCACATACCAGGCTTCCTCAGCCAGACTCTTTCGGCCTATGACAATAATAATATTGCTTTTACTCTGGTTTTATTGCTTGGCTTTTATCATTTCCAGGTATATGAGAGTAAGAAGGCTATTTGATGTCCAGGGATCACTACATTGGTGGGGCCTGCTGGTAAACCAGCCAAACAAGGAAATTTCTCAAAGGCTTTCACGTACGAAGGAGAGAGGCATTGTTCAAGGGAAATTTTAGTAACCGTGGAAGATGTTGCTTCCTGTGACTGGGTGGAAAAGTCAATCAATACATTTTATTTATTCCTAAGTATTGCATTCTTTTTGATGTGAATGGGATTGTTTTCCTTATTTCTTTTTCAGCTATTTTATTGTTAGTGTATAGAAAAACAACTGATTTCTATATGTTGATTTTGTATCCTGCAACTTTACTGAAGTCATTTATTAGTTCAAACAGTTTTTTAGTGGAGTCTTAGGGATTTCTGTATATAACATCATATCATCTGTAAACAAAGACAGTTTTACTTGTTCCTTTCCAATTTGGATGCCTTTTCTTTTTCTTGCCTAATTGCTCTGTCTAGGACTTCCAGCACTGTGTTCAAGAATAGTGGTGAGTGTGCCCACCTGTGTCTTTTTCCTGATCTTAAAGGAAAAACTTTGAACCTTTATCATTGAGTATGATGTTAGCAGTGGGCTTGTCATATATGACCTTTATTATGTTGAAGTATGTTCCTCCTATACCTAATTTGTTTAGAGTTTGCCATGAAAGGATGTGTATTTTGTTATTATTGCTATAAACTTCTCTTAGAACTGCTTTTTTGCATCCATTGAGTTTTGGCATGCTGTGTTTCTCTTCCGGTTTTTTTCAAGATATATTTTTTTATTCTATTTTTGATTTCTTCTTTGACCCATTGATTTTTCAGGAGTATGTTGTTTAATTTCCACATATTTGTGAATTTTTCAGTTTTCCTTCAATTACTGACTTCTAGTTTCATAACACTGTAGTTGAAAAATATACTTGGTATGATTTCAGTTTTCTTAAATTTGCTTAGATTTATTTTTTTATCTGACGTATCCTAGAGAATGTTTCTTGTGTGCTCGAGAAGAATGTGTATTCTGCTGCTGTCAGATGGAATATATTTGTTCTATATATGTCTTTTGGGTCCATTTGGACTAAGGTATACTTTAATTCAGTGTTTCCTTATTGATTTTCTGTTTGGATGATCTTTTTGTTGTTGAAAGTGGGATAATATAGTCCCCTACTATTATGGTATTGTACCTATTTCTCCCTTCAGAAATTATTATTTGCTTAATATAATGTTGGTGCTTTGATGTCAATGCATATATATTCATGATTATTACATATCCTTGATGAATTGACCCCCATTTATCATTATACAATGACCTTCTTTGTCTCCTGTTACTATTTTTGACTTAAAGTTTACTTTTTCTGGCATAAGTATAGGTATTCCTGTTCTCTTGATTTCACTTACATCAAATATATTTTTCCATCCCTGCACTTTGAGAGTATGTGTGTCCTTAAAATTGAAATGAATCTCTTGTAGGCAGCAGTTAGCTAGGTCTTTTAATCCAGCCAGCCACTCTATGCCCTTTGATTAGAGAATTTAAACCATGTACATTTATGGTAATTATTGATAGGTAAGGACTTACTGTCATCTTATTAATTGTTCTAGCTGTTTTGTAGTGCCCTTGTTCCTTTCTTCTTCTCTTGTTGCCTTCCTTTGTGAATTGATGATTACCTGTAGTGGTATGTTTTGATTCCCTTTTCTTTATCTTTTGTATATCTACTGTAGGTTTTGCTTTGCTTTGAAGCTTACATAAAATATCTTATAATAGTCTACTTTATCCTGATAACAACTTAACCTCACTTGCACACAAAAACTTCTTCTCACTTCCTTTTATATTTTTGATGTCACAATTTACCTCTTTTTATATGGTGTATTCGTTAAGAAATTACTATAGATATAGATGTTTTTAATACCTTTGTTCTTTGACTTTTATACTAGAGTGAAGTGGTTAACACACCACCATATTATAGTATTATTCTAAATTTGACTATATGCTTACTTTTACCAGTGCAGTGTATATATTCATATGTTTTCATGCTACTTTCATTTCAGCTTGAAGAACCCCTTTGTGCATTTATTGAAAGACAAGTCTAGTAATGATGAACTCCCTCAGCTTTATTTTGTGAGGAAAATCTTTATCTCTCTTTCATTTCCAAAAGAGAACTTTGCCAGTATAGAGTATTCTTGACCGGCAGGTTTTTATTTCTTTTACTGCTTTGAATATATTTTCCTTCTCTCTCCTGGCCTATAAGATTCCTACTGAGAAATTTGCCGATAGCCTTATCAGGGTTACCCTGTAAATTACAAGATGCTTTTTTCTTTCTGCTTTTAAGGTTCTCTTTGTCTTTGATTTTTGACAGTTTCATTAAATGGTCTTAGAGAAGATCTTTTAAGTTAAGTTTGTTCGGTGACCTATGAGCTTCATGAACTTGAGTATCCAAATCTGTCCTCAGATTTGGGGAGGTCTCCATCATTCTTTCTTTTTTTTTTTGAATTTTATTTTATTTATTTTTTTGTACAGCAGGTTCTTATTAGTTATCCATTTTATACATATTAGTGTATATATGTCAATCCCAAACTCCCAATTCATCACACCACTACCACCCCTGCCACTTTCCCCCTTTGGTGTCCATACGTTTGTTTGTTCTCTACATCTGTGTCTCAATTCCTGCCCTGCAAACCATTTCATCTGTACCATTTTTCTAGGTTCCACATATATGTGTTAATATATGATATATGTTTTTCTTTTTCTGACTTACTTCACTCTGTATGTCAGTCTGTAGATCCATCCATGTCTCTACAAATGACTCAATTTCATTCATTTTTATGGCTGAGTAATATTCCATTATATATATGTACCACATCTTTAACCATTCGTCTGTCAGTGGGTATTTAGGTTGCTTCCATGTCCTGGCTATTGTAAATAGTGCTGCAATGAACATTGGGGTGCATGTGTCTTTTTGAATTATGGTTTTCTCTGGGTATATGCCTAGTAGTGGGATTGCTGGGTCATGTGGTAATTCTATTTTTAGTTTTTTAAGGAACCTCCATACTGTTCTCCATAGCAGCTGTATCAATTTACATTCCCACCAACAGTGCACGAAGGTTCCCTTTTCTCCACACTCTCTCCAGCATTTGTTGTTTGTAGATTTTTTTGATGATGCCCATTCTAACTGGTGTGAGGTGATACCTCATTGTAGTTTTGATTTGCATTTCTCTAATAATTAGTGATGTTGAGCAGCTTTTCATGTGCTTCTTGGCCATCTGTATTTCTTCTTTGGAGAAATGTCTGTTTAGGTCTTCTGCCCGTTTTGGGGTTGTTTGTTTTTTTAATATTGAGCTGCGTGAGCTGTTTATATATTTTGGGGATTAACCCTTTGACCGTTGATTTGCTTGCAAATATTTTCACCCATTCTGAGGGTTGTCTTTTCGTCTAGTTTGTAGTTTCCTTTGCTGTGCAAAAGCATTGAAGTTTCATTAGGTCCCATTTGTTTATTTTTGTTTTTATTTCCTTTACTCTAGGAGGTGGATCAAAAGATCTTGCTGTGATTTATGTGAAAGATTGTTCTTCCTATGTTTTCCTCTAAGGGTTTTATAGTGTCCGGTCTTACGTTTAGGTCTCTAATCCATGTTGAGTTTATTTTTGTATATGGTGTTAGGGAGTGTTCTAATTTCATTCTTTTACATGTAGCTGTTTTCCCAGCACCACTTATTGAAGAGACTGTCTTTTCTCCATTGTGTATCCTTGCCTCCTTTGTTATAGATTAGTTGACCATAGGTGTGTGGGTTTACCTCTGGGCTTTCTATCCTGTTCCATTTATCTACATTTCTGTTTTTGTGCCAGTACCATATTGTCTTGATTACTGTAGCTTTGTAGTATAGTCTGAAGTCAGATAGTCTGATTCCTCCAGCTCCTTTTTTTTCCCTCAAGATTGCTTTGGCTATTCAGGGTCTTTTGTGTCTCCACACCAATTTTAAGAGTTTTTGTCCTAGTTCTGTAAAAAATGCCATTGACAGTTTGATAGGGATTGCATTGAATATGTAGATTGCTTTGGGTAGTAGAGTCATTTTCACAATATTGATTCTTCCAATCCAGGAATATGGTATATCTCTCCATCTGTTTGTATCATCTTTAATTTCTCTCTTCAGTGTCTTATAGTTACCTGCCTACAGGTCTTTTGTCTCTCTAGGTACTTTTATTCCTAGGTATTTTATTCTTTTTGTTGCATTGGTAAAGGGGAATGTTTCCTTAATTTCTTTTTCAGATTTTTCATCATTACTGTATAGGAATGCAAGAGATTTCTGTGCATTAATTTTGTATCCTGCAACTTTACCAAATTCATTGATTAGTTCTAGTAGATTTTTGGTGGCATCTTTAGGATTCTCTATGTATAGTATCATGTCATGTGCAAACAGTGACGGTTTTACTTCTTTTCCAATTTGAATTCCTTTTATTTCTTTTTCTTCTCTGATTGCCATGGCTAGGACTTCCAAAACTATGTTGAATAATAGTGGTGAGAGTGGACATCCTTGTCTTGTTCCTGATCTTAGAAGAAATGATTTCAGTTTTTCACCATTGAGAATGATGTTTACTGTGGGTTTGTCATATATGGCATTTATTTTGTTGAGGTAGGTTCCCTCTATGCCCACTTTTTGGCGAGTTTTTATCATAAATGGGTGTTGAATTTTGTCAAAAGCTTTTTCTGCCTCTATTGAGATGATCATATGGTTTTTATTCTTCAATTAGTTAATATGGTGTATCACATTGATGGATTTGGGTATATTGAAGAATCTTTGCATCCCTGGGATAAATCCCACTTGACCATGGTGTATGATCCTTTTAATGTGTTGTTGAATTCTGTTTGCTAGTATTTTGTTGAGGATTTTTACATTTATATTCATGAGTGATATTGGTCTGTTAATTTCTGTTTTTGTAGTATCTTTGTCTGGTTTTGGTATCAGGGTGATGGTAGCCTCATAGAATGAGTTAGGGAGTGGTCCTTCCTCTGCAATTTTTTGGAAGAGTTTGAGAAAGATGGCGTTAACTCTTCTCTAAATGTTTGATAGAATTCACCTGTGAAGCCATCTGGTCCTGGACTTTTGTTTGTTGAAAGATTTTTAATCACAGTTGCAATTTCATTACTTGTGATTGGTCTGTTCATATTTTCTGTTTCTTCCTGGTTCAGTCTTGGAAGGTTATACCTTTTTAAGAATTTGTCCATTTCTTCGAGGTCGTCCATTTTATTGGCATATAGTTGCTTGTAGTAGTGTCTTAGGATGCTTTGTATTTCTGTGGTATCTGTTGTAACTTCTCCTTTTTCATTTCTAATTTTATGGATTTGAGTCCTCTCCCTCTTTTTCTTGATGAGTCTGGCTAATGGTTTATCAATTTTGTTTATCTTCTCGAAGAACCAGCTTTTAGTTTTATTGATCTTTGCTATTGTTTTCTTTGTTTCTATTTCATTTATTTCTGCTCTGATCTTTATGATTTCCTTCCTTGTACTAACTTTGTGTTTTGTTTGTTCTTCTTTCTCTAGTTCCTTTAGGTGTAAGGTTAGATGGTTTATTTGAGATGTTTGTTGTTTCTTGAGGTAGGATTGTATTGCTCTAAACTTCCCTCTTAGAACTGCTTTTGCTGCATCCCATAGGTTTTGGATCATCGTATTTTCATTGTCACTTGTCTCTAGGTATTTTTTGATTTCCTCTTTGATTTCTTCAGTGATCTCTTTGTTATTTTGTAATGTATTGTTTAGCCTCCATGTGTTTTTTTTTTTTTTTTACTTTTTTTCCCCTGTAATGGATTTCTAATCTCATAGCATTGTGGTCAGAAAAGATGCTTGATATGATTTCAGTTTTCTTAAATTTACTAAGGCTTGATTTGTGACCCAAGATGTGATCTATCCTGGAGAATGTTCCATGCGCTCTTGAGAAGAAAGTATAATATGCTGTTTTTGGATGGAATGTCCTATAACTATCAATTAAATCTATGTGGTCTATTGTGTCATTTAAAGCTTGTGTTTCTTTATTAATTTTCTGTCTGGGTGATCTGTCCACTGGTGTAAGTGAGGTGTTAAAGTCCCTCACTATTATTGTGTTACTGTCGATTTCCTCTTTTATAGCTGTTAGCAGTTGCCTTATGAATTGAGGTGCTCCTATGTTGGGTGCATAAATATTTATACTTGTTATATCTTCTTCTCGGATTGATCCCTTGATCATTATTTAGTGGCCTTCCTTGTCTCTTGTAACATTTTTTTTTTTTGCGTTACACGGGCCTCTCACTGTTGTGGCCTCTTCCGTTGCGGGGCACAGGCTCCGGATGCGCAGGCTCAGCGGCCATGGCTCACGGGCCCAGCCGCTCTGCGGCATGTGGGATCTTCCCAGACCAGGGCACGAACCCGTGTCCCCTGCATCAGCAGGCGGACTCTCAACCACTGCGCCACCAGGGATGTCCTCTTGTAACATTCTTTATTTTAAATTCTATTTTATCTGATATGAGTATTGCTACTCCAGCTTTCTTGTGATTTCCATTTGCATGGAATATCTTTTTCCATCCCCTCACTTTCAGTCTGTATGTATCCGTAGGTCTGAAGTGGGTCTCTTGTAGACAGCATATGTATGGGTCTTGGTTTTGTATCCATTCAGCGAGCCTGTGTCTTTTGGTTGGATCATTTAATCCATTCACATTTAAGTTGATTATCGATATGTATGTTCCTATGACCATTTTCTTAATTGTTTTGGGTTTGTTTTTGTAGGTCCTTTTCTTCTCTTGTGTTTCCCACTTAGAGAAGTTCCTTTAGCATTTGTTGTAGAACTGGTTTGTGGGTGCTGAATTCTCTTAGCTTTTGCTTGTCTGTAAAGCTTTTGATGTCTGCATCGAATGAATGAGATCCTTGCCAGGTAGAGTAATCTTGGTTGTAGGTTTTTGCCTTTCATCACTTTAAATATATCATGCCACTCCCTTCTGGCTTGTAGAGTTTCTTCTGAGAAATCAGCTGTTAACCTTATGGGAGTTCCCTTGTATGGTATTTGTCGTTTCTCCCTTGCTGCTTTCAGTAATTTTTCTTTTTCTTTAATTTTTACCAATTTGATTACTTTGTGTCTCAGCATGTTTCTCCTTTGGTTTATCCTGTATGGGACTCTCTGCACTTCCTGGACTTGGGTGGCTATTTCCTTTATCATGTTAGGGAAGTTTTCGACTATAATCTCTTCAAATATTTTCTCAGGTCCTTTCTCTCCCTCTTCTCCTTCTGGGACCCCTGTAATGCAGATGTTGGAGTGTTTAATGTTGTCCCAGAGGTATCTTAGGCTGTCTTCCTTTCTTTTCATTCTTTTTTCTTTATTCTGTTCCACAGCAATGAATTCCATCATTCTGTCTTCCAGGTCACTTATCTGTTCTTCTGCCTCTGTGATTCTGCTACTGATTCCTTCTAGTGTATTTTTCATTTCAGTTATTGTATTGTTCATCTCTGTTTATTTGTTCTTTCATTCTTCTAGTTCTTTATTAAACATTCCTTGCATCTTATCGATTTTTGCCTCCATTGTATTTCTGAGGTCCTGGATCATCTTCACTATCATTATTCTGAATTCTTTTTCTGGAA
The DNA here is from genome assembly GCF_937001465.1 of Orcinus orca. NCBI lineage: Eukaryota > Metazoa > Chordata > Mammalia > Artiodactyla > Delphinidae > Orcinus > Orcinus orca. The sequence continues at coordinate 54,429,452 of NC_064568.1, read as the reverse complement.
GGTTACCTATCTCCACTTCATTTAGTTGTTTTTCTGGGGTTTTATTGTGTTCCTTCATCTGTTACATAGACCTCTGCCTTTTCATCTTGTCTATCTTTCTGTGAATGTGGTTTTTGTGCCACAGGCTGCAGGATTGTAGTTGTTTTTGCTTTTGCTGTCTGCCCTCTGGTGGATGAGGCTTTCTAAGAGGCTTGAGAAAGTTTCCTGATGGGAGGGACTGGTGGTGGGTAGAGCTGGCTGTTGCTCTGGTGGGGAGAGCTCAGTAAAACTATAATCCACTTGTCTGCTGATGGGTGGGGCTGGGTTTCCTCCCTGTTGGTTGTTTGGCCTGAGGCTACCCAACATTGGAGCCTACCTGGGTTTTTTGGTGGGGCTAATGGCGGACTCTGGGAGGGCTCACGCCAAGGAGTACTTCCCGGAGCTTCTGCTACCAGTGTCCTTGTCCTCATGGTGAGGCATAGCCACCCCCCACCTCTGCAGGAGACCCTCCAACACTAGCAGGTAGGTCCGGTTCAGTCTCCTATGGGGTCACTGCTCCTTTCCCTGGGTCCTGATGCACACAGTACTTTGAGTGTGCCCTCCAAGAGTGGAGTCTCTGTTTCCCCCAGTCCTGTCTAAGTCCTGCAATCAAATCCCGCCAGCCTTCAAAGTCTGATTCTCTAGGAATTCCTCCTCCTGTTGTTGGACCCCCAGGTTGGGAAGCCTGACGTGGGGCTCAGAACCTTCACTCCAGTGGGTGGGCTTCTGTGGTATAAGTGTTCTCCATTTTGTGAGTCACCCACCCAGCAGTTATAGGGCTTGATTGTATTGTCATTGCACCCCTCCTACCATCTCATTGTGGCTTCTCCTTCATCTTTGTATGTGGGGTATCTTTTTTGGTGAGTTCCAGTGTCTTCCTATTGATGATTGTTCAGCAGTTAGTTGTGATTCTGGTGCTCTCGCAGGGAGTGAGAGCACATCCTTCTGCTCCGCCATCTTGAACCAATCTCTCCATCATTATTTCTTTGAATAAGCTTTCTGCCTCCTTCTCCCTCTCTTCTCCTTCTGGAACTTCAATAACTTGCAGATTGTTTTTCTTGATGGTAATCCATTGTTCACTTATTCCATCTTTACTTTTTAGTCTTTTTTCTTTCTTCTCCTGGATAATTTCACAAGTCTTATGTAATTCACAGTTCAATTTCACAGATTCTTTCTTCTGCTTGACGCATTCTGCTGCTGGTAGTCTGTCTCTGCTGCATTTCATTTAATTTATTGTATTCTTCAACTCCAGAATTTCTGTTTGGTTCTTTTTAAGTGGTTTCTATATCTTTGTTTTCTCATTTTGTTCATGTATTATTTTCCAGATTTCACTTAATTGTCTTTCTGTGTTTTCTTTTGGATCATTGATCTTTAAAAGAGCTATTTTGAATTTTTTATTGGGTAGATTGCAGATGTACATATTGTTGGGATTGGAGATTATTGTGACCCTTTAGTGACGTCATGTTTCCTGGATTTCTCATGTTCCTTGATGTTGTCTACTGCTGTCTTTGCATTTGAAGTGGCAGTCACCTCCTCTAGTCTTTACTGTCTGATTATGGGAGAGAAGTACATTCCCTCAGCCCTGCTAGGGATTCTGAGGCTTTTTGGACTTTCTGTGGATATACCTGCCCATGCTTCTTGCTCCCTCTTTTGGCAGAGCTCTCAAGCTTGTTGCCTTCTTTTGATCCTACAGCACACTACCTGGGTGCTGACATCCTCTCTTTTGCTTTCTCCAGTGTGAGGCTAAAGCTCGAGTCTGTGGTGTCTTCCTGGCCTGCAGGTTCAGGTTTACTTTCCATGTGTGCTCACTAGCCAATTTCCAAAACTCACTCTTATCACCACCAGGAGTGCACAGTGTGGGGGTGGGGGTGGCTGAGATACTCAGAGTTATGGGCCAGGCAGGGTGTCCCTAGTGCCTTGCAAGTGGACTTTCGATGGAGTTCACAGTGCCGTTGGTAGGATCCTCATCCCTTTTAACACCCTTTGAAATTCCTATCTGCCACTCTCCCAGCCTCTTTCACACCCCAGTCATGCAGCTCAATAATCTGGATGTGACAAGGAGAAATGTAGTGTCCCCCACAGCTGGGGAAGCTGGGCATTCACACGCATGCTCATCCTCCTTCTTGGGTGAAATCGCAGGGCAAGATGGTCTCTCTTGGCACTAAACTGTGCCACCTTGGGGGAAGGCTGGCATGAGTAAAGTCAAAGTTTTTTTCTCACCCTCTCCAGTACATCCAAACTTGTATTATTTGGCTCCAACTGTGTGCTGTAACTTTTCGACTAGAAACCTGGACTTCAATAAAGGCTCTCTCATTCATGAGTGATTGTCTAAGACATTGTTCTCAGGGGCTCCAGGACTATAGCTGAGAGGGACGGGTGCCAGTTCATGAGCCCCTGCAGCATCTGCAGCTGGGATTGGGCTCTGTATTCCTATTACCTGATGCAGAGTTGTGTGAGACTCCTTTCAGGTCCTTTGCTGGATCCCACAGCTCCTGCAAAGGTACTTTTGTCTGTGGATGGATGCCAAATTGTTGTTGAGAGGGTGATATGGGTGAGGGATATCTTACTTGGTCATGTTGTGACGTCACTCTCTGGCTATTTAATTTCTAAAGTGAAAAAGCAGACTGGACAAAAATCATTAATGCAGTGGACTTCTGAGTCTTTTAGAGTTTCTGACTTACATAGTAGTAACTTAATGAATTTTTTTGAATGAAGGAATGAATGAATGAACAAATGAATAACCAGTGTTGTTTATTATAATAATTTTCAACTCTGATAAATCCTTGTGACCTTGAACTAACTTTTGCTCTGGAATATTCCTTTAATTCATTTCCCAACCAGTTATCTGGGAGGACGTAATTCCTGAGTTCACCAAAAATGGTTTGAGGTAATCATTCCAACTATGGATTGGGGGTGATGGTGTTTATTGGATACGATGGACATGTTTGTTTCTTAAGAAGATATATGCCAGGGATTTGAAAATGACGATGAATAGCTCTTACATTTTAAAAACCTTAAGGAAATTGGGTATGCAGTTGCATATGCATACATGCGTGCACATACATACATCTACAAAATATTTATTTTTATTTTTTTAACATCTTTATTGGATTTACAATCGTGTGTTAGTTTCTGCTTTATAACAAAGTGAATCAGCTATACATATATCCCCATATCTCCTCCCTCTTGCATCTCCCTCCTACCCTCCCTATCCCACCCCTCTAGGTGGTCACAAAGCACCGAGCTGATCCTAAAGGTGTTTAATTAACATCATTTTCCCATGCAATTACTCAATAAATATAAAAATATTTGACAGCTTCACAGCCTGTCTACCCTTTGCTTGAAAGTGGAGCTTAAAGTTAAGTAATAACAAAATTAAATAATAGGCCTCTGCAATCTCTGATTTTCTGTGCATCACATGATTTGAATCACTTCAATATTTATGGGAACTATTCATGAATGCATTACACAGGGGAGAGATAGAAATTTGAGTGTTGTGAGTGAGCTAGCATCATATCCAGCTGGACTCCTTCCCCCACAACTCCAGGACACACATTTTACCCACTACTTGAATTAATCAACCACACCATGAAACTCAGGGTCTCCTGGCCAAATCAGTTGGGGTTGACATTCCAACTACGTGAGCACATCTGCTCATGCTCCATATATATCTAAGAAATATTCCAAACAAAAAGGAAATGTTCAACTTCAGGAAAATGGTGAAATTCAAAACAAATACAGACTTTCTTTCCCTACTGAAATTCTTTTTTTTTCTCAATATCTCTGGAAAAGTGACTTACGCAACTTCTTGTGCCTTTCAATAAAAGAAACTTTTAGGTGAAGCGATACCAAGGGCCTATTTTCTTATACTGATAAATAACTTTTATCCTGGGGCTTCCCTGGTGACACAGTGGTTGAGAGTCTGCCTGCCGATGCAGGGGACACGGGTTTGTGCCCCGGTCCAGGAAGATCCCACATGCCGCGGAGAGGCTGGGCCCGTGAGCCATGGCCGCTGAGCCTGCGCATCCGGAGCCTGTGCCCCGCAATGGGAGAGGCCACAACAGTGAGAGGCCCCCGTACCACAAAAATAAATAAATTTAAAAAAAATAACTTTTATCCTTTTTTTTTTCTCATACTGCTGAAAGACGTTAGCTTTTAGGATCCATTTGGTAATAATATTTTTATGTCAGACATAGACTATCTTCCCTGTTATTTACATTTAAGATAATTGAAGAGAACTGCTTGATAAGCCCAGTGCAAAAGGAATTTTACATAAAGATATTTACTAATTTGAAGGTAAATTGCTTGAGAGGTGATAGACTTTGCTGAAATTATTGTTATTCAAAAATATAATTCATATTCTATAAGAATAATGGCATATTGTAGGGGTACTGACATTCACATATATATTCTTAGGGATCTGGCTTTAGAAGGAACGCTGGTCAGTTATTTGTGTAAGAAATTACACCAATTTTTAAAGATACAATATCAAACAAAATAAGAGTATTCTTGTTGGAGAATACTTTGGTGTTGAATACAACACACAAAAGTCTGTATTCTAAACTTCCAGAAAATAAAAATTCTGATTTACTAATGTGGAAGTCATTCAAAGTATCTACCCAGTTCTGGTTTCATAATCCCTGAAGTAGCTACTCCAAATTCTCCCATGAAATATACAAGATAGAGGAAAAAATAACCAATACATAACTTTGAAAAACCAAGATTAACAGAAAACAAATTTCTAGAAACACTCAAGAATACCATATTCAATACTGACACCTTGGAGCAGAATTGAGATTCTTAACACCCCACTACCTTATTATTAATTAGTTTATACAACTAAGTCTAGTTTTCCTTGGTTCTCTCCTTGCTTAGCTGCTAGAAGAAGATATTACATGCAAACACACAAACAAGCCCACATCACACACAGCATGTTGTCAAATACCAGCATCTTCTATTTTGATTGTCCTTGCTGAGCATCATATTCATCTGAGGAGATTTTTTTCATTCTTTTTATGTTTTCAATAAAGAGTATCTAAAAGCAGAATCTGGGAATGTGTATTTTTAAAATGTTTCTTCGGTAATTCTGAAGGTTAACCATATTTGTGATCAACCTCTCTAGAAGATGCAAAATGTGCAAAGGACCAAAAATCTACAAGGATTGGAAAAGTTTGAGTCCAAATTCAATAGGACAAAATCCAGAAACATTAAGCTAAGGAGAAAAAGGAACTTAGTGAACTGAAGAAATATTACAAAGAAAAGAGTGCATTAACAGAATTAGATTCCATACTGGTGGTACTTAGGGACAGAGTTGACACCATAGAAAATTAAATCTGTCTTGAAGATTTGATTAAAGAAGCTCTCCCAGTATGCAGAAAAACAAAATTGTCAAATTTTTGGAAAAATGAGAGAGAATATGATATACATGGAGGGTAGAGGGTGGAGATCCAACGTAACAACCAGCATATCATCCAGAAGGAGAAATAAGCTGAAACAGAAGCAATAACCCAATATGTCAATTGAAGCCATCTTTCCAGAGCTGATGCATCCTTTCATGGAGATTGAAAGAATTGAAAAAATTCCAAGCAAAATGAAAAGACATAATAGCTATAGGTATTTTAGGATCATTTAAACAGTTAAATAAAGTATTTTAAATGTACATACATCCATGCAGGGGGAAAACCTTGGTTACCTAAAAAGGGCACAAAAGTTAGCTCCTTTTGGGCTTTCTTGGTGGCGCAGTGGTTAAGAATCCGCCTACCAATGCAGGGGACACGGGTTCGAGCCCTGGTCTGGGAAGATCCCACATGCCGCGGAGCAACCAAGCCTGTGCGCCACAACTACTGAGCCTGTGCTCTAGAGCCTGTGTGCCACAATTTCTGAAGCCCGCACGCCTAGAGCCCATGCTCCACATCAAGAGAAGCCACCGCAATGAGAAGCCCGCGAACCACAACCAAAAGTAGCCCCCACTCGCTGCAACTAGAGAAAGCCCACGCACAGCAACGAAGACCCAATGCAGCCAAAAATAAAAAAAAAAATAAGTAAATTTTTTAAAAAATTTGCCCTTTTTACATATTTACTATGAGGCTAAAAATCAGGAGACAATGGAGTAATGATTACTTACTGTTGGAGGTAAGACCACAAAATTATATATTCAGTCTTCTAAATGAAGCCACAGAAACACTATCTAGTTGAAGTGTAAAGCTGATCTTCTTAATATACATAGTGATTGCCTCACTTCATAAATATTCTTAAATTCAAATTTAGTAAATAAGAAAAGACATGAGCTGACAAGTCATAGGTGAAATATACATGGACAATAACGTTAAAAATAATCATAAATATTACTAGTAATAAAAGAAATATAAATAAAAATAAGATATTTTTATTATCAAATTTGCAGTGATTAAAACAAATAAAAGTATCATATTTTGGCAAAGTTACTAATTGTTGAAATGCAAATTGGTCTGACTTTTCCAGAAATTACTTTGTTGAGTTTGACCTATTCATTTCCTTCTAGAAATCTAGCTTTAAAATAATACAACATGCAGACCAAGACCTATTGTAGAAATAATTTTAAGTGTGAAAAATTTGGATGATATCAAATAGCCAAGAATAATTGTGGTAGACATAGTCTTTGTAGAATAGTGGTTTAATAGGTTATAGCAAACCTGTAATTCATCTACTAAAATGGTATTTTTGAAGCATATTTAATCTTAAGAGAAACACACTCTGAGTTCTAAAGAAATCCCAAAATGCTGTGTAGAAGCTCTTTGGTGATTTGTTCTGTTCCATACTGCTCTAAGTTCCCAAAATTTTAATAGTTTCACCAGCATAATTACACTAATACACTGTTAGCTTTCCTTTTTTACACATTTCCCTTCACTTGAACTTTCTGACCCTTTCTCATATGTATTTGACAAAAGAACTACAGATAGAGAGTTATTATATCTTAGGTGGAGGAAATGGTCCATGGATTAATGTCTGCAATGTGCAATTTTGGCAATCAAGGCTCACCTCAGCCTTTGCTGGGACACAGGAAACCAGCTAATGGCTGATAATGTCCAGGAAATTAGTAACTCGTGCATATGGTAAACGCTCTGTTCCCAGCCAAATGATTTGTTTAACTGATGGCTAGAGTTCTCATAGGAACTGTTAGCAAAGTGGAATAGTAGGGCTTTATTAACCGAACTATGTGCTAATCCTTGTTTTTCCCTGACTGAAGAATTTTACCATCATATCCAACACAATGGGAAACTGTATACCTAGTCAAGGTGTTAAAGGCGCCAACATTCTATACTCAAAAAGGACCTTTTTATTTTAACCCTACTATTATCATAGTTTTCTTGTAACATGGTTTTCTTAATTAGTTTAAAATTCTGTAAAATGAATCATGAATATTGTTTAGTTGTGAGAAAGGTATTAAATCAGATGTCACTTTGCTTAATGTCCTAGTCCTGTCTGTTCGTTTTGTCAGTGATGGTGCTGATTATTTATAATCCATTGTTTGCATTCATTGATTTTCTACAGAGCATCAGGCCAGCCTCATGACCTATGTTTTCATGTTCATATCATCTCATTTAATCTTCCTACCCTTCTCCTTCTCCCCCCTTTCATAGTCAGCATTCACATTTCCCTCAAGCCATAGTTCAAGGGCTAGCTCCTCGGGAAATCCTAATGACACCCTAGTCTTTTTATATGTTTTCATAGAACCGTGTTCAGCTTCATAGACTCTATGTTCACAATTTGTAATTTAAGTCTTATATGGGAGATAGTTGGATACAGTCCCTTTGCCACCCAGAGTATAAAATTCATGGGGGCAAAGACCATAAAAGTGCCACCATTGCACAGCATCTGTCCAGCAGATAGCACAGAATAGTAAACATTTGTTGAATGAAAGAACTATGTGGGGTTATCATTATTTGGGTTTTACAAGTGAAGAAATTAAAGCTCAAAAATTTAACTTAACCAAAGTCATACAACCATTAGTGCATCAGAGTTTTTTTGATTGAGTAGGACACTGAAAGCACTACAAAATCTATTTGCTTTTTGTATCAAAACTGAACTTTATTAAATATTTACCACTTCTTTGTATAGTCTTTTAGAGCACTGATTCTCAGCTAGAGACAACTTTTCACCCACAGGGACCATCTGGTGATGTCTGAAGATGTTGCCAGTTGTCACAACTCAGGGCAAGGGTGCTGCCAGGATCTACTGGTGTCCTATGGTGCAGGAAAGGGCCCCTCCCCTCTGCATTGGCCTCTTCAGCTACCTACCTTCTTCCTTTCTTCCTTCTTCATTGATTTACTCAACATATTTGCCTAGGCTTATTGGTATGTGGAGAACCAATGGTGAATAAAACACAGTTCCAGATGAAAGTAAACTTAACGGTCTATAGAGAATTGCAGATAAGTGAATAGGTAATTATCATATGTGGTAAACAGTTATCTAGAGGTACATACAGTGGCACATAGTGGAGACAACATTGCTCTCCCAGAAAAAGTAACATCTAAGCTAATGTCTAAAGGATGATTTAGAGAAATGGTTCTCAACGGCAATTTCTAGAAAATTTTGGGGGGTCACAGTTGTGGTGAGGGGTTGCTATAGTATCTAAAGGGTAGGTATAGGCTAGGGTTGCTGCTAAACATGCTACAGTGCGTGGAACATTACCTCACCCCCCCCCCCCAGTACATACACACAACAAGGAATTATTTGGTCCAAGATATCAATAGGGTTGAGGTTGAGAAATCCTCTTTTAGAATGATAATGCTAGGTCATTGTGATGTCATCACTACATTTTTAAAATCCAACTTAATTTTGTTGTCCTCAATATTTTTCTAAGTTGCAGTTGGCAGTAAAATAGTATCTATCTATCTAGTCATCATCTATGACTTTTCATCTTATAAGTGATGGGAAACTATGTGATTACTTAATGGAAAATTAAAATTTTAATATCTTTAATGATATATCATACTTAATAATAATTGATCATACCCCTTCCTTTTTAATTTCTATCACAGTCCAATCTTAATCCTCTATGGCACTTCCATTTTTAGTCTAGTTCTATGACCACACTCTTTCTTGAGGCCAGAGTCCGTGTTTGATTCACTCTTCATATTTCCCTCATGGTGGGCTTTCAAATTTTTTATTGGAAAACGGCACACCAGTTAATTCTCTTGGAGAGGCTGAACAATTAAGTCTACTAAAAAGTAGAGATCAATGGATTAAAATACTTACTATACTGTAGTACCTGCAAATGGGCCCCCATAAGAAATTTTTGATCACTAAAAATTCTTTCAGTTAGGATTCTGAAGTCACATATGATTAAGCTCCTTCTGGATAACATGCTCTGAATGTTAGAATTTTTTTCAGGAAATGCCTCTGTTTCTTTATTTTTTAAGATCCATCTTATTTGTTGGAGATCATTCATTTTCCTTCAGGGGTAGACCACTAGAAGAGTTGAAATTTGATTGACATTTGCCTGTCAGCATGTCCTTTTAAAAAGGATAGAAAATGATGATTAATTAAAATTCAGGTGCTTTCAGATATATTTTGGCATATCGGTTATGCTGACATACTCTCCCAAAATAAAGCAAAAATAAACCATATAATGATTTTATTTCCTTTTTACTTTCACGTTGATAACTTGATTTTGAGATTTTTTTCCCCTCTGTGCAGGCACTACAACTTTCCCATAGCTGGTTTTTATAACTTGCATTGAAGATGATGATTCTGTTTCTTCTCTAAATATTTTTAGTGTAATACTTACATTCTGCTTATATTTTTGTAAATTGTTTATCCTCATTTACTTTTTCTTCTTTAAAATACAACCTGAAAAACACATTGTGGATTAAGTGGGGCAGCTATACAGGATATAAATATTTAAGCTGAAGGAAAAAAAAAAGCACTACAAATGTTTATTGTTAATGACATTGATGTGGTGGTAAAAAGGTCAATGCACCAGCATAAGGTTGAAGAGTTTTTAATATAGACAAGTCCCCACCTCTAGACTGTTGTACATTTCAATCGACAGGATAATAATGTGTAATTTTATAGGGATTCCTTTGCATTTTCCAGAATTCTAAATGAATTCATAAAAGCTCTGAGTTCCTCTTAACACTGATGATTCCTAATTATAGCATGGATTGGGGAATCATCATTGTACCTCGTGTACTTCATGGCAGACCCTCGTAGAAGAGGAAGTGGGGTTGAGATGGGATGCAGATAACAAGGGTTATCCAAGAAGAATATAGAGAAAATAGAAGTGAGATAAGATATAACATTTCTTCACAAGTTGATGAACTAACAAAAATAAATCATGGATGTCTCTTAGCCTTGGTCTCGGCAGTTCAAATTCTGCAAGGGGAAAAAACGGTACAGCTTTCTGATTCCTTTTCCATATTCTCCCTAATTTGATTTTAATGGGTGGACATAATGTGTGTGTCTCCTGCAGACTCCAGTGACTTATGTCCTTTCACACTAATACAGCTAACATGGTCATTGCACTTCCAAAGATTTTGTAATAACTAGTTAGGAGCTGGTCTGCTATAGCAAGTTAGGTGTGTTATATGGTCTTCTTGCTGTTTGCCCCTCTTCTTGGTTTTGTTAAGGTGTGAAACAAGGCAGGTTTCCTTTTTGCTGCTTGTAGGTATCTTAGGAGTTAAGATACTAGCTTTGGTGAAACTCACAATTTTCAGTTTCCGACTTACTAAAGCTATTGCTAAGTAGGAATTTTGTTGATTTGTGCATGTGCATCAATACTATGAAGTTGTGAATTACCTGTCTCTACTATCTTTGAGTTGTACAATGATAAATTAGATCACAGATGACTGTCTTTTCTCACTACTAGTTTTTGTTCAACACAAACTCAGTGGTCTTATAACACACCTTTTGGGTGGCTGTGTAATTGATGGTTAAAGACTGTATTGTTGGGATCTGACTCACAACAAGGCGTGTGCAAATATAAATGGATCAGGGACTCCCCTGGTGGTGCAGTGGTTAAGAATCTGCCTGCCAATGCAGGGGTCATGGGTTCGAGCCCTGGTCTGGGAAGATCCCACATGCCGTGGAGCAACTAAGCCCGTGTGCCACAGCTACTGAGCCTGCACTCTAGACCCTGCGAGACACAACTACTGAAGCCTGTATGTCACAACTACTGAAGCCCGCGTGCCTAGAGCCCATGCTCCACAACAAGAGAAGCCACCACAGTGAGAAGCCTACGCACCTCAACGAAGACTAGCTCCTGCTCGCCGCAACTAGAGAAAGCCCATGCACAGCAACGAAGATGCAACGCAGCCAAAAATAAATTAAAAAAAAAATCATGCCAAAGTCCAAAGTCAGGGAAGAACCCACAGTGAAAACGAAACCCGTGTGACCACCACCCAGATTTAAACAAATATTCAAGATACAAAACATTTCCAGGGACTTCCGTGGCAGTCTAGTGGTTAAAACTTCGCCTTCCAATGCAGGGGGTGCGGGTTCGATCCCTGGTCGGAGAGCTAAGATCCCATGTGCCTCGTGGCCAAAAAACCAAAACATAGAAAAGAAGCAATATTGTAACATATTCAATAAAGACTTTAAAATATATTGTCCACATCAAAAAAAAAAAAACCCAAAAAACAAAATGTATCAGGGCTTGGCTTACAAATTGGTAGACATTCTAGCCAGGTCATTTTTCACACCAAAGAGTTTTCTTCTCAGGGGTGTTTAAGTGTGTTTAACTTCCTTAGATCATCAACGTAAATCTTCCTGGAGCCCAGAGTACCCAGAGTATTCAGTAACCCACAGACTCTTGCATCAGAGCTAGAGCAGGGGATGGTTTGCTCATATCATAAGAATCTTTCCTCAGACTCTCAGAGTACAAAGCATCTATGAGAAGCTGCCATGTGTAATTTCTTATAACTCAGGTTGATTTTATAAGCAGAACATACGACTATGTTGTATGTATGCAATCTAAAATCACAACTCGGCATCAGTGGACGTGAGAAAAACCAGCAGCCAGATTAAACGTTCACATCTGTTTCTGACTTTTTCTTTACTATTCCTTTTCTACTTGTTTATTTATTCTTTCATCTTCTAGAGCTCACTTGCAGACAAATGTTGCTAATGCCAATGTTTAAGAAAAATACATGGGGAGAAACGTTCTATCCATTTTTTCTTTAAATCGTACTATTTTTCTTTAAATTGGGAAAATAATCTTCACTATATCAATGGAGAGCAGAATTCTTTCACGTGAAACACAACTTTTCCATAATATTCAATCCAAGCAATGACAAATAATACAAGATACAATAATTTTTAAAAATCTGAAAGAAAAAAAGAACATTCTTTTTCACAGCTTGACTCAACATTAAGTATTCTGTTAAAGTCTGTGTGGTAAGATGTTTTGGAAAACAGCAACCATCCTATTTGGGATTCCAGAATTGCTGTATTTGATACATTTTCAAGATGCTGTAAATTTAACTTGTCAATTTATTACAAGTTTGAGATGTTTATGAGTAGAAGATGTAAATGGTAAACCATTAAAATTTTCATTAAATTTAAATTTAATTTCAAGGTCCCATTTTATTTGCTATACAATTGGCAAAAAAAGATTGCCTATTTTTAGTTTTCTGGATTTTGAAGTTTTTCCCAAACACCTTTTCGTAAAGAAATAAAGAAAATTTAAGCACTTTACATTTTTACTCCACTTTCAGAAAATTCATATCTTACTCTTGTATTTTTCACATCTTTCTGTGCCTGAGGTTACCAATCACATTATATTAAAACTGAAATTTATAAAAATTCATTAATGGTTTTAAATATTGTACTCATAAATTTTAGTTTATCATTTATTTATGATATTAATTCCTTGCTGCTGGTTTCATAGGAAAAATAAACTTTGTTGAAAAAATATGCCTACAAATATTTTATGTATTTTCACCTTTATTTTAGAATTCCTCAGAAGATACACAAATGCAGAGAAAATAGTATAATAATTTGGTATAAGGAGCCTTAACGTGTTCATCCCCTAACTACAGCGTTTCTCCTACTGTCAGTCCTATTCCATCCAAGCTTTCTCAGTTTCCTCACACCACTAGATCACGTCCCAGACATCATATCAGGTTATCTCTAAATATTTCACCATTTACCTCTACCAGCTGAGGATTTGTATATACTCATGAAACTACTCCAGAATGAGCTATTTTTTAAAAGCTGTTTTAATTTTTGTGGAAATATTTTAATACATTTGATAGGGTGCTCTCAGTTAAAATCAAATTTAAATCTTTCCAACAAAATAATTGAGAATTATCTGGAAAGAAATGACTTAAAACTAAATGTAATAATGCTAATGGAATATTAAAGGATAAGGCAGGATATATTTCGTCTCAAATTCTTAGCTTCATTGTTTCTGAGTCATATGCTGCTTAACTGTCAAGACTATACGATTTGCAGAAAACTTCCCAGGCTAATCCCCTTGGGGTGGGTGTTTTAGTTCTTCTGTGCTATTGTTTAGATGAGAGGATGTTCTCTGTCACTTACATGTATCACTCACCTAAGTTGTATACATGTTTTTTTATATATATAAACTGCTAAGACTAGAAGAATGTGGTCAAGGCAAGAATGGTTGAATATATTCACCAAAACTGTTTAGGGAGAGCACTGCTTAATTACACTTTAACCAGAACAGCTGAGAGGCAGAAGGTCCAAATGTTTCCTGAACCAGTGTAGAGATTCAGTGTGTACATGTCTCTCTTCGGTCTTCCTTGCTTGGCTAGGGGAGAACATTAGAGAGCAGCCAGGATTCTTCTCGTGTGCTAATAGAATGCTTGGATTGTGTGTTATGTGTTTCATTCATATTCTTTACATGTAACATTCACTGCAGTGTTGGTATTAGCAGAGTACTTGCTTCTCAAAAGTACTCTGTATATTTCAGGACCCATGGTGTTTATTTCAAACCTGCTGTGGATTGATGCTTTTGTAAAATATAATAAAAATGAATTCAGAAAAATGAAATAAAAGAAAGCAGAGACAAAATACAAACCCCATTTTATTATTATTATTAATTAGTTTTAACATATATAAAACTAGTTTGTCAAATTGCTGTAAGTTTTTTCTCTTTTTTTAAAAATTTTATTGACGTATAGTTGATTTACAGTGTTGTGACAATCTCTGCTGTACAGCAAAGTGGCTCAGTTTTACATATATATACATTCTTTTTAAAATATTCTTTTCCATTATGGTTTATCCCAGGAGCCTGGATATAGTTCCCTGTGTTATACAGTAGGACCATGGTGTTTATCCTTTCTAAATGTAGTAGTTTGCATCTACGAACCCCAAATTCCCAGTCGGTCCCTCTCACTTTTCCCCCTCACCCTTGACAACCACAAGTCTGTTCTCTGTGTCTGTGAGTCTGTTTCTGTTTTGTAGATAGGTTCATTTGTGTCAGATTTTAGATTCCATATATAAGTGTTACCATATGATATTTGTCTTTCTCTTTCTGACTTACTTCACTTAGTCTGATAATCTCTAGGTCCATCCACGTTGCTGCAAATGGCATTATTTTGTGCTTTTTAATGGCCGAATAGTATTCCATTGTATAAATGCACCACCTCTTCTTTATCCATTCATTTGTCAGTGGACGTTTAGGTTGTTTCCGTGTTTTGGCTATTGTGAATAGTGCTGCTATGAACGCTGGGGTGCATGTATCTTTTTGAATTATAGTTTTGTCCAGGTACATGCCCAGGAGTGGGATAAATTGTTGTAAGGTTTTAAAAGCTTAGTCTACATTTTTGTTCCTTACCTCTTCTCAGACAAGTAGCAAACATTTTGTGTTGTGGCCCTAGTCTGCAAACTGGACTGGATTGTGACAGTCATAGTATGGCACTGTCACTGACCAGCAAGCCCAGACCCCAGCCAAAGGCCTGGAGAGGCGTCCTGGATGCCCCCTTATCTGTACCAGGTTTTAACTGGATTGCGAGATTATTCTAAGGATCCTGGAAGAAGAGTCAGGGTAACCAGGGAGTCTGGGTAAAACTTGTCAAGGCTGGGGTGGGGAGGTTCAGTAAGAAACTGTTTTCTGGGAGTCATGGCAGTATTCCAATACTTTAACAACCAGTTTAACCAAACGCAAACCTTGTCAGTACCTATTGGTCCCATCATCACGTAGTAGATGATGCTACACACGTGTTTAGTGAATGGGTGACTGATTGAATGAGGTTTGTAGAAGAAACATTTCTCCTTTAAAGTTTGTATTAATGGTAATTCAGACACCAAGATAAGATGTGTGTATGTCAATTTCAGGGCATGCAGGGACATCTAATTTCTTTCTAATTAGATGTATCAGGGCCTAAGCACACACACGAAAAAGGGGCATGGATCATTTGGGAACCCATGTCCAAATCAAAGAATCCTTAGTGCACTTTTGGTTTGAGCTCACATGGAGCTTGTCTCTTTACATGACCTCATCCTAATTGCATGTTTGCAGCTGTAACAATTTGGCTTTCTTCTCATAAGTAGAAATTTTCATTGTAAAAAATCACGTTGACTTTGACTCAAGAGCTATTCTAAATGAAGTTATTTTTAAAACTTGAAGTATTTTCTAGATGATGTATTTTCTTTATTTGAGAACAACCACCGAGGTGGGTATGGAATGTTAACTGATGAAGGTGGGTACAAAATACGTGAGGACTCAATCATTAACACATGTACATTCTAGAATGGAAATGACAGATTAATATATACACATCAGCTAGAGAACAGGGACAAAGTAATATAAGGCTAAATGCCCACAAGAATTAGATTTTATACAGCAGTCACCACAATTTGTCGTGTTCTTTCTCAAGTCCTGAGTTATGCATCAGATTTTCTCTCACCATCCACTCTTACCACCCACCCCTCCTTGGTGAAGTAATATAAAACCGTTTTTCAGATCTCAAGGTAGATGACACTTCTTTCAGAACCACTTTGATGAACAGTGCCTCCACCCATCTTTAGTTATATGTCCCTTCCTCGAGTCTTTCCAGCCTCCTATAATTATCCTGTCAAGTGACTAAAACATTGGACACTGGCTCTTTACTTCTGATCTCTCCCATAGTATTAGCCTCATGTCTGGCATGTAGGGGCTCAAGAAATAGATGCTGACTCATAAAATAAACAATAGATTGTCGATCTCTTAATGAACATTCAGAAACCAAGCAGTCTTATTTTAACTTCCTAGAAAACACTCCCTGCAATAGAGCATGGCATCGTATTTTGGAAGGAGAAATGATTCTGTAAAGAATTCCTGCATTCTGGTGGAATTCTACACATATATTTTTAAACCTTTTTAAGAACTAATGTTCTTATGCAGATATTTTCTACCCTACCTCCCTGACCTTTCTGTCTATCTTTCAGGAAAAAAAAAATCCCTTATTCTTTTTGTATATTTAATGGGATTTGTCAAGTCTTGGGTGCAGACATGTTTTATTTCCTGAGTAATGAGATGCTTCTGTTTGTGGTAGGACATCTTGTCCTGCCCCACGTGAGATATGCCAACCCAAACACGAATTGGAACACCAAATATGATGTCTTATGTGTTTGTCATTTGTGTGATCTATTTCCGAAAACCAAGTGCAGTGCAGTGACGTATTTTACTATTTGTGAACTTTACCTTCTGCTAATATGATTGAAGCAACTGGAAATGGAAATTGTCAGGGAAGTTTAACAAAGAAGCCCTGTAAAACTTATAGTTCAGGTAGTAAAAATCAGTTTAGAAGGCATGTTCTTCAAACCTGAGTTTTATTTGGTAAAACACATTGGTGCCTGACCTTTCCAGAAACATACCAAAGAGGAGTCATTTAGAGGTCCCTGTCTTAAACTATAAACAGGCTGATCAAATTCAGCTGTATTTTGTTCACAGTATATGACAGAATGCATAAGTACACCACATAGACAGCTAAATAACTGGCTATTTGGATGAGTTTGATGTGTATTTTATGAAATTGCATACTCTACAAAGCAGTAAAAAGTCAATCTTATGCACTAGAAGAATCTAAGGATTGAGTAAATCAAAGAATCTTCACGTTAATCTTTCCAGGCTGGCACTAGAAAGCCCTACACTCTTGGGCAACTTTTAAATTTCTGCAATTGAGGTTTCAGGGTCGAAAACCAGAAGTGTTAACACATATTGTACATTAAAGTATATTTTTAGGGAGTGCATTTTCAACCTAAAAAAATTGAAGTTCCATAAAGTGTGAAATATAAAGTAAGCTCTGATTCCTCATCCATCCCGAGAGGTGATCACTCTTAAGGGGTCCCATATATACATCCAGACATTTCCTGTGTGTATTCAAGCGCAGGTGTACCCTCTACCCTCTGCAGTGTATACACCTGAGAGGCAGTGTGGCTTTCTTCCCCTCAATTTCCTCATTTCCTCCCTTGTAATTTTGGGATGATTATAGTACCTGTGTCATACACTTGAGGATTAACTGGTATTTTAAGCTTAGAAGAGCATCTGTCTTATTGAAGAAGCTTTCAAATTTAACTGTTGATTATGTTTGTTATTATTATGAATAAAAATTTAATATCTATTTAAATCAAAAGAATGAGCATGACATATATGTATGTAAATAGATACTTGCATATATTTTTTCATATCTATACAATGTCTTCCTGTACACACTGTTTGGCATATATCTTGGACACATTGTCATGTTAATATATATATAAAGGTTTGTTTCTAATCACTGTAAAGAATTCTATTTCATGGATATACTGTAATTAATTTATGAGTCCTCTATTGATAGAGATTCCGATTTATTCCAGTCCTGTGCTATGAACAATGTTGTCATAGCAGATTTGTTTGTATATGATTGTGTTCTTATAAAACATTATCTATAGGATAAATGGATGAAGGTTGGCTTGAGAACATTCACATTTAAAATATTGGTAGTCAATGACAAATATACTGCAAAATTTTGCCAAGCTTTTCTTCTACTAGCAAGATAAGGAAGTTGTCATTGTAAGGGAGATGTTTTGAAGACTCTCTATTTAGGGCCGAATCTTTAAAAAATAAAAAGCCCGTGAAAGAGACACCAAGATAAAAGCCACTCCACTGGAGTTGACAAAAATGGTTTAATTGGTAGCAGGTAGCTTTTGCTTTTTTGACCAGTAGTCACATATCATAAACCAAACATGAAGTAAAGAATTACAGTCCAAAAATACAACTTTATTGAATTCTAAAAGAAATATTGCAAACAATTTTTATAATCTTATTTTGAAATGATATAGTAAATGATCAGATTAGTTTCACAATGTAATTATTGTAATTAATATGAAATTTGAGCCAAATCAATTTCATGTCCTCCTCTTATTAACCTTATTAGCACCAAAGCCCCCTCCATGGCTGTGTAGACCTGTAGAAACACACATGACCCCATGCTCAGTAGGTCCCCATGCAAGGTTGACACTCTATTGTCTCCATCTTGAAATTCTTCACAGTTTTTGAACAAGGGACCACATATGTTCATTTTGCACTGGGTCCCACAAATTATATAGCTGGTCTTGGTGAGCAATAATTAAATTCTCTGTTAATTAGGCTGGCTGAGTTGACACACAGTATATTTGTTTGTCTGTTGGGAAATGCCACACAGTTGTGCTCATGCCTTATTTCTGAGAAGATGCAGTGTCTAACAGGACGTCAGCCAAATGTCTGATATAGAGCTCTGAGAAAATAATTATGAATGAGACTTTGATACAGGTCTAATTCAAAGGGATCTTATTTTCTGAATAGTAAAAATGCCTTGCATTTATATAAATGCATATCCTGTAAGGCTGTGGTAGAATTTCTTTTTTTTTTTTTTTTTAACATCTTTATTGGAGTATAATTGCTTTACAATGGTATGTTAGTTTCAGCTTCACAACAAAATGAATCAGTTATATATATACATATATTCCCATATCTCTTCCCGCTTGCGTCTCCCTCCCTCCCACCCTCCCTATCCCACCCCTCCAGGCGGTCACAAAGCCCCGAGCTGATCTCCCTGTGCTATGCGGCTGCTTCCCACTAGCTATCTACCTTACGTTTGGTAGTGTATATATGTCCATGCCTCTTTATCGCTTTGTCACCGTTTACCCTTCCCCCTCCCCATAGCCTCAAGTCCATTCTCTAGTAAGTCTGTGTCTTTATTCCTGTTTCACCCCTAGGTTTTTCATGACATTTTTTTTTTTTAATTCCATATATATGTGTTAGCATACGGTATTTGTCTCTCTCTTTCTGACTTACTTCACTCTGTATGACAGACTCTAGGTCTATCCACCTCATTACAAATAGCTCAATTTCGTCTCTTTTTATGGCTGAGTAATATTCCATTGTATATATGTGCCACATCTTCTTTATCCATTCATCCGATGATGGACAGTTAGGTTGTTTCCATCTCTGGGCTATTGTAAATAGAGCTGCAATGAACATTTTGGTACATGACTCTTTTTGGATTATGGTTTTCTCAGGGTATATGCCCAGTAGTGGGATTGCTGGGTCATATGGTAGTTCTATTTGTAGCTTTTTAAGGAACCTCCATACTGTTCTCCACAGTGGCTGTATCAATTTACATTCCCACCAACAGTGTAAGAGGGTTCCCTTTTCTCCACATCCTCTCCAGCATTTATTGTTTCTAGATTTTTTGATGATGGCCATTCTGACTGGTGTGAGATGATATCTCATTGTAGTTTTGATTTGCATTTCTCTCATGATTAGTGATGTTGAGCATTCTTTCATGTGTTTGTTGGCACTCTGTATATCTTCTTTGGAGAAATGTCTATTTAGGTCTTCTGCCCATTTTTGGATTGGGTTGTTTGTTTTTTTGTTATTAAGCTGCATGAGCTGCTTATAAATTTTGGAGATTAATCCTTTGTCGGTTGCTTCATTTGCAAATATTTTCTCCCATTCTGAGGGTTGTCTTTTGGTCTTCTTTATGGTTTCCTTTGCTGCGCAAAAGCTTTTAAGTTTCATTAGGTCCCATTTGTTTACTCTTGTTTTTATTTCCATTTCTCTAGGAGGTGGGTCAAAAAGGACCTTGCTGTGATTTATGTCATAGAGTGTTCTGCCTATGTTTTCCTCTAAGAGTTTGATAGTTTCTGGCCTTACATTTAGGTCTTTAATCCATTTTGAGCTTATTTTTGTATATGGTGTTAGGGAGTGATCTAATTTCATACTTTTACATGTAGCTGTCCAGTTTTCCCAGCACCACTTATTGAATAGGCTGTCCTTTCTCCACTGTACATTTCTGCCTCCTTTGTCAAAGATAAGGTGACCATATGTGCGTGGGTTTATCTCTGGGCTTTCTATCCTGTTCCATTGATCTATCTTTCTGTTTTTGTGCCAGTACCATACCGTCTTGATACCTGTAGCTTTGTAGTATAGTCTGAAGTGTGGGAGCCTGATTCCTCCACTTCCTTCTTTCGTTCTCAAGATTGCTTTGGCTATTCGGGGTCTTTTGTGTTTCCATACAAATTGCAAAATTTTTTGTTCTAGTTCTGTGAAAAATGCCAGTGGTAGTTTGATAGGGATTGCATTGAATCTATAGATTGCTTTGGGTAGTAGAGTCATTTTCACAATGTTGATTCTTCCAATCCAAGAACATGGTATATCTCTCCATCTATTTGTATCATCTTTAATTTCTTTCATCAGTGTCTTATAATTTTCTGCATACAGATCTTTTGTCTCCTTAGGTAGGTTTATTCCTAGATATTTTATTCTTTTTGTTGCAATGGTAAATGGGAGTGTTTTCTTAATTTCACTTTCAGATTTTTCATCATTAGTATATAGGAATGCCAGAGATTTCTGTGCATTAATTTTGTATCCTGCCACTTTACCAAATTCATTGATTAGCTCTAGTAGTTTTCTGGTAGCATCTTTAGGGTTCTCTATGTATAGGATCATGTCATCTGCAAACAGGGACAGCTTTACTTCTTCTTTTCCGATTTGGATTCCTTTTATTTCCTTTTCTTCTCTGATTGCTGTGGCTAAAACTTCCAAAACTATGTTGAATAAGAGTGGTGAGAGTGGGCAAACTTGTCTTGTTCCTGATCTTAGTGGAAATGCTTTCAGTTTTTCACCATTGAGGATGATGTTTGCTGTGGGCTTGTCATATATGGCCTTTATTATGTTGAGGAAAGTTCCCTCTCTGCCTACTTTCTGCAGGGTTTTTATCATAAATGGGTGTTGAATTTTGTCAAAAGCTTTCTCTGCATCTATTGAGATGATCATATGGTTTTTCTCCTTCAATTTGTTAATATGGTTTATCACATTGATAGATTTGCGTATATTGAAGAATCCTTGCATTCCTGGAATAAACCCCACTTGATCATGGTGTATGATCCTTTTAATGTGCTGTTGGATTCTGTTTGCTAGTATTTTGTTGAGGATTTTTGCATCTATGTTCATCAGTGATATTGGCCTGTAGTTTTCTTTCTTTGTGACATCCTTGTCTGGTTTTGGTATCAAGGTGATGGTGGCCTCGTAGAAGGAGTTTGGGAGTGTTCCTCCCTCTGCTATATTTTGGAAGAGTTTGAGAAGGATAGGTGTTAGCTCTTCTCTAAATGTTTGATAGAATTCGCCTGTGAAGCCATCTGGTCCTGGGCTTTTCTTTGTTGGAAGATTTTTAACCACAGTTTCAATTTCAGTGCTTGTGATTGGTCTGTTCATATTTTCTATTTCTTCCTGATTCAGTCTTGGCAGGTTGTGCATTTCTAAGAATTTGTCCATTTCTTCCAGATTGTCCATTTTATTGGCATAGAGTTGCTTGTAGTAATCTCTTATGATCTCTTTTATTTCTGCAGTGTCAGTTGTTACCTCTCCTTTTTCATTTCTAATTCTATTGATTTGAGTCTTCTCCCTTTTTTTCTTGATGAGTCTGGCTAGTGGTTTATCTATTTTGTTTATCTTCTCAAAGAACCAGCTTTTAGTTTTATTGATCCTTGCTATTGTTTCCTTCATTTCTTTTTCATTTATTTCTGATCTGGTTTTTATGATTTCTTTCCTTCTGCTAGCTTTGGGGTTTTTTTGTTCTTCTTTCTCTAATTGCTTGAGGTGCAAGGTTAGGTTGTTTATTCGAGATGTTTTCTGCTTCTTAAGGTGGGCTTGTATTGCTATAAACTTCCCCCTTAGAACTGCTTTTGCTGCATCCCACAGGTTTTGGGTCGTTGTGTCTCCATTGTCATTTGTTTCTAGGTATTTTTTGATTTCCTCTTTGATTTCTTCAGTGATCACTTCATTATTAAGTAGTGTATTGTTTAGCCTCCATGTGTTTGTATTTTTTACAGATCTTTTCCTGTAATTGATATCTAGTCTCATGGCGTTGTGGTCAGAAAAGATACTTGATACAATTTCAATTTTCTTAAATTTGCCAAGGCTTGATTTGTGACCCAAGATATGATCTATCCTGGAGAATGTTCCATGAGCACTTGAGAAAAATGTGTATTCTGTTGTTTTTGGATGGAATGTCCTATAAATATCAATTAGCTCCATCTCGTTTAATGTATCATTTAAAGCTTGTGTTTCCTTATTTATTTTCATTTTGGATGATCTGTCCATTGGTGAAAGTGGGGTGTTAAAGTCCCCTACTATGAATGTGTTACTGTCGATTTCCCCTTTTATGGTTGTCAGTATTTGCCTTATGTATTGAGGTGCACCTATGTTGGGTGCATAAATATTTACAATTGTTATATCTTCCTCTTGGATCGATCCCTTGATCATTATGTAGTGTCCTTCTTTGTCTCTTCTAATAGTCTTTGTTTTAAAGTCTATTTTGTCTGATATGAGAATTGCTACTCCAGCTTTCTTTTGGTTTCCATTTGCATGAAATACCTTTTTCCATCCCCTTACTTTCAGTCTGTATGTGTCTCTAGGTCTGAAGTGGGTCTCTTGTAGACAGCAAATATATGGGTCTTGTTTTTGTATCCATTCAGCCAATCTGTGTCTTTTGGTGGGAGCATTTAGTCCATTTACATTTAAGGTAATTATCGATATGTGTGTTCCTATTCCCATTTTCTTAATTGTTTTGGGTTTGTTATTGTAGGTCTTTTCCTTCTCTTGTGTTTCTTGCCTAGAGAAGTTCCTTTAGCAGTTGTTGTAGAGCTGCTTTGGTGGTGCTGAACTCTCTCAGCTTTTGCTTGTCTATAAAGGTTTTAATTTCTCCATCAAATCTGAATGAGATCCTTGCTGGGTAGAGTAATCTTGGTTGCAGGTTTTTCTCCTTCAACACTTTCAATATGTCCTGCCACTCCCTTCTGGCTTGCAGAGTTTCTGCTGAAAGATCAGCTGTTAACCTTATCGGCATTCCCTTGTGTGTTATTTGTTGTTTTTCCCTTGCTGCTTTTAATATGTTTTCTTTGTATTTAATTTTTGACAGTTTGATTAATATGTGTCTTGGCGTATTTCTCCTTGGATTTATCCTGTATGGGACTCTCTGTGCTTCCTGGACTTGATTAACTATTTCCTTTCCCATATTAGGGAAGTTTTCAACTATAATCTCTTCAAATATTTTCTCAGTCCCTTTCTTTTTCTCTTCTTCTTCTGGAACCCCTATAATTCGAATGTTGGTGCGTTTAATGTTGTCCCAGAGGTCTCTGAGACTGACCTCAGTTCTTTTCATTCTTTTTTCTTTATTCTGCTCTGCAGTAGTTATTTCCACTATTTTATCTTCCAGGTCACTTATCCGTTCTTCTGCCTCAGTTATTCTGCTATTGATCCCATCTAGAGTACTTTTAATTTCATTTATTGTGCTGTTCATCGTTGCTTGTTTCATCTTTAGTTCTTCTAGGTCCTTGTTAACTGATTCTTGCAATTTGTCCATTCTATTGTCCATTCTATCTCCAAGATTTCGGATCAACCTTACTATCATTATTCTGAATTCTTTTTCAGGTAGACTGCCTATTTCCTCTTCATTTGTTAGGTGTGGTGGGTTTTTATCTTGCTCCTTCATCTGCGGTGTGTTTCTCTGTCTTTTCATTTTGCTTATCTTACTGTGTTTGGGGTCTCCTTTTTTGCAGGCTGAAGGTTCGTAGTTCCTGTTGTTTTTTGTGTCTGTCCCCAGTGGCTAAGGTTGGTTCAGTGGGTTGTGTAGGCTTCCTGGTGGAGGGTACTAGTGCCTGTGTTCTGGTGTATGAGGCTGGATCTTGTCTTTCTGGTGGGCAGGTCCACGTCTGGTGGTGTGTTTTGGGGTGTCTGTAGACTTATTATGATTTTGGGCAGCCTCTCTGCTAATGGGTGGGGTTGTGTTCCTGTCTTGCTAGTTGTTTGGCATAGGATGTCCAGCACTGTAGCTTGCTGGTCGTTGAGTGAAGCTGGGTGCTGGTGTTGAGATGGAGATCTCTCGGAGATTTTTGCTGTTTGATATTATGTGCAGCTGGGAGGCCTCTTGTGGACCAGTGTCCTGAAGTTGGCTCTCCCACCTCAGAGGCACAGCACTGACTCCTGGCTGCAGCCCCAAGAGCCTTTCATCCACAGGGCTCCTTAATTTGGGATGATTCGTTGTCTATTCAGGTATTCCACAGATGCAGGGTATATCAAGTTGATTGTGGAGCTTTAATCCGCTGCTTCTGAGGCTGCTGGGAGAGATTTCCCTTTCTCTTCTTTGTTCTCACAGTTCCCAGGGGCTCAGCTTTGGATTTGGCCCCGCCTGTGCGTGTAGGTCGCCGGAGGGCGTCTGTTCTTTGCTCAGGCAGGACGGGGTTACAGGAGCCGCTGATTCGGAGGCTCTGGCTCACCCAGGCCGGCGGGTAGGGAGGGTCACGGAGTGCTGGGCGGGCCTGCAGCGGCAGAGGCCGGCGTGACGCTGCAGCCTGAGGCGCGCCGTGCGCTCTCCCGGGGGAGCTGTCCCTGGATCCCGGGACCCTGGCAGTGGCGGGCTGCACAGGCTCCCCGGAAGGGCGTGTGGCTAGTGACCTGTGTTCGCACACAGGCCTCCTGGCGGCGGCAGCAGCGGCCCCAGCGTCTCACGTCCGTCTCTGGGCTCCGCACTCTTAGCCGCGGCTCGCGCCCGTCCCTGGAGCTCTCTCAAGCAGCGTTCTTAATCCCCTCGCCTCGTGCACCAGGAAACAAAGAGGGACGTAAAAGTCTCTTGCCTCTCCGGCAGGTCCAGACCCCTCCCCGGACTCTCTCCCCGCCAGCCGCGGCGCACCAACGCCCTGCAGTCTGTGTTCACGCCGCCAAACTCAGTCCTCTCCCGGCGCTCCGACAAAAGCCGGAGCCTCAGCTCCCAGTCCCGCCCGCCCCAGCGGGCGAGCAGACAAGCCTCTCGGCTGCTGAGTGCCGGTCGGCCCGATCCTCTGCGCTGGAATCTGTCCGCTTTGCCCTCCGCACCCCTGTTGCTGTGCTCTCCTCCGCGGCTCCCAAGCTCCCCCACTCCACCTCCCGAAGTCTCCACCCGCGAAGGGGCTTCCTAGTGTGTGGACACTTTTCCTCCTTCACAGCTCTCTCCCGCTGGTGCAGGACCCGTCCCTATCCTTTTGTCTCTGTTTAGTTTTTTCTTTTGCCCTAACCAGGTACGTGGGGGGTTCCTTGCCTTTTGGGAGGTCTGAGGTCTTCTGCCAGCGTTCAGTAGGTGCTCCGTAGGAGTTGTTCCACGCGTAGATGTATTTCTGGTGTATCTGTGGAGAGGAAGGTGATCTCCGCCTCTTACTCTTCCGCCATCTTCCCGGAAGTTCCTGTGGTAGAATTTCACTAAACACAGACAGAAGTATTTTCCCATGCGAAGTGTTAGGTCAAATGGGAAGTTGCTTATTTTGTGCTGATGATGTATACTTTAGAGATCTAATTGCCTGATAATCCCAATTTAGCAACAAAACTGAAGCTCAGGCAAGTTTTAATACTTGTGTTCAATGACACTGACCTCACTAACCGATCCTGAACTTGAACTGTTGAGTTGGTGTTCCCACCTTCTCCTCCTTTCCCAGTCCAGATTTCTCTTCCACATTTTGATAAATGGTTCTAATTGCAGGCAATTGCCACAATAATATTCCATGATTGGGTTCTCCACCTGATAGAGAAATCAAAATCAATTAAACATGGATTTTCTAAATAGCTATGGAAGAGGAGACCTGCTCAAATCCTGGAATTAGACTACTTGGCTTCAAAGCCTGAACCCTGTGACCTTTAGCCCTTGAGAGCATCTCTGAGTTTGACTTTCTTGATGGTAAAATGATAATAAAACCTATGTTATACAACATTTTTAAGACTAAATGAGATTATCTATGAAGAACCTGAGCCATGGTCAGAGCAAAAAAATAATAATAAAGAAGCCAAAAAAATGTTTCATATAAATGGATTTTCATACATTTTATTGGTATAATACAGTAGGACAGATGTATTTTAAATAAAATTTTATGGTTTTAATAATATATCTGATAAGTCTGGGGTAAACAAATGAAAAGATGCACTGAATTATAAATTTCTGGTTTTATCACAGTGTATAATAGTGGGTGCATTTGGATTAATAATGTTAAGATACTATAAAAAATACACAACTGAATTAGCTTTAAATTACCATGTTTGACTGACATTTTAGAATATGTGTAATATATTAACTTCCCTACACCAGTATTATGTTGGATGAACAGAATATCAGTCGACTCACATGACATTGAGCTGCTGGACAAAGAACCTATGCTTAGGGGGTCACAGCATTTTCTTTAGGATGCTTTTTTATTACAGTAAAAGACAGTATAGATTATTTATTCCAGAATCTTCATTTATGAGTGAGAAAACTGAGTCCCAGAGTGATTGTTCAAGTGTTGAATATTGGATCACCCATGAAGGTTATGAGAATTTTTATTCAAAAACCGTGGCATTGTTGTAAAGTAGGTATTTGGACTACATTGAGTTCATTGTCATCTTTAGCAATGAACACAGAGTTCCGTCTTTCTGAATTCCGTCCTACTTGACCCAGCGATGGGCAACAGGAAAACTCATGAGAACCAAAATCAATTCTTATTTTCTTTTACCACTTCCTCATATAAATGAGAAGTCTGTCTTGTGTCTTTACTTGTGGCTTGTTAGAATTTTAAGAGCAATAGAATGATGGGAGAAAACAATAATGTTCAAAATGAGCAAGAGAAGTACTAGCTTTGGGGATTTTCAAAGTGAGGGTTTAGGGAACTAAAGCAGCTTTGGCTGAGGAAAGAGAGATGGAGCAGCTGTAGGAACCCTGGTTCTTTTCAGTGTTCGGGATGAGTTGACCAGGCAAGGAGAAAATTAGAGGCCTTTAAAGGAGGGAAGTGTAGGAAAATTGACCTTGTTCTCTGCTCTTCCAATTTTCTTTCTTAAAGTCAACTTTTGTGAAGTATAATTTATGTACAACAAACTGCATCCATTGGAAATGTACAAAGCCATGTGTTTTGATAGGTGTGTACAACTGTGAGGCAGCCCCACAGTCATGCAGGGCTCAGGGCCTTCTCTCACTCACAGATGGGCTTCTGCAGCCCATCCCCGTCGCTGAGGGGCCACAGCTGCCCACCAGGACCGGAGCCTTGCAGCCTGATCATACCTCTTCCTATATCCCCAAATAAGCTTATCTGCTATGTTTCCTTAGAGACTTTTTTTTTTGACATTTATTATGGTTTATTTTATTTTTTAATATGTTTGTTTTTTTTTAACATCTTTATTGGAGTATAATTGTTTTACAATGGTGTGTTAGGTTAAATAACTGTATTTTCTCTCTATATTCCTGGAAAAATAGAATATATTTTATAGTTAATTAGCCAACTTTATTTAATAATTAAAAACAATTATGTACAAGAAACAATATTCAAAATTTTGAATGTGCAATAGTAAAGCCAAAAAACTAGGTTTACTCTGCAAAATCCAAGCTGATACATGGGGAAAATATACAGATGGAGAAGTCCCAGGAAGACCAATTTTAAAACGATAGCTCTCGGATTCCTGCAGGTCTGTCAGGAGTAAAAGTCATTTTCATTTCCCTGTAGTGCATGTCCAAGGGTGGAGGGAGGGGTGGGGGGAGCGCGGGTCACTAAATGGAAGGAAATATGGGTAGATGGCAGAAAGAAGGAAGGTAGAAGGCCAGGGGAGACCACATCAGGTAGTAATTTCAAAACTGAGGAGCTGGAGAATGTTCTTGTATGACTATGCTGCCTGGTAATGACATAGGTTTAGAGCTGGGGAAACCCAGATTTTAGTGCCAACTCCAACACTGGTGTATCATGACATGGTCCCTTTTTTCAACCTTGTTGAACTTCATTTCTGTGATTTTTAAAATGGGAATGATATTATCAATGTTGTGGGGTTGGTTTAAGAATTAAACGAGATCATACACTTTAAGAAGTTAGAATAAGTCAGACACAAAAAAGAATATACATTATGATTTCTGTATATATTAAGCTGAAAAACAACCAACACTGAGCTATGATGATGGCAGTCAATAGGTGCCACCTTTGGGTGGAGCGTGATAACTAGGAAGGAGCACAGAGGCTTCTGGGTCACTGATAATGTCCTGTTTTTCATCTGGGGGGTAGTCGTGTGTGAGTGTGTGTGTGTGTGTGTGTGTGTGTGTGTGTGTGTGTATCCATTACTTAAATGATACAAGCCACTTTTTTATGTTAGTAAGGGCAGGAAAGAGATATTCACATTTTCTTGTAGGATGCTGTAAAACTCCCTCAGAAATGATTTTTAAAAAGTGTACTGGTTACTGTTTGGGGTGGGGAGATGGAAGATGAGGGTGGAGGGTTTTACACAGAATATCTCCTATTACTTATTTTTTAAAAATTTTTATTAGAGTATAGCTGATTTACAATGTTGCATTAATTTCTGCAGTACAGCATCTCCTATTATTAATTTTTAAAGTATATAAATGTGTTAGCTAATTAGGAAATTAAATACATTTTTTAAAATATCACAGATTTAAGCCCAAGTTTCCCCACCTTTTCATTTCTCTATAGGTCCTTGGTGATAAGGGATTGGGTGATAGCATGATGATAAGACATCTAAGGTTCTCTAGTCCAAAAAATCAACTTTTAGCCATAAAATAAAGGCTTCTTTTCCTGTGATCCATACTATTACCAGAAATATGTTGATTTCTAGGAATTTCTATTCGCATCAGTTAACTTACCAAGCATTTTTAAATACCACAATAATTTTAGCGATTACCTACCATTGCAGTCTATAGCCAGCAGCTGGATGCTGCTTGAAGTTACTTTCTTTCCCTCCTTTCCCAGCAAGAACATGACAACAATTAACTCAGAGTAGTGTCTGCTAGAGGAGTGGTGATTCCTTCCAAGCCCAAACAAAATTAGATAGGGAAAGAATGATGAGGAGAAAACATTTTTCAAGATCTTATTGTAAAGTGTGTAGGAAAGTATGTGAGAAGGAAAATGCACATGTAAATAATTTTTTACATTATACTTTGAAAAGGATAGGGAAGCAAGAGTCTGAAAGCACAAACATAGTTTTCAGGGAAAAAAATTCCTTCAAAAAATTGTGACATACTTATTAAAATGGGGGATAGTTGTCAATTGCTTACAATCACAATGACAGACATTCTCACTTTGTGATGGTGAGGACCATGTTTTTTATTTCTTTTGTGTCCCTGCTAGTACAGACAGAGGCATATAGTAGGGAGATCCCTATGAAGACCAGATGGGCTGCGTGGCAAAGAAGAAAGCAGGGGGTGTAGAAGGAACCTCTCTGTGCTGACCTGGGCCAGTTTCTCATCTCATCAGGCCTCAGTTTACCCATCCATATGATGGGCACATTGCTCTAATTAACCTCTGTCAGTTATAAAATACAACTCACTTGATTCAGTTGAATACTCCAAAATTTCCATGCTGGAAGATTTGGTAAAAGGGAATTTTGCTTCTGGATGATATTATTAATAAAGCAAAGTTTAACGTTTGATACCACCTTTCACAGACCCCTTTGGATTATGTATCCAATTTAAGGTTAAATTGTTAAATGTAGTATATTCTGGTACAGTGAAGTGTTTTTGCACTTGAGACTGTTTATTCTTGCCTTCCTGATTGCCTTCCTGAGTATCATCTGTTGAATGTTTTAAACTCCCAAGAAACTGTGGTATACTGAGTTGTATTTATTAAAAGCCTGTGAACACTGGATCTTAGAAAATGAAAACTGAACATAGGAAAATAAACTTACAAATGCTTGGAGCCCTGAGAAAATTTTGCTGTAAGTTAAAATAAGGCTGAATAATGGTGAAGAGAGATTTAATGATTCCAAAAAAAATATGAAAATGCTGAGTATGCCAATGGCAAGAGTGAATTTTATAACTTTTTTCAACACCATGAAATTTTATCTCCTAAATTGGGCCCTTTAGTAGTAAGATTTGTAGGTCATCATTCTTATTTTTATTGATATTCATATACGTGCCCCTTATTAAGAATTGTAGGGTGTAAAGCAAAGGTTTTCATACATTCGGAATTTCCTGTTTCATGTGATCAGCTATCTTCCAATGACTTCTTTGTATTATTTTTGAAAAAGTTTTTACTCTTGCTACGAATGACTTCTCGTTCATATATTCAAGTTTACAGCTTGCATCTTACTTTCCACTGAAGCCAGGCGGGTGTCACCAGTTACCCTGAGTCATAGTAAAAAACAATTTTATAGGCTATCATTAGGATAAAGTTCATGTGACATAGGTCTTTGTTCTTTAACTGCGGTGGGCTGCCTACAGTATAAATGCTGTAAAAAATCAATTAACAGAAAAAAATTGTAAGTGTATTATCTTTGTGTACTTGATTTCCATATCTGCATTTAAAACACAGTGTGACTTAAAAAATTTTTTGACAAATGTATAAGTAAACTTTAGCATTCTATTTTTTTTAACATCTTCATTGGAGTATAATTGCTTTACAATGGTGTGTTAGTTTCTGCTTTATAACAAAGTGAATTAGCTATACATATACATATATCCCCATATATCCTCCCTCTTGCATCTCCCTCCCATCCTCTGTACTCCGTACCCCTAGGTGGTCACAGAGCACCGAGCTGATCTCACTGTGCTATACAGCTGCTTCCCACTAGCTATCTATTTTACATTTGGTAGTGTATACATGTCCATGCCACTCTCTCACTGCGTCCTAGCTTACCCTTCCCCCTCCCCATATCCTCAAGTCTGTTCTCCATGTCTGCATCTTTATTCCTGTGTTGCCCCTGTGTTGTTCAAAACCATTCTTTTTTTTTTAGATTCCATATATATGTGTTAGCATATGGTATTTGTTTTTCTCTTTCTGAATTATTTCACTGTGTATGACAGTCTCTAGGTCCATCCACCTCACTACAAATAACTCAATTTGGTTTCTTTAATGGCTGAGTAATATTCCATTGTATATATATGCCACATCTTCTTTATCCATTCATCTGTCAGTGGACACTTAGGTTGCTTCCATGTCCTGGCTATTGTAAATAGAGCTGCAATGAACACTGTGGTACATGACTCTTTCTGAATTATGGTTTTCTCAGGGTATATGCCCAGTAGTGGGATTTCTGGGTCATATGGTAGTTTTATTTTTAGTTTTTTAAGGAACCTCCATACTGTTCCCCATAGTGGTTGTATCAATTTACATTCCACCACCAGTGCAAGAGGGTTCCCTTTTCTCCACACCCTCTCCAGCATTTATTGTTCGTAGATTTTTTGATGATGGCCATTCTGACCGGTGTGAGGTGATACCTCATTGTACTTTTGATTTGCATTTCTCTAATGATTAGTGATGTTGAGCATCCTTTCATGTGTTTGTTGGCAGTCTGTATATCTTCTTTGGAGAAATGTCTATTTAGATCTTCTTCCCATTTTTGGATTGGGTTGTTTGTATTTTGGATATTGAGCTGCATGAGCTGCCTGTATATTTAAGAGATTAATCCTTTGTCAGTTGCTTCATTTGCAAATATTTTCTCCCATTCTGAGGGTTGTGTTTTCATCTTGTTTATGGTTTCCTTTCCTGTGTAAAAGCTTTTAAGTTTCATTAGGTCCCATTTGTTTATTTTTGTTTTTATTTCCATTTCTCTAGGAGGTGGGTCAAAAAGGGTCTTGCTGTGATGTATGTCATAGAGTGTTCTGCCTATGTTTTCCTCTAAGAGTTTTATAGTGTCTGATCCTACATTTAGGTCTTTAATCCATTTTGAGTTTATTTTTGTGTATGGTGTTAGGGACTGTTCTAATTTTATTCTTTTAAATGTAGCTGTCCACTTTTCCCAGGAGCACTTATTGAAGAGGCTGTCTTTTCTCCATTACATAATCTTGCCTCCTTTATCAAAAATAAGGTGACCATATGTGTGTGGGTTTATCTCTGGGCTTTCTATCCTGTTTCAGGGATGTATATTTCTGTTTTTGTGCCAGTACCATACTGTCTTGATTACTGTAGCTTTGTAGTATAGTCTGAAGGCCGGGGGCCTAATTCCTTCAGCTCCGTTTTTCTTTGTCCAGATTGCTTTGGCTATTCAGGGTCTTTCGTGTTTCCATACAAATTGTGAAATTTTTTGTTCTAGTTCTGGGAAAAATGCCATTGGTAGTTTGATAGGGATTGCATTGAATCTGTAGATTCTTTGGATAGTATAGTCATTTTCACAATGTTGATTCTTCCAATCCAAGAACATGGTATATTTCTCCATCTATTTGTGTTGTCTTTAATTTCTTTCATTAGCGTCTTATGGTTTTCTGCATACAGGTCTTCTGTCTCCTTAGGTAGGTTTATTCCTAGGTATTTTATTCTTTTTGTTGCAATAGTAAATGGGAGTGTTTCCTTAATTTCTCTTTCAGATTTTTCATCATTAGTATATAGGAATGCAAGAGATTTCTGTGCGTTAATTTTGTATCCTGCTACTTTACCAAATTCATTGATTAGCTCTAGTAGTTTTCTGGTAGCATCTTTAGGATTCTCTATGTATAGTATCATGTCATCTACAAACAGTGACAGTTTTACTTCTTCTTTTCCAATTTGAATTCCTTTTATTTCGTTTTCTTCTCTGTTTGCTGTTGCTAAGACTTCCAAAACTATGTTGAATAAGAGTAGGCAACTTTGTCTTGTTCCTGATATTAGAGGAAATGATTTCAGTTTTTCACCATTGAGAATAATGTTGGCTGTGAGTTTGTCATATATGCCCTTTATTATGTTGTGGTAAGTTCCCTCTGTGCCTACCTTCTGGAGGGTTTATGTCATAAATGGATGTTGAATTTTGTTGAAAGATTTTTCTGCATCTATTGAGATGATCATATGGTTTTTGTCCTTCAATTTGTTAATACATTTTATCACGTTGATTGATTTGCGTATATTGAAGAATCCTTGCATTTCTGGGGTAAACCCCACTTGATCATGGTGTATGATCCTTTTAATGAGCTGTTGGATTCTGATTGCTAGTATTTTGTTGAGGATATTTGCATCTATGTTCATCAGTGATATTGGCCTGTAGCTTTCTTTCTTTGTGACATCTTTGTCTGGTTTTGGTATCATGGTGATGGTGGCCTCATAGAATGAGTTTGGGAGTGTTCCTCCCTCTGCTATATTTTGGAAGAGTTTGAGAAGGATAGGTGTTAGCTGTTCTCTAAATGTTTTTGTTTTTGTTTTTTTGCGGTATGCGGGCCTCTCACTGTTGTGGCCTCTCCCGTTGCGGAGCACAGGCTCCGGACGCGCAGGCTCAGCGGCCATGGCTCATGGGCCCAGCCGCTCCGCGGCATGTGGGATCTTCCCTGACCAGGGCACGAACCCGTTTCCCCTGCATTGGCAGGCGGACTCTCAACCACTGTGCGACCAGGGAAGCCCTGTTCTCTAAATGTTTGATAGAATTCTCCTGTGAAGCTATCTGGTCCTGGGCTTTTGTTTGTTGGAAGATTTTTAATCACAGTTTCAATTCCAGTGCTTCTGATTGGTCTGTTCCTATTTTCTGTTTCTTCTTGGTTCAGTCTCAGAAGGTTGTGCTTTTCTAAGAATTTGTCCATTTCTTCCAGGTTGTCCATTTTATTGGCATAGAGTTGCTTAGAGTAATCTCATGATCCTTTTTATTTCTGCAGTGTCAGTTGTTACTTCTCCTTTTTCATATCTAATTCTGTTGACTTGAGTCTTCTCCCTATTTTTCTTGATCAGTCTGGCTAATGGTTTATCAATTTTGTTTATCTTCTCAAAGAACCAGCTTTTAGTTTTATTGATCTTTGCTATTGTTTCCTTTATTTATTTTTCATTTATTTCTGATTTGGTCTTTAGATTTCTTCTGCTAACTTTGGGCATTTTTTGTTCTGCTTTCTCTAATTTCTTTATGTGTAAGGTTAGGTTGTTTATTTGAGATTTTTATTGTTTCTTGAGGTAGGATTGTATTGCTATAAACTTCCCTCTTAGAACTGCTTTTGCTGTATCCCGTAGGTTTTGGGTCATCGTGTTTTCATTGTCATTTGTTTGTGGGTAATTTTTGATTTCCCCTTTGAGTTCTTCAGTGATCTCTTGGTTATTTGGTGGTGTATTGTTTCGCTTCCATGTATTTGTATTTGTTACAGATTTTTTCTTGTAATTGATATCTAGTCCCATAGCGTTGTGGTCAGAAAAGGTATTTGATATGATTTCAATTTTCTTAAATTTACCAAGGCTTGATTTGTGACCCAGCATATGATCTATCCTGGAGTATGTTCCATGAGCACTTGAGAAGAAAGCGTATTCTGTTGTTTTTGGATGGAATGTCCTATAAATATCAATTAAGTCCATCTTGTTTAATGTGTCATTTAAAGCTTATGCTTCCTTATTTATTTTCATCTTTGATGATCTGTCCATTGGTGAAAGTGGGGTGTTAAAGTCCCCTCCTATGATTGTGTTACTGTCAGTTTCCCCTTTTATGGCAGTTAGCATTTGCCTTATGTATTGAGGTGCTCCTATGTTGGGTGCATAAATATTTACAATTGTTATATCTTTTTCTTGGATTGGTCCCTGATCATTATGTAGTGTCCTTCTTTGTCTTTTGTAATACTCTTTATGTGGTAGTCTATTTTGTCTGATACGAGAATTGCTACTCCAGCTTTCTTTTGATTTCCCTTTACGTGGAATATCTTTTTCCATCCCCCCACTTTCAGTCTGTATGTGTCCCTGAGTCTGAAGTGGGTCTCTTGTAGACAGCATATATATGCGTCTTGGTTTTGTATCCATTCAGCCTGTCTATGTCTTTTGGTTGGAGCATTTAATCCATTTACATATAAGGTAGTTATCGATATGTGTGTTCATATTACCATTTTCTTAATTGTTTTGGGTTTGTTATTGTAGGTCTTTTCCTTCTCTTGTGTTTCTTGCCTAAAGAAGTTCCTTTAGCATTTGTTGTAAAGCTGGTTTGGTGGTACTGAATTCTCTTAGATTTTGCTTGTCTTTAAAGGTTTTAATTTCTCTGTCGAATCTGCATGAGAGTGTTGCTGGGCAGGGTAATCTTGGTTGTAGGTTTTTCCCTTTCATCACTTTAAATATGTTCTGCCAGTCCCTTCTGGCTTGCAGAGTTTCTGCTGAAAGATCAGCTGTTAACCTTATGGGGATTCCCTTGTATGTTGCTTGTTGTTATTCCCTTGCTGCTTTTAAAATTTTTTGTTTGTATCTAATTTTTGATAGTTTGATCAATATTGGCTTGGCATGTTTCTCCTTGGATTTATCCTTTCTGGGCTCTCTGTGCTTCCTGGACTTGAATGACTATTTCCTTTCCCATATTAGGGAAATTTTCAGCTATAATCTCTTCAAATATTTTCTCAATCTGTTTCTTTTTGTCTTCTTCTTCTGGCACCCCTGTAATTCAAATGTTGGTGCATTTAATGTTGTCCCAGAGGTCTCTGAGACTGTCCTCAATTCTTTTCATTCTTTTTTCTTTATTCTGCTCTGCAGTAGTTATTTCCACTGTTTTATCTTCCAGGTCACTTATCCGTTCTTCTACCTCAGTTATTCTGCTATTGATTCCTTCTAGAGAATATTTAGCTTCATTTATTGTGTTGTTCATCATTGTTTGTTTGCTCTTTATTAGTTCTTCTAGGTCCCTGTTAAACATTTCTTGTATTTTCTCCATTCTATTTCCAAGATTTTGGATCATCTTTACTATTGTTACTCTGAATTCTTTTTCAGGTAGACTGCCTATTTCCTCTTCATTTGTTAGGTCTGGTGGGTTTTACCTTGCTCCTTCATCTACTGTGTGTTTCTCTGTCTTCTCATTTTGCTTAACTTACTGTGTTTGGGGTCTCATTTTCTCCCGCTGCAGATTTGTAGTTCCTGTTGTTTTTGGTGTCTGCACCCAGTAGGTAAGGTTAGTTCAGTGGGTTGTGTAGGCTTCCTGGTGGAGGGGACTAGTGCCTGTGTTCTGTTGGATGAGGCTAGATCTTGTCTTTCTGGTGGGCAGGACCACGTCCGGTGGTGTGTTTTAGGGTGTCTGTGAACTTATGACTTTCGGCAGCCTCTCTGCTAATGGGTGTGGTTGTGTTCCTGTCTTGGTAGTTGTTTGTCATAGGGTGTCCAGCATTGTAGCTTGCTGGTCATTGAGTGGAGCTGCGTCTTAACGTTGAGAGGGAGATCTCTGGGAGAGCTTTCGCTGTTTGATATTATGTGGGACCGGGAGGTCTCTCGTGGACCAATGTTCCGAGCTCGGCTCTCTCACCTCAGAGAGGCCTGACACCTGGCTGGAGCATGAAGACCCTGTCAGCCACACAGCCCAGAAGAAAAAAGAAAGGAAGGAAGGAAGGGACGAAGGGAGGAAGGGAGGAAGGAAGGGAGGGAGAAAAGAAAAGAAAGTTATTTAAAAAATGTTTGTATTTACAAATTATGCTACAAAATAGTGTGGTATACTTTTATAAACAAAATATTTATGTATATAAAAAAACTGGAAGGCAACTGGAGTTAAATGTATATTTGGTGATGGAATTATACAAATTTTTCTTTCTTAAAAATATTTTCCAGGTTGTCTGTACTAAGTAATTAGAAGCAAATCTAATATAAAAGTTAAAGCATAAAAAAAATTTAAAAATTGGAAAGTAATTTAAGAAAAGAAAGAAGGAAGAGAGCAACCAAACCAAAAAACAAATCCACCATTGATAACAAGCACTAAAAGCTATACTGAACAGAACCAAAAGCAAACAAAAAAAATGGACAGACAGAACCCTAGGACAAATGGTGAAAGCAAAGCTATACAGACAAAATCACACAAAGCAGCATACACATACACACTCACAAAAAGAGGAAAAGGAAAAATATATATATTATATATATATATTTTAAAAAAAAGGAAGAGAGCAACCAATCAATAAACAAATCTACCAATTATGATAAACTCTAAATACTAAACCAAGATAAACATAAGACCAGAAACAAATTAGACGCAGAGATCAAACCCCAAGTCTACAGTTGCTCCCAAAGTTCACCGCCTCAATTTTGGAATGATTCATTGTCTATTCGGGTATTCCACAGATGCAGGGTACATCAAGTTAATTGTGGAGATTTAATCTGCTGCTCCTGAGGCTGCTGGGAGAGATTTCCTTTTCTCTTCTTTGTTGGCGCAGCTCCTGGGGTTCTGCTTTGGATTTTGCCCCCGCCTCTGCATGTAGGCCGCCCTCTGGTGTCTTTTCTTCGCTCAGACAGGACAGGGTTAAAGTAGCAGCTGATTTGGGGGCTCTGGCTCACTCAGGCCTGTGGGAGGGAGGGGTACGGATGCGGGGCGAGCCTGCGGCGGCAGAGGCTGGCGTGACGTTGCAACAGCCTGAGGCGCGCTGTGTGTTCTCCTGGGGAAATTGTCCCTGTATCGCGGGACCCTGGCAGTGGCGGGCTGCACAGGCTCCTGGGAGGAGAGGTGTGGATGGTGAGCTGTGCTCGCACACAGGCTTCTTGGTGGCTGCAGCAGCAGCCTTAGCATCTCATGCCCGTCTATGGTGTCCGCGCTGATAGCTGCGGCTCATGCCCATCTCTGGAGCTCGTTTAGGAGGTGCTCTGAATACTCTCTCCTCGTTCTCCCTGAAACAATGGTCTCTTGCCTCTTAGGCAGGTCCAGCCTTTTGCCCAGACTCCCTCCCTGCTAGCTGTGGTGCACTAGCCCCCTCCAGGCTGTGTTCACGCATCCAACCCCAGTCCTCTCCCTGGGATCTGACCTCCGAAGCCTGAGCCTCAGCTTCCAGCCCTCACCCGCCCCAGCGGGTGAGCAGACAAGGCTCTTAGGCTGGTGAGTGCTGGTCGGCACCAATCATCTGTGTGGGAATCTCTCCGCTTTGCCCTCTGCACCCCTATTGCTGTGCTCTCCTCCGTGGCTCCAAAGCTTTCCCCCCCGCCACCCCCCGTTTCCACCAGTGAAGGGACTTCCTAATGTGTGGAAACTTTTCCTCCTTCACAGCTCCCTCCCAGAGGTGCTGGCCCCATCCCTATTCTTTTGTCTCTGTTTTTTCTTTTTTCTTTTACCCTACCCAGGTGCGTGGGGAGTTTCTTGCCTTTGGGGAAGTCTAAGGTCTTCTGCCAGCATTCGTTAGGTGTTCTGTAGGAGTTACTCCACATGTAGATGTATTTCTGATGTATTTGTGGGGAGGCAGGTGATCTCCACATCTTGCTCCTCCACCATGTTGAAGGTCTCTCTAACTTTAACATTCTTAAAAGGACTTTCATTTAGGAGGAATAAAGGTCCTTAATTAACCTTTTTCCTAGAGATGTTTGTTAACAGGTCATCCTAGGAGCCAGTCCCTGGCTATTTTGAATTGCTTTTTCTCAGTAATCTAAAGCCACCGGTTTACCCTTTTTAAAAAGGTAATTGTTTTAGGGCAGGGGTCCCCAGCCTCCAGGATCTAATGCCTGATGATCTGAGGTGGAGGTGATGTAATAATAATAGAAATAAAGTGCACAATAAAATATAACGCACTTGAATCATCCCGAAACCATCACCCCACCCCTGGTCTGTGGAAAAATTGTCTTCCATGAAACCAGTCCCTTTTTGGTGCCAAAAATTGGTTGGGGACTGCTATTTTAGGGAATTAAATTCGGTGGCTTTACTGATAATTAAAATACTGCAATGAACCAATTATTTCAGTATTATTATTTTTAATTGTGATAAAGCACATATCAATTTTCTAAAATATTCAAATGTGTCTATTAAGTCTAAGAAGTCTAACAGTACTTATTTTTAAACGAAGTGCTCCCTCCGATACCCCACAAATATACCCAGGGACCCACAGCTGTCATGGGCTGCTGGAAAATGCTGGCCCACATGAGAGTCCAGTATCGTGTCCCTGAAACTCTGGTCCTTGTCCTGGTAAGCTGCCTGTGGTTATTTATTCATGTCACCTTACTCCAAATGCCTGCTTCCTTATGCTTCTATTGGGTGAAAGAGAGCATGTTAATTCTGTCTCTTTAAAATGTAACTGATGTAACACATAGTGGAGTGGAATTTCAAACCCTTGCATACTCCAAACTCATTGCAGAGGCTGGAATGGAAACATAAATCTGTAGGTACTCATGTAGTTATAAATGCTGAACTTTAGACAATTTAAATAGTCTCCATTTCAGAAGGATGCTCCGGCATCAGTGGGAAAGATGGAGGCTACTGACTGTCGTGAAGGCTGTAGATTCATTTTGATGGTCTTTATGTCATTAATAAAATAATAAACAGAAAGGTAGGGGTTGTATCTATAGAAAGCCTATAGTATTTTGTGTTAAACTCTTTAGTAAACTTGACTAGAGTTTTACGTCCATTCACTAGGAAGGACAAATTTTAACCTATCAGAAAAGTCTTCTGACAACTTACCGTCTAGTTCTGGAGTGAGAATAATATTTGTTTTGGCCAAGATTAAGGTTGCCTGATTCAAGCATTTTACTTTGTTGCGGCAGTAAAAAGTATGCCCTGTGCCATTTTTAAAAGAAAGAAAGAAAATCTGTCAGATAACAGAGGAAATCCTGACTGAAAAAACATCATGTACCTGTGAAAAATAGAAAATGTACTTTATGGAATTAGTTCAGTCTTGAAGTTGGGACCCTTGATTTAGCTTTGTGCTTTGCCATAGTTAAATGTGAATACATTTATAGAACACCTATCTTGTGCCAGGCACTGTACAGGATCCTAGAGATAAAGTAAAAACTAAGATACACCTTTCATGTTCTTTATTTACCAGAACATAGTTCCTTCATTCATAAAATGAAAGAATCTGATGATCTCTACATGCTTCCAGCTCTGATGTTCTATGTAAAAATCAATGAATATGTTCAAGTTATTCTTTCTACAAATGTTTATTATGATTTAGCAATTGTGCTGTAGTACTGGTGATGGGGTGAACAAGACAGAGAATGGCTTACATCTGAGGAAGGAGACAGAACCTGAAAAAAGTAAACAAAGTGATAATTCCAGGGAGTAATAACTCAGTGAAGTAACAGAAGCACATAGAATGACATGGTAGTGCCTGGGAGAGCTATGTGTATTATCAGAACAGAGCTCAGAAGGCAAGGTGATGTTGAGAGTGTGCATATGCAGTTAGTTTCATAATATAGAATCTAAATACCGTTCATACAATAAACGCATCAAGACGTATTGGGAGACAGCTTTAAATATTGGGCTCACACATATTATCCAGTAGAACAGTCTTATATCAGCTGCAGTGTGCAGTGAAATTGACCTGTTAACCTCTCTGCCTCACATCATAGAAACATCCAAAGTGTAAAAAATTAGCAAGTGCCTAGGATGGAACCTAAAGCTTAAATAAATAATATGTACCATCAAAGCATCACTGACCACAGAGAATCCATGGATCGTGACGTAGAGCACCGATTACGGAGCCAGAACACTCAAGTTCACATTCCAGCTCTACCATTTACTATGGAAAGTTAGGCAAATTACTTCATTTTCCTGTGTTTCAGTATCCTCATGTGTAAAACGGAGTTAAAGAGTAGCCCCTAGTCTATAAAGTTGCTATGGGGATTAATAGGGTAATCTACTATTTTAGGGAATCTTTTATTATTATTATCCTATTTTAATATATTTAATTTTAAGCTGGTCCTAACGTAATAAAATCACTACCCTTAATTATGCACTGAATACTAGACAATGAATAAACATTATAGAAGTCAGTTCTCTTTTTCCCTCCTTCCACAATGACCTTCTACGTTAACACAAGTCATTTTTTGAAAGGCTGTGTTCAAAGCAAATGAGTTATGCTGGAGAAAACAATGAAAACTCCACCTAGAGGAAAAATAACCCAAATGCCCTTCATCACCTTATTGGAAAATGGAATGCTTGCTTGGTGGTGGGTGCCAGTGGTGTGTCGGACGGGTGGATGGAGGAGAGTGGGCTGTACAGTGAGAATGAAGGATGTTACTGCTGTAACAAATCGATGCTTTTATGTGATATGCCTGGTAAATTAATTTTGCGGAGGGTAGTTACTGAAAATTTGTTTTTGAATATTCTGAAAATAGAGCCTGTAAACATCCATTAACCTTGACTGGCCAGATTCCCTTTCTCTTCCTCTTACTAGGTTTTAGTATTATGTTTTAAATTCTTACTCTGACTACTGGGAAGAGGAGGGAGGTGAGAGAAAGGGACAATATAAGAAGCCGAGAGAACCCAGTGGGCTACCATCCATTTTTGTTTCTGATGGTTTCATATCTCTTATCTCCATTTAAAAATTTAAAGATAAATAGAAACACTTAGAAAAAATAAAAGGAGCACATATATGAGCATAAATAAATAGGAACATATTCTCTTGATTCCCCAAAAATGTTCAGTGTATGATGATATCTTTTGACGGAAAAGAATATATTTCCTGGTCCCATCAGGAATTCCCTTGGCTTAGAATGTTGACTACAGATTATGTAAATTTCTCAGCACTTAAGGCAAACTGTGGCACTACTGAACACAGTGGTTTTTGGTTTTCTTTTTTTTCAAAATTTTTATGGTATTTGTGTAATGGACCCCGTGGAACCAACTTAAAACAAGTGTAAGCAAAACCTTTGATCCTTGGGGAAGACAATTTGATACAAGACGTTTTCTTGGTGACACCTCCGTAGACCCACCATTCATCAGCTTTGACAGCTTTCGGTGATCTATGGCCAATAATCTCTTCTTAATCTATAGAGTGTAAACTCTTTCAGAACTGCAAATATGCTACCCAGGTGTTAAGAAGGTCACCAAGCCAGTTCATTTGCTGAGATACAAGAAGACAGCCATCCTGGGATATGTTCCCCCACCCCAAGTCATTGGGAAGAGAATCATTTAATTACAGATTTTAGTGATAAGCAGCAACAGAAAGCCCTTAAAAATATAATAGTGTACGTGTATTGGGTGCCTTCATACGCCTGTGCTTAAATCACATGATGATTTATTCTCTACAATAGCAATGAGACAGCCAACTCTTTCCTGTGCGTTAGGAACTGTTCCAGGTACTTTGCATGTATATCTTGGTGTGGTGCAATGTAAACCAGGCTGAGCAGCCCTTCCATCACCTAGCTATTTGCTCTTGGATAAGTCAAACTCTGAGTTTCAGGGTATTGGTGAAATGAAAAGACTAATGTTTGGCCTACTCCCCTCTCAAAAATTTATGTGTAGTTCCAAGAAGAAAGAACGTGAGGGTAAAAATCACAGAAGACATAAAAGTCAGTAATTTCTGCTTGAAAGTAAAAACCTTTGGATTTTGACAAAAAGTGATCAAGCTCTCTTAAGCCTAGACAGCAATACAGGTCTCCCCCACTTTTCGAAAATTCTCTTTATGCCGCTTCGCTTTTACGAAAGACCTACATTAATACCTACTTTTTGCTAACCAAAAGAAATCCAAAGAGGATTTTTGCTTTTATGGAAAAGGGCAAAAAGCGAAAATATCCTTCAGCATTTGTTTTGCAGGGAGGTTTTAAAGAGGCAGCCACCCACCCGCTCCCCTAGCAGTGAGAATGGCCCCACTAAGCTCCCTTCCTGGGAACTACACTCAGCCTCTCAGCATCAAACTACTACCATAGCTTTGAACTGTGTCTCTAAGCATCTGTGCTTGATCTCAATCGATATTGTGCACCCTTAGCAAGATGTGTCCTAAGGTAATTGCTTCTTCGCTTTATGTCATTTTGGCTTATGAATGGTTTCATAGGAATGCTCTACCTTGAGATAGAGGGGGGAAACCTGTATTAGCCCATGAGAGATACAATTTGAAGTGTGAGTCTTGCAGGTGACCTACATCTAAGACATTAGAAAATAATCCTTTACCCAAAGTAGTGGTCAAGCAGATTTACTGTTAGTTATGAATGGTATTTTGACCATTCTTGTTTGGTAATCACTGAGCAGTAAGATGTGGATATACAAACATCCTAATAGTAACATCAGTATGAGGAGTATAAAACACAAAGCATCTGCAGTATCAGTAGGTCTGGATGTCAGTGCCAATGTTTAATAAATGTCACCAAGAGGAAAACAGTGACCAGAGCAAGGGTGTGGTGTTGAGATGAAGGGCATAAACCCTGGAGCCAGAGCATCTGATACACCAGCTTCACCACTAACTGAACCAGGGATCATGCTACGTAGCTTTCTGTGTCTCAGTGTCTTTATATGTATAAATGGGAACACTAATGGAACTTTGTAAGTTAATACATGCAAAGTGCCCGGAACAGTTCCTAACACACGGGAAAGAGTTGGCTGTCTCATTGCTATTGTAGAGAATAAAAA
The DNA here is from genome assembly GCF_937001465.1 of Orcinus orca. Classification (NCBI taxonomy): domain Eukaryota; kingdom Metazoa; phylum Chordata; class Mammalia; order Artiodactyla; family Delphinidae; genus Orcinus; species Orcinus orca. Next base: position 54,385,852 of record NC_064568.1, on the reverse strand, counting down.
AGCCCGGGCTGCTACCCTAGTTCTGCCACTTCTTTCTCTGAGTCTCAACCTCTTTATCTGAAAAAAATGGTAGTAAGAAGATTTACCTCTCTCATTCTGAAAAATTGAATGGGATAATGTACCCTCAACTGCATTATAGTTTTCAGGGACTAATCACGTGTCAGGAGTTGTTGTTGTTTTTTAATTTTAATTTTTTTTCTAACATTTACTGCAGTAACTTTTAGTAAAGTGCTCCTTGCAGTGTTAGCCACCCCTCCCCACGTATGCACATCTCACCTGTAAAAATGTGTCCGGACTTTCCTGAGTATCCCTGTGAGGTAAAATCACCCCCAACTGAGAATCACTGCTCTCAAGCATTGTTCAGATGCCACTGCCTCCAGAAAGCATTCCAGGGCATCCATTATGGTCTCTCCTGTTGTGTTCATGAATGTACATCTCCAGATAATTGTTGACTTTGTATCATAATTACCCATTTACTTATCCATAGCCCCCTATGGACTGGAAGTTTATTTTGGCCAGGAATTGTGTCTTTCTCACCATTGGTTCTACATAGTAGGTACTATCGCATATTTGTTGAAGGAAGTCAGAAAGGGAGGGAGGGAGGGAGGGAGGGAGAGGAGGAGGGAGGGGAAAGGAGAGGAGGGGAGGAAGGATGGATGACAGGTATATGATCTGGCCATGGCACTAATTAGGATTCCTGAAGGAGTCACTTAGTCTATCTCGTCTCTGTTTTTTCATCTGGAAAATGGGATGTTGGTTCTGACATTGTCTAACATCCATTGCATACCTTTCCGGGCCCACTGATGTGCCAGAGATGCAGGGGTAACTAGGTTCCTGAGGAGTTAATGTGCAGAGCCAAGCCCTCCATTTACTCCCAGGAGAGGCCCAGCTTCTGCAAGAAACCTGGCCCATTGTTGTTACATGAGCATCAGTCCTCTGAGACACGTCCTATCCCTGGATAGGACAGAGCAGAACCTGGAAGCAGCCCTTGTTTTGGAGGGATGTTCAGGGAGTAGCACATATTTTATGAGGGAACTCCCAGCATAGCTCAACCGTCGTTGCTGGATTAATGCTCACCAGCAAGATGAAATGCAGGGGCTGCCTCAGCTATTCCATGAGTCCATGTTTCTATCAAAACAACAATTTAAAAAAATGTGCTGAAATCCACAGTCCATGTCGATACAATTGGAACATTTATTCCCAGAGAAAGGGAAGGACTGAGGTTCTCCTCACACAGAGCTGGGTATGTTAGTGATTCTCTCCTCAGACTAGTGTCTCCACCCGCCTTTCAGAATGGACCTCAGTGGGGATGAACTTGAGAGGGGCCTGTGGTCTCTCTAGGGAGATGGTGCTTTCATATCCCAGCCATCAAAGGGTACCGAGAACTTAAATGCACTAGCATCTCTCCCTAAACCCTCTGTATTTAAGGACTTAAAGAGTCTGATTAATGTATTTCATCTAGTTTAATAGAGATCATTATTTCATATACCACAAGGAAAGAAAAAGCATACCTTTTAAGGTGACAACACTATCTTATAATATAGATTATTTTCATATAACTCTTCAGACTTATTTAAATGTAGATTTTTTTAAAAAATCATTCTTGTGCATTCATAAAAAGGAAAATATAAGTAAATTAAACTGTGTAAGTTGTTTTAAACAGTTGTTCACAATCCTCATCTAACTCTGAATGACTTTATGGCTCAGAATTGTCATATCCCATGTTTTGCCCCACACAGCATGCTCCTGTCTGCCATCAAGAGCACTGGTGACATAGCATTGCTTAGAAGGGTGCTTCTCTGATGTCCTCTCTTCTAAGTCACCAATCCTGCACCTTTCGAAGTTCACACATGGGCAAAAATGGTTGCATCCTGATTGTACATGGCTGACAACTACTTTAAGAAGGATCCTAATTTCAGAGCCATTAAGATATGAAAAAATGTGCATTTTAGAATTGATGAAATAAGTAATTCACACCTTATTGATGAGAACTGTCTTCTTTCTACTTTAAAAATGTGACAAAATTCAGAGTGGAAAGTACATAAGTGTTAGAGCCAGAGCTGGGTTCATATTCCTCTGTCTACTGGCTGTTGTAATGAGGGCAAATTATTTAACTTCTCCAAGTCTGTCTCCTCATCTGTAAACCTTGTCTTAAAGATTATATTTATCGGAGATAATAAATATAAATAGACCTCCTTGCCCTAAGTAGTTATACAAAAATATATTCTCTTCTTTCCGTGAAACAAGAGCTTAAACTGGTGTTTTCACTGCATTTGAACCTTTTGTATGTGATGTTTCCAGATTGAAATTGCTAAAATGGGTAAAGTAGTTATGTCTTAATAATGAATTGGGGGACTTCCCTGGTGGCGCAGTGGTTAAGAATCCGCCTGCCAGTGCAGGGGACACAGGTTTGATACCTGGTGTGGGAAGATCCCACATGCCGTGGAGTGACTAAGCCCATGTGCCACAGCTACTGAGCCTGTGCTCTACAGCCCGTGAGTCACAACTACTGAAGCCCGCACGCCTAGAGCCCATGCTCTGCAACAAGAGAAGCCACCGCAATGAGAAGCCTGCACACCGCAACGAAGAGTAGCCCCTGCTCACCACAACTAGAGAAAGCCCATGTGCAGCAACGAAGACCCAACGCAGCCAAAAGTCAATAAATAAATTAATTAATTTAAAAACTTAAAAATTAAAAAAAAGAAATAATGAATTGGTTACTTTTTGAGATGAAGGGCATATTCAGATACCTTGGTTTGTAACATATTTCACTTAACAGAGAACCCATCCATGGTTGTGTTGTCAATTTTTAAAATTCCTCCTATCAAGAATTTGAATTTTGGCTGAGGTCAAATGTTGAATCAGCAATAGATCAAAGACTTGATTTTATTCTTTCTCCTCTACCCATTTTCAGTCCAGCTGTTAAATGTTAACTCAGAGACATGGTTTAATATCCAGTTGACCTGCTAAGGCTGTTATCTATTTGACACTGACATGTATCTCCTAGTGCAATGCTAGGAGATACATGTTACCTCCAGTACACAGCTTGAAAATTCAAATCGAAGAATTAGTATTCTCATTCCTGGTGATAATTCTGTATTAAATTCATAGTAGGTTGCAGGAAATCATCTTTCTCATTTTATGAAACAGAAAAGGATAGGAAGGAAGAAACTAAAAGCAGTATATGGCTTCTCCCAGGAGGTGACTAAAACTTGGGAGCCACTGGCTAACCTTGGCGTTTTTATTTTTCTTCCTGATTTCTGTTGCTTCTTCGTCTTGCCAACACCTGAAGAATCTGGAAAAAGCATCTCATTTTCCACAGAGCAAGGCACAGGTTCTAGTTTCCTTCATAAAATATAAAGTCGGACTTAGGTTGAGCACCATCTTCGTTTTGTTTGTCTTCTGTCTCCTGGGACAGACAAGCTGGTGAATGTCCTTATAGTCACTGACAGCTACTGTTCAAGTTGAGAGAATTTTGGAGAAATGGACTTTAGCATCATTGATTCACATGCATTTTATTGTGCTGTCAGTTTTTATCATTCCTAGAATAGGCAATGAGCAATCTAGAAGCAAGGGTTTGATACAGATTCACTGTCAGCTTCCCCCAGCGCCTAGTTCAGGCCTGCCATGCATCAGGCATTTAGTAATTCTTATTCCCTGTCAAGAAAATTAGTAAGAATAGGATGGGAAATAGAAGAGAGAGGCAATTAGCTATTCAGAGAATATTCTTGAATTCTTTCTGAATCTCACCAGTAGGGCAAAGCAACTGCTTAATCATGTGTACCATCACCTGAATTTGTGGTTAGAAATGATTCTTGAGCCCCACCCCAGGCCCACTGAATCCAAATCCTCAAGATCAAGCCTTGGAAATCTGTAACTCATAATCATCACTCTTAATGCTGAGGCAATTTTTTTAAATACTGAAGGATGATCATATTTTTTTTAATTTGCTTAAGTTGATAAAATAAATTATGATTCATTTCAGACCAGTGTAGAATTAGGGGCATGGAAATGTGGTACTGGGCAGCAAAATGATTGGGGAGGGAGTTTCCTTGTTTTAAGTTTGGTTCCCAAACCATCATTTTACTCTTCTTCCTGAGTTGTCTATTCTTTCTCATCGGGCAGCAGAAAAACATTCAATTTTATCCTTATCTGAGGACCTAATATTCTCCAGTGCTCAGGAACCTGAGTATTTTTAAAAGGAGTTAAATGGTTATTGATTCAGAGAAGTGATTCAGAAAGTCAAAAACTTTTTCTATATGCTAATCATATTATACCTATTACTGTACAGATAATAAATAGTAAGAAATTATTTTAAAATAACATAAATAGATATGATCACATAAAAATGAGAACATTCCTTAAGGCTCTACTTGGTAACAGCTCTTCATTGCAGTGTGATAGATGGCATAGTCACCTTGCCAAGCTCTATTTGTGTATGTTTCTGTCTCCAGACACATACAACTTTGGTACCACCATTTCGTCTCTAACTGCTTCTCTCTGTTATTATTAGGGTCTGCATCAGATAAAGCATTATAAATACTATTATAAATAGCATTATAAATACTACTATAAATAGTATTATAAACATTATTGAGTGACCTGATTGCTCAATCACAGAGGAAATAAGAGGTTCAAATTCCCACATAAGATTTTGATTAACATTTGTATAAATATAAGTAGAGATCTTTTCCAGTAGTTTTGGAATATTATTACTTTCTCTCAGTAAGGCATGCTGATCCACCATAGGTCAAACACCAGAATCCCACTAGAACAAAAATTGATCATAACCAAAATAATCACACGTGTCCTGTATCATGAGTGGCTCATTGATTTATTTATAATGAGATTTTCTGCAATGAATAGCCCAGTTTGAACGTCGTTTATCTAGTCCTTGTAAATCACTGTTTGCCTATCTAAAAACCTATTTTGTTCTGTTTGCCGAGCACCTTTTACTTGCTAATGATCTGTGCAAATTAAACAGTAAAGGAGAGGAGAGGCAAGGAGAGGCAAGGAGAGGCAAAACTTCTTTACACTGGGTGAATGGTAAGCAAGAGGCAATCATCCTATGACGCTCCTCCGTCCCTACCAACAACATTCCCACTCCCCCACCCCCAAGAAAACTTCTAAGCCACAGAGAAGAACAACAGATACAGACACACACATGCACATGCCACCCAGAAGAGCAAGTGGGTGAGAAGGAAAGTCTGTTCACAATACCTCCTTGCAAAAGACTAGCAATTAGATAAGATGCTCTCTTGATCCTGTACAGCCTGGTGTCTGTTCTATTTCTCTCTGGAGCTGCTTCAGTTCAGACCCTGAGCATGTGCTTTGATGAGATTTTTCCCAAAATAATTCCAGTAGATTAAAATTCCACATTAGCCAAATTTTGCATAGATGGAGGCACTGAGGATCCAAGGAGTTAGCAGCTTTCCCAAGACTATTGATCATTTAATAGTATGAGAATTCACCCAGTATGAGAAATACAAATTTTGATCTTTCATGGAATTACCTTTGTTCTGCATTGCTTCTTGTTTTCGTGTTAGTAAATTTCCTTAATAGTCTTAGTGGGAGAAGAGACTAAGAAAAATAGAGAAGGTCTTAATGTTTGCAACGGAATATGCTTATAGTTTTTTAAGATTTATTGGTTGATGATGACGTTATCTTTTTTAACTGACATAATATAGAGTCTTCGAATTCTATCTTTCATTTCAAAACTGAGAACTGCTAGACACTTGGGCACTTGAGTATCTTGGAATTTGAGAATTCTGTTCTTCCCTTATGGAGTGTGGCTAGGATTTTTTTTTTTTTTTTTTTTTCTTTTTGTGGTACGTGGGCCTCTCACTGACGTGACCTCTCCCGTTGCGGAGCACAGGCTCGGGACGCGCAGGCCTAGCGGCCATGGCTCACGGGCCCAGCCGCTCCGCGGCATGTGGGATCTTCCCGGACCGGGGCACGAACCCGTGTCCCCTGCATCGGCAGGCGGACTCTCAACCACTGCGCCACCAGGGAAGCCCGTGGCTAGGATTTTTGATAATAATTGTTAAGAGGATTTTGTCATGGCTTTGAAAATACTCAGTGCTGTAAATAGCATTTTGCTATCCAAAAGCCAGGGGAAATCATTAAGTGGGTCTTTGCTCATTTTCAAGACATTGCAAGGTAACTTCTCTAAAATGAGATTTATGAATGTATAAAGCTTAATAAGCAAAGAATGGATCTTTATGTGCATTCTTCCCAACATTGAATTTAAGAGGTTTTCTCTGGACAATATAAGAACAAAGCTGTGGATTTTTCTCTTCTGCTGATTCCCCAATACCTTATGTAGTTTCTAATGACACTTTTTATTTTCTTATGAATAACTGACGTAACTGTTTTTATTTTTATTCCAGTGAGATTTACGGTGTGCTAAAAGCAATTTTATAAAGATCTCCAAGCAAATCTTATACTGTGTTTCTATAAATCATACTGGAAGACATTCCAGGGAAATGTTACAGGTTTTCACTGTACTCATCTTGCTAAAGCATGATCTCTGCCTCTGTTTCTTATCCATATTCATGATATCCACTTATCCATAGCTATTGTTTCAGTCCATTTGAGCTGCTATAACAAAACACCACAGACTGCGTAGCTGATAAAAAATAGAAATTAATGTCTCACAGTTCTGGTGGCTTGGAGTTCTGAGATCAAGGCACCAGCATGGTCTCATTCCACTGCAGGCTCTCTTCCTTGTTCATAGCCTGTGCAGAGGAGGCTAGAGAGCCCCATGGGGTCTCTTTTATAAGGGCACTAATCCCATTCAAGAGGGCTTCACCCTCATGACCAAAGCACTTTCCAAAGGCCACTCCTCCTAATACCATCACATGGGGCATTAGTATTTCAACATATGAATTTGAGGGCAGGGAGGTCACAGACATTCAGACAATAGCAGCTACTTTCACCCCCTTGTGTCAAATCACCAAAAACTGAAATTTCTGTGTGGCTGTCTAAAAATTTGAAGGTTCAAGATGGAAGAAATAAAAGTCAGTTTTCTCCTTGAGACTCGTGGTCAGATTTAGAAATACACCTTTATTCCAGTTTTCTACTTAACCTACAGATAACCTTCTCAAGGGAGTTATCTGTTCTACAGGAAAAATGCAGTTGGACAATAGCAGGAAAATAAATAGAGTAGGCAGAAGACATTATACTTCATATCTCCTCTAGATAATAGTGGTAGAGTTTGGATGGTAGGATTATAGCATACTAAATTATTTTTACATAATATAATATTACTGTTTCCTTTCCAGTGTCTTGTCTTTTGAAATCCAGAAACAAAATTAGTGCTAAATACAAGTTTACTACTATCTCGGGCATCTGGATACCATTTTGCTATTTTTGCTCAGTGTTGTAAACCACCAAAGGATATTTTTTGGGTTTCCAAATTGTTTTTTCTTGAGCAGTTGCTGGATTGGCCAATGCAGAAACTTGATTCTGACCCGAAAAGTGCCTTGAGCCATAGATCTCCTACTCAGAGTGCAAGTAGAGGGAGAATGCTTTCTCTTCTCGAGTTCCCTGGAGCAGAGGGAGAAAGATGAATCCACAGATGAGTACCCCAAGTCCCTGCCACATTCCTATAATCAGACGAAAAATCCAGCTTGTACTTTTGGCTGATTTCCTGGCTGAATGGAGATTGGACACAATGGTTTCTGACTCCCAATCCACATTTTATCTGCTGAATATTAATAGCTCTCAGGATCCAAAGATATCAGTTTTCCCACTCAATAATCTCATTTGTTTTTCCTACAAGAGCATTGGCAAAATGGAGACAACTAACCTGCTAATATCTCATAAGTAAATTTCATAGCAGTGTTTTAATACCTACAGTATTAATTGTCTCTGACAAAGGAAGATGTCTATATCACCAGAATAACTAATATCAAATGGTCTAATAGGTAATCACCAACAGTGTTTTAGCATTGTCTTAGTCATTGTCGGGGTACAAAAGAGGGAGAGAGATACATTCTTTCTTTGATGCTGCTCTTTTTGAGGTGGCTTTTTACTAGCTGACGTTTGGGTATATAGCAATTTGTCCCACTAATGGAATTGCTTTAATATGCAGAAGCATATTATGTGTAATTGCCCTTGTTAACGCAGACACTTTTCTCACCTAGAAGAGAGATCATGGGGTACCTTCATCAACCAAATTTCCCTTCTTTTTCTGCAGTTTAGCAACCTAGCAGGCACTGCTGGTGCTTTATCTATACCTTGTCTTTTTTCTCTGTACACCGTAGGCAGCTTTCTGCACATACCTCTCCACCTGCAGACTTTTCCCCTGGAATCAGTAACCCTCAGTCACTAACAAATGGGGAACAGGTAAGTAAAGACTCAGACCTACTTGGGGACTATTCTCAGACATGTGTTCTATACCAAGTCCCAGAGCTCCCCAGTTTCTCAGAGTGGTGACTCGCTTGATAATGTACTTTTTATTGACTTCCTTTCCTTGCCTGATTTTCATCCCCTACCTCTGATAGGTGTTTCCTGGTTTCACCTCCCAATTCATCTACTTGTACTTACATCCTTGTCTCAGACTCTGTTTCTGGGGGAACCCTAAACAAGATAATAGTCTTTTCTAATACAACCTGTTCATTTAGGTGAAAGAATGAGAGTTCTTCCAAGACCTCACCATTTCCTTCCTTCCCTGTGCTCCCTATTCAACTCATCACTAATATTTGCATGGTGAGTTCACCTTGCCACAGTACACCAGTTATGGTCTCCTTCCATGTATGCGTGGATTACTGCAGCAGTATTCTAACCGGAGTTTCTACTTCCAGCTTTTATACCTTCAGATAGTCTTGAAAACCACTGCCAGACAGGTTTTACTAATCATCTGTTAGTTGCATGGTCCCAGCATTTGAGAATCTTCAGAGGTTCCTACACTCACTACTATAGTGATATGATCCAGGTTTATGGCTTTCAATATCTGTATGCCACTGACACCCAATAATTATATCTCCATATGGAACCTGTCTCAAATGCCAGTCTTTTGGGGTACCACTGCTTACTTGACATCTGCACTTGGATGTCTGTCAGACATTTCAAGTTCAAAATGTCAGAGCTGAACCCCTGGTCTCCCCCTACAAACCTGCTCATTCTGCAGCCTTTCCCATTTCAATGATGGCAGCTCCATTCCTTTTATTTCTTAGACCCAAAACTTTGGAAATATCCTTGATTTATCAACTTTCCCCCTCACAATTCACCTCTAGCCCACTAGGAAATCCTCATGTCCCTAACTTCAAAATATATTCCAAATTGACCACTTCTCACCCTCTCTACAGGTTAAATTCTAGCATGAGCCAACCTTATGTTGACCCAGATTGCTACACCTCCTGGTTGTTCCCCTTGCTTCTTGCTCTTCCTTCTTCTCTGTTTTCTCAATACAGGAGACAGAGTTCCTTTAAAACTGTTAGGTCAGATCATGGCCCCCAGCTGCAAAAAGCCAATCAAGGGATCCCCCTCTCACTCAGGATAAAAGCCAGCATCCTTACAGGGGCCATAAGGGCTGACTTGAGGAGTTGCTCATATCTCCCTGACCCTCATCTTTACTACTTTTCCCATCTTTTACGTCACTACTGTCACATGAATTAATTAATCAATCATCGTATTCACTCAACAGATATTTCTAAGCGTTTGGTCTGTGTCTGCAATGTTCTAGGCCTTGGGGATGAATACTGAACAAGAAACATATGGTTCCTATCCTCTTGAAACTTAGCTTCTAGTAGCTTTTAAAGTGTAGTGTTTTAACGGTATTATCCTAATTAATTATATATCTCAGCTTTTTTCTCCACTATCCTGTGTATCAAACATCCTATCTGTGGTTCAGGCTGGGAAAAAAAAAGGAAAAGCAAAGAAAATTCATTCCCAAAGCTAGAGAGGACAACTCTTGGAAAAATACCATAACCTTTTGGCTTGCTCCTCATTGGCTAAACACTGTCATTTGGCCACCCTACCTGTAAAGGATGCTGGGAAATGCAAGGGTTTAGAAAGGTATGTTGCTGCCATGAAGAAAATCAGGTGTTTTGGGTTTTTTTTTTTCTTTTTTTGTCAGTTAAGAAGAAAGGGAGAGGGGAAAAAAAAAAAAAAGAAAGGGAGAATGTATACTGTGTAGATAACTAAGTACTTTCTACCATAGCTGGTATAAAATTACCTGTGGTTTACACTGGGTCTAGGTCCTGCCCACTTCTGAACATTTTAATCAGAAAAGCATTACTACACTCACTTGTTTTTATATTAGAATAAGGGCTATTTATTACCATTGGCTCAGGAAATGACCCAATGTGGCCTTGTAAGACAGAATTAATTTTCAGTGACTCCAGCGGAAAGTTGGCTGCCTTTTAACTTAATAACTTGAGGACTGTCAGTATCCTTTGAAGTTAATGATAGTTGTAAAGTGAAAATAAAAATTTTCCTAAAGGAAATCAAACTCACTAAGACTCGTAAATGAATACTCTGTCACTAGAACTACTAATGTGTATGTGAACGGATGGGTGCGAGGGATTGGGGCATGTTTAGAATTTCGTTGTTTTTTGGTCTGGTTTTGTTTTGGCTTTTGAGTTATAGAATGTCTAACAAGTTTTCACCTTGGAAATAAAATGTAAAGCATTTAATGGGTTTCTTCTGGTTGTCAGGTGGAATATTAGAAGCAAGGATATTTTGTGTGAACATTTGTGTTGGAAATACTTAAAATGTGAGTGTCACCTCCCATGTATCAGTACAGCAGGGCCTCACCAGGTAAACAAACACAGTTCCTTACTTCAGTCTTTCTGCCCTGACAGGCGATTTTCTGAATTGGTATACGGATCCTCATTTTAATTAGCTTTTATTTTCTTTAATGAATAAAGTTACTGGCCAAACCAAGCATGAATGATTCATCTGTGCAGAAATAGCAGGCACCTCTTGTCCAACTTATGTAAAGCAGCAAACAGGTCATTTCAAGGAAGTATCAAGCAACATAGTGTGTATGTGTAACATGTAACTCATTTCAGTCCCAACTTAAAGCAGTGAGGAGGTTACAGCGAGTATGGGGAAGCTTTCTCTCATTGGTGCATTCCTGCCTTTCATTTACAAATCAAAGTTTGTTTCAGCAGGAAGTAGCACTTTTTCTTCTTGTTGCTCATTTGTGGGTTTATTCCTACTTAATTTGCTGATCCAAAGAGATGCCAGATTGACATCCCTGGGCACTACAGTTTCCTATTGGTGCCTGGCAGAAGAAGGCAGCAAGCAGGAGCTCTGTGTTTGCTGGAATTCTTGGTAACTTTACGTTTCTGGAGGCAGAAATTTAAAAACCCTCCTGAAACCTTGGTTGGTACCTTCTGCTCACCACCACCCCGCAAAAGACAAAGCAGTCAAGTTAATTTCATTAAGGTTGGTTAGAAGATATTAACGGATTCTTTTTCACTGTGCCTTTCTCAAATACAATGTTTTCAGGACCTCAATTTTTTCTATATCTCAGTGCTTCTAAAGTTGCCTGATTATAAGAGATACATGCTTGGTAAAAAAATGTACATTTAAGATTCTTCCCTTGGAATCTAAAAAAAAATAGAAAAAACTTGTTCTGAAGAACATAGGAAGCAGGACAGGAATAAAGAGGCAGATGTAGAGAATGGACTTGAGGACACGGGGAGCGGGAAGGGTAAGCTGGGACGAAGTGAGAGAGTGGCATGGACATATATACACTACCAAATATAAAATAGACAGCTAGTGGGAAGCAGCCGCATGGCACAGGGAGATCAGCTCAATGCTTTGTGTCCACTTAGAGGGGTGGGATAGGGAGGGTGGGAGGGAGACGCAAGAAGGAGGAGAAATGGGGATAAATGTATATGTATAGCTGATTCACTTTGTTATACAGCAGAAACTAACACACCATTGTAAAGCAATTATACTCCAATAAAGATGTTAAAAAATAAAATTAAATAAATAAATAAAAACCATTAGGGAGGTATATAAAATGTGCTGTAGATTAGAGATGAAGAAAATGATACTATTAGGACTTGGGGAGAAAGGGAGAAGCTTCTGGGGCAGGTGGTATTTCAGCTAGATCTTGAGGAAATGGGACAAAAACAAAATTAAAGAAATGGGATTCCAAATGGAAGATATAACATGATGAGCCATGATACCTCTTTTATGAGCCTCCATTTCCTCACTGTAAAAAGTGCATAATAATACTTTCTTACAGAATTGTTATGATAAATAAATGTGAAATGGATGTGTAAATACTTAAAAAAAATTCTTCCCTTGGAAATTCTGTTCTTTAAGGCCTGGGTGGTATACTTCTAACAAGTATTTCTGGTTGTTCTTACCATCAAGGCAAGTTGAAGAAGGCTCCTCTTGTATGAATGAGTATGATGCAACTTAGACTTAAAAACACTAAGTTTAGGATTATCTTTAAAAGTTCCTTGTTTCCTCATTATGCAGTATTTATTACTGGAATACATTTATAAAGCATTTAGCACTCTTAACAACATGGGCACCGGAGTGGACCATTTCTCTCTTCAAAAAATGGAATAGCTTTAAGAGCAATACAGAAACTTTCCTAACAATGCCAAACTCTGCAAGTATTTAAAGGCCCCTAAGAAACCACTGGTGATAGTTAGATGCCATCTTCTTTGTTCTTTGCCACTAGGAAAAAACCAACTGTTTGAAACATTCATACCATTCAGAGGAATTGTGAGTTTTGGAAGGATACCTTTTCTTAGAGAGCTGGGTTTTTTTTATTAGGACCCATAGGGAAAGGTGCATATGGGTATGTAAGCAGCTTGGGATTGTGTTCCTGGAAAGCACAGGGAGATAGAATAGCCACCTTCCACTCCTACCAAACAAAAAGATACCAGAGCCTAAACACAGTTTTAATATGACTACAAACAGTATGCTGCTAAGTTTCACAGTAGTCAATATCCTGCATGTTATAACTTCTTGGAAAACTTGCCAGGACAGTATTGTGAAGCATGTGATACTCCTGGAGTAAAACCATGTATTAAAATTAAATCCAAGTTAACAATAGACTATGAGCCTATCTTATAGTACGTGATGGATACCTATTTAAAATCACTAATCCACCAAGGCTGTAGCTCATAATTTTTGTGCTCTGATATTATCCTGAGAATTTCATGTAATCTCTCTGGATCATGTGGCTTATAAGATTTTCCCACACAGCTGCAAAATTACTTGTTAGTTTATCTGTCATTGTACTCTGTTACCTCACACATCTCAGAAGCTGTTGATGGGTGTCTCATAGTCACTACTGGACTATAATTCCCAATTTATTCCTCATCTTGGAACTACCAAAAGATAGCATCAGTCCTTAAATATTCAATCGCCTTTCAAGTGAATGATTTGTGAAGCATTTGAAATCTGCAAAAATCTGCAAGGAAGAGACAGGCCAACACATTCCAGAGTTTCTCCTACTCTAAAATTTCTTGACATTTCTTGACTTGAAATATGGTAAGAAAAGTTGAAAACTGTGCTATTTTTTAGACATTTCTAAATTAGGTCAATTTTGAGCTGAATAAGGCTAGACTATTTGGTTGTTCATGTCTCTTGTTACAAATTAACCCCAAGTTTGTTGCTTCAAACTTGGAAATTTTCTTAATGTATATCAGTGTAAAATAAGACCACATTTTTTTAATTTCAGAAACTGGAAAACACTTTCAGATTTCTGTATGATCAGAACAACCTCTGGCCCAAGAGTTAAAATTTTATTTTATTGTCTTTTATTCTGAAGTCTTATAGATTTCCTTTCAAGTCATTTACTCCAGTTGATTTATAAAGATGCAAAAGTGCCATTGTAAGGACTAGTCCAATTTGGGAAAAGGGGCCTGGGTGAGACTTGGGACATCTTTAGATGTTCTACCACAGCTGAATTCCAAAGTGATTTAACTTAATCTCCGCATGAAAGGCTATAGAATTCATTATTATTTATCTACTTTTGCAAAAATTTGGAAATGATCTTCGTGTCTAAAAGAAAGGAAATGGTCATACACAGGAAAGATAATTTGGAGGCACTTATTGAAAAGTACAAACTCCTAGATTCTATTTCAGACTAGCAAATAAAAGTATCCCAAGGGAAGTTTCTGGAAATTGTCATTTTTATAAATACCCCTGGTTATTCTTACATTTATGCAAACTTTGGAAACATCACACTATTACGTTTGTAAGGTAGAATATTATTTGACCACTAGATTCTGCTTCTGAAGAATTTGTAAGAACATGAGGAAATATTCACAATAAAATACATAATGACAAAAAATAAACTAGTCTATATATAAAACTATATAGAGATTATGATCAGAATGCAGCCCAGAGTAAATAAAAAGTGTCATTGTAAAAGCTGGCCTCAGGTGTCCACTTTTCATTCAGGAAGATACCCAGATGTGAATGTGCTTGAGAGAAGGACCAGCATGAGACAAAGCACAACCAAAAAGGTTGCAGAAAAGGGGCAGGGATTTTTAGAACAGATATGTCTAAAAGGAAAAGAAAGGGAGGCTGAACAAGAGATTAAAGACTGAAGAGACAGATGAGTTAGTGAGTCAATGAGTTATTTCAGATTCTGAGGATAACCAAGACACAGCACCAGGGATGCCCATTACTGCAATTTAAACTCTTTGCTGTACAGCACTGTCCTGAACCTTCATGGAATCCCCTCCTATACCCTGACCTTCGGGAAGCACGCACTGGGGAGATTTAAGAGAAAAGGCACTGCTATAACCCACAGACATGTGGATGCAAGGCAGGAGGAAGAGAACACTGACAAATCAGGATGACACAGGGATAGATGCAGACATGTTAGGCATCTTAATGATTTCCCCAAATATAAGAGTGACACCAGAAATCTGGAAGGCCTGGGTAGTCCCATGAAGTTGACATATTGGTTATACACACACACACACACATATACACACACACACACACAAGAAAGAACTAAACAACAGACAGCAAAAGGTAGAAGTGTTATCTGCATGTTGAGATTAAAATTGCTTCATATCTTGTTTTGTTGCTGTCCTCCACTGGACATATATGATCTATGATCTATATAACAAAGGAAAAAATTGTTAAACTTCGGTAAATACTGATAATTTTTAGAAGTCTTTCAACAAAAAAGTTCTAAATGTGATAGAAAATCAGCCAAATCTAATACCTAATTTAAAATCCTGCAGTGCCAAGAGCTGTGCTACACTAGCTAACATTTTAGAACGACCTACATTGGTCTGTCATAAATAAAATCTAACTCCTGAGTTCTCAAAATCTGACGTGCTACACAAAATAATTTACACTGAACTATTGCATCATGCATGGATTCCACTGGTTCAAAGTGGGGAAAACATTTTAATGATTTTATATTCATCTGTACAGTTCTTTTTGCTGTCAATCATACAGTGATGCGTGGCTCCTTTTCCTTCTTTTAAAGATAACTTTTTCTCTATTTAGAAAATAATACTTATGAAACAATATTGTATATAGCCCATAAGCATGTAGTTTATGCTGTCAGTTAAACTGAGTTTGAAAGCTACCTCTACCCCTACTCCTGTGTGACCTTGGATGAGTTGTTTCCTCTCTCTGCAGCTGTGTTTACCTGTGAATAGAAATAATGATGCCTCTTACTTCGTAGGACATTTGTGAGGATCACATGAGCTAATGCATGTAAAGGGCTGACCATACTCTGCAGCCAATTGTGCAAAATAAATTAATTAGAATTGGTGTTTGCTCATAATAGAAACTTTAGGAGGAAAAACATTAAGAAGGAAATAAATATGATCTAAATTCTTAAATCCAAGGCAAGAGGTACCATCATTTTAGTGACTTTTTATCTTCCTCCTTTGTTTAAACAAAAAATACAAAAATGAACCCTCTCATATATATTCTGATATAATCTGACTGCTAACTTTATATAAACTAACTCATTTTCTGTCTTATTAAATATGCTTCCAAAATATTACTTTCACTTTGTAAGGAAACATTATACTTTATTTAAATATCATATTGTTGGACATAATGGCTGTTTCATTGATATTTTAAGAAAGCTGCACTGACTCTCCTCAAAACTAAATACTTGTGCATATCCATGATTATTACCTTAGAATCAATTTCTAGAATTAGAATTACTGAACAAAATGGTATATTTTTAATATGTGTTTAATACATGTTTATTATATGTTGCTAACATGCCTTCCAGAAGGTCTGTGCCAGACTTTCACGAATATACACAAATATTTGAGCCTTTTAAAATGTTTTACTTCCTAAATTGTCACACTCACCAAGGAGACACTAGTTGAGCACCCACTGAAAGTGGGCGCTCTGCGGGGTGGGCAGCAGACACACCAGGATGCTAGTGCTGAGTCCTGGTATCTAAGGGGAGCGAGGGCCCACTGCACCATGCCTGGGACCTCTGTGGCCTTGGAGATGCGTATCAGCCTTTAGAAGCGAAGGGATCCCTCTTGGAGAATCTAGAACAGGGAAGTTTGACAAGTCCCACCCAAAGGGAACTGACTTTTTTTTTTTTTTTTGAAGTAGAGTTGATTTACAATGTAATGTTAGTTTCAGGTGTACAGCAAAGTGATTCAGTTATACGTATACATACATTCATTCTTTTTCAGATTCTTTTCTCATATAGGTTATCCCAGAATATTGAGTAGAGTTCCCTGTGCTCTACAGTAGGTCTTTGTTGGTTATCTATCTTGTATATAGTAGAGTGTGTATGTTTATCCCAAGCTCCTGATTTATCCCTCCCCCTTCCCCTTTGGTAACCATAAGATTGTTTTCTATGTCTGTGAGTCTGTTTCTGTTTTGTAAATAAATTCATTTGTATCAGTTTTTTAGTTTCCAGATATAAGTGATATCATATGATATTTGTCTTTCTCTGTCTGACTTCCTTCACTTAGTATGATAATCTCTAGGTCCATCCATGTTTCTGCAAATGGCATGATTTCATTCTCTTTTATGGCTGAGTAATATTCCACTGTATATATGTACCACATCTTCTTTATCCATTCATCTGTCGATGGACATTTAGGTTGCTTCTGTGTTTTGGCTATTGTCAATAGTGCTTCTATGAACATTGGGGTGCATGTATCTTTTCTAATTAGAGTTTTCTCTGGATATATGCCCAGGAGTGGGATTGTAGGATCATATGGTAGCTCTATTTTTAGTTCTTTGAGGAACCTCCGTACTGTTTTCCATAGTGGCTGAAACAGTTTAAATTCCCAGCAACAGTGTAGGGGGTCAAAGGGAACTGACATTTCTAGAGCATTTTTCATAGAGAGAAAACATCCAGTTTCCCTTGCTAAAAACCATAACTGCTTTCATCTGTTGAACCTGTGTACTGTGACAGGCATACTGCTGATATTTTACTACCACCTGTAATCAGAATGGGGATAATGCGTGGGGGATAATGCCTGGGAGCTGCCAGTGAAGTGAGTTAACTTGCCCAAGAGCTTGCAATGTCAAGTGGATGTGCTGGGTTCACCATCAGCTGTGACTCCCAGCTCTCCACTCTCATTTACGCCTGGGTTCTCAACCTTCAGTCTTTGGTACATTTGTGAGTTTTGCTGTAGCTGTATGCTCCTCTTCCTTAAGTTGATCTCATATTTATTTTTGAAAGTGCTTTTAAAGGAAACTTTCTATTTCTATCATAAAGGGAATATTAATAATTTTTACTGCATATAAATAACATAAATAAAAATATACGCTTTCACGTGTACTACCTAAAATCATCTTACCCCTCCATCCCCTCCTCGTACCTCCTGCCGGAGACCAGAGGTGATCACATCTGGGGACACCACTCCATGCCCTGCTTCCCTAACAGGAAAAACGCAATCTCTATAGATGACAGGACAAGACCAGGGACCTTGCCTTTCTCCTACTGGTTTCTTTGTTCTTGTTCTGTTCCATGTGGTCCGGGAGGAACTGGGGAGACATCTTTACAGTGTGAAGGGTGAGTGTGCTTGTCTCAGAGGAGAAGAAAGAAGGGCCCCAGAGGTTCTGCTCCTGCTGGGAGAAGGTGCTCAACACACCCTGTTTAACTTCCTTTGAACAAAGGCCTAGAGACTCCGAGCATCAAAACAGAACCAGTGGCTTCGTTCTCTGGGTAATTCAGGCTTCTTTCCATCTGAAGATCCCAGACGTGGCTGGTCCAGCATGGTGACTTGCAGTTACCAGCACAGGTTAAGCCTGTGTGGCCAGGCTTTGTCTGGTAGCATTTTCTTCATCAAATATAATGACAATTTGAATAAACCCTTATGTCCAGGGAACATCTCTCATATTTTATTATGGAGAAAATGGAGACTTGGATTCTTTGAACATTTTAAAAAAAGATCCTCACTGTGTCAACCTCTGTTTGTTTTTGCGGGACATGACAGTTATCTGAAGAGAACCAGCCAGATTTAATCTGACAGCTCCAGTCAGGGAAGAGTGCTCCCAATCTAATTACTCAGTAATCTAGTCAGGACGGGAGTAATTCTGGGCCTTTCTCAGGCAGCTAATCACATTGCCCAGGCGTCGGCAGCCACTCATGGGGAGCTTTCAGGAACAAAGTTTGGGGCCTGCATGGGCTTCACTGTGGTGAGATTACTTTGTCACCCTCCCCCAAACTGGGTTCTTCAGGTTGGTTGCTATTGTTGTTGTTGTTGCTGTTTTTCTCCTCCTTACTCCTCCCCCTCATGGCTAAGATGGTCTTAGTTTAGCCTCACGTTCTAAGTTGGACAAGACCTTCCTTTCTGAATGTCATAGGGAAGGGGTCTGACTCTCAAGTCCACTTGCTTCTTTCCTTGTGCAGGGATAAATGAAGGATGCTATGCAATTTTCAGAGGAGAAAAAGAAAGATGAAAAAGTTCTTTTTCTACAAGGAAAGCACTGTGGCTTGTGAACTCTTCTGCATGTCATTTCTCTATTGATGTGGGCAATTTTGGAGATAGGTTTTACGGAGAAAAGAGACAGTGAGCAGATATTTAGTATGTCAGTGACTCTGAATGTCAAGCTCTAGGCAATATCGATCATGAATCATTTCCATCATCACAATTTTAATACAGAATGTGAAGACTGAAAAAAAGGGAGAGAAGAAAACACATCCACTGAGCAGGGGAACTTGTGTCACCACAGTAATTAATACCCTGCCAATTTTCTTTCTCTGAAAACCCTCAGTTAGGATAATTTCATATTATTCCCGTAAATCAGAATGTTTTTCCAGTGCATGGCCTTCTGACACTCTAAAAACTGAGGTGTCTCTGAAAAATCATTATACCAGCACCAGACCTCTTTTCTTCTACTCTTGTGTTTTGAACATTTCTCCAACTTTGCATAATCACTGCTTGGTCATTCTGAATCCAAACATTAGAGTCTAATAGAGGGGAATTCCAGGCACTAATAGGTTTATAATGTATTAATTTCCCCCAAGTTATCCATGATAAATGGGCTTCCCAAAAAGCCTCTAGCAGTCATAACACAACATATTATGTGGACACAAAAAAGAGGAAATGTAAAATGCTGTGTTCAGTTGTTGGTTGTAATTTTGAACAGGTTTCAACCGCAGTTTGTACTTTCTCGCTTTCAATTTTTTATGGAGTTAAAAGTGTTTTTATTTCTGTAATTGTAGGTGGTATAGGCCCCTAGGGGTCGGTTGTTTGGATGTGCCTCTATGTACACACAGAAACTGTTGCTGAATCACAGGTATATTTGGGCCTAGAGTCTGAAGCATGTGGGCCTGGAGGCTGGTGTGTCTGGGATGGAGCATGACGACTGATCTCAGTACCCATCATTCTGCTCCTAAGGATGTCATCTCTTCTTTAGTTTTGGGTGTAGATTCCACAAAAACTGTCACTGTGAGTTTATCTAAAGAGTTCACTCAAACTATAAATAAACCCTAGTTAGGGACTCTTATCTAATATAATATGCACATTTTAGTCTCTGATTGCAAGTACTATAATTGTTTGACTCCAAAGTACAGATGAAAGTAGGGTTACTACATCTGAAGAGTAGTTCATGCCAGGCATTTATATCAATACTTCCATGAGTCAGAATGTGTGTTTCCATCCAGATGAAATGTACTCTCTAGGTCACTAATTGAAATGTTTACACAATAATTTAAACATGTCAATTCTGTATTACTTTGTATAACAACTTGCATCTGAAAATGTGAAAGCATTCATGAGAAATTAATGCCATGGTGGTTAATCCTTACAGAAATGTTGCTTACTTCTTACAGAATCAAAATGAGAAAAAAAAAATGTTATAGCGATGACTTGTAATGATCCCACATCTCAGTGTATAATTGGCACAAATAAAAAAACAGTGGTTCTTTTTCTGAAGGCTATTTCTCAGTACAAGTTAAAATGACTCGGGAATGCAGGAGACTCACAAAGGAGACTGCAATATTAAGAGCTTATCTGAGCAATGGAACCTCTAGGTATTTGCTAATGTGGCACTCTTTTCTCTGCTTTAAACACTAGATCTTGAATTACACAAGTGATTGTTATCTGGAAATCAGTATACATTGTTGATTCCTCTGTTCAAATTAATATCTGCTGAATGAGTTTGGCTTTGTAAAAGTTCAGCTTTGTGTTTTATTCATTCCTTGCTAGGGTGTCTGATGCTGTCTAAGGAATGTCCCAGGACAGAAGGGTCTTTATATAAAGAACAATAATAAATTCCTTTATTACCGTATATGAATTATCAGCCTGCCCTCAATCAAGTTAGATTTTGAACTTTAGTTAAATCAAGATGAGGCAATTATTTCACATTTTGATCCCATGTACAGGGATCTTACATTTCACTGTATCATTTTTACTACTGTTTATTCCCCATCACATTTGTTTTGGTTTCTTTTTTTTAGAAGTCAATTCATTTAACATGTTTTAGCTTTGAGTCAAAATCTACTTCAAGCTGGTGATTGTTGTACTTCCCTACACAGTTAGAAATTTGCAAGGTGATATTTGGTGTTTTGCAACATGAAAGGCATACTACCCGTATAGGAATCGTTCAATGACTTTGATGAGATTTTAAAAGTCTGCCGTTTGGGTGAATTATTGCTGGCTGTTATCCAAGCCCTTCTCCTCCTCCACAAAATATAGTCTTTTAAGTTTATATTGTCTACTTATGTGCACCTTGGCATGGCTTACATTTGGGGATTCTTGCAAAGCCCCACATTACTTTTCATCTGTTGAGTATGCTGGGTACAATTTGCTGGGTGTGCCTCATACTTTATGTTGATAACACACAATTCTGCTCTCTTCACGACATTCCCTTATATCTGTGCTGTCCAATAGAGTAACAGTTTGCCACATGTGCCTCTTGAAATTGAAATTAAATTAATTTCAATTTTAGAAAATTAAAAAGTCAATTTCTCAGTTGCACTAGTCACATTTCAAGTGCTCAAGAATGCTATGTAAGTAGTGGCTTCCCGACCGGACAGGCAGATATAGAATATTTCCATCATTGTGGTTGACAGACTTCCAGAAGAGAGGCCTACATTGACTCATAGGCAGAGAGCAAGTGTGGCCAGACAATTCCAGGTTCAATACCAGAAGCAGCAAAGTCAATACAAGTAGCTGAGACTCTCAAAGGAACACATGTGTAATTACACCTCATCATGAGTTCTCGTTGCAATTATAAGAAATCATTCAAATGTTGGTTTTATTCATTCTTTAAAAGGAACAGGACCAACAGCCACTTGACAGCTTTGTCTTTTTATTTCACTACTGTTAGCCTGTCACCTAAGGACTCTTACAAATATGTCCACTTTCAAATACTGGTTAAGGCTTCTTAGAGATGCTTTTGTTTTCTGTTCATTCAAAGTCACCTCTATCCCACACCAGCCAAGGGCTCATTTTTCCTCTTCTTCCCTTTCCCTGGTCTTGCCCTGTTCCCGCAATTCTGCCTTGATGATGTTTAGTTATCAGAGGGAAGAAAGGGAGGAGACTTAAATGTGTCTTTTAAAGTAGATATTCTGTTTTTGGAATCTCCCACT
The DNA here is from genome assembly GCF_937001465.1 of Orcinus orca. Classification (NCBI taxonomy): domain Eukaryota; kingdom Metazoa; phylum Chordata; class Mammalia; order Artiodactyla; family Delphinidae; genus Orcinus; species Orcinus orca. The sequence goes on along the minus strand of NC_064568.1, from coordinate 54,363,867 downwards.
TGGTTTAAGTGGAAAAGGCTTTGAGGCAAGTCAACTATCTTTTGCACTCCCATCCTCCTTCTGAATGTGTGTGTACATAGGTAGAATTATCTGGGAGCAAACATCAGGCTTCTGAAATATCCTTCTTCTCTTCTATCAAGTGCTAGACCCTGAATGCCTGTGGGGTTGTGGTGGCCCCTGCCCCGAAGTGTCCTCACTCTCTGTAGACACTTGTTCTCCTTGAAAGCTGGGACTCATCAAACTCCAAAAAACTGGTCAAAGTTTTCCCATGAAACGATCACAAGAAAGAAGACTAAATGTTCCATTGTCAGGTTTCTAAGTAGAAGGGGAAATTCATAACAGTAATTCAGTGTGGAACAAATGCACAAAATAAAAGAAGTTATGTTACTCCCTAGTGTCTTCAAAAGCTTAGGATTTTGAAGATCTTGAGATGATTAGGAGTATATTGTATTTGGACCAGACTGTGTATTCATTGCTGGAGGTAACCTCTTCCAGAAACATGCTTTGACAATCCTAAAACGGTAGGATTTGGGGAATTCATAGCTCTCTGATATAGATATATGAGTTTTTTGTTTTTTTTTGTTTTTTGCGGTACGGGGGCCTCGCACTGTTGTGGCCTCTTCCGTTGCGGAGCACAGGCTCCGGGAGCACAGGCTCCGGAAGCACAGGCTCAGCGGCCATGGCTCACGGGCCCAGCCGCTCCGCGGCATGTGGGATCCTCCCGGACCAGGGCACGAACCCGTGTCCCCTGCATCGGCAGGTGGACTCTCAACCACTGCGCCACCAGGGAAGCCCCGATATATGAGTTTTTAAACTGAATTCTTGCCATAATTTTTTAACTGATCACACCCATTTCTCTGAAAATATAAAGGTTATTACATATGTTTTTTAAATCCTCAAGTCTTTTGTGAATGTCCTACTGCTTACCTTTACTGTCTTACCTGCTACCTCTCTCCATAAGCACCTCATCTTTTAGTGATATTTAGTCTACTGCAGCTCCCGGAGCAAGCTGTGTACCTGCTTTCACTCTAAATACCAGTAGAATGCACCCATCAGCTGCCTGGAGAGCTTGGACTCATCACTTACCTTTGCTCAGATGCTCCATCTTTAGTGAAGTGCCACCACCCCTGGATTAGCTGTCCATTGCTCCATGACAAATGACCCCAGCACTTAGGGGCTTACGACAACATTTTTGATCTCACAGTCTCACTGGGTCAGGAATCCTTGGGTGGCTGGGCTAGGCCCTCTGGCTTAGGGTGTCTCACAAGGCAGTACTCAGAGTGTTGTCCAGGACTGCACTCAGGGGAGGAGCTGCATCCTGAGTTGTTGGAAGGACTCAGTTCCTCGTGGGCTGTTTTACCGAGGCCTCAGATTCTTGGCACATGGGCTTGTCCATAGGGCAGCTTACAGCATTGCAAGTGTGCAGAGCCAGAGAAAATGTAAAGAAGACAGGATCACAGCCTTTTATAACCTGATCTTGACAAGGACATCCTATCTCTTCTGCATTCTATTCATTAGAAACAAGTCACTAATTCTAGCCCACACTCACGGGGAGGGCATTACACAAAGACCGAGAGGGAGGGGCCTTTGGCAGTCACATCAGAAGCTCCTTACCAGACACACCCCTGGCCCAGCCAATCCCAGACGCGCTAAGCATTGAGTCCTGATACTACCTATGACTGCACTTCCCCATTCAGTTCCAATGACCGGTTTCCATGTCTTACTGGTTTTCATATCTTTGGTGCAGTAGCTACATGGGGAGAGGGATGTGAATATTAGTTGAAGACTGAATGAATGAGTCAGTCTCCACTGTGAGGATTTATATAAGGATGGCTGAAATCCACTGGATCTACTGAATGGAAAGTCATACAGAGGGTTTTCTACTCTAACAGCACATATGAGTTCCTTAAGGATTTCATGCTCTGCAAAATCATGCACTAAAAATAATGAAACTTGTGGAAAAAATAAAGATAGTGCAGACTCCACAAAACCTATGAAAATTCATAACCCCAACACTTACAAAAAATACTAGCAATGCAAGTTTACACCCTGACGTAAGTACTTGCTCCTTCTGGATGTAGGTGTGGGAGGGCATTCAGTTCTCCTAGAGACTCTTTATGATACAATTTTAAAAACTAAATTCAGCTGCATTTTATTAATCAATTGTTTTAACATGAGAGAAATGTCTTTGCAGCTTCTTGACCTGCATTCACAGTTTTGTCAGATATATTAGCAGAGTAGAAAGCAGAGAGGTTCTTGAAGCTTCTGAACCATCCTGCATGAAAGGAAGGCAATTTTGCAGAATTCTGAAGCTTTTCCCTAAACATCTGGAAATGTCTACTATATATTTTTGGTTGCTTGTTTTGCTTTGTTTTGTTTTGTTTTCTTTTATTTTTTTACTTGTAAGAAAGCTTACCTCTGCTCACTTCAAAACATGAGCATGCTTGGAAGAATCTCAGAGGAGCCAACACACTTCCATGTTGTCCTTACATCAGTCTCTTATTTTTCAATTGCATATGAGTTAATTCATGTCACTGAAACACCCAGTACAGAAGAACAAACAGTCTCATTCTTCTCAGCTTTAGGAAAATCCCCTAGGAACCATGGAACTTCACCACTTGTTTTGAGAGTATTAAAAGGTGCCCTGAGGCCTTTTGGCACAACTAACAGGGTGACTTATACTCATTTCCAACTTCAGAACTAATTGTGATTTTAAATAAACATAACTTCTTTCGTCCAAGGTTCTCAAAGTCTGTTCCTCCCTCATTCTCTCCTTTCCTTCCTCCCTTCTGTCGCCACATTATTTTTTCTTTACTTTTAATTAATTTTGAATTGATATTTTATTTACTTTTTGAATAGGTAATATGTTCACATGGCAGTAAATGTAAAGAAGTATCTCCTTCTCATCCCGACCATCATTAAGATAATTTCCCTCCTGAAGTCCAGGGAATCTTGTTATATGGCTTATCTCCATTTGGAGTTACGCAAAGGCCATGTTAACAAATCAAACTATGTCACCAAATTCTAACACATGGAATTTTTAACTCATATAAGCACATTCTTGTTTTACTTTAGCTAACTAGGACATCCTTGATTCCAAACAATCGAGAAATATGGACATTTCAATGTATTGGCAAATTCCCGTCTTCCTAAACATGTGACACACATAGGGATGGACGTGGCCATAATTTCCTTGCTGTGATTCTATCCTGTTTAGTTTTTATAAATATAAATTCTCATTGTAATTTTTTTTTTACCCAAACCTGTAGATTTTCCCACAATTTTGTATCCTTGTAGGGAGTTGGGAGATGATGTGAAGAGAAAGCCAAAAACACATATAAATGGCAATTACCTAAAATATCACCTAGGGTGCTTGTCAAAGTGTATGGAGCCCAGATAAACACTGAAGATTAAGTAAGAAATCAAAAAGTAGTTTAAATGTCTATGACTTCCTTCAGCCATTTAATATTTAATCACAAATCAATGGGTTTTGGCTCTCCTGTTAATGATCTTATAATTACATGCCTGACGTGCATTTGAGGAGGAATTCACTAAGAAGGTGCGGCAGAATTTTATTGCTCACATACATGAAACAAGAGACAAAACTAAAATTTCTCAAAGGAAGGTCTTTTGGGAAGTGTCTAGATTAATACAGGTGAACAAAAAGGGGCTTAATGGTGTTTAACAAGCAAAATATTTGGAATTTGTTTCTCAAATATTTCCAGTGTTTGTCCTGTGATGGTGCCCTCGTATCTCAGAGGTGTCAAGGGAACCTCTTTACCAAGTCAAATGCTCTCTTGTGAATTTCTGAACTCAATGGAAATGCAAACTTCATCGTATTTTCTGCTCCTAGAGGCTGACCTCTAAATCCCAAAGGCTATTTTATTCCCTTTGGTCTGAACATATGTGAAGGTTAGAAGAGTGAATTTGTAGGAAGCAAGGAAATGGACAGCAGCAGGATTCATGTAGGTGGGCAGGTGGACTAGAAACAGCCTGTATAGTCAAATTCCGTAGGAAGGAGTGGATTAAGAAGAGGACAGATATTTGGAGATATTGGTTAGAAAAGAATCATTAATTGGAAAAAGAAAAATAAAAGCCCTCATAAAAATTACTTGTTCAGATTTGCTTAGAAATCTTTGTGATAGCAACATCGTGACAAATCTTTAGATCCTTACAGACCTGACGTTTAATTCCAGATCTGTTGCTTATTAGCTATGAGATCTCAGATAAGCTACTTAAACTCTCTGAAGTGACATGTCCCCATCTGTAAAATTGGGATAAGTATACTTACATTTCATGGTTGTTCTGAAGACTACTGATATCGAATAGCAAATTTTAATGTAAAACCTGGAAAAGACTAAGTTATAACTTATCCTCCTCTTCATCATCACTGGAGAGGCATAATTCTGTTTCAAATCTAAAAGATGTTACAGAGCTGAAGGCAGACATCTCTGAAGCATGTTTTACTACTCAAGGCCAGAGATGCAGTAATTTCAGGTCTAGTCTTGTTTCCCTGTAGCTAAAGGATTCCAAGCCATGGACCAGGATGAGAATGTGTTTATGGGCTTCTAGGTGATAACAGTCTTTGTGCCTAAATCTTAACTAACATAATCATCCTTTCATAGTGATAACACTTTCATTGTGGTATTTGCACATATCATTTGGGGGTATATTTTTTCACCTAAGAAGCCTGGTAGCTACTTCTCCAAACCACCAATATCAAACGCCATTATGTATCTCTGGTAATCATCCTGTTATAATTCTACCTGTTGTGACCTGGCCATGAGTCAGATTTCTTGACCACGATACCATGCTTGGGAAGGTCTAATGTTTTCCATAAAACAGAAGTTGTTCAGTCTTCAACTGCAAGGTATGCTTGGTCAGGCCCCATTTCCAGTGTCTTCATAAACCTTGTTATGTGTTCACTTATTTGGTGCATGATTACTGTTCTGTGCTCAAGAATTCCTGTAGTGTTTTGCATCCCTTGTGAGTGGCCTTCCTCCCCGCTCCTTCTCTGCAAGGAACAAAGATTAGCATTGAGTCCATTTGTAGGTGCCACTTAGCTGCTACCTCTGCTAGGTGTAGACACTAAGTCAGAGAAAGACAAATATCACATGATATCGCTTATATGTGGAATCTTAAAAAAGGGTACACATGAACTTATCTACAAAACAGAAATAGAGTTACAGATGTAGAAAACAAACTTATGGTTACCAGCAGGTAGGGGGGAAGGGATAAAGTGTAAGATTGGCATTGACACATACACGCTACTGTAATATATATAAAATAGACAAATGATAAGAACCTACTGTATAGCACGGGAAACTCTACTCAATACTCTGTAAGGACCTACATGGGAAAGGAATCTAAAAAAGAGTGGATATTTGTATATGTATAACTGAATCATTTTGCTATATATCTGAAACTAACACAACATTTTAAGTCAACTATACTCCAATAAAAGTTTTTTAAAAAAGGAAAAAGGGGGGAAAGATTGACAGAAGAGACACTGCACATAACCCCACTTCTGATCATTTTAAACCCATTTTTCAAATGATAAAACTTGCATGTAGTAAGGGAGGGAAATAGTGATGGAAGAATCGAGATTTCTTACCTTTTTAATGACGTGTAGTAAATATAGGGGCACAGACTCATATGTCTTCAGGGTCACCAGTAATTATGGGCCACAGGTTGTCATGTGGACACTGCAGCAAATCAAAGAGAGTAAACCTGGAGGACAGGGGAGCACTGTAAGGGACCCTGAGATGTAGGAATATGGGTTGGGTGTGACCCCATCTTCTGATTTTCTAAGAGAAGTCAAAATACATAAATTGGGGTGTGGTCCCATCTTCTAAGAGAAGTCAAAATACATAAACTGGGGTGTGTGTGTGTGTGTGTGTGTGTGTGATTTCTAAACATTAACAACCATTTTGTTAAGGCAGTACTAGTCCCCCCAAACCTGACCTCATTGACTGTGGACTCAGAAGATTGGAATTTTGCCTCTAGCTCCACCTGCTTTACTTCCTGTAGCCACTAAACTGCAGCCCTTTTGTTTTATTCTGAGCCTTTGCCTCACACTCCTTCTTCCTCAGTGTCTTGATCTGTGAATTAGGGGTAAGAGCATTTGTTTTCTGCCTCCAAAAAATCAAGGACCACAGCACCTGGGAAGATGAATGAGGTCATTTGGTTAAGCGCTCCTTGCTGGGTGGAAGAAGGATGGCTTATGAATACTAACAGCATTTGAATTATGTGAGCTTTCATGGAAAGAGAGTTGGACCATTTAGCTCCCCCTCTGCAGGGAGTTATAAGAGAGGAAACCAGGGAGGAAGAGGCTGGAAACACTTCTTCATGACTACCTCCTGGGGGGAACTACGAAATGGCATTGGGGATGCTGAGACTTTGTCCGCATGGTACTGTAGACAATGCAGTGTAAGCTGAAGAGAGCAAAACTCTCACTATGTGAGTTTGTGACTTTGTTATCTGTTGGAAGTGTGAGCAAATGCGGGTGAACTGTCTACCTAAGGCTCTGGCTCACAATCCTTTTTTATGTTCTAATCAAATTGTCTTTTTATTGCTCCCTCCCTCCCTCCTACGTAGCTAGGGTAGACTAACTACTGAAACAAGCCCCAGCATATCACTGTATTAACCCAATGATAGCTGATGTTTCTCTGAGATACTCCCAGTTGGTGGGTGGCATTTCACATAATGATTCAGAAAACCAACGCCCTTCTATCCTATGGCTCTCCATCCTCTGGGCTTCCCCACTAGCTGGCAAATGGAGTCAGAGTGCAGTGTGTTACATGTGGATGATGATTATGAGCCACACCCGAAAAGAGCACGTGCCATTTCGGCTCACATCCCCTTGGCTAGAACTCAGTCACATTGCCGCACAAGGAAGGTTGGGAAGTGTCGTCACATTCCCCCAAAGAAGAGGAAATTTCTGTGACTGTCCACAGTCACTGCCAAGCTTGAAATGTTTTCAGACATTTGTCCTCCCATTTTATCACCTGCTGAATATACTGTTGCTTCCTTTAACACAAGACACTGGAGATAGAGTCTGGTTTTCCCTTTATTCTGTTGCAGTTCTGCAGCTAGCATACTGGCTTTTCGGTTTTCTGTTAAACCAAACACCTTTTGTACACTGTCATGTAGGCTTTTGTTTTGTTCTGTTTTAACCCTTCTGTTCTTTCCATCTACTAACTTCATTCTTCATCTTATTGCTTAAGAGGGAGGTTTCTTCTCCATTGAGAGTTGAGTGCTGCATTTGAATACCTGTGTTGTCAGGAAGCGTTGGCAGCCACTCACATAGCCTGCTACTGTCTGCTGTCCTTAGCTATGGCTCCTGGTGGAAGTTGTTGATTCTTGGGTAGAAATAAAAATACATGTTTGTTATTTTTAGTGTTTGATTCTGAGACTGTCATGGGAGGCAGGGTTCTGTTTTGAGTGATGTGTAATGTAAAAATAAAATGATTGAATATTGTGAAATTATACAGTGACTTTGATTAGTGTAAGCAGTCAATACTAATCAATGCACACAAAACAATACAAATGGTCTTGCTCTTTTAGCACAATGTAGCTGTTAATGGTTGATAAATGATAAAGGAAAAGAAGATAGATACATATTCATCCAAGCTGGTGAATGTTATGAGGATTGAGAATCTAAGTATCTATGAAAAACATAGGTTTAATTAACCCTTGACAGAGCTTCTCTTCAAAATTCATGAAAATGGAAAGCTTCAAGATACTGAAAGGTAAATAACCAACAAAAAATATCCTCTAGGGCTTCCCTGGTGGCACAGTGGTTGAGAGTCCCCCTGCCGATGCAGGGGACACGGGTTCGTGCCCCGGTCCAGGAAGATCCCACATGCCACGGGGCGGCTGCGCCCGTGAGCCATGGCCGCTGAGCCTGCGTGTCCGGAGCCTGTGCTCCGCAGCGGGAGAAGCCACAACAGTGAGAGGCCCGCGTACCGCAAAAAAAAAAAAAAAAACAAAAACAAAAACTCTAGTAATTATATATCTGGAGGCAATTGAGTATAGGGGTTAAGAGCTCTAGGAACAGACTCCCCAGGTTTCAATCCTAGGCATACCAGATCCTATCTGAATTTCTCTGCAAAAAACTCTGTTTCTTCTTTTGTAAAATGAAGGTAACAAAAATGGAACTCATGATGTTTTAGCAAGGATCAATAAGAGGATGTTTGTGAAGAGATTATGGCAAGTAGGAAGCACTTGTTAAGGTTAGTTGTTACAAGCACACAGAGGGAAAAAAAAGCATCTTCTTACAGAGAAAAATGGTTTAAAACAATACTTCTCAAAATGTCATGGGCATACCAGTACCTAAATATCAAGTTACTATGGAGATTCTGGTTCATTAGGTCTGTCAAGGAGCCTGAGATGATGTATATTTTACAAGTTTCTAAATTACATTGACTTTGCTCGTCCACGGACTATGCTTTAAATATAAAGAATTAAACTTTATAGTTATATCCTTACCTAAATTTTGAGTTGTCTGTTGTTTATCTAGGAATGTGATAAATTGATTCCTGGTATGTGATGAGAAAGAGAAATTTCCCTTCATGGTGTAAAATATCTGAAAAGCACCCATAAATGCACAAGAGATGCTGTTGAATGAGATGCCTGAGGAGCAAAAGAAGTAATCCAAAATTTCATATATGTCACATTTTGTGTCAGGAATTTTTATGGCCCGGAAATGTTGTCTTAAGAGTCAGTGATACAGGGTTGATGGACTTCAACGTTGATGAGACTTTTTGCTGTTCTGATTTGTTGGGTTTTTTAAACATGATTCCCTTGGGCTATTGTCTACCATTGGCTGATCTGGCATTATTATTTCTTCAATATGCTAAAGAAAAGACTAAAAATTTAAATGGAAGACAATAATTGACTTCTAAGTTTGTCTAGTGTTTTTTGGCTCTTGTTTCTGGTAAAGTTTGTTACATTCTTTTTCAGAGCAGTGTCTTGGGATTCCTGCTAGATTACTTAATTTAGATCACTACTCTTTCCATTAATATCATCTTTTTCCCTTAATTGTCCACTTAGTAATGCATTATCCTGCTTCATGTATGTCATTGTTAAGGGTTCTCCTTTATTCAGACTCTGAACTTTTTCATATCTGTTGGTCATCATTCTAGATATTCCATTTTTCCTCTCTCCCTTTATCGTTATTTTAATTGAATTGTACAGCTGAGTCAAGATTTTTGGTGATATTGGCAATGACCTGCTGCTGGACTTTGAAGACCCTATACAGAGGGTTGAATTTCCACTTTTCCCTTTGTTCTCCTTGCATCTGTCCTTCTGCCATATTACCGTGTCAAATGGTACAAGCCTATAACTCAGAGATGAACAAGGAAGCTCCCAGGAGCTAGGAATCCAGAGCACTCATCTGATAAAAATCTCAGTCCCTACTGCCTGTTACAAGGCCCTGTGGCTACTGTGTACCCTCAGTGTACATATTTTCTGTCTTTACAGCCAACTATTGTATTTATTACTTTACATAATTATCAACTGAGTGGTCTACACATCTTGCAACAGCATTTGCATCCTTCTATACTTAAGGGTTTATTATGTGGGATTGTTCTGTTAAAAATACAACATATGGGAAAAAAGAAAAGGCATGTGATAAATGTGATTAGAATTAGCCATGTATGTGTAGATTTATGAGTCGTGACTTTTTTTTAATTGAAAGCATTGAAAGAGAGCCTAATTATATACTTGGACATGTTCTTGTATTTCAACAATAGTACCAATTTATATCACCTATGTCTAAGTATTAGAAAGAAACAGAGAACATTAAGATTAACTGACAATAAATAAACGTTTTATTTTTTCTGGAGTAACAGGCAATGCCTTATATATATTAACTTAGCCCATTTCAAATGTATATAGTAAAGGAAACCCAGATCCTTGGGGTACAAAATTTGACAATGAAAAACAAGCAGTCGTTCCCCAAGTGACCAGAAGTTGATGATGGGTCCAAGCTGTCAATATAAACTGTGAACAGGCTGAAGTCCAACACCAGGAGAGAACTGGGGTTGTAAGTAAATTTTTCATCCCCCACAGTTCTCTGACCACACTAGTTTGTTTGATGGCCCTGCCCATCTCTAAATGATTGTTATCTCTGACTTCTACCCATATGATTCTTCTCACTTCTCAAATTGTGCATCTTGAGGTTTCCTCTCCTTGGGAAGCCAGGAATGAAAGACATGGCAATGATAAGATATTTCAAGAAAAGGGGTAATCCACCAATGGGTTGGCCATACAAAGCTTGTGCTGCTAAGACACCAGCTTTATACTTTATTTATTAGTATAAATGTTATAAAACATCTGATCCTTCCAAGAATATCTTTAGCCGTGACTATAAATCTGACCTAGCTCTAATAAATGTCTGGGGTTTTTGTTGGTATAAGTTTGCTATCTACCAAGATGGAAGACAGTGGGGTCTTTCTGAGCAGAGGTTCCTGCCTGATGGATAGTTCTTTGGAGACGAAAGCTGTGCCTTATTTTAACAGCCTTGGTCATACAATGCCTCTCATAGAGTAGGAACTCAAAAAAATGTGGATTGAATTAATGTTGTCTCACCACACTTTTCCCTGTGATTTATAATGTAATAAATAAAAAATAGTCTCTAGTTTTGAATCGTGTCCGTGAACATTTCATGAGAGAGAGAGAGGGAGGGAGAGAGAGAGAGAGAGAGAGAGAGAAAGAGAAAGAGGGAGATAGATTTAATGCCTATCATCCCTATGAAGTACACAAATGGCTGATGGCTTCTAAAATTCCTTAGTAGCCAAAGATAACATATTCCAAAAACTGTAATTAATTTTTTGCACATTGAAGATTTCTACTCTGGATTATCAGTAGTGCCATTTTTGGGGGTATATGAAGAAAAGCAATTTTTCTATAGTTTTGGTTAGTAGAGTGGCTATGAAGATATTTTTGCTGCCTTTAATGAAACATTTTTTCTGATTCTCCTAATAATATTATGGCATTTTTCCAGAAGGGAACAACAACAACAAAAATTCCCTCTCTCTTGGGGCCTGGAATAATGCAACAGCCCTGAGCAGTTAATTGATGGACTAAATGTTGGGTAGTCACCAGAGGCAATCTTGGGAGATGTAAGGGGTCCAGTGGCCTCAAGAGGTCAATACTACCTAAGAACTCTTGTGATTAGTCTGACAACACCATGGGGAGCTCCTCACAATAGTTTATGGTCAGTGATAGTCATAGGTTATTTCTTTTTAAAAACTGGTATTTAAGATAAAGAGAATATTAAGGTTTTGGTTAGTTCCTTGGGAGGAAACTCTTAATTGGTTTAAGGCTGTGTTCCCAGTGCCTAGAGTGTACTCGGAAAAGTAGGAGCTCAATACATATTTTGGATGAATTAATGAATTAATTACTCAATTGGATAATTTCTATGGCTTCATCTTCCTAATTTTGATAAACTTTTAAAATCTGTTAAAATTGTTTTCTACTAAATACGGCAATTGAATTGATCTATAAGTAAACATAAATCCCCTTGAAAATGATGAAATTATCTAGAACTCTCTTTGACCATGAATTTCACCACTTTTAAGACAGAAAGAGGATAATGTCTCTAATTCAGATTCAGAAATTTGATATTTAAGGGGATTGGATGCCACCTGCATTTGTTCATCAAGGTTATTCTTAGCCTATATGTTTATTATAACTTGTCATTTTTTTCTGAAGTTGAGGCAATGATTCTTTATAAATATGTTAGCAGTCCAATCGAATTGGGATGATACAGCATTATCCAGAGAAACAGAATCCAGCCAGGAAAGACTCTCTTACCAAATATCAACAAATAATAGGCTCAGATGAGAAGAAAATATTTTATGTTTCTTCGGAGCCAGACTTTAAGCTAAAAGCATCTTTAGAAGATACTTAAACATTTTGAACAATAATCTTGCTAATTGAAGCCGAGCTGTATATGTGGATTGAAGCATCCTTTAGAACACTTCCAGGTTAATGGGGTTCATCTCTGAGCACCAAATAAGAAAGAGTTCATAGAGGCCGCATTGACAATCATTCCAGATTTCTGTACAATGTAAGAACTAACTGGGTAGGAAGAATAAGAAAGAAAAAAGAAAGGAAATTGCTATTTGAGATGGCTAGAAGAAAAAGAAGGGAATAATATTCAAAGCCCCAGTCTAAGTAGGAAGAGTGAAAATAATTTTGAGGAATAATGCTTAGTGAAAATAACATTCCAGTTCTCCAGGTTGTACCAGCTAAGGAAATGCATAGAATAAATGATGAAGATGCTAGTGGCTGAAATTAGGCATATCCAGACTTTTGGAAACCAGTTGTTACCAGATTTCTGAAAGATAAATATTTAGTGATATTATTTCACGTGTGAGAATCTAGGTAGATTGGACCTCTTCTTTACTATTTTTAATGGTGTTTTTTAAACTTGAGGCCACTGAAGAATAAATAAATTCTATATTGCCCCCAAGAAAAACACAACACATTATATATCAGTGACTCATGTAATAACTGAATTCTCTCATTTGTTCTTTGTAAAACGTTAATATATTTTGAAAGTGAAATAGTTTGCATATTTTAGCCTTAGCTAGATTTGATGATTCTATTATTTTATGCCAAAGAAATATTTCAGTATCTTAGGATTCCTTTTCCTCCTCCCCTTTCCATCCTCTGTCCCTTTCTTCCCCTACCAGCCTAAATTAGTCAGTTTTTCAGGAATGATATTGTGAACATAATCTTTCTGATAATAGCCCTCTTCTTCACAAACAGAACTGATGGCAATGTAAACCGTTGCTCTAAATAAGTAAGCCTTGAAGTTCATCAATGTTTCTCTTTTAGGTTTTATATCTTAGAACATATTTCATTTTGAGTACAACTTGTTGGTAACCAGTTATAAACAGTCTGATCTTTTTCATTTTGTATGTTTTGTATGCTCAAAGAAGAAAAAAAATTATTAATTATCATTCACATCTGGTACTGTGGTAGGGATTCTATACGAAACTTTCCAACTGTACGGCACAGATAAAGTTTCTAATCTTAATTAAATACCAATGCCATTATCTGAAACTACCAGTTATATCTCATGGTTAATAAAATTCCCTTCAATGGCTGTCCATCTCACTCAGAGTAAAAGCCAGTCTTTAGAATAATCTACAAGACCTTGGAATATCGCTGGTCCATAGTTAACCCTCTCCTCATCTCTCCCACTGTCTTCCCTCACTTGGTTGCTCCATAAGTATATGCTGGCATCAGGGCCTGAATACACAGCACTTCCTCTTCCTGGACCCATATTCTCCCAAATATTCATTTGCCTTCCTTTTCTCTATCAAGTGTTTGTTCACATGTCACCTTCTTAATAAGGTGTTCCCTGAATGCCCTTTTGGAAATTATAATTCCCTACTCCCCATCCTTACCTCCACTTTATTTTTCTTCAAAGCATTTGTAATGTATTAACTAATTTACTTTTTACTTGTTTATTTCCACCTACTAGAATGAAACCTTGCTGAGGGCATTTGTGATTATCACTACTGTATGCCCAGGGGACAGAACAGTGCCTGGAATCTAGTGGGTATCCAGTATTTGTTTAGACATTTCTTCAATGAATGAATAAATTTATATTTACTGCATTTTATATTTCTACAGGGCTCTTGAACTTATTCAGCATGTCAGTAGAAATGTGTATTTTTTAGTTCTAGAATCTTACATGGCAAATAAGTGGACTAGAGAAAAAGGTCAACTCCTTTTTATAACCTGAATGGAGAGGAATATCACATAAGCAAGTATATGATTCTGTAAAGCCAATACTATCTTTTAATCATTCTCTATTTTTGAATATTACTATAATTGAATATGGTGTTATTTACCTCTCTGGCATTAATTTCATAACTTTTTATTAATAGCTATATAAATCTGCCAAGAGAATATTTTTTCAAGTTAGTTACTTTGTATAAAAATACTTTTAATATTTAGCATTCTTGTATAAGTAGAAATTAATCCATCATAATTATTAATTATTAGCTCTCAAAACATTCTTTAGCTTTGAAGTTCAATATTTCACCTAAACTCTACTGACCTGTCCAATTTAATAATCTACTAAGATCAAGGATTATCCTGCTTGCACTGAACAGAACAAATAAGAACAAATAAGATTTTAATGCCCCATCTTGCACTCAGTAAGTCAGTTTTTGAAATTATCTGAACATGTAAATTAATGTTTAATATTTAACCAAACATTTCCCTTGCCTCAAAAACTCAGGGAAACAATGTGCTTGTCCCTCTCCACTCTCAAAGGAATTGAGAAGGTAAAACAAGTAGAAAACATCAGTGATAAATGGCTGAGGTCTGGCAACCTGTATATGATGGAATATAGTTTTGAAATAATAGAGCTTCTGCCTATTATCAGGTTGGCACTGACATAGGCTGGAAATATCCATTTGTCTTGGGTAAGAACTCATCACTTGGATATGTTTAACTCTCAGAGGGTTCTATAATCTGTCCCAGTGGTTCCCAAAGTGAAGCATGGACCAACAACATCAGTATTCCTGTGAACTTGTTTGAAGTGTCAATTCTCAGGCCCCATCCCAGACCTCTGAGTGTGGGCCCCAATCACTCAAAATCAGTTTTTTCTTTGAGGTGATTCTGATGCAGCTAGTTTGAGAAATGCTGATTGATCCTATTTGGTTAATATGTATAGAGCCGTTATTATATAGAAAACACTGATTCAATATCCTGTAAAAACCGTTATGGAAAAGAAAAAAATAATACCCTGTGTGTGGTGGGGCAATAAAGATGCAAAACGCACATTCTCCCACAGAGGAAATTATGCTAAAGACACTAACTGGCAAGCCTCTGATGAAAGTCTTCTGAAGTGTCTGGACTGGCACACATGGAAAGTCTTGGTGGAGATCCACAGCTTGACGTGGTCTTTCTCTGATATTTGGTTTTGTTTTTATCTGCAGAAATTAAGTCCACATTTGTAATTTTTAATTTGTAAAGTGGAAGAGTGTTAAATTAAACAGAAAAGTTTAAGTAATCTTATATGGATAGCAAATTATATTCATGGAAAATTATAACTCAAAACAAAGGCAGTATTCGTTTTTAATGACATCTATATAAGTTTTGACTCAGGAAGTGGGGCAAGGAGTAACCTATTAGAATAAGGATAGCAGATACCACCCCTCCCAAGACACTCCCTTTATTGTTTCTGAGCTCTGCAACTAACCACCTACTCAGTGTCTTTGATGTCATTCTTATTGCAAATCATATTAGCTTCTTTGTGGATAGGGAATCCTATCCTGTTTATCCAGACAAGAAAAATAGAAACCACTCTAGGTATTTCCAACTGAGGGCCTTTAATACAGGAATTGTTTACAAAATGTTAGAAGGACTGAAGAAGAAACTAGAGGAGGAGGACATAGTAACACAGAGATTAATGATAACAAGAAACTGCTGATACCCCTCAGGCTGGCCAAACGAAACCGAGGAGTGGTGTCACCAGATGACAGGGCACACTGGTCCCTAATACTGCTAGAAGACTCTAGTTCTGTTGAAAGGGCCACCAATCCCACTGCGAGAGCTGCCAGACACTACTGCTAGCCTGGCCAGCCGTGCCATTTCCAGCAATAGTGCTGGAGCCAGCAGCTGAACCAGAACTTCTGAAGTTGCTGGAACATGTAGCTGCCTGCCAACACTGGTGACACCTCCTAAAGCCAAGAGAAAATGCACTTTCCCTTTCTCCTCTCCTCCAGTCTCCCACCAGTCCCTCCTATGGGCCGACCTAACCAGAAGTCAGCTGGAAAATCCAGGAAATGTAGTTTTCAAGGTCCTAGCATCTGGGATACTGACTAATACACAAAAGGGGGGCATGAAGCTTAAAGAAAGGGGGCAAATGACCTGCCCAGACATGAGGATACATCTTAAAACAATCACGTGGAACTCATGGAATCACAGAGTTTCAGAGCTTCAGGGACTCTTGGCATTCTTCTGCATGTGTTTTTTTTTCAAATAATTTTTAGCTACAGAACTGAGGGTTTGAAAGGAAATCTGCGGACTTGTTCATTACAAAGTAAAGGCAAAACTGTGGCAAAAGATGGTGTTAGAAGATGAGCTCCCTACCTGAAATGGGTTGTTCTCCATCTCTCTGCCAGGCTAGGACACCCTCCTCTCGTGGCTGGCAGTGCTGCTTGCTACTGGCTCAGGACTGCCCTATTCTCTGGAGCATTGCCCAGAGTGTGGCCTCCCGCCTGCTACTATGGGAGCCTACTACTGTAACCAGTTGATAAGGTGTACAAAAAGCCATCCACTCGTATCAAGGCAGGACAAGCCCAGTGGTGTGGAAGATGCTCCAGAGCCCTCCATGGAAGAAACCGGGGCCAGACTTCGCCTGAGCCCACAGCTGTACCCGGCTCCTCCTTATCTCCTCTCCTGTTTCACTTTCCTTGCATCAGCCCCTCAGTAAATCATGTGCGCCTGGATTCCTGCCTCAGGACTGCATCTAGGGACACAACCTAATCCTAACCCTAACCCTACCCTAAGACATTGCCCATACTCTTCTCTTCACCCTCATCTTTGAGCTGCACTTGAGTTGGCAGAGTGAGTCCCAGGAAGCCATCTATCTGAGTGGGAATAAACCTGATGTTCTGATCCTGGGGTCACTGTAGTGACTGACCCAGTAGTCCCTGTTACTGTTTTCAGAAAAATTAAACAATTCACAACCACTTTGACTATTTTTGTAATTTCCCTTAGGCCCCACCAAAGTGGGAGTCCAGAACAGCTGGTAGATAAAAACTAACAATTTAATAACAGAGATCTCACTAGGGTATTAGTGACTCCCAGACCATTTCCAGGGTTCTGTGGGTGATTTGTTAAGCCTTGACATGATTCTAGATTCTCCCCTCATTCCACTTTCTTCCTCCTTTTTATTTTCTTCCCACACTCAGTGTTAGTTTTTAAACCACCTGTGCCAAAGAATGGAGAGCAGGCCTCTTTCTGAAGCTGACTGGACACATCAATCTCCTTTCGTCCAGCACTTTCACATGGAGTCAGATGGCGAGGGCTCCTTCATAGTATCATGTCTCACTGTCTTTCTGAAGACATTCTGCAAGGGTTTTCCTTGCCAAGCTTCAAATTACAGGGTCTTATAAAAGGCCCTTTAACCTGCCATTTGTCAGGGGTTTTTTGTTTTGTTTTGTCAGCTTCTGACCTGTTCTAACATAGAAGGACCATACAGTCATTGCTGGCAACTTGTCAGCTTCTGACCTGTTCTAACATAGAAGGACCATACAGTCATTGCTGGCAACTGCTCCTTGGTCTCTGGTGATGGCCAAAAGCTTTCATTCACAGTAAATAGTATTTAATATATTTCCAACTGCATAAAAGACTGAAAGGGACCTTATTATGGGTGAATTGTGTCACCTTAAAATTCATATGTTGAAATTCTGACTTCCCAGTATCTCAGAATGTGACCTTACTTGTGAATAGGGTTGTTACAGACATAATTAGTTAAGTTAGTGTGAGGTCGTGCTGGAATTGGGCAGGCCCTTAATCCAATATGACTGATGTTTTTATAAAAGGGGGGCATTTGGAAACAGCCATGCACACAGGGAAAACACCATGTGAAAATGAAGGCAGAGATTGGGGTGATACTTCTACAAACCCAAGGAATGGCAAAGATTGCCAGCAGCACCCAAGAGCAGAGGCAGGGAACAGATTTGCCCTCAGAACCCTCAGGAATAGCCAACCCTGCTGACACCTTGATCTTTAACTTCTAGCCTCCATAACAATACATTCCTGTTGTTTAAGCCATACAATTTGTGATACCTCATTATGATAGCCCTAGAAAACAGGGCTGGGGCTAGAGCTTCAAGATGGTGGAGGAGTAAGACATGGAGATCACTGACCTCCCCACAAATACATCAAAAATACATCTACATGTGGCACAACTCCTACAGAACACCTACTGAATGCTGGCAGAAGACCTCAGACTTCCCAAAAGCTTTGATTTTACCATTTGTCCTAGGGTGCTGTCTGTATTTTTTGTTTGTTTGTTTTAGTGTAGTTTTTGGTTCTTGTTTTCATTGGTGGATTTGTTTTTTGGTTTGGTTGCTCTCTTCTTTCTTTCTTTTTTTTTATTACATGTTTATTTTTTATTTTTAATAATATATTTTTTATTTTAATAACTTTATTTTTTCTTTCTTTCTTTCTTTCTTTCTTTCTTTCTCCCTCCCTCTCTCTCTCCCTCCCTCCTTCCCTCCCTCCCTTTCTCTCTCTCTCTCTTTCTTTCTCTCTTTCTTTCTCTCTCTCTCTCCCTCCCTCCCTCCCTCCCTTCCTTCCTTCCTTCCTTCCTTCCTTCCTTCCTTCCTTTCTTCCTTTCTTTCTTTTCCCTTTTCTTGTGAGCCATGTGGCTGACAGGGTCTTGGTGCTCCAGCTGGGTGGAAGGCCTGAGTCTCTGAGGTGGGAGAGCCAAGTTCAGGACATTGGTCCACCAGAGACCTCCCTGCCCCATGTAATACAAACATCCAAAGCTCTCAGATCGCCATCTCAACACGAAGACCCAGCTCCACTCAACGACCAGCAAGCTACAGTGCAGGAAACCCTATGCCAAACAACTAGCAAGACAGGAACACAACCCCACCCATTAGCAGAGAGACTGCCTGAAATCATAATAAGCTCACAGACACCCCAAAACACACCACCGGACGTGGTCCTGCCCACCAGAAAGACAAGATCCAGCCTCATCCACCAGAACACAGGCACCAGTCCCCTCCACCAGGAAGCCTACACAACCCACTGAACCAACCTTACCCACTGGGGGCAGTCACCAAAAACAATGGGAACTACGAACCTGCAGCCTGTGAAAAGGAGACCCCAAACACAGGAAGTTAAGCAAAATGAGAAGACAGAGAAACACACAGCAGATGAAGGAGCAAGATAAAAAACCACCAGACCTAACAAATGAAGAGGAAATAGGCAGTCTACCTGAAAAAGAATTCAGAGTAATGATGGTAAAGATGATCCAAAATCTTGAAAACAGAATGGAGAAAATACAAGAAATGTTTAACAAGGACCTAGAAGAAATAAAGAGCAAACAAACAATGATGAACAACACAAAAATGAAATTAAAAATTCTCTAGAAGAATAGCAGAATAACAGAGGCAGAAAACGGATAAGTGACCTGGAAGATAAAATAGTGGAAATAACCACTGCAGAGCAGAATAAAGAAAAAGAATGAAGAGAATTGAGGACAGTCTCAGAGACCTCTGGGACAACATTAAACGCACCAACATTCAAATTATAGGGGTCCCAGAAGAAGAGAAAAAGAAATGGACTGAGAAAACATTTGAAGAGATTATAGTTGAAAACTTCCCTAATACGAGAATGGAAATAGTCAGTCAAGTCCAGGAAGCACAGAGCGTCCCATACAGGATAAATCCAAGCAGAAACACGCCAAGACACTTACTAATCAAACTATCAAAAATTAACTACAAGAGAAAAGCACTAAAAGCAGCAAGGGAAAAGCAACAAATAACATATAAGGGAATCCCCATAAGGTTAACAGCTGACCTTTCAGCAGAAACTCTGCAAGCCAAAAGGGAGTGGCAGGACATATTTAAAGTGATAAAAGAGAAAAACCTACAACCAAGATTACTCTACTCAACAAGGATCTCATTCAAATTCAACAGAGAAATTAAAACCATTGTAGACAAGCAAAAGCTAAGACAATTCATCACCACCAAACCAGCTTTACAACAAATGCTAAAGGAACTTCTCTAGGCAGGGAACACAAGAGAAGAAAAACACTTACAATACCATTTTCTTAATTGTTTTGGGTTTGTTAATAGGAACACACATACGGATAACTACCTTAAATGTAAATGGATTAAATGCTCCAACCAAACGACAGAGACTGGCTGAATGGATACAAAAACAAGACCCATATATATGCTTTCTAAAGGAGCCCACTTCAGACTTAGGGACACATACAGACTGAAAGTGAGGGGATGGAAAAAGATATCCCATGCAAATGAAAATCAAAAGAAAGCTGGAGTAGCAATTCTCATATCAGACAAAATAGACTTTAAAATAAAGACTATTAGAAGAGAAAAAGAAGGACACTACATAATGATCAAGGGATCGATCCAAGAGGAAGATATAATAATTGTAAATATTTATGCATCCAACATAGGAGCACCTCAATACATAAGGCAAATGCTAACAGCCATAAAAGGGGAAATCGACAGAAACACAATCATACTAGGGGACTTTAACACCCCACTTTCACCAATGGACAGATCATCCAAAATGAAAATAAATAAGGAAACACAAGCTTTAAATGATACATTAAACAAGATGGACTTAATTGATATTTATAGGATGTTCCATCCAAAAATAACAGAATACACTTTCTTCTCAAGTGGTCATAGAACATTCTCCAGGATAGATCATATCTTGGATCACAAATCAAGCCTTGGTAAATTTATGAAAATTGAAATCGTATCAAGTACCTTTTCCGAACACAATGCTATGAGACTAGATATCTATTACAGGAAAAAGTCTGTAAAAAATACAAACACATGGAAGCTAAACAATACACTACTAAATAAACAGGAGATCACTGAAGAAATCAAAGAGGAAACCAAAAAATACCTAGAAACAAATGACAATGAAAACACGACGACCTACAACCTATGGGATGCAGCAAAACAGTTCTAAGAGGGAAGTTTTTAGCAATACAGTCGTATC
Source organism: Orcinus orca (assembly GCF_937001465.1). NCBI lineage: Eukaryota > Metazoa > Chordata > Mammalia > Artiodactyla > Delphinidae > Orcinus > Orcinus orca. Next base: position 54,343,116 of record NC_064568.1, on the reverse strand, counting down.
CCAAGAAATAAGAAACATCTCAAATAAACAACCTAACCTTACACCTAAAGCAATTAGAGAAAGAAGAACAAAAAACCCCAAAGTTAGCAGAAGGAAAGAAATCACAAAGATCAGATCAGAAATAAATGAAAAACAAATGAAGGAAACAATAGCAAAGATCACTAGAAGTAAAAGCTGGTTCTTTGAGGAGATAAACATAATTGATAAACCATTAATTAGCCAGACTGATCAGGAAAAAAAGGGAGAAGACTCAAATCAGTAGAATTAGAAATGAAAAAGGAGAAGTAACAACTGACACTGCAGAAATACAAAGGATCATGAGAGATTACTACAAGCAACTATATGCCAATAAATTGGACAACCTGGAAGAAATGGACAAATTCTTAGAAAAGCTCAACCTTCCGATACTGAACCAGGAAGAAATACAGAATATAAAAAGACCAATCAGAAGCACTGAAATTGAAACTGTGATTAGAAATCATCCAGCAAACAAAAGCCCAGGACCAGATGGCTTCACAGGTGAATTCTATCAAACATTTAGAGAACAGCTAACACCTATCCTTCTCAAACTCTTCCAAAATATCACAGAGGGAGGAATACTCCGAAAATCATTCTACGAGGCCACCATCATGCTGATACCAAAACCAGACAAAGATGTCACAAAGAAGGAAAACTATAGGCCAATATCACTAATGAATATAGATGAAAAAATCCTCAACAAAATACTAGCAGACAGAATCCAACAGAACATTAAAAGGATCATACACCATGATCAAGTGGGGTTTATCCCAGCAATGCAAGAATTCTTCAGTATACGCAAATCAATCAATGTGATAAAACGTATTAACAAACTGAAGGAGAAAAACCATATGATCATCTCAATAGATGCAGAAAAAGCTTTTGACAAAATTCAACACCCTTTTATTATAAAAACTCTCCAGAAGGTAGGCATAGAGGGAACTTACCAGAACATAATAAAGGCTAAATATGACAAACCTACACCCAACATTGTTCTCAATGGTTAAAAACTGAAACTGTTTCCTCTACGATCAGGAACAAGACAAGGTTGTCCACTTGAACCAGAATTATTCAACATAGTTTTGGAAGTTTTAGCCACAGCAATCAGAGGAGAAAAAGAAATAAAAGGAATCCAAATTGGAAAAGAAGAATTAAAGCTGTCAATATTTGTAGATGACATGATACTATACACAGAGAATCCTAAATATTCTACCAGAAAACTACTAGAGCTAATCAATGAATTTGGTAAAGTAGCAGGATAGGAAATTAATGCACAGAAATCTCTTGAATTCCTATATACTAGTGATGAAAAACCTGAAAGAGAAAATAAGGAAACACTCCCATTTACCACTGGAACAAAAAGAATAAAATACCTGGGAATAAACCTACCTACGGAGACAAAAGACCTGTATGCAGAAAACCATATGACAATGATGAAAGAAATTAAAGACGGTATAAACAGATGGAGAGACATACCATGTTCTTGGACTGGAAGAATCAACATTGTGAAGAAGACTGTACTACCCAAGCAATCTACAGATTCATTGCAATCCCTATCAAACTACCAGCAGCATTTTTCACAGAACTAGAACAAAAAATTTCACAATTTGTATGGAAACACAGAAGACCCCAAATAGCCAAAGCAATCTTGAGAAAGAAAAACAGAGCTGGAGGAATCAGGCTCCCGGTCTTCAGACTGTACTACAGAGCTACAGTAATCAAGACAGTCTGGTACTGGCACAAAAACAGAAATATAGATCCCTGGAACAGGATAGAAAGCCCAGAGATAAACCCATGCACATATGGTCACCTTATCTTTGATAAAGGAGGCAAGAATATACAATGGAGAAAAGACAGCATCTTCAGTAAGTGGTGCTGGGAAAACTGGACGGCTACATTTAAAAGAATGAAATTAGAACACTCCTGAACACCATACACAAAAATAAACTCAAAATGGATTAAAGACTTAAATGTAAGCCCAGACACTATAAAACTCTTAGAGGAAAACATAGGCAGAACACTCTATGGCATACATCAAAGCAGGATCCTTTTTGACCCACCTCCTAGAGAAATGAAAATAAAAACAAAAATAAACAAATGGGACCTAATGAAACTTCAAAGCTTTTGCACAGCAAAGGAAACCATAAACAAGGTGAAAAGAGAACCCTCAGAATGGGAGAAAATATTTGCAAACAGAGCAACTGACACATGATTAATCTCCAAAATATACAAGCAGCTCATGCAGCTCAATATCAAAAAAACAAACAACCCAATCCAATAATGGGCAGAAGATCTAAATAGACATTTCTCAATGAAGATATACAGATTGCCAGCAAACACATGAAAGGATGCTCAACATCACTAATCATTAGAGAAATGCAAATCAGAACTACAATGAGGGCTTCCCTGGTGGCACAGTGGTTGAGAGTCTGCCTGCCAATGCAGGGGATGCAAGTTCGTGCCCCAGTCCGGGAAGATCCCACATGCCACAGAGTGGCTGGGCCCGTGAGCCATGGCCGCTGAGCCTGTGTGTCCGGAGCCTGTGCTCCGCAACGGGAGAGGCCGCGACGGTGAGGGGCCCGCATACCGCAAAAAAAAAAAACTACAATGAGGTATCACCTCACACCGGTCAGAATGGCCATCATCAAAAAAATCTATGAACAATAAATGCTGGAGAGGGTGTGGAGAAAAGGGAACCCTCTTGCACTGTTGGTGGGAATGTAAATTGATACAGCCACTATGGAGAACAGTATGGAGGTTCCTTAAAAAACTGAAAGTAGAACTACCTTATGACCGAGCAATCCCACTACTGGGCATATACCCTGGGAAAACCATAATTCAACAAGAGTCATGTACCAAAATGTTCATTGCAGCTCTATTTACAAAAGCCAGGACATGGAAGCAACCTAAGTGTTCATCAACAGATGAATGGTTAAAGAAGATGTGGCACATATATACAATGGAATATTATTCAGCCATAAAAAGAAACAAAAGTGAGTTATTTATACTGAGATGGATGGACCTCATACACCTCACTACAAATAGGCTGTATGGACTGTCATACAGAGTGAAGTCAGAAAGAGAAAAACAAAAACTGTATGCTAACACATATATATGGAATCTAAAAAAAAGAAAAAAAGGTTCTGAAGAACCTAGGGGCAGGACAGGAATAAAGTCACAGACTTAGAGAATGGACTTGAGGACACGGGGAGGGAGGAAGGGTCAAATGGGACAAAGTGAGAGAGTGGCATGAACATATACACACACTACCAAATGTAAAATAGATAGCTAGTGGGAAGCAGCCATATAGCACCTGGAGATCAGCTCAGTGCTTTGTGTCCACCTAGAGGGGTGGGAGGGATTCGCAAGATGGGGGGAGATATGGGTATATCTGTTTATGTATAGCTGATTCACTCTTTTATACAGCAGAAACTAACACCATTGTAAAGCAATTATACTCCAATAAAGATGTTAAAAAAAAAAAAGAGGCCTGAATTCATCTCTCCTCCTACCTACATCATATACGAAACTCATTTTATTTAGTAAAGTTCTACTCCAGGATGTTGTTTTTCAATAGAACATCTCAATTTTTATGTATGTCTTCATGCTTATGTATCCTGTTTTTAAAAGCCTTTAATTTATTTTGTATTATGTATTATTTTTATTTTTGTTGTTATTCTTGCTTATTCTGATCATTTGTAAGTTTTTTTTAACTCTTGTATACATTGCTTTTTAAAATTAAATAATATAGATACATTTGTTATTTAGAGAGTTGAAAAATTAGCAAACTTACTTTTCTAGCTGTTTCCTCTCTTCTCCAGTTTCCAAATTTGTTTATTCATATTACTGTTTTTATATCCAGCTTCATAATATTTACATTTTGTTATATAACATAATTAAAATTATTCAACTTTAGGTCTGCATTTAAACAAAATCAGTATTCATTTTCAATCATTTTATAATATGGCTATGCAATTCTTGAATTTTCATTTTTATTTATATCACATTTTTCTGAATTTCATAAACCGGTAGTTTTTAGAGAAGCCATTGTGAGTGTTATAGTACAATGTCTGTGCATATGTCAGAATGTCTATATTTTACATTCATATGTAAATGACACCGATACATAGGGTATAAAATTCATGTCACTTTCCCCTTTTAAAACTCGTTGCACTGCAATTCTTTGTTTTGTTTTCGTTTACTTTGTTGTTTGTTTTTTTTTCCCAATATTGGTGTTGCTAAAGTAATCCTGATTTTCTACCTGATAGCTAAATTTATTTTTCAGTATGGATGCCTCAAGTATTCTTTCTATCCCTGAAATTCATTTGTTATTGCTTGTTTTGTAACAAATTTTTCCTAAAATGTGATATTCCATTTTGATGTAGGTTTATGAAAGTCTTTATTTGTTTTTTTAGAAACATTTAGTTAAACCTTGAATATTTTTGTTAGGTGGATTTCCCCAAAGCCTTTCCAGCAGATCTGTGACTTGGTTTTCGGAAATATCTACTCCACTTCTCATTCCAAATTTCTCTGTATTTGGCAGATATACCTCAACATCTGTTGTCTGGAGTTTTAGTATTTTCCCAGTCTTGTTGTATAGCCTCAGCTTCTCAGATTTTTCTTATCATTTTCATTTCATTGGGTTTTCTGGAAAAGATGCTTATTTTTCTGCAGGCAGTCTGGGATGGTTTACCTGAAAATTAGATCTAATGAAGGGTAATCCTGTAAGAGTTGTCATACTTTTGGGTTAGTGTGGGGAATAGCCCAGCCCCAGAGTGGGAGTCAGGCCCAGGTTGAACCAGGGCTCTGTCTGTCACACACCAGCTCTGTGGCCCCCGTTAGACAACCAAAACTCTCTGAATCTCTGCTTCCTTACAAGGTTGCCTTGAGGATTAAATAAGCAACCTACTTGAAGTTATGAGGAAGTTACCTGTATACCCACTATAAGCAGAAGTACAAGCTACTATTATCATATTTATTGAAAAGCAACCATCAGGCTATAGGAAGTAAGATCCGTCCATGCAGGACCAGACAGCAGTCCTTCCAGTGTGCTCAGCTCCTTTTAGGTCTGTTTGGAAGTTCTCTTTTCCTGTTCTTCATCCCCTGCCAAAACATGATTCATTGCAGCTCTGGTTGGTAGAAAGTATTCTGTTGGATTGGGGATGGTGGGAGAGAGGTAGAGAGAAAGGTTTTAAAAAATATATCACATTGGAACTTGACTTTCAAGTACTTGGATGCAGTCAATTTTGAGAGGATTCAAAGGCGATTTATAAATATCACTAGGGGTTAGGAAGCCATTCTTTTACCAAACACTAAAGAAGCTAATAGGATTTTCCTTGGAGGAGAAAGTCAGCGGGGAGATTTCATACTCTACCACTTGTGATACAGGTGAGATTAATAGCCAGCTGAGATTCTTTGTCTCCATTGATGATGGGGCAGATGAAAATTGATTTTAGTTGCATGATGATAATCTCCAGACAGCGAAAGCAAGGTTAGGCTTCCTTGTAGGGAGGGACCACCCCCTTGGGATATGGGGAGACTGGGAATGGCTACTGGAGAGGTAATAAAATACTGGGTTCTTCAAGTGGGAAGAAATTTACATTACCTCCTAGGGGAGTCTGGGGGCCCACCTGCCTCTCCATTTTATTGCGACCCGACCCTCCACAGGAGCTATTAGCCATTGACTTTTGGGTGGGATTATGAGTCACCTTTCTGGATATCTTTAAAAGCTGGACAAATGATTATGGTTACTTTACGGTATTTCCTGAACTTTCTGACAGCCACTTCACTGTGCTTGCACACATTAAGCTCTGCTCCAAGTGGTCCTGTGGTCACAGCATCAGCATTGCCTGGGAGCTGGTGAGAAGTGCAGATTCATGGGCACAGCCCAGACCTGCTCAATCAGTGTCCCTAGGGTTGGAGTCCCAGGATTCGGTGTTTTAACAAGCCCTTTAGGTGATTTTTATACATGACAAAATTTGAGAATGACTGAATTTGATTGCTCTTTACTGGTTAAGAACCCATGTGAGCTTCTTGTGTTTATTTTCCACCTCTTGGCAACACATGCAAACAAGTTAAAAGCAGGGTAAAGTATTTCTTTGCAGGATCCTTACATTGTTTTATTTGTCAGCTAACCTTTTAATAGTATTTCTTAGAGTCCATTTTGCCATACGATAGATTGCCAAGATCATGATTAAGAAGCTTATTCAAATGTATTTAAAATGTTTAAATGGAAACAACCTGGAGATATAATTGCCTAAATTTAATCAAGGATTTAATTTGTAGCTCAGACCAGCCAAATGCATTTTCCTATTTTTCAGTTCCCTGCTTGTACAAAGAAATTAAAAAGTATGGAATCATAGACTGAGCAGTGACCCTTTGAAGCATACTGCAGTGTGCCCACTTATTCTCATTAGCTGTATTATCTCAATATCATCCTGTTCCCTGGGACTTGTAGTTCCCAAAACTAGACTAGAACAAGTGGGGTAAAAAAGATAGCAGTATCTTTTTTCGGTCAAGGGTTATAAATTATTGCCAGGCATATTAGCGTACACATTGCTATGAGAATTAATAGAATAGGTTAAACATTCTGTTCTTGATTCTGTTTGTTAAAAAGTGCCCTGTTTTAGCATGCCATGTCCAGCTGCCCTCAAACCACTAAACTGGGGAGAAGTGTGATTGAGAATTGGGAGACATTTCATGTAAATCTGATGATGGCCACTGCTGGTGAAGGACCATTTTTGTTGCCCCCTCCATTCTACCAGTGGTGATAGGTTTTCACTGAGCTCTTTGCACTTGTTTTACACAAGCCCGAACTCTGAATACTTTGTGCCCCACGATGTCCATCTTTTAGACCCTGAAATCTCCAGGCTAGGTTTAACAGAGCAGCAGTTTATCAACCATGGTTTGCCAAGTCAGCATCAATGCTCACTCTGAGAAAAAGATGGAACAGAAAAGGTTGGTGATGTTCTAATCAGGGTGGGAAATTTGCATTTCAGTGATGCTTTGCCTATCAAAAATGCTGGATTAGGATGCAGTGTAGTGGACCACTTCCATTGCTCTAGGTGTGATGAGGATAGCAGAGTCTAAGTAAAATTGTGTGTCTTCTTCTTCTCTCCTGGCTAGAGTTACGTGGGTACATCCAAATTCTTCTTTATGAAGACAGTCAAGACATTTCAGTAACACATCATTCCATGTAATTGCATCTTGTGCAGACTTGGCTGTTTCTTGCTTCTAATCAGAAAGAAACAGGAGAAAGGACAGCTAGATTGCACACTATTGAGAATAAGATAAGGTATGTGTTGTAGTTTTTCGCCAACATTTTATTATGAAAATGTTCAAACATATGGAAAAATGGAAATCAGCTTATAGTGGACTCACTATTCTAGATTCTACAATTTATCTTTTACTGAACTTGCTTTACTGTGCACTCATCCCTCTATTCAGTCATCAGTCTATCTTATGTTTTTCAATAAGACATCAGTTGCACACAGCAGTACACTTCAATTCTAAATGCTCAGCATGCATCTCATTAACTAGAGTTCAATACTTGTTTTTTTGGTTTTGGGACTTTCATAAAATGAAATACACTGACCTTAAGTATGTCATTCAAAGTGCTTTGCCAAACATATCCATCTGCGTAATCCAAACCCTATCCACATATAGAATATTGCTCACTACCCTAAAAATTAATTAATGTATGTGTTCTGAATTGATGTATACATACTGCTAGACCTCTGACACTTTTCTTAATTTAATGAGGCTCCCCTAGGGCTTCACATGGAAACTCTGGGGGCTGACGTGTTTATCTTCTCTGCTATCTTTCTCTACTCTCTTACTTAATGAAAATGACATGCTACTCAGTCTAATTGCCATCCTACATATCCTACACTTAGCTCATGGTTTAATTTTCTAATGTTCATCAGAATTAATAGAAGAATGCCAAGCTACATGAGTTAACTTTATTCAGCTTCCTCCCCTCACCAGCCACCTCCAGTAAAAGTAAATAGACTCATGCTAATTGATCCACAGCTTTCTCCATGCTCATTGCTCCTCAGGAAGGAGGGCCAGATGCAGGAAGGCAATCTGTTGTTATTTTTTAAACCAATTCTGGTTCATTGTTAATGACTGCTGGTTGCTGGGAGTGCTGTGTTAGGAAGGATCCTGAGGCTCTGTCTATACTTAGTGAGAATGTACCACAATTGCTTAGTGCTGTCTGCCACAGGTAGAAGCTGGGGCTGGGAAGCAACAGCAGGTGTGTCATCTCTTTTACATACTAGACTTGTGTGAGCTCCTGGACTATTCCATGTAACCATCCGAAAACATGTCTAGATTGAACCAGGCAACTGAAAAGGGCAGAAGGACACTGAATGCCAGTCTAAAACATCTGTCCTAGTTCATATTTGTATCTTATTAAAATAATCAGTGTTGCTTTGAAACAGTTCTACCCACAAACAGGATGTCTAAATCGGGTTTAAAAATACAAAGCGGGGGGAATTCCCTGGCGGTCTAGTGGTTAAGACGCCAAGTTCTCACTGCTGGGTTTGATCCCTGGTTGGGGAATTAAGATCCCATAAGCCCTGTGGTGCAGCCAAAAAAACAAATAAGGCAGGGGAAAAAGAGAGAGGGAAAGGCAGGGACCGATGTGTTCTATCATTCTAAGCATGAAAATGTGTCACTATTTGCCTTAAGGCTGATATACTCCAGGAGTCACCCTTCTTATGCAAAGTATAAAATTCTAAGTAGTGAACTATTTGAATCACTGCTACTGTGGGATCATAATGCCCAGTTCAACTTTTCTGCTTTTCTCTAAGAAGCAAATAGATATGGGGCCAGTCAAGATTATTCTTTGTGCGTGGGGGTCAGGAAAGTAAGGTGAGGAATCCAACTTTGCTTTCGTCGTCAGCTTTATTTGTAACACCTCAGCAGATGTCAAGACAATGTGTTTTGTTGCTCTTAGCCTCCGTGCTATCCCTCTTCACAGCAGTGTTCCCCACGTGTGAGTTGCTTGGCTCAGAAGCATTTTTTGAAGACTCAATTTTCAAAGTAAATACACCCACATAAGTCAGTAGTACTTTCAAAAACAAAGGTTATCACATTTTTCCAAGGGGGATAGATGAGAGAAGGGAGGATGCTGAGACAGAGTGTGAGTTTATGTTGACTGGCAGGTCCCATAAAGATTACATCCATAGTGCACTACCAAACTGAACAACAGCAGAGGGGAAGGGATGCGGGGCTGGGGAGGGAGGGCTCAGATGAGAGCAAAGTTAAAAGAACCATTTTAGCAAGGTGTGAAGTTTAAGGGGCATGCTTGGAGGGTAGGTTTTCTTACCAAGTCTCCTGTGAACACCTGACCAGAAATACACAGGAGGGGAAACACACAGACACCCCACCTCCTTGAAGGGAGAACATTCTTATTTCATCAGGATTGCTGAGGAATGCTGCTGATGATAAGGCTACAGAAAATATTTCTGGGAGTGCATTTTCAGAACTTGGGAACAGAGACAGTCTGTCTGAACCCAGCTCAACTTTTCTTTCTTATCACTTCTTAAAAGCATGTTATCTTTAAGAGCCAAATTAACATTTCATGATATGGCTTCTCAGCAGCTGATATGTGGGCATCCCAGGGCTAGACAGGGATGACTAAGCAGTTCTGGAAAATGACTATCCCCAGAGCTGCTGGCTTGACAGTTTCCTTGTCTATCACAGATGGAGGCTATTTGTTCCTCTCTAGATATAAGTGGCTCTGTAAGCAGAGGACTCTTTGCTCCAGGAAAGGTGTGAATAGTGTAATAAACAAAAGGAGCCACACAGTATGTTCTTATGAGAAGCCAATTAATTAGCCATATCAACATGGTCAAAGTATGGTTCATTTTCTGTTTTGAATAGTGCACGACACAGAATTTTCTCAATGCATTCAAAGATACACTTAGTAACATGGCAGACAAACATTCTAATAGTAGGGTGCTCTGCTGGGTAGTCTGCAAAGTAAACCTCAAAAATAAAATAAAATCAATGCAATCCTCATTCCTAGAAGATGAGTCCCAGTGTTTAAATTTTGACTTTTGATAGTCTGTTTTCTTGACACCTTGAAGAATTTCAAGTGCCATATTAGAATGCACTTTAATGTTTTAAAATAGGAGAGGTTTTCAAAAACATACAGCTCTGTAAAGTGAGGTATATCAATGTATTTTTGTGAGTAGCTTATGATAAGTTTTATCACATGGTTAAAACATTATAGAATCAAATAAAACTAACTGTGCCTGGTAAAAGATCACTTCTAGTAGATTTCTTTAACTATGTATAAAATTACATTAGAGAGTTGTAGGATGGCCATTTTTCCTGGAATGCATTGTTAGCTTTCTGTTTTCTATTATTAGATAAAGGCACTTTGAACAAAAGTTTTTTCATAAATTCTGGGATATTAGATTCTTTTCACTTATGATTTCTCCCTTCTATTTTTATTATCATAGGGTAACATTTTTTAAAATATTGCCTGTTATACAGAATTTGAATGTCATTATCCTACATGGCTTCTGATACCAGAGGATATCAGAAAAATTTAGAGAGGTACAGCTGTGGACCAAAATTCAAACAGCTAAAATTCAGGGTTCATTACACACACACACACACACACACGCACGCACGCACGCACACCCCCAATGAGGTAAGTAGGCTGGTTTTTATGTACTTTGAGGAATAACAGTTCTTTTTCTTACTGTTTCCCGATAAAACCAAATACAATTCTCTTTCATTTATTTTGCAAGTTTTATTTTCTTAGACTTCGGTTTTTCTTTTATTGCGTGTGTGTATATGTGTTCATCTAACTGTTTATATCTTTCAGTGGCAAAAACAACTGGCATTTTTTTGTAAAGGAAGGTTTAATATGTTTGCTATGAGTTTTTCTGTTGTTTTTCTTCTATACGTTTGATAAAATACTCAACTACTTAAACTCTATTCCAAGTTTACTTTCCCCACCCCCATGGGAGTTCACACAAACAAAACCCAGGTTTTTTTATTCTATTCTCTAAAAAAGGAAAAAGCATTAGTTGCAACCATTCTTTAGCCATTATTTTAGCCATCTCAGTCATGGAAGTAGACAGATAAGGAGACAGAGCAAGAGGTATATACATATATTTAGAAAGAAATAGTTCACAGAAACAGGCATGAACCATAGGACTGGATCTTGAACAAGCAGGCGTAATGGCCAGGAAAAATTTAGGTTCCTTAAGTGAGCTTCCTTTAAGAGGTTTTATGCACTATTTTAAGACTTATCTAAGTCTTGCCTGCGTCTTCATTTTGATCAGAACTCCAGTGACCTTTCCTGGCAGTCTTCAGTGGGCACGGTTACCCCCACTTCACCCCCACCTGCACCACTAGCACCATCACCATCACCCCACTCCTGCAGCTGGGTGACTCAGGAAGACTTCTAATGTGGGTTTTCCGTCCGATGTACTTTACTGACAGTCCTTCCAAAGGGGTTTAGTGGTCCCAACTTTGAACTGGATGGCATTGCTGTCCCTGCCTGGAGCTTCATTTGGAAGTGGAGGCAGGCACTATGCCATGGCAAGCACTCTTGCCCTCAGATAGGCAGATCTGAAAGGTGATCACCGACTGGGACTTAGTACATATTCAGGAGGGCTCTCATCGCAAGCCTTTCTCTGGGTACTTAGGCAGACAAAAGAGATTTTTCCTTTGAGCTCTCATTTGCCCATCTTGACTATATTTCTGTTACCTTAAAGAGCACATTTTAATCCAATTGTTTGCATGTCTCCCAATGAAAATATTTCCTTGAGTGCCTCCATATCAAGAAATATTTCATTCCATCTTTTCAAGGTCCTTGTGTCTGTGAGTGGGCTGGTATACATATCTATTCTTGGATAGAATGTTATGGACAATTCTATTTTAAGTAAAAATATAAAAAAGAATAGATAACAAATTAAATATAAAAACATGATTGCTTACATTAGTACATATACCTTCTTTTTATTTTACACAGCCTTCTGGTACATACAAACTCCAAAATAATAGGGTGTAACTTTAAGCAGCTTAATGTGTAATGTTTATTATTTACTTTTTTCTTCCATTTCTTTATTTTTTCTTCAATTTCTGTGTGCAACAAAATTCTAGGGTTTAGGAGAAATGGACTCATTCTTTTGTTTAAGGAGTAGGGGCCTGCTGTCCTTAGTAAACCTGGCTATTATCTTTCCTTCTCTGAGATAAAATGGCAGGCTCTGCCTAGGTGTTCCCCTCTACTAATATATGTCATCGGTTTTGTTTTGCATTCCACATAGTACTAGGAAAGAATGAGGTCATACGTTTTGAAAGTGCAGCATATTTCGTGGATTTTCTTTATGCATGGCTTCTTTTTGAGTCTGATTTTTTTCTTTTCCTTTTTAGGTCTCACTTATACCTTTATGCAGAATCTTATACATTGCATCCATTGAGGACATGGTTACAGATAATATAAGTGATTTTAAAAGCCACCAAGCATAAAGGGATTTTTCTAAGTCCGCAGAACAGCTAGCTTTCTGCTTAATTCAGTCCCTTCAGAATGTATCTCATGTCCCTGATATGTAAAGCCATACAATCATCTGCAAGTAATCAAAAGGGTAGACTCTTTAAAGAATCCAGTCCATAGGCAATATGTATTATGTTATTTAGTGAGCTTTGACAAAGTCATCTAGGCATTTGAACATTATTATCTACAGGAATTCTTTTTCTTTCAACATAGAGACATTTAGTTCAGATTTGTAGAGCAAAGAATGTCTGTTTCCTATGTGACATGAAGTGTCTCAATTTAATCCCCATTTTACTTCATTATAAAGGCACTGAGCTAATTATTTTTTGAGAAATAAACGATAAATAACAACTGACAATTAGACACAAATGCTTTGGAAGAATACCGTGTTGGCATTTGTGGGAAAATGTTTCTTCTTTTTAAATGTAAAACATTATAAGGGATTTGAGGGGGAAAAAATGAGGCTATCAAACTTTGCATTCCCATTTTTTGGGCTGCCGGAAAAAAATACCAATTTTTCACAATTGTGATTTGCTAGAAATAAGTTGTGAAAGATGATAAAATGATATGCTACCTTTTTAATTGTGGTGACAACTAGCCTTGAAGGGCTTATTAGCTCCATGAACTGAAGTCAAGTCTGTAGAATGTTGATTAGTAATTACGCATATCAGAACATTTCCAGATTAAAGGTGTTTTAATATTTTCTTGCCAGAAAAGACAACAGTCACATTACTATTTAATGGTGCTTGAGAAAACTGCATGGAGTAGAAGAAATAAGTACAGTCAGTTTCATGGAATATCCAAATGGATTTGGTTTTCACTCAGCTCCACCGTTGCTATGCAATGTTTTTCCCAGAACAAGGACCATCTTTCCATTTAATAAGATGGTTTCTTCAGGCTTCACTTGTTTTTTGTTTTTTTTTGCTTTATGAATAGTCTTCCAATGATTTAATATGAATTCATTTCATTTCCCCATTTTCTTGAGGATAGAGAAATCATTTGCTTCTTTGGTAGTTTCCTAAAATTCTTACTGCAATGTGAAGGGCATAATGCATTCTTGTTGATAAGAGTTCTTTTGTTAGTTTGGAAGAGGACAGAGGAGACATTTTCCTGTCTTCAAATTGTAATGCTTTAGAAGGCTGCTTACACTCTGGAAGAGTACATGTTTCCACATTTTAAATTTAATCTTTAGTTTGATACATTTACATTTTTCCATATGGATTAATGGAGACAGTCAAATCAGGCACAGGAAGTCACAGGATGTTTCTAGATGAAGATTTATAGGAAGATCTGCTCTTTAAAGGGAAATCAGAGAACTGAGAATTTGTGAAGGGGTGATCATGATTCAGTCTTTACATGGGACAGACTCACAGCTCTGTGGTCTATGAACCCTATACCAAAATTCCTAGAGCTGATCTTTTTGTTTTTATTTATATTGGTTTCCTGTCTCTCTTAGAGTTTGTGAGTTTGGTAAAGGAATGTTTTTTTAAAGGATGAATTGCTTTAGTTATTTAAACTTATATATTAGAATCCCCCTTGGATATTCTTCTTGTCTTACAGCAAAATGCATAATTTTGAAGGAGAACCGACATCTTGTTTCTGTCATTGCTTCTGTGCTCTCCATGACTACAGAGAAGGATTTAGGTGGAAATTATTTAGGATTCTTTTTTTAATGGTTTTAAAATACACAAATTAACTTATGTGAAAACATAGCCTTAGGCTTAATTTTATGACCCATACATTTTGAATATTCAAAATCGGGCTAATAAAAAAAAGCAGTAGATATTCTCAGGGGTTTAATTTTACTCATATGGTGAGAATTGATGGTTTATGAGTTTTACTACATTTCATTAGGGAAGTTTTACCAGGGAAGCAGGGTGGAATATATACAAGGTTTATCCTACACTGGCAAAATGGAGCCCTCAATAGAGTTTGTTTACACATCCTGATTAACTTGATTGCCTACCTTGTCAGGAAACACTATGCAAATGATTTTATTTTCTGGGTTATTAGACCAAAAAAGAGACAGAAAATCACTTTTATTACAGAGCAATCTTTGCATGCACATTTTACATGTTTATAAGAATCTCTTTAAAGGGAAGTGGTACAGGATGACTGCGTCTTTGACGATCTAGCTGCTAGCTACCCAAAAGAAATGACACATTGCTTAAGATGTTGATTTTATGGCGCCTTTTGGGAGTATAAATTTTATTTTTCATGTCTCTCACTATATATAGAACAACATAAGTGATATATTTGTAAGATATTAGTAGAGATGTTTAAGGGAAAGTAAAATGACATGGTTTTTTTTATTTTGTTAATTTTGTTTTTATAAATTTTGATTCAGATTGCCTTTCACCTCCTAGGAATCTTTAATGAATTGATTTTTTTGTTTGTTTGTTTGCTCTATCTTTGCAATTGATTATGTATATTTATGGCTCATTTTTTACAATATTCAAGTACCAAATTATCTCTGTTCACATCGCCAAAAAGTTTTGAAAGTCATTGCCACTAGTTAGTGCTATCCTGATCAGAAATGTTAGAAACCCAGAATCCTCTTTCAATTTCTGTACTTTCCATACCAGTATTTGAATTTTTTGTTTTTGTTTCATCTAAGCACTTTGACTTTTGTGCCCTGTCATTAAACTTCTGTGTATATTTTTCTGCCTCTTTGCTACAGTTTGATTATCTGGGCTAATTTTTTAACACATGCATGTTGACTAGAAAATGATGTTCTTTTAGGAATTTTTATGTCACTATAACTCATTAAACTAAACATCTCTCTCATTTCTCAATCCAAAAGAATGGGAATATATAGTTTTTTAAATTTCAGAATTTGCATCTACTTTAAAGGGTTTCTGTGTTCTTCATGTGCAATGTTTAGCAAAGTTTATATATGTGTAGAGGATTGGGTAGCAGAAAATACAGTCTACCAGAGGGCGTTCTGTTATCTTGTGGTTTGAAAGGCAAGTTTAACTCTACAGAATTGCAGGCAGGAAGAGACATTACACAAATAAGCCAATCATATTTTGACATCAGAGTCTTGTGTTGACACTTCCATCAAAACATGAGACAATAAAACCTTAATCTTGACACATAAGTTCCTGTAAGTGTTGTGCAGAGGAAAAGTTTTCTCTTGTATTTAGACTGAGTCTTCTAGGTCACAAAAGCACCAAGAAGAAAATGGACCAGATGGTTAGGTGTTCTGTACCTCCTCCCAAAACATCTGCCCTTGACCTGAGGAATGACTTTCTCGCCTTGTAAGATTGGCCCAAAATATAGCTCGAAGGTGACCTCTCTATCTGCTCTCCTATTAAGAAATAATCACACCTGCCCTTGTTACTTCTCATGACTTGTTTGTGGGTTTCTGGCAACACCATCAAGCAGTTCTTTATAATAGCCAGCCATTTATTTAGTGGGTTCTTTATTTCTACTCATCTAGGGAAGAAAAGTCTAGAAGTCCTGCAGAAATACCCAAAAGGAAAAAAACAAAACCAAACAAAATGGCTGAATTCTTGACACTTGTGATTTAAGTATCAAGAATTTGTGTCACTTGTGATGAAAGGAGAGTCTCCTTTCATCTGTCATGTAAGAAGGATAAGTGCCAGGTTAAATTTTTATTTCTGGTCTGGTTTCTCTGACAGAGACTCATACTTCTGCCCTAGAGTTAAATCTAATGGAAAAGACACCTATTGAAAGTAAATGGCTTGGGACTTCCCTGGTGGTTCAGTGGTTAAGAATCTGCCTGCCAATGCAGGGAACACGGGTTTGAGCCCTGGTCCGGGAAGATCCCACATGCTGCGGAGCAACTAAGCCCGTGCGCCACAACTACTGAGCCTGCACTGTAGAGCCTGTGAGCCACAACTACTGAAGCCTGCATGCCTAGAGCCCATGCTCCACAAGAGAAGCCACGGCAATGAGAAGCATACGCACTGCAATGAAGAGTAGCCCCCGCTCGCCACAACTAGAGAAAGACTGCGTGCAGCAACGAAGACCCAACGCAGCCAAATATAAATAAATTTTTAAAAAGAGAAAGTAAATGGCTTGTTTTTATCCGTAGAAACTGTCTTCTCCCCAACACAAATCAGTGTGGATTTTCACCTAGGAGTTTCTGTGGATAGCCATCAAATGCTGGTAGTGATCAAACAAGTTTAAAAAAAGTCTTATTTATGTGTGACCCTTAGTTATACTCTTTAAAATGCCATGTTTCTATTTTAACTTTACTAAAACTTAACAAGGTATAATTTTTACTCTCTGGTACCTCTTGCCAGTATTTATTGTCTGGGTCTAATTTGCAATGAGGTATAGCAATAAGCATTAAAAGCTTTAATGAATCAAGTATGAATATGTTTGAATGTCCTGACTTGCTGAAACTAAAAATGGGACAACAGAACAGAGGAATTATACCAGAACCATCTCAAGTATTCATGAAGCCTCTACACTAAGATTTGGTAGCCTAATTAAAGAACTGTCTGTTTGTGATCCCCTCCTATCATTTCTTAGACATTAATCAATGTGATCCTTAGCGTCCTTTTCAATCCTTCCCTCTGTGGGGAGACAGGAGGAGAGAAAACAGTATATAATAGTATAATTTCTCTGATCCTCTACACAGACCACCTAGTAATACTGTTGCGAAGCACATGCAAATGCAAATAGCTATATTGCTTCTGCATAATAGAAACTAATATACTAGTAACTCCAAACGGGACAAATGTTAAGATGGATCTTTTGCAAAGCAGACAACATAATATAACACTGAGAGTAATTATGCTCTCTTTTCTTTAGGGTAAGTGATGAATGTTCAGATTCAATACTTAATATTTGCTTTATAAAAAGTGCATTGTGCTCATTTATTTTTTTGGCATGGAAAGATGCTTTAGAAGATCATTCAATATTTTTAAAATCACCGACTAGAGATCATGATTTACCTGTATATTTTCATAAGCATATACCATAACTCATTCTGTTTAATGGCTAAAACACTTCCCTATAATCATCTTGAGACTAAAGTGATCTTCTGCTGAGACGCTTTCCTCCATGACAAATCAGAATTCTGTTATCTGATAAAAACACAAGGCCCTTCTTTTCCATTTTCCCCAAATTTAGAATGAATTAAAGACATCTATTCACCAGAAAACGTTTATTAAGAATGCATGATGGTAATGTTTGATGGCAAACTCAGACTAATACATGGATCTCAGATTCATGAATATAATTTCCCTGGATAGTTAGATATTTTAAGGTGGTTTAATGCCTGAGGAATAATGGCATTTATTGATTGCATCTTCACATATACACATGTGAGTGCCTCTGTGGGGATGCTTATCTATGTGTAGCTCTATATAAATGAGTACAAATGTTAGCTCTTTGACATGAGATGTTGAAACTATTAGAGATGGTCTACACAGAAGAGTCTAATTACTTTTGTTTCAAAAGTATATCGAGGAGTATTTAGGTCAAAGAATAATTTTTAGTCAGTTCATTCACATGCTTCAAACGGTTGAACCCTTGGTCCTTCATCTGTGATCAGGCTGTATATAACCACCATTTGCAGTCCTAAATCTAACGGATAGCCCAAGTCATGAGCAAATAAGTGTCCAATAATAAGGGTGGGGGACAAGAAAAAGACACAGATTTTTTTCTGTTAAGTCATTTATTGACTGTGATCTTATACAAATGACTTTGTTTTCTTGGATCTGTGTTTCCTTATGTATAGAATAGCCGTGTTACTTCGCAAGATTAGTGCAAGGATTAACTGATATTAACATATATGGAAGCCTAACATACTTCACTTGTATATTCACTTCGCTTTATAAATCTTCCCGTCTTGGTGGAGAAAAAGGTGAAATCAATGACTTAGTAAGCCAAGACAGCCTTTGGAGAGTAGAGAAAAGGTCCTTGGGTTGTCATAGCTGTCCGGGTAACCTCTGCTTCTGATATCCAGTTTTCCATAAATTTTGATTAATTATTTCACCTGTTTGTCACATACATTTTAACTCAAATGTAAAACTATATTTGTTTTTCATTTCTAACTCCCATCCCCCAAAATCATTCACAGAAGCCTTCGTCTTTATAACAAACTTCTACAGATTGGGAGAGACAGCTTCATACCATAAGTAGGCAAATCTCTTACCACTGTTAATCCGTGAGAAAAATATAAAAACTACCTTAGAAATATTTTATAGGGCTGACTTAGTTAATCTTATTAAGAAGTTATGACTGTAGAACTAGTTAGAGAGAGGTACTCTGTTCTGGGTTAATTGGGACGCATTGTTAGCAAAGCCTGGAAATCTGTGTATAAATGCAAGTGGCCAAAGTATTTTCCTGCTTGAGTTTTAAAAATTCTAATGAATATGGGTGGTTTCTGAATTTCTAGGCAATGCAGGATTTTCATGATGTTACAGTTCAGTTGTCTTTCAAACTAATTCTCTATGCAAGTTACTGCCCTAGATGCTGTGGCTACAGAAGAGGAAGTATTAAAAAAAAAAACTTTCTGCCCACCCCAAACCCCTGAATTAAAAATATCTAGTAAAGTGAAAAAGATGCATACAAAAAACAAAAAAAGAAAACATAGCAGTTGACTTTATATTCTTGTAACAATCGTTGGACGCATAGAGTATATGGGTAGCACTTCCTGGTGTGGTTGTCATGACCTACGCACGCCTGCTGTTTGTCCCTGCCCTTTCAGTGGTTGGGAGCCTCTCTGTGCCCACGGTGATTTTTGCCACTGCTCACTTACCCCTTCACTTCGAGAGCAAGTTTGGCAGTTTGTTTGAAACGGTACCTTTGCTCAAAGGAAACAGAAAATTCCTTTTTTGAGTTTTACTATGACTAGTACCAAAGTAGACTTTGTTCATATTGGGATTCTGGATGGTATAGGAGGAATGAATTCTTACTCCAGCCGTGCAAAAGTTTAGTGTAAAAAAGAGTAAATAAAACAAACTTGTAGAAGTCAAAAATAACACAGCTCTAGCACTTAGATATGTGGCCTTTTCTTTATTATAAAAGATGGTTAGTCCTACCGACTTTAGTGGATTCCCACAATGGTTCAGTAAAATAATGTGGGCAATTGGCTGGACACATAGAAGGCATTCTATAAATGCATGTTCTTATCTAACTTCTTAGAACCCTGTGTCAACTATGCTATTCCTAATGTCCATTAAGTAGGGAGCATTTTACTCCATGTGTAGAGCTTACTCTTTATTATTATTTTGACTCTTGAATGTTAGTCCTTCTCTTCCAGAGTTTTTATTCTGCTGGATTCCCTTTCTTCCCTTCTCTTTTTTTTCCCCAGTGCAAAATTTTAAGCAAACTCTCAGCCTTCAGGTAACAATTTCATGTGAAAAATTAACAATAATGTCATATCAGAGTAATGCCAGGAAGTTATGAAACTTCGCTGTTACTGACAGATGATTAATTTTCTTTTTATTATTAGGAAATTGTTTGTAGGCAACAGTAGAGAACAAACTCTGCTTGTATACATTGCCAGCTCTTGCTTAATTTAATTTCCCAAACAAACCCAAACTTAATTTTACCCCAAAATATAAGCCAGTTCCCATAGCAAAAATTTTACTGATTTCCAGTTTGATTTTTATTTATTGTCCATTTCTCTGTTGATTGAGCTCATCAGATTGAGCAGCAAGATGGACATGGGACGAACAGTAGGGTCCAGGGGTCACTCGCTGTGGTGTTTCCCCTAAACCAAGACCAGTCTCTAGGATTTCAGTGTTTCTTTCCTCCTATTTGCCTTAGCTAAAGATCCCCTAGGCACTGGTGTTTTTAGAATTCTCCTTGTTCTCCATTAAACAAGTCCCTTAGAATCTTGACCCAATAGTGACTGATGGTGATCCTTGATTATGGAAGCTTGTAGGCATCCAACTCAAGCAGTCCTGCCTTTAGGCACAGCTCTGCCCCTTACTGGCTGTGTGGCTTCCCATGAGTTAGGCTCTCACTTTTTTTCATCTTTAAAATAGGACTATAATAATTCCTGTCTTATAAGTAAAATAAACTATCTTAGTATACAGAATGGAGCATGGTAAGTACTAGATAGATGATACCTGCTCTTGTGAGCTAATTTATGGCAATCATTGAAACTATTCAGCAATTAAGCTTTCATTGTGGAAAGACCCTTATGAAGCATGTTACACATGGTATCAGAGCGTGGAAGGAGGGATCTTTTGTTATATCAGCCACACTGCATCACAGGTGACTGCCAGCTCCTCCTTTCTGAACAGAAGCCGGGAGAAGATGGAAAGTTAGGTGTTCACAAAACAATTTCATTAATAATACTTGAGAGTTGATGGTTTTATTTTGTTAGCTTGGGCTCCCCAAGAAGCAGACCCTGAAATAAAGATTCAAAAACAAGTATTCATCTGGGAAGTAAAGGAAACATAAGAGATGGAGTGGGGGAATGTGACAAGGAAGAATACCTCATCAAGCTAGCCACCACTGTGCGTGATGGGAGCTTAATCCCACTAGGGCAACTCCATGACACGTCCCACTGTCATCACATTTAGGGGCGAGGGAACTGGGGTATTTATACACCAACCCGTGAGAGTCACCAATTAAGGGTCACACCTAGTGGTTTGTTAGTTCTCCAGCTCTTCTAGATTGCTACAAAGGGGTACAATGTAGCTCTGGCCAGCCAGGGAAGTCCTTATATAAAGATATGCAGGGTCTGTGTGCCCTGTGGTGGGAAAAACAAGGGCATATAAATGGGCACCAAAAGCATCTGTTTCAATTACTTATTTGTATAAGGTTTTAATGAGAACCTTCCTGAATATATATTTTTGAGGATACAGTAGGTTTATATTGAAGTTTGATTTAGAAACACATGTAGTTTGCATAAAGAAAAGCTATAACATGCCTATGGAATTTTAGACAATTTCTTCCAAACCATCAATCCTTGAGCACTTGCTGGACCCACTGCACCATCATCTTTATCAGTTTTACTTCACATGCTTGATCCCTCTGAAACTTTGGGGGAACATGACCAGAGCTTCATACAAGTTCCCTTTCTTTTCATTCTCTTTTCTACCCTTCCTAACTACTTTGCATATCAATATGTTATCCATGAACTGGCAGGGTACAGTTTATTTCATCTATTATTCTGCTTCACAAAGGAGGAAACTTATTAACACAGAAACTTAGATAACTGCTCTACTACCTGATCCACCTGGTAGTGCATTCACTTGCAGATTCTGCCAGTTTCTGTCCTTTTGTTATATTGCTGATAATTGTTATTCCTCTGACGTATACGATGTGCACCTCAGTCCTAAAAACTACGGAAGAAAAGCAACACAGAAATCATCATACCTGGTGCTTCATTTTTTGTGGGCTACCTGAAGTGACAGGCTTGTGGCTGTGTCCACATTCCTGTGAAATTAATGTTCCTTCTTCAGACACCTCTGATTGTATTTATAGCCACAGGACTTCAGTGTTATAAGTGTCCAGAAAGTTCTGAGTAATGCACAGAATTCTACATACACAGCAAATGCAGCCTTGGCAAAATGTAATCCCTGGTGAGAGAGAAAAACAGAATCAACAGTCCGTTGCTTTTATTGGAATAATAAAACTGGAGCAGTTTGTGTCTGAAAGTGCTGTAAACTAGATTTTGTTTTCATGTAAATTCCATAGCCAGGATATAATGGGCATTGTCATGAAATTGGCAAATGGAGAATTACAGTTTTTCAGAGAAAACTTGACTTCTCAACACTCTTTCCTTCTTTGTTTATTCATTGAAATATGCCTGTTTTTATGGATGGTTGGTCAAGATGTGGGCTTAAATGGAACAGTATTTCATGTGAGTGGGAAGAGAATTTGTGTATGTCTACCGAAACATTAAGGAAAAATGAGTACAAACATTTACTGTTACTGTCTTCCCATTCATTTTTTTCACCATATTAAGAACTTTAGAAGTACTCCATATGGACTATGCTGTTCTTAAGGCTTATTAAGGTGGGGACATTTTGCTTAATATATAGAACCTACTCTTAATTATTGTTTTGACCGTTTAAATGTAATTATATATCTTTGTTGTAAGAAAAATTTATAGAATTACATAACCATATTAAAGAATATTATGAAACTTCTGTCTTCAGTTGCTACTGTATTTGGCTTAGGGATTATAAGAGTTGAACTTTCAAGATACGCTATACAATGGGATGTAGCCTGATAGAATATAATGAAATGACCTTGACATACCTATAAATGCAACCAGCCAATGAAAAAACTCCATCGTTCACAAGAATGATTGTGATTGATTCTTTGAATCCCATTGGCCCATGGATCTGTGGCTGGGCTGTCTGTGCTCTGGTAGCTCTTTGAGAAAGATTAAGGATTCAACATTATTTAAATTTCTCTTTGTCTCTCACTCTCTGTCTCCAATATCGTAGTATGGCTAGTTCATATTTCTGTTCATTACATCATCTTAGAAGCTTTCAGAATCAAGTCATTCCTCATGAAGCAACAAAAAGAAAAATATCCCATTTTCAGCAAGTTTGAGTTAAAGCTGGCCAATTATGTAAAGTAACACTTAAAAAGGGGAGCCTGGAGAGGGACTTGGTGGCTATTTCAGGACTCATATTTGTGGTGGAGTGGACAGTCACTCAGAACCATATTCATGATACTGGTTATTTCCATCCCAATGAGGCCTTTAGGTCTTCATTCAGAAGCAGCTTGCTACAGCACGTGTATCATAGAAAAAACTGAGATTTTGTTTTGTTTTTGTATCTTAGGCTAGTAGATTAAGTAACACAGAACCTAGCTTTGAAACCTTTCTCCTTTTTTATTTATATTAATCTTATAGGTGAAAAATAAGTTCTGGTTTTAATTTATACTTTTCTGTATACTGGTATTAATCTTCTAAAATATGTGAATTAGCCATTTTGATTCTACAAGTTGTCTGCTCATTTCACTTTTTTATTGGTTTTTTATGTGTCTTCCATTTTTATTATAAAAATGTCAAACATTCAAAGGCAGTGAGTGTAGTATAATGAAGACTTTGGTCTCCATCACCCAACAAGTTTCATTTATAATTCCAATCATTCCTGTTCCTTCCAAGTAATTTTGAAGCAAATTAGAAATTTATTATAACATCTGTAAATATTTCTGCATGTATTTCTAAAATATAAAGCCCCAATGCCAAAATTAAAGCCTAAACTAATAGTCCATTAATAACAATTAAATGTTCAATATTCAGATCATCTCTTAAAAGTTTCAGTTTGTTTGAATCAGCTTCCAAAGAATGTCTCTACATGTGATTAGATGAAATATTTCTTAAATCTTGTTTTACTTGTAGGTCATCTCATCTCTCTTTTTTCCCCCCTGAATTTTTTTTAGAAGAAACCAAGTTATTTGTCCTGTAGAGTTTGCTATAAGCTGGATTTTGCTGTAGCATCCATGTGGTGACATTTAATATGCTCCTCCGACCCTGTGTTTCCTGTGGATTGTTAAGTGGACTTTGTGGTTTGGAAAGATTCCTTCATAAGTGGTGTCAGGAGGGATGTAATGTCTGGTTATCCAAATTTCTTGTGAAGTGACAGTCTGATGTTTATTGTCAAGTTCCATTGATCCATTAGGAATGGCAAAATGGTGATATTCCAGTTCTGTTATTCCTGTCTTGTTTATTAGCTGGGATGCTTGTATAAAGGCCGTGTTTCCACTATTCAGTAACTCTGTAGGATCAAGATCATTTGTATAGGAAAGGCAAGATAAAGGCTTAATTCTTTTTCTTTGTAATCAAATATAACAATTTCTTTCCCTAACATTTTGTAATGGTGACCAGTAAAGGTTCTTTTGGTTATGTTTTGTTTTATTTTGTTTTAAAGATCATTATGAACTCACAGAAATAACTAAATTTACTATGTTTCTATCCATTCTAGTTATATTTTCTTAATGATGCTTAAATTGTCCCACTTGAGAGATCAGCGAGAACCTCTGCAAATTGGCTTCTGAGTCTTCATCTTAGTCGGCTCAGGCTGACATAACAAAATAGTATAGCCTAGGTGACTTACACAACATTTGCTTCTCACAGTTCTGGCGGCTTGGAGTCTGAGATCTGGGTGCCAGCATGCTTGGGTTCTGGTGAGAGCCCTCTTCCTGGCTTGTTGATGACCACTTTTCACACTATGTCCTCATGTGGCAGGGGGAGAGAAAAACACAAGAGCTCCACCCTCGTGACCTCATCTGAACCTAGTTACCTCCCAAAGGCCTCTTTTCCAAATTCCATCACATGGGGGTTAGGGCACAGTTTAGTGCATAGCAGTCATTTTGACACAATCTTAGGAGTCTCAGTTTCTTTGCTTTCAGGTAAGACAAGATAATCCAAGCTCATTTTACACTTTTCCTATCCCAGCACTGGAGTCAGCTAATTTTTCAAGGAGCTCTGGCTCCTTTTAGTGGGAAATGGTCATTAAAAGCCAAAATCTAGGCACTAAGAGTGCTCATTGCTTTTGTTTTGGTCCTTATTTCTAGGCATTTTCAATGGACAGAAACAGGATTTTTTTCCAAGATAAAATATATTATGATTTTATAAATACACTTCCGACTCAAATTCAGGATTATTGGCTTTTTTTTAGCCTCGTTGATTTTATATCTGTATTCCTTTTCTTTATATCAAAAATCTTTGTTTTTAAGGTGACCATTAGCTTATTACTCATTTGTAAAATGAGCCTTAAAATAACAATAAAGTCTTGCTATGATATTGAAAGTATAAAATACGTTTGCAGTTCTTTTTTATTTTCCCTAAGGTGTATACCCCAATGGAGATTTATAGCCAAATTACTGTGTATTAAAAACACCCAGAGATAATTACTATTAACCTCATCGTTCCAGCTTTTGTTCTGTTTTCAAAGACCCACAACCCTAAGAGCACAGGAGACTAAGATATATATAGATTCCTGTAGCCTTTTTTTCAGTCAACATTGTGGTTTAAGTATTACCTATGTCAAAAACAATTCTCCATAAACATTATCTGAATGTCTGCATAGTATCATATTGTAATTACCTTAACAACTTTTCCATAATATGTAGACACATGACACCTTCTGATACATATTACTCTGTTACAATTAAGGAAAGATTCTGATTTGTACTCTAAACATCAGTGCATGGTACCTATGCTACCTGTCCAGGAGACTGTAACTCTGATTGTAATTCAGTAGATCTGGGACAGAACCTGAGATTCTACATTCCTAACAAATGCCCAGGTGAACCAATGCTGTTGGCCCTTGAATAGTATTTCAAACAACACTTGTATAAAGGATGATGATGGCCCAGTAATTTATTTATTTTCCTTCCTCTAAGACTGAACAAGGGGGCTGGACTTAGCAGGTCTAATTAGAGGTGAGTTTATTTACTGAGTTTCTAAGATACCTTCATGGTAAAAACTCATTTTAGGGTATTTTAGCCAAATCCTAAATAAAGTCATACTACTGGACAGTGTGACCTCTGGATGTTCTTTCTTCCTTCTGAGACCTTTAACCCCAGAGACACTTTTGTCTGCCTTTTCTGCCCTTAGGCCTATTTTAGATGTGTTATAGTTCAACATAAAAATATGGAGGTTCTTTACTGTGATAAGCTAGGGGGTAACCTCTTCCTGTGAAGGCAGGGATAGTAAGGACTGCTTTCTCATTCTGTTCATGTGTTGTTGAGTTAACCCCAAACTGTGTTGTGTTTGAGGCCCTTCCAGTGAGGCAGGTGGTGGGACAAGATCTGATGAGGCTTCAGAATTTCCCCAGAATACATGTTTTCTACATCTCTTGCAAGGCCCATGTTCCCAGATTTTTATTATCCTAATATTTGGCTGCCTGGTTCTAGGAATACAACTGTGAATAGCAAATATACCTGTTCTAAAGGATCTTAGAGTTTAGGAGGTCAGACAGGCGAGATACTTGGTAATTATAGAGCTTTATGGATGGTAAATGTCATAGTAAGTTATAAGTAGGCACAGAGGAGGGAATCATAATTCACTATTGTAGATTTTTTTTTCCAGGAAAAGTGAAGACAAGGTATAATTAGCCAAGGGGGAAAAAGGAGAGGAGGTCCTGGAAGGAGGGAATATCTTGTAGGAAGGTTTAAAGGTTCAAAAGAGAAAGAAGGGGGAAAAGGCAAATTGGGAACTTCAAGTAACCTGGTCTTGCGGATACCAGGGGAGATTATGAATGTGTGTGTCTGTGTGTGTCTGTGTGCACTCACGTGCTGGGAATGGAGGCATCATGTTGTTGAGGAGGATGAAGAAGTTGTAGAGGTAAGCCAGGGCCAGCTGAAACCTTTGAACTTAATTCTTAAGACTATGGGGAACTGTTAAAAAAATTTTAGGTAGGGAATGTCAACCTGTCCCCTCCTCCCCACCAAAAGACACAAAAACCTTAAACAAAAGCCACTCACTGCACCTTGAAGAATGAATTCCTGATTAGCACATGTGAAGGATGAAAAGACTGATTCAGAGCCCTGGAGAGTTTAATAATGACTAACATTTATGACTAACATTTATGAGTGTTTATGTCAGTGCTAGCGCTATTTTGAGACATTTTAAATGTATTATTTAACACTCCAAACAACCTGTTGAGGTGTATATGTTTACTATCATCATCCCCACTTACAGTTAAGTACGCTGCATCAAAATGTGGTTGAATTACACTTCTGCAGCCGTAGAACTACACAGTTCTAGAAGCATGACCTGAACCCAGGTGGTTTGGTCCCAAGGTTCACTCACTTCACTACTGGGTGTACGCACCTCCATGGAGACTATGATGAAGTAAGCAGGCATAGCTCTATTGCTTGAAGTTGGTTAATATGTGTACATATTATTCTAATTCAGTGGGGGAGAAGGGACTTGACACAAAGGCTGGTGAAATTATAAAAAACATTGACTATAGCAAACATTCTGAAGAGATCAGATACTTAATGAATGCTATTTAAGAGCGGCATCTGGTTGTCACCTGGGAAGTATTATGAGTAGGAACTTTATATCTTGGTTCATGTAGGTAGGTACATGTATGCTAACATTTCTACCATGCCCAGAATATGTGTACACATGGTTGGCTTAAAGTTCTACCCAGGTAGTGCCATGTTATAGCAAGGTATTATTTTTCATCATTCCATGTCTAGCAAGTTAATCAATATTAAAGTAGGTAGAAACTCACCTCATTAGGATACATTTAGAAGATTGAGAGTCAAGATTCCAGATTCCCAGTCAGAGCCCAAAAGACCTGTATAACCTTTAAACATTAAAATAAAATAAAATACATGTGTATGCTCCCGGAAAGAATTGGCATATATAGAGCTAGTTATTGACTAAGTGTTCCCAGTATAGAAATACAGATGCATTTTGGCACTTACCACATTTTCTTTTAAATACCTCACCATTTTTCAAAAGGTAAAAACAGGTCGCCAAAAGCAACAGAAGCAACCCATTTCTGCCAGCTTGGGCAAGTAACTTATCCTCTTGAAGTCCCCATTTCCTCATCTGTAAAATGACAATAATTATGCCTATTTTGCAGGAATATTGTGAGAAAATACATGTAAAGTGGTTGGCACCTAGTGGGTATCCAACCAATTTAAGATTGGTACTTTTTTTTTCTTCCTTGGCAGTTAGAGTTGCATTGTCATTATTTTAAAATGCTGAGATTACTTTTCAAATTGCTGTGCTGATTACAAGCTTTCTGAATGAAATAATTACTAAAAAACAGATCTCAGTGAAGAATTTAGATTTTTGAGAGGAATATACAAATATGCCACTATACTTTATCTCTACTCAAGAGTTAGCAGAGTTTACCTGTTAAGATGAAATATATCTTTTTCATAAAAGAGGCCAGCTTGGCATTTATTAGCTTTGACCATTGCTTGGCAAGGCTAGGTCCTAATTCTAAATTTAGAAAGTTAGCAAGACTCTTCATGTACCACAGTGTTCATTGCAGTTCTATTTACAATAGCCAGGACATGGAAGCAACCTAAGTGTCCATCGACAGATGATTGTATAAAGAACATGTGGCACATATATACAATGGAATATTACTCAGTCATAAAAAGAAACAAAATTGAGTTATTTGTAGTGAGGTGGATGGACCTAGAGACTGTCATACAGAGTGAAGTAAGTCAGAAAGAGAAAAACAAATACCGTATGCTAACACATATATATGGAATCTAAGAAAAAAAAAAAGGTTTTGAATAACATAGGGGCAGGACAGGAATAAAGATGCAGACATAGAGAATGGACTTGAGGACACGGGGAGGGGGATGGGTAAGCTGGGACAAAGTGAGAGAGTGGCATGGACATATGTACACTACCATATGTAAAATAGCTAGCTAGTGGGAAGCAGCCGCATAGCACAGGGAGATCAGCTCGGTGCTTTGTGACCACCTAGAGGGGTGGGATAGGGAGGGTGGGAGGGAGGGAGATGCAAGTGGGAAGAGATGTGGGGATATATGTATATGTATAACTGATTCACTTTGTTATAAAGCAGAAACTAACACACCATTGTAAAGCAATTATACTCCAATAAAGATGTAAAAAAAAAGAAAGTGAGCAAGACTCTTGTCACATGACTGTTGGTTTAATTAAAATGTGACCCCACAGTTTTCCAAGGAGACACGTTTCCTGGTGTCAAGTCTCATGTGTTTGCTACTAGACAGTAGGTTACGACTAGGGGCTGTTCGACTCAGCAAATAAAGATACAGCTTCCTCAGTCATATCCGGAGTGAATGGCAGTCCTCTTGCCTTTGAGTCAGCTGAAGGGTAAGGAGGTGAGAGATTTCCTAGCAGCTGTGATCATTTAAATCACAGTGGGTTATTTAAATCTAGTATCTTGTATAAAGCTTAAAAAATAATTTTCATGAGGACAAAAAACTATATGGGGTAAATCCCCCCATTTTTCCTTCGGATCAGGGCATTTTTTAGAATTTTATTTATTTATTTATTTTAATGAAGTGTAGTTGATTTACAGTGTTGTTTTAGTTTCAGGTGTACAGCAAAGTTACACACGTATGTATTCTTTTTTCAGATTCTTTTCCCTTATTGGTTAGTCCAAAATATTAAGTATAGTTCCCTGTGCTATATAGTAGGTCCTTGTAGGTTATCTGTTTCATATATAGTAGTGTGTATATGTTAATTCCACCAGGGTACGGTTTTTAAGAGTAGCCCATTATACAAATAAAGTTCACTTTCTCCTGTTTCTTGACTCTTGTAACAAGCAGTCACATGTTGTAGGAGCACTACATTTGCTTTGAAGCCAGAATCAGAGAAGTTCCTCCAGAGGAGAAGAGAGTGTAGCACTTAAGCACAAAGAGTGAAAGCATAAGAAATTGCACATAAGCTTTAAAAAATGGAATTTCATTAACGTAAAAATTTAGCAGAGTTTATTTTTCTTGTGAATAATTATAGTTTGTTTTACCCTTTGCGTTTTCTTTAGCCATCTGCTACGTTGAATCACTCCACATCCTCCCATTCATTTCCTTTTATTTATAATCCCTATGCAAACCTTAATTCACAGAGAAGCATTATCATAGCACAAATATGTCACAAGGTTGTGGGAAGGATAGACTGAGATTCAGGAATTAGTGTTGTTACTTAGATTTGAGAACAAGGGTGATGGTAACACCACACAGTTGATGTTGCTATTAGCATAAGGAATGGTGGTAATTTCAGGTTTACCACCAGAAAACAGGAGAGGGAGGGCTCCTGGTTGAGTTTTCAGTGATCCTTCAACGAAGCAGCAGGTGTGCCAGCAAGGGCCCTGCCTTAGCTTTGTGGCCTTCATTCCCATCAGGCTGGTTCTAGCAATTGTGAGCCACTGATGCTCCAAGGACATGATGTCACCTGCTGAAGGCTTCCAGTCTGTTGTGACAGAATAATCGGTCCCTGGTACAAAAGAAGCATATGCTGTTGATTGTGAGAACTCTGCCACTTGATGTCAGGAAGAGAAGTCATCAACAGTGGTGAATCCACTGTATGCCTAAAATTGCCATGAAGATCCTTCTCCATGAACCATTCTAGTCCTAACATTTATAATTGCTTGCCTTCTGTAACATAATCCCAGCATTGTATTTTCCTGCATTGATACTTGTGGTTCCCCCGCCTCTAGTAAAATCTCTAAAAATATTGAAGCGTCTATAACCCTGATTTGCACTGTTCTGCCAAGGGTGCTGTGATATTGTCATGACATCTAGCAAGAGTGACATGTAATGAAGACGTTCAGGTCGGAGTAGGCTCCATTGTTCTGCACAGGCAGCAGTGGGACGGGGGTGATGGGGGAGCTGTCTACAAAAGCATCTCCAAGGATGCCTTTGAGTGAAGTTGAGGCTCAGGATTTGGCAGAACTCATCCAGTGTGAAGACATGTACCCCACTCCACCACTCTCCCGCAAGAAATTCTCCAAGCAGAACAACCAGTGACATCTTGAAGCATTTACAGATCTTCAGGGATGGAGCCATGAACAGAAAGGATGATCACACCCTCAATCACCATCATTTAGATGCTCTGGATCTGAGAGAGGGATGTCTTAGGAAAACCACAGTGGCTCACGTATGGCTCCCAGAAACTTCTGCATGCAAGACATTTCCAGGACTGCTTTTCCAAATCACCCTTAGAACAGAAGATCGCATTAGGAGAGCTGAAGTCCCCAGAGTTATATCCAGTTTCTTGGATAGGAAGGGAAGAAAATGCAGACTTTTTCAGAGATGGTTTGCTATTTATCTGTTCTTGACATAAACGTGAGGCCTCAGAGAGTTCACTGATGCATCTCTTTACCATGGCAAATGAATAGTGAAGGGAACATTGTGTACTTGTAAAATCCAAGGTGGGGATGTTACATGAGCTGTCTCTGCCTTGAAGTTAATGTCTTTCAAAAGGTTAGTTTTTTTACATCTGGAAAATATTTCTCTATATTAATGTTTCTGTCTCCAAATCACCATAAAGTTTTATCATGCATATTTTAAACAAATTATGGAAATGCCTATTTAGAGTCTCTTTTAAAGGTTATTATTGCAAGATTATTATTATTATTGCAATTAAGTAAGTTGTATGAAATAAGAGTCTGCTTTTGTGCCTGGGTAGATTGTGCTGATTGGGTTAATAAACACCTTCATCCTTAGAGCTAGAGCATTTGGATGGAATATCAGGGATGAATGACATTTCTATAACTTTTTAATCAAAGAGCCATCTTTTCTGGACCTGTTTATTTTGGAAAACAGCGTTAAATGTTTTTTTCAGTTCAGTGTGAAAATGCTTTTTCATAAGTATAGCAATGAGTTAATAATCACCGTCTTCACTAAAACTAAAAGAAACATCCAACAAGAAAAGCTGCTAAATCAGTCTTCCCCTACCCGCCCCCCCCAAGAAAAAGCGGACTGTTTTTTTCTATTTTTCCCACACACAAAGAGTACGCCTTGGTTTTTTGTTGTCTATTCCTTCAAACTCAAATAAGGCTAAACTAGACACAATTCATGTTTACAGAAATCAGACACTTTTTTTTTTTGGTCCCCTGCCATTTCTCTCCTCCATGGGACAATTTCTTACTGGATTTCTTGCCAAATGAGGATAGGAATGGAAAGGCTGTCAGGAGCCAGTAAGCGCATTTGAGAAAAGACAGGTCAAGGTTTTTCATTTTAGAAAGCCTGCAAAATACAGAACAGCTTACAGATATGTGCTGGGATGCTTCCAGCTGACACTTTTATTGTGATCTATTTTATTAAGTTCTACTGATGGGCCCAGCCTGTGGGATGGCCCTCAAGTATGACAGTGTCAAATGCTCCTGGTGGCAGGCTTGACGGGGGCTGATGGCTCCTTCCATTGAGAGAGCATCAGCCTTTTGCAGTAAAGAGCAGAGCAAAGCTCCTACTGACTGACAGCCCTGTGAGCTGCTTTTGTTTTGCATTCTTTAACACTCGACACCCTTAGAGGGTAGTTTATCCAAAGAAGTCAGATTCCAAAGCAACCTTCCTTTAGAAGTCAAGAAGCAAGAGGATGGACTGAAGATGAACTTACTGATTATCACTACTCTCCATTTTAATAGCAGATAGAAAGGTTTTTTTGTTTGGCTTTGTTTTTATTTTAAGTATAGCTGATTTACAACGTTGTGTTAATTTCTGCCGTACAGCAAAGTGACTCAGTTATAAATATATCTATTCTTTTTCATATTCTTTTCCATTATGGTTTAGTCACAGGGTATTAGATATAGTTCCCTGTGCTATACAGTAGGACCTTGTTGTTCACCCATTCTCTATATACTAGTTTGCATCTGCTAACCCCAGCCTCCCAGTCCTTCCCTCCCTCAGCCCCCTCCCCCTTGGCAACCACAAGTCTGTTCTCTATGTCTATGAGTCTGTTTCTGTTTCCTAGATAGGTTCATTTGTATCATATTTTAGATTCCACATATAACTAATATCACATGGTATTTGTCTCTGTCCGACTTACTTCGCTTAGTATGATCATCTCTAGGTCCATCCATGTTGCTGCCAATGGAATTATTTCATTGCAGATGGAAAGTTTTGAAGCCTGCTGATTACGTTACTAAATAGTCACTGACCTAAGTCTCAAGAGATAAAGTAGCCACCACTTTAGAGGCATGGCTATTTCTGGCTCTAAATGTATACAAAAATATTAAGAATTTAATCCCAGTTTTGACTGCAGTAAATGTTCTTTCAGAGAAAAAATGGAATCATAAACAGTGTAATCCCTATAGAGTTGAAATTAGATCTTGTGGGAAAGGAATAATTTTCCTTGTTTACATATTAAAAGCTGTGCAAATTTAATTTCTTCTTCATTGTCATTATCTGGATTTGATACTCCCACTGGGCTGTCAAGAGAAGTCTCAGGAGATGGGGATGATTCTAGCAGTGGCCAGTGTTCTGTCAGTGGTGGGATGGATGGATCCAAGCCAGTCATCTCTGATGGGAAGCAGAGACTATGGGCGGCATCCCCACCCCATTTTTTCTAGATCTATCAGGAATCATAATTAGGGAACTAACTAACCTTGGAAGCACTGAAGGGTGTGGTGACATTGTGACATGCCACCCGAATGCCCCTTCAATGAAGAACTTGTTGCCCCAACTACTGGGAGGGCTGTGGACAGACAACAGGGTTGACAGGAATGGTTCCAGCTGCACAGGACCACTGGGTCCAAGGTTTTGCCTTTCTTGGGAAGGCCACATCCAAGGACTGACCCATGTGCTGGTATGAGTGCCTGGTCATCTAGGCCCAAATCAGAACAACTAAGGGCCATTCTAGCTCTGGGACCAGCCAAGGTCAAGCCTGCATCATGGCTCAACTTCCCCCTCTGTCCACTCCTTTGCAGAGGAGACTATTCCAAAGTCTGTCCTTAATACACAGGATGCTCTAAAACTCCATCTGAGGGTCAACTTCCCAGGGAGCCCAAGCTGCAGTCAACAGACAACCAGACACACTGCAGATGCTTTACTGCATGATGTGCAATTACAATTATAAGTGACTTTGTAGGTTTGTAACCCTGTTTTATGTGTGATGGGTCCTGTTAGCAATACAAGCAACTTCACAGCTAATACTAAGAGGATAGAAATGTGATGTGAATTTATGGAAAGAAGGTCTCAAGCCTTTATCTTTACATCTAGGATCAAGCATCAGCTCCTGACGGAATTGGAGAAAATCAAAAGATTCTATTCCGTTTCGTGAGACGTATATTGGTTTTAGTCTATGGAGAAGTTTTTACAGTTTTTGAGTTATGTGCATGGCCCTATGAATTTTTCCCTTTTAAAAAACTTCCACCCTTTTGATTTAAGATTTTGAAGAATTACTGCCTTCATTATCAGGACTCAGTGATGCTGCCAATTCAGTTATCTATAGTGGAGGGCAGCGGTGGCCAAGATAAACGAAAACAATGCATTATCCAGAATCATTTATGTTTTTCCCTAACTACTTTTTCTTACATTTGAATACAAATACCTTATAGAATGAAGTTTTAAATAATCTGCCTGTGGACAATTGAAAACACTATATTTATATTTGATTCTTTCTCTAAGAAGTTATAATCAAATATAGTAATGAAGATGAAGCATTACCTTGCATAAAAGTCATTCTTGGTATTTTATCAGTCACAAAGGATACTAAAAGGCAGTAGAGGGGTAATGGGGTCAGTTGAGTGAATGGATAGTGGAAAGATACTTGCAGGGGAAAGCAGGTTGCCATTTTTCAGATTGCATTCAGAATTTCCTTAGCAATTGCAAACAGAATGGAAGGAGATGATTTGTTTGAGAAACTGACCTTACTTGGTTGTTACATGTATGAAAAATTTTAACAAAGCAACCCTTTAAGCCATTTTGATTTTAAAAGTTCACTTATCTTCTATTGGAATTTTTATTTATTTGCCTTTTAAGACTTGTGAATAAAAAGGACTCAGGCCATATAAATTTATATGGACTTTTTTTTTAATTGAAGGGAAGCTAAATATTCTCTTTCTTTGCTCTGTCAGCAGTAAATAATGATATCTCTGTGATAATAAGAGCTAAGTTTCATTGCATATGTTGCTGTTCAGGCACTATACCCATGCATGTACATATATTTTCTCTTTGTTTCTCCAGAAATCTTGGGAAGCTCACATTAACCCCATGAGATGCTAAGGCTCAGAAAGTTTGAATAAGTCACCAAAGGTCACAGAGCTAGAAAGGAATAGACTTAGTGTTCAGGGTCAGACAGCCTGACTCTATCATCCATACTTTTTCCAAAATACTGAACAGTGGTGGATGTCAGCTCTGTGTTCTCAAAAGAAATAGGATCCGCTTCAAGTAAAAACACAGTGTGTTAGCTCAAGGATGGAAAACCGTCACCTGTCTCATTTCAGTGAATTCTCTTCATCCAGTTTAACTGTCAGACCATGCAAGTCACCACTTTTGTTTCTAGAACCTCTGAGTCTGAGTTTAAGGAGTTACTGTTCTCTTTGGCGGCTTCTAAGAAGTATCAGCCTGCCTGTTGCTTGGTTTTTATTTCTTGGCATGAGTTAATGCTATGCTTTATGGGAATGCCTTAATTTCTCCTTTTCAGTATAAACAGTTACTTATGTAACCATTCTAATATATGCCAAGGAACACTAGTTCATCACCCAAAAATATTGGAACACCTACTGTGTGTTAGACTCTGTGCCAGGCACTGAATATAGAACAGTAAAGAAAATAGGTATTGTGCCCACTTTCCTGATGTCATTTCCTTATTGGAAAAGAGGCAAGCAATATGAGTTCTAGAAGCCAGTTGATTATAATTTGCTCTGATGAATTCATCCATGAGCTGTTCACATTCTTAACCTGAGCACATTTTGAAATAGAAGGGATTTACTTCTAAGGAAAATATTTTCCCCATCTTTGCTTTATAAACAAGGAAATGTGTTATTTTTTTTAAATGCATGAGTCACTATAAAGTACTATGCAAATAATAGGATTTGAGCCATGCATTTGCCTATTAACATGGCCTAAAACTTTTAATTGTTGTAAATAGCAGTGATTATTGCATATATTTTATATAAAGTTCTAAGATACACAAATGATGTTGTGTACACAAATGATTGTATTCTGAGATACACAAGTGATTATATTCCCCTTTATAGTCCACCCTTTTTTCCCCAAAACTTTGGACCTCCGTGTGTTTAACCCAATTGATATAAGATCCACAAAGACCTAGAAACCTTAAGCCCTAAGCTTTTGCATAACTGTTCCCAAATATTGGGTCATCCTCCTCAGCATATTAGCTCGGATTCCTGCCAGGTCTGCAAAGAACAAATTCTCATTAGAACCTTGTCCATATCTCAGTGTCATCCTTCCTATTTATTGGAGTTGGATTGGATTCATGACCGCTACCCCTACCATCTTGACATGTAATTTTGGCCCCTTGTTGAATACACCCCTGAGACTGTTCCTGGAAATGATTTTCTCTACGTTTGCTGGATCTCTGGGCTGTCCTGAGTATGTTTGGGAAGAGAGTTTCTGTTTTGGGTCTGTGGATCTAGCCTGAGTGTGAATAACTGGGTCATGTTCCTGGCTTCAAAGGAACTTGGAGCCTGGCCTATGAGGTTGCCTGATGAATACAGTCATGGTATTTGCAACTGAAAGAGGCCTTAGAGACCACCTACTCCAACTATTTCAAACAGACCAGAAACTCTAGAGCCAAGAGGGGTCAAGTGACTAACCCAGGATCTCAGAATGAACTCGTAGCAAAAGGCAGACCAGAGTCCAGTTCTCTCCTCCAAAGATCACCCTCTTCCCATGGCTCCATACACAGGCTCTAATTTTTGGCTTGCCTTGGTCTTAATCTAATGAATAGGATGGACCATTTGTAAAGTTTGGATGGGTTTAAAATAAGGATTAGCTTGTCTTTTGTGATTGAACAAATATCTGGCTCAAGTCAGGAGCTGAAGAAAAGGAAAATAATAAAGCAAAGCAACTACGTTATTTACAATGTAAAAGTGAACAGTAGCAAAACTATTAAAGGAGTTAAAAATGTATATATCTTTGGGTGGTTTGTAAATAAGAGTCACTGTTTTCTTTTTCTATTATTACTGATGTATAGTTGATTTACAATGTTGTCTTAGTTTCTGGTGTACAGCAAAGTTATTCAGTTTTATATGTTTTTTTTTATATTCTTTTCCATTATGGTTTATCACAGGATATTGAATATAGTTCCCTGTGCTATACAGTAGGACCTTGTTGTTTATCCATTCTATATATAATAATTTGTATCTGCTAATCCCAACCTCCCAATCCATCCCTCCCCCACCCCCACTCCCCCACCTTGGCAACCACAAGTCTGTTCTCTGTGTCTGTGAGTCTGTTTCACAGATAAGTTCATTTGTGTCATATTTTAGATGCCATATAAGTTATATGATATTTGTCTTTCTCTTTCTGACTTCACTCAGTATGATCATGTCTAGGTCCATCCATGTTGCTACAAATGGCATTATTTCATCCTTTTTTATGGCTGAGTAGTATTCCATTGTACATATGTGCCACATCTTCTTTGTCCACTCATCTGTCAATGGGCATTTAGGCTGTTTCCATATCTTGGCTATTGCACCTCACATTCTCTTTAGCCCTGCTAGCCACAGCATGAGTAAGAAAATGCTCCCCACCTTAATGCATGCTCATATACAGGATCCTTGCTTCATCCAAGTATGTATGCTGTCTTGAGAGCAGCACAACCAGCCAATGCTCCAAAACTTTGCTAAAAATCTACTCTTTCTTTCAACAAACATTTATTGAGCACCTACTGTGTGCTAGGATGTCTTCTAGGAGCTGGAACCACATGAATGAACAAGGTAAACAATATCCTGCTCTACAAAACCTGCAGTTTCATGGGGGAGAGGGAACCATGTTGTTCTGGAGGAAGACAAGTCATGAAAAGGGAGGGAAGTAAAGGCAGGTGTGTGCAATTCTAAACAGTGTTGTAAGGGGTGGCCTCTCTGAGAAGGTGATATTGTACAGAGATGTGAAGGAGTAGAGGAAGAAATCTATGTGATTTTCTGGGAAAAGATGATTCTAAGCAGAAGGAGCAGCAAGTGCAGAAGCCCTGAGTCAGAATCATGCCTGTGGTGTTTGAGGAACAGCAAAGAAGCTGAGTGAGCAGAGCAGAGAGAGAGCAAAGAAGAGGAAAGAGAGTGGGGAGGAGTTGTAGGTCATTCTATGGGGATTTGCTTTTATTCTCCGTGAGATAGGAAACCATTTCAATTTTGAGCAGGACCATGACCTGACCATATTTACAGCTTTGCAAGGATATCTCAATCTGCCGATGGGCTGAGTTGAGAAGGTTCTATATTTGGGCAAGTGTAGAAGTAGGGAGACCAATGAGGAGGCTGTTACAATAACCCAGGAGAGAGATGCCCCTGGGCTGGACACTGGGCTTCACACACAGAGGTGAGAAGAAGTCTATGAATTCTGAATGATTTTGAAGGCAGGATTAACAGGATTTAATGACTGAATGCAGAAGGGAAAAGAAAGAGAGGGGTCCAGGATGACTTCAAGTTTTATGACCTGAGCCACCGAAGAGTTACTATTTACAAGATGCAGAAGACTGGGAAGGGGTGATTTGTGGTGGGGGGCAGTGGCTGTGGGATGTGCAGGTGGAAATGCTGAGTACAGGCAGTTGGGCACACAACTCTGGAGATGAAAGGAAAGGACAGAATTGGAGAGATGGCTCAGAGGTGGAATTTAAACTCATGAGACTTGATAAGATAGCCTGGTGGGGATTGCATATAGGGGAGGGAACACAAGATTTAAGTGAGAGTGAATATTCAGCTCTCTTCTCCCTAGAAGCACAAAGATCAGGTATATATAGTAAGTAACTTTAATTATTTTACTTTCATTTCACATGGAAGGTAGAATTAATTATTTTCTTAACATGCAAGGTAGAATTAGGTTGTTGAAAGTTAGGATTAGGGTTAGTAAGTAAGTAAGTTTAGACATTTAGGCATGCACATGCATGCAGGCATGCATACGTGCACTCAGATGATAGCTCAGAAGAAATGGGGGTAACGTTGAATGGGCTCATTTTGAAACTTGGCCCATGATGAAGATAAAGATAACAGCAGTTAGAAGCCTTGAGGCAAATCTTCCTTCCTGGGCCGAAGTCTGATTATTTGGGGAGCGTGCTGTCTGTTTTCCATGTTACAGAGCACAAAGGGAACTAGTGTCATTTTATCAGCTAGATAATTGAGAACTGTTTTGATTTTTTGGGAAAAAATAAGAGTAGTACTTCTTGAAGATAATTTCATTCCTCTGTGTTGTTCCCCCCCCCACAACCCAACTTCTGCCCAATTATTGTTTTGTTTTGAAACTTTGGTTTGAAGAATATTTTCTAGAAAGTGATTTCACTGTCCTTTGTGAATTGTGAAATGATGTCCTGCAGTCAAGTGAAATTTTCCTTTAATGAACCTGTGTGAAATCCAGGGGCTGGTTGAGAGTGCCTATCTATGCCTAACCATGTGCTGGATGTTTCATAAATGTTCTCACCTTATTTGCCTAGCAGCCCTGTGATAATGGTATAGTGAGCTCCGTCTATGTCCAAGAAAAGTGAGATTCAGAGAAACTAAGCAACTGGTCAAGTAGTAAAATGAGTGTTGTAACTCAAATCCTGTGCTCTTTACTCTGTATATCATACTGCATCTTTTTACAACTCTACCAAAATGTCCACCTAAGCCTAAACCAAGCAGAACTTTCTAAAGTTGAAAGTGTACCTGCTATTACTTCCCTGGAGTCAGTGCTTATTCTCTTCCAATCATGTGACTAAGCACATTCACAAGTGATCTGTGTTGACAGCATCTTCCCTTAGAGAATTCCCCTGGATGTTCAATGTGCAACTGCCCTAATCCTCACTGCCCATCAAATGGCTCTTTCTATTATTAGCTTTATTCATAGTCTTGGTAACGGAGAGATGAATAACCAATCTTAAGGTCAGAGGTGAAGCCACGGGTCCAGTTTTCTAGTAGCGAATCATTTCGTTTGGGGGTAGACGACCTGCTGGGGCGTTGTACGTGTTTGATGAAGGGGCCGTTCAACTTGGTACATCAAATTGCCTTGTCACATTTGCGCACACTGCTTCCATGCATGCTCATTTGTCCTGCACAAATCCCAAAGCAGTCTGTTACCCTTTGATGCTTTTTCATCTTTTGTTCTGCCTTATTATTCCTAGGAAGTAAAAAAAAAAAGATCCCAAAATATAAAGTTTGAATTTCAATGACTGTAAGGACAGAAGGCATAAGTGGCCCCTAAATTTAGCAAATAAATTGGCTAAGATTAAACAGATGGGTCACGCTACTATAGTAGATGTATAAGGAAAACAGAACTGATACACACTCTCGGCAGTTGTAAACATTGGTACAAATTTTATGGAGTACCTAGAACATAATTAATATTTATTTTGGTATAGAAATCCTACTTCTGGAAATGTAT
Organism: Orcinus orca; assembly: GCF_937001465.1. Classification (NCBI taxonomy): domain Eukaryota; kingdom Metazoa; phylum Chordata; class Mammalia; order Artiodactyla; family Delphinidae; genus Orcinus; species Orcinus orca. Next base: position 54,302,678 of record NC_064568.1, on the reverse strand, counting down.
CCTCTAGATATAGTCACACCGCTGCTGGAGTTAAGATACCTGCGCAGAGATAACTGGACCAGAATATTTGCTTATTGCCCTATTCTTGAAAAGCAAAGGCTTGTCGATGACTTTCTAAAAACCAGAACAAATTTAGCTGTGAATCTATATTGTTTATTATTTTGATAATGTAACAAATCTTATCCTTTCTGTATAAAAATTTTGAAATCATGGATAAGTAAGAAAAAAGAAGAAGGAAATTATATTCAGGGTGCCACCGGGTAACCATCATTAGAAAGTGAATGTATTTCCTTCTAGTCCTTTTTTGTGCAAATATGTTATGTGCCAACATGGCTTTTTTCCTACTTTCCCCATATAGCTTGATAACACTGATACTTTCTTTTATCAGAACTTTCTACAAAAATCCATTTTAATAACCACAAGATTCCCCATTTTATGGAAACATTGTAAATTAAACTTTTCCATTGTGCAGGAAATTTAGTTGTTTCCAGTTTTGCTTTGAAGTACTCTGATAGTAGCAGGTCAAAAAGTATACCTACACGTTCCTTTTTTATTATTTTATTTATTTGCCCCATGTTATCCTCATTGATTCTGGTTTTGCTGAAGCTTTGTTGACAGAGTCTGGGTCAGTATGTATATTCTAATTTGTTTCTCTCTTGGTAAATCACTTTTATGGCTGGTATAATAACTCAAGAAGTTACTATATGTATATAATATATGTATGTATGCGTGTGTATATATATCTATATCTCACATCTATAACACATTATTCTTTTAATTTCAGACACAGCATTTGATTTTAACACACACATATTTTTGGATTTGGGGTGGTACAGTTGTGTCATTGGTGGTAGTCTGGTGTTTTTAAAGAGCCTGGGCTCTGGAGTCACCAGCCTGGGTTTAAACCTTGACTCTGGTGTCTGTGTGGTTTTAGACCAGTCCTTTATCCGCTGTTTACTCATCTGCAAAATAGTGGTGACAATAAGATCCGCCTTGAAGGCTAAATATAAGTGTTGGAGACAATGCAGGGCAGGGCTTAACACACAGCACATGCTTGATGAAAGGCAGCCATCATCACCCCTGGTACCTGCTGCTCATCCTTCGCTCTGTTCTTTTGATATTATTGTAGTTTTTGTTCAGCTTTTGCCACACACTTTCTCTTCACTTCCAGTCGGGGATCTTTTCCTCAGCTCTGCGTTGCATTAGGCTTATGTGTTCATCTCTGTAATAATCACATTTCCTCTTTTCCTGTATCCTCTGCCCCTCTCCTCACACCAAGTATCACTAAAATATGAATTGTCAGTTACTAGCATGAAAATGAAACTGATGATAAAATCATGAGCTCCAGTTTTTTGGGTATCTCTATGGGTTGGTAGCTTTTAAATCAGAACTACCAAATTGCTGATTTTTAAAAATCTTTTAACATTTTTGTACAACGAACACAATTTGTGTACAGGAATGGGGCTGTTGACCTATTAGGACTGCAGAGAAATGTGGGGCTTGAACTCTTATAATCCTCTCACTCAGCTCATGAACACAGGACATGACACTCGGGGAATTTAGTGCAGGCTTCAGAATGAAGGAGGAGAAGCAGAAAAATGATTTAGTGGCAGGGCCAGTTGATGATATCCTGTTCACATCTCTTCATTATGCCCTGTGACTTTTCTGGATCCTTGACTTGGGATATTGCCATAAGCATTTTGTATGTCTCAGGGGAAAAAAAAATCATGAAGAGTCACCCTTTTGGAAGGGACCCATTGTCATACTCAGTTAGATTCTTGTGGAAAATGGAAGCCAGGGAGAACAATCATGACTGACAGTTCTTATTATGTAATTTTGTGTACACCGATGTTTTCTGCCCTGTCTTTAGTATAGAGAGGAAAAGGTATCCTCTTCTCAGAGAAAGACAAATATCGCATGATATCACTTGTATGTGGAATCTGAAAAAATGATACAAAAGAGCTTATTTACAAAACAGAAATAGACTCACATAGAAAACAAACATATATATAACAAATATATATATATGTTCACTTTGCTGTACACCAGAAACATACATTGTTAATAACTATACTTCAATTTTTTAAAAAAAGATCTCCTTTTCTGATTTAAAAAATCTTTTCCTTTAGTTAAAAAAATAACATTCAATGTAAAATAATGATAATACAGAGATATCTGGGATAAAATTCTCATGAACATCTGCCCCAGAGACACACATTATCATTTTTGTTCTTATCTTTTTTTTTTTTTTTTTTTTGGTGGTACGCGGGCCTCTCACTGTTGTGGCCTCTCCCGTTGCGGAGCACAGGCTCCGGACACGCAGGCTCAGCGGCCATGGCTCACGGGCCCAGCTGCTCCATGGCATGTGGGGTCTTCCCGGTCCCGGGCACGAACCCACGTCCCCTGCATCGGCAGGCGGACTCTCAACCACTGCGCCACCAGGGAAGTCCAAACCTTCTTATCTTTGTCCATGCACATGCACGCATTCAAGTCTACATTCTTGTGTATTTCACTTATCTGTATTACATACACTTTAAAAAATAGCATTACTTTTCTTTCCCCCCAAAGCAGACCCTGAGGCAAGAATTTGAGTGTATTTAGTTCATTTGGGAAGTGATCCTGGAAAACAGCAGTTAAGGAGTGGGGAAAATGAGATAGAGACAGGAGGAAAGTCCAACAGGGATGTTCTAACAGGCAGATTTGGGCTGTGGGCAGTCGGAGCTCCTGTTTGTTGCTAGGATACCTCCCAGGACCCAAGCACAATGCACATCAGATGAGGGGGCTATAGCATTTATTGGCAATGTCCATACCCCATTGTCTGACGTTTGCCCCCAGACTGTAAACTCCCCTGCAGCTTGGCTTGTGCCTGTGCCCGGACTAGCATCCTTCTGCAGATCTGGAAAAGGCAGAGCAGAGAAACCCTGCACATACCTTACCTGGGAGTGGCCATGGTGCCTGTGAGTGTCTACCGCGGTCGTGTGCTAATTAGATGGGCCAAGGATGCTGTGTGCACTGCCAGCACCGAGCATCATCTCCAACCCTGTCCTGCATGTTGTTCTTCAACTAGCTTTTAAAAAATTCAGCAATGGATCTTGGATACATCCCCAAGTCAGCACATGCACACATATTTACATACCCTTTGTGTTTTATTGTTATTTATTTATATTGAAGTATAGTTCATTTACAATGTTGTGTTAGTTTCAAGTGTGCAGCAAAGTGATTCAGTTATTCATATATATATATATTCTTTTTTCAGATTCTTTTCCATTATAAGTTATTACAAGATACGGAGTGTAGTTCATACCTTTTGTTTTTAATGGCAGCATTTCTCACTGAATGCGGGCCAGCTAATCACTTGAGTGAGAACAATGCCAGTTTTTGTCCTCATTTTACCTTGTGAACCTAGAGGTGTGCCAAATAATCCTCCCTAAAACCAAGAGTGATTTAACTTCTAAAACAGTGCATCTCAAATTCTTCTGTACACATGAATTACCTGGGGATCTTGTTCAAATACACATCTGATTTAGCAGGTTTGGGGTGGGGCTTGAGATGCTCCATTTATAATAAGTTCCCGAGTGATGCTGACCCGCAAACCATGCTTTGAGTTCAAGGTTTTACAACCAGATAACTTGAAGGGGACTTGTACATTGTAAAAGTACTTCTTATAAGAGTCTGGAGAATTTGCATAAAGGTAACCTATTGAACTAGGAGAAGAGAGACTCTAATTTCCCACTGTGAACGTGCTTTGGACACGGTTATCATGCAGGTGCCTTGGTTCTGGTGTAGAATTTATGGTCCAATGTGTGCATTCCTTTGCTTGCAAAGAGAACAGGCTTCTCATCTGCTCAGCTCTATAAATGTGTTTGGCCAAGATGGCCTATAAGACTGGATTTGGAATATTCCAGGGTTCCTGAGTGTTTACATTTACACGTCATCGCTACTCTTATCAGATCACAAACCTGAATGTCTTATGGATAAATCAACTTAAAGGATCCAAAAGAGAGTTTTAGATTTTTCCCTTCAAATTTGGTCCTCCATGTCTTCTGTTACAATAATGAGTAACTGTGTGGGTGAAGATACAAATCAAAACCCTGACATAATCCTTGAATCCCTTCTCAAATTCCTCATCTCCCAGTCATGAGGAGGTATGTAGAATGTACCTGAAAAATGGGGTTTTTAAAGTCCACTTTTCTCCACCACCTCCACTGTCATCTCCATCACTCTCATGATCTACTGCACAAGCTTCCCAGCCTATGGGAACTCCCCCCTATGTCTTAGCTCCCCATTCTCTTAGAAACAAATTGATTTTCTCAACAAATCAGATCATGTTTTTCCCCACTTGAACACTTCAGTTCCTTCCCATTGCATATTAAGAACAAAATTCTAATTCTACTCAATATTCTGTAATAACCTACATGGGAATAAAATCTACAAAAGCGTGGATATATGTATACGTTTAACTGAATCACTTTGCTGCACAGCAGAAACTAACACAACATTGTAAATCAAGTATACTCTAATATAAAGTAACTTTTTAAAAAAGAACAAAATCCTGGTTCCCAATGCATAGACCCAGCAGGGCTACAGTGCCCTCAGAGGTCTGGGCCCTGCCTACCTTTCCAGCGTGATTTCCTGCCCCTGTCTCCTGGCTCACTGTGTCCCAGCCACACTGGCCCTTTTCCTTGTGCACAGGAAGTGCTTTCCTGCTGAGGAACTTGGCCTTTCTGCCTGCCTGGGAAATGTTTTGAATTCTATGAATTTTGTAATTTTTTTTCAGTTAATCTGATATGCACCAATCCTTTCTCTAGGTAAATCTTAATCTATTTAACTGTTGTCTTAATCTGCCACTCTTTTAAAGGTTCATAAGGAAACAGTGAGGGAAAGAAAAAAAATCAAAGAAAGCCTTGATTTCTGTGCTCGTTGCCCTTCCTACCTGTCTTCTTTGATTTCTGATTTGCTCTATGCTAAAGCAGGCAGTTTTCACTGAATAGCTAATAAGTGAAATGCCATTACCTGTAAATAGATACATTTTGATTTAGTGTATTCTTTAATGTAAGCTTCTGAAATTGATCCAGTTACCTGTTCCCTCAAGTGCTTAATTTTATTTTGTTTCTCATTTACTTAAGAAGAAAACAGAGGCAGGCACCAAGTGAATGTGTATAGCAGCTTAGATGGGGAAAAGATACAGATATTAACCTCTATGAAGTGTCATTTAACCCTTACTGTGATAGCCTGTGATAGCAGTATCCTTCTTTTAAATGGCGAGGAGACAGTCAAGGAAGTGAACTCACTAGTCCAGAATTATAGAGTGTGTGTGTTTGCATGTGCATGTGTGTGTGTGTGTGTATACACATAAACTTATATGTAATATAATATGTAACTGCTTCTGGATTTGAAACTAGATCAGCCTTGGAAATCCCTGGTGGTGTTTCATTATATTGGCATCTTTCTCACTGGAGTTTGTGGAAATATTTTTAGGTCTTCATGACTTTCCTATGAGAATTTATAAATTTGGGACTTTCCATTCTATGATAATCTTTGAAATGATTATGAAAGCATATTTGAGGTCATCTGGTTGACCAGCTGATGTCACTGCCTGTGTCTGTGTTTGTGTCTATAATCGCATGGTGCCAAGGAGACCTACTGTCACTGTCTGGGGCTAATGAGGAGAAAACAAGGCAGACGTAACAAGTAAATGATGCTTTTAGGCCAAATGAAAGCAGTTAGCCTGGCAAGCTGTGCTCAGATGAAGGTTTCATAGCAATTCAAATAGAGAAATTGACGGGAGAATCAGAATGTCACATGGCAAAAATAACATAGCCCATGAAATTCAAAAATACCTGCTGCAGTCAGTAGCATGTTCACATGGCAAGTGGCAAGTTAGATTTGGCAAAATGACATCCTCCATGATATCACATTAATATTTTAATTGTAGTGGTTATGCAACTTTGCTTTTATGCAATTTTAAAGTGCACTTGGTTTACTAGTTGTATTGGAGCTATAAACGGAGGTATATCAATATACCTCGTTGATTAAATGTTTGCACATATTTAAGTTCTCCTTAATAAATATAACCAAATCAACACTGGGAGTCTATTAGGTATATTTATATAAACTATAGAATGATATAGTGATAGATATGTAATGACAGTATTTTTACACACACACACACACACACACACACACACACACACACACACACATACATATATATAATTGTTTTTTCCACTTTAAAGGGGTTGATACCAGGGTATCTCAAGTTTGGCATGACAGATACTGTCTTTCACAGACCATTCTTTGTTGCGGAGGGCTTTCGTCTGTGTGATGGGATACCAATATCAGCTTCCTCACTGCAGTTGTGGCAAATAAAAATGTTTCCAGATATTGCCAGATGTCTCCTGATGGGCAACATTGCCTCATTTCAGAATCAGTGATCCATGCATTACTCATCTACAGTGACCACTGCCTTGTCCCATGCTGTGTCTGAGGTTACAAACTCTCAACAGCATCGACTTCGTGTCTGCGAATGAGGGAAGGGTCCTGATCGTGCATATGTGGGCTACACTATGGGGAGGAAACCTACCAGGGTCATGGAGAGATGGCGGTGTTGGCAAAGAATTACGTCTGCCTTGAAAGAGATTTTATCTAGCTCTTCTTTTATGCTCTATTGTTTCTAGATTCTTGAGATCCAGTTTGAATCTCCATCTTCATTCTCTCTGTTCAATCACCTAGGCAAACATTTTACAAAATCCTTTTCTTGGAGACCAGGAGCTAGGAGTATACATGTGAGCCAAACAGATGCGCACTGTACAGGGTGTTGTTAATTATAAGAATCACATTGTATTAGGGGAAACAAATGCTGAATTCCACATTTTTTGTTCTTTCTGTCTTCAGGGAGTGTAGTTTGAATGCAAGACAAAGAATGTATACTGTCTTATATTTCCTTTGTAAGGTGAAGTACTTATGATAGATATTTATTTTTTTGGATTTTAGCTATCAAGATTAATAGCTTGTTTATTTTATTTTTACAGCTGCTTAACTTTCATTTTCAAATAATTTAAAAGTTACCAAAAAAAAAATTTGCAAAAGTCGCATAACACCTTCCACCCAGATTTTCCACATATTAAACATTTTCCACATTTGCTCTATCATTTTCTCTATAAATATATACATAATAATATTATTATTCTAAAATATTTGAGACAAAGTTACAGATGTGATGCCCTGATAGCCTTAAATACTTCAGTTGTACTTCCTAATGACAAGAACATTCCTACACAGTAAAATGATCAAAATCAGAAAATTAACCTCAGTACACTAAAAATGTCTAATCTAACGTCCCACTAATGTCCTTTATAATAAGCAAGCATTTTATCAGGGCAGGAGCTAGGATTCAATCCAGCATCAGTCCCTACATGGACTTGTCACGTTTCTTTAGTGTCCTTCAACCTATCGTGCTTCTTCAGTATTTCTTCATCATTTCTTCTTTTTTTTTTTTTTTTTTTTTTGCGGTACTCGGGCCTCTCACTGTTGCGGCCTCTCCCATTGCGGAGCACAGGCTCCGGACGCGCAGGTTCAGCAGCCATGGCTCACGGGTCCAGCCGCTCCGCGGCATGTGGGATCTTCCCAGACCGGAGCACGAACCCACCTCCCCTGAATTGGCAGGCGGACTCCCAACCACTGTGCCACCAGGGAAGCCCCCTAAGTAGTGATTTTGTAATTCCAACATTCCTTCCACAGTTTTAGTTTGCATCCTACTTTAAAGATGCCTCATTTATTTAGTTAATCACTTACATAAGAAGAGTTTCATGGAAGCAACCAAAATGTCCATCAACGGATGAATGGATAAGGAAGATGTGGTACGTATATGCAATAGAGCAATGGAGTATTACTCAGCCATAGAAAAGAATGAAATCATGCCATTTGCAGCAACATAGATGGGCCTAGAGATGATCATACTAAGTGAAGTAAGCCAGTCAAAGAAAGACAAGTATCATATGATACTGCTTATATGTGGAATCTAAAAAAAAATGATGCAAATGAACTTATATCCAAAACAGAAATAGACCCACAGACACAGAAAACAAACTTATGGTTAACAAAGGGGAAAGAGGGAGGGATAAATTGGGAGTCTGGGATTAACAGATACACACTACTAGATATAAAATAGATAACCAATAATGACCTACTGTATAGCACAAGGGACTCTACTCAATACTCTGTAATAACCTACATAGGAAAAGAATCTGAAAAAGAATATTTGTGTGTGTGTGTGTGTGTGTGTGTGTGTGTGTATCCCTAACTCTAACCCTAACTGTTATATATATATCTGAATCACTTTGCTCTACACCTGAAACTAACACAACATTGTAAATCAACTATACTTCAATTAAAAAAAGAGTCTCATAGATTCTTATTTTATGGGTTAAATCCTAACGTTTTGAATATTTATTCCAGAATGTTTTAAAGAGAGCTCTGACAAGGTAAAGATAAATGGTGGCCATAAACTTGCTACTCTTTTCTGTCCTCTTGCACGCACCGTATGAGCTAACTTTGCAGTCCTATTCAGGTGTTAGGGTCATCCAGCAGAAGCAGCCACTGCCTCAAAGGGTGGCTGACAGTTCTGCCTCAGTGATTCATTGAAGTGGGGCTGGAGGAGCACAAGTCACTTTCTCCTTGGAAGCCTGGAGCACGTTATTGTTCTTAACTGTGCTGAGAATGCCAGTGACTCTAAAGCTGGGGGAAAAAGACCCTTAATGAGTTTCAGCATGTTAATGTACTGCAGGTTCCCAATTGTATGAATTTAAGGAGCTTAGCAATTTGGTATCTTCTGAATAATAGCATTTATTTTATACTCTAAATACTCCTGGGGAAGTCTGAATAACACTGCAACTTCTTTGGTGTAATAGCTTTGGTGGGCTAATTGACTTCAACCATGGGATTGCTCCTTACAAAAAAAAAACAACAGCCACAGTTTTGATTAATGAGCCTAGTAATAAATCATTAATCTTTTTAGCTCATAAATGATAGGAACAGTGCTCTGCAATATATTTCTAGATTTCCCCCCTGCAATATATTTCTAGATTCTCCTTGCTGATCCAATGGCCACATTTTAAGGATCTTATCATCAGTTTAATATGTCCACCTCCATGTAATTTAATATAATATCTAGTAAGTTTGCACCTATGAGGAATGCAATGGGACAGATTCTAAATAGCAACAATCAGGACTTCCCTGGCAGTCCAGTGGTTAAGACTTGGCCATACAATGTAGGAAGTGCAGGTTCGATCCCTGGTCAGGGAGCTAAGATCCCATATGCCTCGGGGCCAAAGAAACACAAAAACATAAAACAGAAGCAATATTGTAACAAATTCAATAAAGACTTTAAAAATGGTCCACATTAAAAAATCTAAAATAAATAAATAGCAATAATTGCTCTTTTATGAACATGACTTACATTTAGTTAGTAACTGTCCTTCTACAATGTCCTAAATTTCTTTATTTCTATAATTACTCATAATTATAGAAAGGATAATGAGTTACTGAGCTTCTCCTATGTGTCTGGAACTCCACTAAATTTTTAGTATATTGTGTCATTCAATTCTCATAATAACTCTCTGAAGTAATTAGTATTATTTCCCCTTTACAGTTCAGGAAATTTGCTGAGAAATGATAGCTAGTTAATGTCATAGAACTGGTAAATGCCAGAGTCACCATGTCACTATCTTTTACAGATTATTCCTACCCAACATTTTCTGGAGGTTTATAAATAAATTTGTTTTTCTTTTTGTTAAAATTGAAATATATAAATAGTTGAACCCACATTGAAAATTTTGGTTGTCTTAAGGCTTAATATATCCTAGGGGGTTATATATTTCAAGAATTAATTTTTGTGTTCATAACATAGCTGAGACACCATTTAGAAATAATTTAGACTGTCTAATCACCACATTGAAGAAAATAGAATTTCGAGTTATGGACAGTAAGAGCATAGGAGGCAGATGTCTACATCCTTGCCTGCACTAATGTGTTTGCTAATGAGAAATAGCTTTTATTGGTGAAATTTAGCTGTAAACTAGCCACGAGGCCGAACTCTCTGTGGCGGGTGAGAATCATGGCCCATCATGTCTCTGTTGTCAGGATTTAGCTCAGTGGCTGGTATAGACTAGAGGATTAATTTGATGAGTGAGTGAATGAATGGTCAGTAGTATAAAAAATAAGAGGATGATCCATTTAGTAAAGTAGCTTGAGTCAAGATATGTAAATCCACAAGTGGCTTTGACTGGGATCAGTATTGTGACCCTGTGGGCCCCCAGTTGCTCAGGTGTGCTGGCAAAGAGCCCAGGACTCCTGTAAACAGAACTGGGGGAAAATGGAGATGCATGCATGCTTTTCTCATCTATCTTCCAGGAAGTCCTGGTGACATAATTTAACTCGATGTTGAGTCACATTAAGAATAAAACTCATCTCTTTCCTACTGGTGAGTTTTAAGAAAATCGCAATTAATATATATGCCAAATAAAAGCTGGCATTGATGATGGAAGTTATGCTTTTCAAAGGTAAAGTGGTTTATCTCATTTGAACATCTACAACCTACGGTGCACCTCTTGTTTGCTATTTCTCTACCAAGGTCATGATGTTAATACCAGAAATGCAAGAAGTGAAGCAAAGTGGTAGCACCCAGTTGGCTTCCTTCTCCCACCTGCTTCATTCCTGCATTGATAGGTCATTTTTCATGGTGGTAATCAAACACACACGCACAAACACACACACACATACATTTTCTCCAAGCTAATGTTAAGGATCGTAGGCCACCACATGTTCTGCAGCCTTTTCCAGCTCTTTTCAGAAAGGCTAGGATTAAATAAACCTAGGATATGCCATCCTTCACTTAGACTGACAGGATTTAAATGTATAGCTGAATTTGTTTTCTAAAAAATGGTGCTGGTGTAGATCTGACTGTGTCCTCTTTCTCTGTTCCACGTGAAATATGCATGGCTTTACAAAGCCAGTTTCCTGTGAAATTGACATTGGACAATTTAGGAATAAAAGTGGGTTTAAGCAAAACAGCAATGCAACTTCATGTATAAAACTGTAATTTTTCACTTTCTATATATGCAGCATATACGTTTTAAATGTATCCATATGTAATAGAGGTTAGAGGAAAACTAGCCAGGTGTGTTTTTCTTAGCAACTTGAGAAATTTTTATTGTGCCAGCCTTGAAAACAAAACTTAACTTTGGGTCTTTTGTGAACTCATTCCCTCAGTAGGATGAAGGGATTTCCATTCTTTGAAAGGTGAATTGTGCTTCCAAGTAGGTTTACACGCTGAACACCTGTAGGAATCCAGCCACTGTTGGCTCCTTCCCCTTGATCTATCAGAAAAAGTTGTGAGCCAGCCATTAAACACACTGTGTTATGTTGAAATCTCAGGTCTCCGAATCAAATAGATCAGGATTTGAATTCTCATTGGATTTAACAGCTGTGTGACCTTGGACGATTGCATATCTTCTTATAACCTCAGCTTTGTCACATGTAAAATAAGGACATTAACCATATCTATCTCAAGGGCTGTTTTAAGGAATAGAACCATAATGAATTTAAATAATTTTAAAGCCTTGTGTGTGACACACAGTAAGCTTAAAATAAATATTAGATAATATTGTACCATACAGTGCTAATAATGAGTCCTATATAACAACAAGTAAGTTATATGACTTGATAATAATATTACTCCTATGTAGCAATGAATATTTTAGTATGACTATGTCCCGTGCAATATTTGGGACATACTTATGTTACCAAGTCCAGGCTCGTACAGCTCACCTCAGGACAGGCCAATAAATCGAGATGAGTTGTTGGAGCAAAGAATAGTGACTTTATTTGGAAAGTCAGGGGAATGAGAAGACGGTGCACTTGTGTCCCAAAGAACCATCCCTGAGTTAGAGTTCAGGCTTCTTTTATACTAAAAGGGGACGGGGTGTGGTTGGTTGTCGCAAACTTCTTGGTGCCGGAATCTTTTGCTCTTGCTGCTATTCAAGTTGATCTGGTCATGATATTCCTGTAAACCTCCAGTAAAACAAAGGTAATTCTCTGTTCTGCAACTTTTTATCTCTGTTTGAATGGAAAGTGTTAGAACTTTAAAGGTCAGAACCTTAAGAATGGACTATCCTGTATATGTCAGGCTACAGGTAACATTTTTAACTTGTAGCAAAAGCAATAGCATACAAAGGTCAAAGTAAAAGAAACAGATCCAATATGGAGTCTTGATTTGTTCTTCGCTATTACACTTATACTAAAAAATTTCTTGTGGTTTCACACAGAAATTCAAATTTAACAGGATGCCCTGTATTTTATCAGGCTGCCTTACTCTCAAGGGACATAGTGTTTGCCACCCAAGTTCTATTGCACAACTCCAGGAGTTATCATTGGTGCTGGGCTCTGGGGTATCATTGACATAGAACACAATGCGAATGGTTGCCCTTGAGTGGAATTCTTTGTCCCTAATACCTTTATACCTCGCTCAGTGACACATTTGTGTGTGTTCCCAATATGCCTGTGAGCCTCAGCAAGTCTATGCTGTCATATTCTGGGCAGAAGACACGGAAATGGTTTGCATCTCTTCTGTCTTTGTATATGTTGTGATGATTATTCCAGAAGTTAATAGGGTGCCATAGCAAATGGATGGCCATGCTCATGCCGTTTCCAGAATTCCAGTTGTTTGAGGGAGAATTGTGGTCATTGTCAACGAATCAAGTGACAACTTTGTATTCCAGAGCTCATGGCAGGGGGACCCCCTTCGGAGAGGTGAATGAGACTGAGGAAAGGGGATGAGATTTGTTTACAATATTGAGTTTGTTTCTCTATAGTTTTGTTTCCTGTTCGCACTTTTGACCATCAGGACCCTGAGTACAAAACCATATGTCTTTGTGATATAGTAGTACATTACGATAAAACTATAGAGAGATCTCAATATTGTAAAATGTTAATTTAGCATTTTCTCACAGGAGAAACCATCCCATCAGGTGATACTGGGCTGAGCTCATGAGGTCATATGGAGGGAGAAGTCAAGGAGAGCCAGGATCCCACCTGGCCACCTGGCCCAGGACCACAGGTAACTCTAATTCAGTCATGGAGACTCAAGGGGCTCATAACACTTCACTGCTCATCTCAACCCAAGGGCTGCTTTAAGCCAGCCCTGCCTTAAAGAATAACATACACAACCCAGTGTTCAGGTTGTCCTGAGCACTAGAAACAGTTTCTCTTTCTTTGCTGAGTGTGTTATACAGAATTAACCCCCCCTCCCCGATTAAACTTGGGGATGAGAATGCCAGTTGCCAATGCTGTGCTTACATGGAATCTGAAACAATGAAATCCTTCTTTTAAAACATGTGTTCCTTAGGGAAGTTGTTCTTATTGGTTATTATTTTAGGGAAATTGTTCTTATTGGTGCCGTGGGAGGAAAAACTGGTAGAGGCTCTCCTCTGACTCCATCAATATGTGAAATCAGGGGAAGAGAAATCACCTTCTTGCTTTTAGCGGAGGGAGAAGACAGTTGAAAACAGAGGGCACCCCCTTCATTGCTTAGCCAATAAGACAGAGGACACACTTGTTGGGCACCATTTAGGGGTGAAAGCCTACCTCTTGGCAGTCTTTCTTTATTTTCCCTCTAATGGTCTTTAATGTATTACCTCAAATGAATGCTTCTAGAGCCCCCATCGTAAGGGAAGGCTCTGGCTCTCCCTTTTTACCCAGTCCAAGGCCGTGACTTTGTAGCTAGGGAACACAGAGGTCCAACTGTGAAGGTCAGAGCTGAGCATATGCCCATATATATTTATGGCAAAACAGATTTGAAAAAAATTAACACACTGTATTAGTTAGGGTTCTCCAGAGAAACAACCAGTAAGGGGTGTGTGTGTGTGTGTGTGTGTGTGTGTGTGTGTATGAAGAGCTTTATTTCCTGGAATCTGCCAGATTATGCAGGCTGACAAGTCCCAAGATCTGAGGTCAGCAAACTAGAGACCAAAGAAGAACCAGTGTTTCAGTTTGAGTCCAAAGGCAGGAAAGAAACAATGCCCCAGCTTGAAGCCCGTCACGTTTAACTCAGGGGAGGATCAGCCTTTTTCAGATCTTCAACTGACTGGATGAGGCCCACTCACATTAGAGAGGGCAATCTATTTTACTCAGTCAATGGATGAGTTTAACTGTTAAAGTCATCCAGGAAACACCCTCACAGGTAGATCCAGTATAATGCTTGACCAGCATCCTGAGCATCCTGGGGCTCAGTCCAGGTGGCAAATAAAATTAATCACCACACACGTGTGTGGTACTAAAGCAAGTATGTCCAGAATGGCCGGCTTCCTCCAGATCTCACCTAGAGGAGCTGTAACTCCTAGAGCCATGCAACAAGCGTGCTGATGATGTTACTAGAAGAGCAAGAGCATCTGTGTACAAAGTTAGTGTTCAACTAATTCTAAAACCTCCGATGCCTTTAGGGCAGCTTATTAATGCAGGAGGCTCCAACTGCCTGCTTCTGTTTTGGGGGAGAAGTAAAACATTTCATTTTTATTATTATTTATTTATTATTATTAATTTTTAAATTGCTACAGCATTTAAAATAGGCTATCCCATTAAAAAACAATTGTGCCTTTGTCTCCCCATTGATTTTTCTTTCTACTGGTGATATCCATGGACTAGCAGTATTTATAGGCAATCCCCAGAGTTGGCGTACTGTAGTAGAAAGGGTCAAGAGTCAAAAAATATCACTTCTGATGTCATTTATTCACTTACTCGCCATGGGATTTTTGTATCCCTCTTAAGATCTTAGAACCAATCTTCTCAATGGTAGAGGGGGTTTATAACTCTTGCCCTATCTACTGCCTAGAGTTATTATAAAGGGCCATACAAAATAAAATAAATGTCCCTGAAACACCTTAAGTACTGTAAAACTCTGCTGCATGTAAGGAAATATTATGATCTTCAGTCTATATGAATATCCCCTTCAATTTCTTTTTAAAGTATTACAGTCACGAGGTTGCTTTAGAGTTGTTACAAACATCTTCAGGATATTTCAGGATATTTTGTCACCACTGCTCAGGACAATTCATCTTGAGACAGCTTTGTCCACCTAACAGTTAAAAGTGACTATAAATTGATTACCATAATTTTGTGATTTAATAAAAACTTGATAGTATGTAAAGTAGGCAAAAACTAATAACTTAGAAAGACCTATAGTGTAATATATTATCATGGAAAAAAATAGGAACTAGTCCCCTAAAACAGTGTTAAAATTTGGTCCACCAAATGGTACTTGTTCACAAGGAAATACATACAGAAATAGAGAGTAAGCATTTAAAACCTTTTATAACAAGTTCACATTAGCATGACATTTAATCCAAATGTAATTTTGGTTTGTTTAATGTAGTAATAAAAAATTGCAACTTGCATTTTGTATGTCTCTTAATTTTTTCTATTAACTTTGAAAAATGTAAATATTTTGCAAATGTTGGTTTGTGACAGATTGGAAATAAAAATGGTCCCCACCACAGGTGGCTTGAGAAACATTGCTCTAAAATTCCTAATGCCAATAACTACTTCCTGAATATTTAAATATAATTTCATCAAACATGAGTGTTGTCAGATTGAGTGTTGAAATCTTCTTCAAAGGTAGTTACCTTTTCCAGAATCATGTATATATAATAGTCATAATGTGTATCCAAAAAACACAGCCCCAGACATAACCTTTGATCTATATGTGAGCAATAATTTTGCCCTCCATTTGTATTCATTTGCTAAGCTTCCTTGAAATGTTCTGACATTGTCTTCAACTGTAATAAAGCAAATGAGTACCAATAAACCTAACACTAAAAATCTGAGAAAAATGAAGTCATTTCAGGAAAAAGAATTTTTATATTCTTACGTAAAATGACAAGGTCTCTGCTCCCATTAACGTTGGAGAGGGTACCATTCTAATTTTTTCACAATCTTTTGACAAAACTAAATAGTAAATCAAGAAATCCCCATACAGAAAAGATACAGAAACAGAGCAAAATGGAGGAGTTACTTATGGTGAGATGGTCAATTAAATGTAATAGATGTATGAATTGTAGTCATATACTTTTACAGACTAGCATACACTGCAGAGTATTCACTCAGTTGATGATGTGTGAAATGCTGACTAAGGCTAGGAATCCTTTTTTTTTGTGGCCTTTCCTCTGTAACTAAAGCTACTTCATGAATAAGCAAAAGTGAATAAAATAAGGGATTCAGAGATATTTATTCTTGTATGTGCAAATATTCCTTTGAACCACAATTTGCCATCTGTTATTCATTGATGTTTAGGAGGAAAGGCAGTGTTAAGAACTGGGAAGAACATTGGATCAGGTATGAAAGGATATGGGTTCTATCTCTAGCCTGTTACTATTTAGCTGAGTGGCCTTGAGTAAGTCATAAGCACTATTTTAGCTTGTTTTCGTTTTTGTTTTTCTCATCTGTTAAATATCAGATTGGACAAGATGCTCCTTTAGGTCCATTCTGGAGCTAAATGATCATGAAAATTTAAGTTAAAAAACAAAAAGATTTCAAAAAGATTCTAGATTGCAGGTATCACATGAGTTATTTTTCTGCAGATTTAAAAGGCACATTCTTTTAGGTTCATAGTGCCAAAGAACCTTTTGAAAGAGCCCATCTATTTACATAAATGTGGTACATAAATATAAAACTGAAAATAAAAATATAAATGCATATATTATTTTAAAGTTCATTCTATGCAGAAATTAAATTCTGTTGTCATCAATGAATATGTTCAAGACTTATATTGTATTTCAAAGGAGAGAATTACTTAATGAATAACACTGCCCAAACGCTGTATTCTTCCTGTAAATACAAATTAAGGAATGACACTCTCCAATTCTGTACTGTCTCTGTGAATACAGATTAAGGAGTTGGCCTTGCTGTTTGAATTTGGATTCAGAAAATAGCTACTGGGCAATCTCTTGTGTATTAAGCTCCGTATGTTAATTACACACCATTTTGAGAAGTTGCAGTGCATTCTATACTTGCGGAATTTGGAAATGGATTTGAATCAGGATACACTGGTGTACTGCTACTTAGATCTGTACACTATGCTTCACTAGTGGGATTAGTTGCTTATGGTTGTTTAGCCTCATTAAGGATGAAGGTATACAGAATGTTGGGCAAATGCCAGCCCATTCATGGGACTGCCATGTTCTGCAGCCCACTCTCTGGGTTAAGCAGGAACTCGCACTGGAACTTGAGTTGATCTAGGGTATAAGCTCCAGAAATCACATCATAGGAAAGTTTTTCTTCTCTCAACTCTTTCTCAATTCTGATTCTTCACAGGAAAAAGACTCTGTCTGGTCCTAGTGTGCTTAATACCTCTCTTAATTATGAATCTCATTTGTTACTAAGAGAGAGTCAACCACCAGGGTCACAATCTTCTGTGAACAAACAGTATCTAATATAATTTAATCATGTGAATTTGTTGCCAATTTTGATAGTAACCTACTTATGCCAAGTGATACTGGCTTTTTAGCTATGGTAGCAACATACTGTTATCTTTTTCAATGGA
The DNA here is from genome assembly GCF_937001465.1 of Orcinus orca. NCBI lineage: Eukaryota > Metazoa > Chordata > Mammalia > Artiodactyla > Delphinidae > Orcinus > Orcinus orca. The sequence goes on along the minus strand of NC_064568.1, from coordinate 54,285,088 downwards.
TTTACTTAAGCCCAAAGATATTTTGATTTAAAGAAAACTTTTAAGGACTTCCCTGGTGGCACAGTGGTTAAAAATCCACCTGCCAGTGCAGGGGACACAGTTAGATCACTGGTCCGGGAAGATCCCACATGCCATGGAGCAACTAAGCCCATGTACTCAGCAGAACTACTGATCCTGTGCTCTAGAGCCCACACACCACAACTACTGAAGCCCGCCCACCTACAGCCCATGCTCCGCAACAAGAGAAGCCACCACATTGAGAAGCCCATACACCACAACGAAGAGTAGCCCCCACTCGCTGCAACTAGAGAAAACCTGCACGCAGCAACAAAGACCCAACATAGCCAAAATAAATAAAAATTAATTAATACAAAAGAAAACTTTTAAGTAAATAACCTTATAGTACATGGCTGGCAAATTTTCTAAGATGATATGTGAATGATGGAAGCTTTGGAAACATTGGCCTACTGGAAAAATACACTGAGATGGAAGATAGAAAATCTGACTAAATTTAATTTGAACCCTGTCACTAATTATTGGATTGTCCTCGGGTGAGATGATGAATTTTTCATGCCTCCATTTCCTCATTATCCAATAAGTATGATGATATTTGCCTAGCTACCTTTGGAATGATGATGTGAAGATTAAAATTAAAGGATGAGTAGTAAAATAATATAAAGTCAAAAGTCATATATATGTAGGTTTGTTATTATGTATCTGAAACACCACTTTTTTTTTTCTTTTAGGTTTTTTTTTCTTTTTTCATCACCCCAGCAGTTGGGCGGGGGATCATGTCCACTTAGGAAAAAAGTAATATCATCTCTGTTTTCTCTCTAGGATCATGCCATTAATTAGCGGTGTGTGTGTGTATGTGTGTGTGTGTGTGTGTGTATGTGTGTGTGTATGTCTGTGTGTGTGTATGTCTGTGTGTGTGTGTGAGAGAGAGACTACAGTTGTACAGTTTCTACATATACACTATTCCCAAATACTAAAGCTGTTATCTTTTCCTGATTGATTACCTGTTTATTTGCACTGTTTTTCATGGTGATCAAAAAGTTTGAAAACTAAACTATGTTTCAAAAAGAACCTAATAATAGATCTTATTCATCTCAAAGCTTAATAAAAATATTATGGCCTGTCTGAATATTTAGAGCTATTAAAAGTAATGGAGCTTAGTTTCATGCCAAAACTATTTCTTGATCTGTAATAATATTTGGAATTTTGTTTATTGTATTTTTCATTTTGCTTAAAACCTCAAATTTGCTACAGAATATATCATCTCTGCACAAAAGATATTTTACTATTACATAATGTCATTTCCTATAGACTTCAGAGTTGCTTTTTCCAATTTAATCATGTTTCTTCTTGAAGTTAAAGTTGTTGTGTTGGTTAAAATATAATAGTTCATTTAAATATGGGATCTATTTTGATATTAATGATCAATCATGTCAGGCTTTTGTCTGTGCTTTATTTTGAGACATGCGTACAACTAAGTTCCAACTTATTAATTCATTGTGTGAAATAGAAGATATTCACACACTTAGAAATAATGCTAGCAGTTGTTGTTTGATTTCCCATTCTATTAAGCAAAGCTTATTTAAGCACTACTGCTTCATAATCTCATTCATAGATAAATATTTAACTGTGGTCTATGGAAGTGATTGCCAAACTTGAGTGGTCATCAGACTCCCCTGGAGGGCTTGTCAAAACACAGATCACTTGGCCCACCCTCAAGTTTCTGATTCCAAGGTGGGGCCTAAGAATTTGCATTTCTAGAAAGTTCCCCATTGATGCTGAGGCTGATGATAAATGCTGTCCTTAGGACCACACTTCTTTTCTCCCCATTGGTGCAGTGGAAGGCACTATAGCAAGACAGGGAAGCCCATGGACTTTGGTGATACCCCCAGGTTTTAGCCCTGGCTTTGACACTTAAGAACTGTATAACTTAGACCAAGTTAGGGATCAGTTTTGTCCACTGTAAAGTAGTAACAATTATATGTACTGGAAATATTGAATGAAATAATGTATATCAAGTGTTTAAAGCAATGCCTAGCATGTTATGAACACTCACTAAATGCAACATTAGTAACTAGTGGTGACAGTAGTTAGCGGTAATAGAACCACTAGTTATGGTCATAGACTATATATACTTACCTTAGTTCAACTGCAATAAAAGTTTATTAGACTTTTCTAAGGAAGGCTAGACAGAAAGTTTGATTTTCACTGATGACATTGCTTCTATGAGAAGGATTCTGGCAAGAAGGAATTCAGTGAAAAGAAATACCACCCTTATTGAAAGAACTTCCAAGAGCATGCTAGAGATTGGAATCTAGATGGCAGTGTAAGCAAAATGTATAAATTTCTGCAGTGTTTCTCAATATTCAGAACTTACTGCATGTGTTTCTTTTTTCCCTTAGCAACAAGAGCAAGACCCAACAAACCTATATATCTCAAATCTCCCCATTTCTATGGATGAACAGGAGCTTGAGACTATGCTGAAACCATTTGGACATGTCATTTCCACAAGGATACTAAGAGATGCTAATGGAGTCAGCAGAGGCGTTGGCTTTGCCAGGTAAAACACCTGCTCTTTCCTTGTATTCCCTTTAATTCCATCCCTTTCTAGCACTACAAGAGTGCTGGAATATAGAATATTCAAAGAAAAGTAGCTTATCAAACTGACTGTATCTTTGCTTTGAGTCAGAGAATTCCAGTGTAACTAGAAATATGTTGTTCTTGCTAAAATCTGTACATAGAATGTTTATATCTGTCTCAAGTCGTAATGGTATGCATAACCCCTTCCCAGTCCTCTCTATGCCTGTAGATCAACAAAATCAGATGCCATCAGTTTCTACTAGGGCTAATAAATGCCCAGCACCCCAGAGCTAAAGACCCTATGGGGTGAACAAAGCATCCACATGTTTCAGCATTGATTTCTAAAGAGCAAGATGGTAGAATTTCTCAGTCAGTGGAAGAGAGAAGAGAGGAAAGATTTCGAGAAACAGGAACTGTTGGGTAGTCTCAAACTCAGAAATCTAAGGGGAGGTGAAGAGGGCATTTGCATTTAAGAGGCCCTGGCTGTGTGTTTTTGATGTTTTAAACAAAACAGAAAAGAACAAATTGCACTTTTCTCATTGTTGGAAAAAGATGAGTAGTTTTCTTTTTAACTTGAAGAGAATGTTTACAAAAGAGGATCTCAGCCAGGAATGGAGTTAAAATGGTGGTACCTGCTGTGCTTTCATGAAGAAACAAAGTTAAGGAAACTACAGGGAAACCGAAACTGCTCAATAACAAAGAAGAAAAGGAAAAGCTGTGTCTCCACGGTTGGGTGTGTTTATGCGTCTTGAGGTCTTGAGTGGACTCAACATGAATGAATGGATGGATGTTAATGTCATCTGGAAGGCAGCCCCTTGCAGGCAGGTGTTTCCCCCTATGGGGAACCCTGCCATCATTGGAAAAACCATCCCAAACCAACCTCCGTGAACCCACTTGGAAAGATATGAAAATGCATTGATTAACTGATCTCTAACTTGACTTCCTTGAGATCATGGACCATGTCTTAAAATTCTTCTTATTCCCCACAATGTTCTACACATACTAGACCGGGAGACGTATGCAGGATACAGGTCTGAAGATTTGAAGAGAAGTCAGCAGAATGAAAAACATCTCCCAGACTTGAATGCATGCATGAGGCATTCAAGTTTTCAGAATATTGTTAACTGTTGATTGTCATGGTCAAGGCAGAGCTAATTGCAACACCTGGGTCTCTGAAATTGTCCAACTTACTCATTCTTGGAGACTGTACAGCCTGCTATTGGAGGCCTAGCCAGTGCAGGAGGCACTAAATGCCTGCCATGCTCCACTTCACACTGCGTGCACACGCCTTTGGCTCAGCACCCACCTCCTGCCCCGCAAAACCTCTCTAACAAATTAGTTTCTCCTTCATTTATGCTCCTGCTGAGAAAGGAACATGTTTCAGATTCATCAAGAGAACACATTTTCTAAGAAGATCTATGGTTTTTTTTTTGTTTTTTAAACAAAAGATTTTTGGTACAAAGTATGGATATATTAGTTTGCTTAGGCTACCATAACAGAATTCAACAGACTGGGTGGCTTTAAACAACAGACATTTATTTTCTCCCAGTTCTAGAGGCTGGAAGTCCAAGATCAAGGTGGCAGTAGGTTTGGTTTCCTCTCTGTGTCTTGTAGATGGCCTTCTTTTCCCATATCTTCACATGGTCTGCCCTTTGTGTTTGCTCCTAATCTCTTCTTAAAAGGGCGTCGGTCAGATTCGATTAGGATCCACCCATTATATATACACACAATTTATAATCCAATCTCTTGGGATAAACCATAATGGAAAAGAATATTTAAAAAAGAATGTATCAATATATATATGTCAAACTGAGTCACTTTGCTGTACAGCAGAGATTGGTACAACATTGTAAATCAACTATACTTCAGTAAAAAAATTAATGAATGTGGGCTTCCCTGGTGGCGCAGTGGTTGAGAGCGCACCTGCTGATGCAGGGGATACGGGTTCGTGCCCCGGTCCAGGAAGATCCCACATGCCGTGGAGCGGCTGGGCCTGTGAGCCATGGCCGCTAAGCCTGCGCGTCCGGAGCCTGTGCTCCACAACAGGAGAGGCCACGACAGTGAGAGGCCCGCGTACTGTAAAAAAAAACAAAAAAAAAACAAAAAATTAATGAATGTAATATAAAAAAACACAACATATATACACAACTTCTTTATTCATTCATCTGTTGATAGACCATAGGTTGTTTCCATGTCTTGGCTATTGTAAACAATGCTGCTATGAACATTGGGGTGCATGTATCTTTTTGAATTAATGTTTTCGTTTTCTTCTGATATATACACTAGTGGAATTGCTAAATCACATGGTATTTCTCTTTTTGGTTTTTTGAGGACTCTCCATTCTCTTTTCCACAGTGGCTGCACTAATTTATATGCCCACAATAGTGTACAAGAGTTCCCTTTTCTCCACATTCTTGCCTGTCCCAGTACTGGTGCCAACAGACTGGTGGGTGGGGTTGGAGCTGGGTCCTGAGGCTAATAAACTAGAGGGAGGATTCCACGATGGCACCTTCCAGCACCAGTATTATTATGGCAGAACGAGCTCCCAGAAATGACTGCTGCCAGCATCTCTGTCCCCAGGGGGAGTCCCAGTTGCCTCCTGTCTCCCCAGGAGACTCTCCAAGATTAGCAGGTGGGTCTGACTCAGGCTCCTTTCAAATTACTGCTTCTGCCCTCGTTCACGGAGTGTGTGAAATTTTGTGTGCCTCCTTTAAGAGTAGAGTCTCTATTTCGGACAGCCCTCTGGGTCTCCTGAAAGTAAGCCCCACTGGCCTTCAAAGCCAAACGTTCTAGGGGCTTGTCTTCCCAGTGCAGGACCTCCAGCCTGGGGAGTCTGATGTGGGTTTCAGACTCCTTGCTCCTTGGGGAGAACCTCTACAGTTGTAATTATCCTCCCCTTAGTGATTCACTCACTGGGGTTGGCGATGGGGGGTGGGGCACGGGTCTTGACTATACCATGACTCTGCCCCTCCTACCTGTCTCATTGTGGTTCCTCCTTTTTTTTTTCTTTTTGGCTTTTTGAGTTAATTATTATTGTTTTTATTATATTATTATATTCACATTTTACAGTTATAGAAAAAATGAAGGCAAGAGAAGTTTAAAATCCTGTACAATATCTCACAGAAGATAAGCAGGAGAACCCACTTACAGGTTCGGGTATAGGTGAACATAAGCCCATGTTCTCAAGATCACAAGGGCTATAGCCAAACAAATAATGATATATCTTTAGTTGTGGAAGATCTTTTCTGTTAAGTTAGTCTTTTTCATTGATAGTTGTTCTGTAAATAGTTGTAATTTTGGTGTGCTCGTGAGAGGAGGTGAGCTCAGGGTCTTTCTGCACTGCCATCTTGGGACAAAATCCCAGGTGTGGTTCTTGGTTCATGTGCAAGAGATCCTGAAATTCCTTTGACTCAAAAGAAAACCTCCATTATTATTTTACTTGTAAGCTATATTCATCTTCTTTGAAAATCACCTCTTCAAAGCAAAGGTGGTATCTTCGTTTTATATTTAAACCACTGAACTTCAAAGCATTGATTTGAATGCCAGTAGGGTGCAGAGACAGCACAATTACAGGCTTTTTAACGTTCCAGAAGCACTAGATGGTGTCTGAAATTACAGACTTCCATTTTATTTTATTATTATTTTTTTCCTCTCTTGTAACATAAAACAGTTTTGTAAGATCCACCCCCCTGCAGGCAGCATTTTATAGCCAAGTCATAAACCCTGAAAAACAAAAGTTTATGGTGGGAATGCTGACAGTCAGACCCACTACTGCAGAGCTCGCGGATGCCAACAGACTACCTTGCCTTCCAGCATGAGGATCAGAACATAAATCAGCCTGAGTCTGGAGGGACAGGACTGCATGTTCACGTTATCCATTTCCCATTCCCAGAAACATAAGACCGTTTGTCTAACAAAAATCACATTGAGCGAGTGTTATGAGAGGCCGGTAAAGAATGACCCAAAGTGGAGAAGGGATGAGGGTAAGCGTTCACAATTACTCCAGCTTCAACATCTGGGAACATAGAACCTCTTTAAGCAATGCATTTACTGTCCCCTGGTGAGCTAAAGGGCGTGAGAGACCGCTGAGCACAGAGACCTTTGTATTCTGTAGTTTTTTTCACCTCTCTTCAGTACTCTTAATTTGATTCTCATGGAGTTTTGTTTGAATGACTTTTAACATCTGGGCAGTGTTCTACCACTCCCTACCAAATGGGCAAGTTTTCCAAATAAATCATTTCAGTGCTTCTTTCTTTTCACTAAGTAAAAAAACTAATCACAGTTACAGGAAGACAAATATCAGGCTGATTATTAAAAATTAATTAAAATATTATTTTTGTATTTTCTTTTAATTACTTTAAATATCGTTACAATTTTATTCTTTACTTTCCACTGCCTGCCATTTCTTGCTGCCTATCTTCTCCCACCTCCCGAAATAGAAAGAGAACTCAGATTCAGAATAAACATAAAGAAAATATAGAAATTTTTAAAATTATAAGGCAAATGCCAATACTTTCTTTGTAGGCAACTATATGATGCTTTAAAATGACCATCAAGCCTATCTAAATGTGATTTTATTGTTTGGAATGTGTTTCGATTCATATCTACCTTAAATCCATCTTTAAGAAATGTTGTGTTAATATTTCTCCCTTGATGTTTTGGCAGTTCATTTGCCATTACTGTCTCAAATGCATGGAACTAGGAAATCAAATGTGAGCAAAGAAAATCTCTAAAATGTAAACTTAGTGATTAGTAACCACCAAACTACAGCTGTGTTTGCACAGAAACAGGTTACAACTGTGTTTGCTGCGACTGAAAAGAAGGTGGACTGTTATTCCTTTTAGTAATTTTAATTCCTCTCTCAATTGCCAGCAGATGTGATCCACTAAAGAGAAAACCCCTGGTCCACCCTGTAGCTTCTTTATCTTTATTCTTGTTTTATTTGTTTATCTTCATCGTTTCTTTATGTTGTCTGTTTGTCTTTCTGTCTTTTAACATCAGAAAGTCATGGTCATGGCTAGAGAAGGCAGATCACTCTACTTTCTTTTCCGTGTATTAGGAGCCCTAGTTTTCAAAACCCAAACAAACCAACCAACCTGTCAACCAAACAAACAAATGAATTAAATTGCATTGAATAATCTATTATTCTGAAATCCCCTGGTCTTCAATCTTTCTGTATACATGCTTTTATAAAAACTTAGAAAAGGAGAAAAAACATACAGTTTATTGTTCTATTATTTTGAAATTGGAATGGCGTTATTCCAAAGTCAGCCCTCCGTGGGATGGGAGGAGAGTTCTGAATATTATTTATCCTTGTGAAACTGAAATTGGAGAACTTTGTTACCTTGCAATTGGAAATAGAGGCCATTCCCTGTGCTCAGGGTCTGTAAGATCTCTTTACCCTGTGCTTGCCCTAAGTACAAACCATGACAGGGACTCTTGGGCCCTGAAGGCTGTGGGGATTTCAGGTAGGTTGTTGGCTTCCAGCCAATAAAGAGAAAGACTTCGAAATATCATTTGGAGGGCACATGTGAGCCTCTTTTCTTTAATATCTTTCATACATGCTCTGCTTTCTATGAATTGGACCAACCTAACATCCATCTGTATCCGTGTGGTTATAAATATGGCTTTATGGTCAGAAATAACTTAGTTTTCATCTTAGTTCTGTTCTTCCTATCTGTGTTCTTGGACTAGTTACTTAACCTCTTTTAGCCTCCCTTCCTGATATGTAAAATGCATATATTTTTTTAATTTTTATTGGAGTATAGTTGATTTACAATGTTGTGTTAGTTTCAGATGTACAGCAATGTGAATCAGTTATACATATAAATATATCTATTCCTTTTTAGATTCTTTTCCCATATAGGTCATTACAGAGTACTGACATCTTGATTTTATTTATTTACTTATTTGTTTGTTTATTTATTTATTTATTTTTGGCCGCATTGGGTCTTTGTTGCTGTGCGCAGGCTTTCTCTAGTTACGGCAAGTAGGGGCTACTCTTCCTTGCAGTGCGCGGGCTTCTCGTTGTGGTGGCTTCTCTTGTTGTGGAGCACGGCCTCTAGGCACACGGGCTTCAGTAGTTGTGGCTCGCGGGCTTAGTTGCTCCGCGGCACGTGGGATCCTCCCGGACCAGGGCTCAAACCCGTGTCCTCTGCATTGATAGGCAGATTCTTAACCACTGCGCCCAGGGAAGTCCCGTAAAATGTATTCATCCATGCATTCATTCGGTTCACCCAGTAAATATGTGGGCACTAGTAATGTGCCAGTAATTATTCTACATGTGATAATTAGAGATGTGCACACACACACACACACACACACACACACAAGTATCTGCTTTAATTGACTGGCATTCTACTGGATTGGGGACACAGTAAGTATGTCATCAAACATAAAATAGTAAATAATGAGTATCAACAATTAATATCAAATAACTAAAGTGCTATGAAAACAAAATAAAGCATAGGGGTGCTATAGAGAATGTGACAAAATGAGAGGTTTGAGGTAAAGGACAGGAAAGCCCTCTGAGGAGACTGCATTTAACCTAAGATGCACATGATAAGAAGAAACAAGCATGAGACTCCCTGGTGGGCCTGGAGAGGGAAAAGAGCTGTCCCAGCAGAGGAAAAGAGAGAAGGAGAGCTAAGCTGGGGCCAGTTCCTCATACTTGGGAAACAGAAAAAAGGCAAGGTTGATATATTGTAGAAAAAAGAAGAGAAATGTAATAGATAGTAATATCTAGTAATGAATGAAATATGGCTGCAGCTCAAAGAGACTGATTAAAAGTGATCAAATGAGTTCCAGTTGCATTGAATGGTGAGATTTTTCTATACCTGAACATATTGTACTTATTGATTCCTTCTTTATCTCAGTTTTAATTTTTGAATTGAATGTTTTTCCATTTCTTTACCAAATTCCCTTTGAACACAATTAATCTATGGTTAAAAGATAGATTTAGATGATGATGCATCCAGACAAGGATGTCCGCTGGGGGTAGGTAGGTAGTCTGAAAGAAGCAGTTCCCAGACTAAGTGTAAGTAAACTTATTTTTTCTTACATTTTTCTTGAAATACACAGCCTCAGAGATCATTTTGTTCCTTGGGTATTGATAGTTTTATGATGTAGCCGTCAAAGTGCTGGCTAGAAACATAGCTTCACCACAAATGATCCAACTGAAGAGGCTAGCATGGAGGAGTATTTACAGAAGTGTGGGCAGAGTTAAGGGAACTGATGAAGGGATGCTGAGATACCCAGAGATGAGCCGCAGAAGGAAGCCTTTACCCCTGAGAGCAGACAGCAGGTGAAGCCATGTGCCCAGAGCCCAGTGAGACCCAGAGCCTTGGAGGAGGGGCCGCCTAGAGGCACTGTAGACAGGGAGGGATGTAACCCTTGCCAGACAGACGTGGCGCCAAAGCAGAGAGAATGAGGAGGACCAGCCAGATCTCTCTCTGTTTCCACCAGGCCTCCAGTGGTGACACCAATAAAAACCATCAAGTAATAGAGCAAAGGTGATACAGTCCATGGAAGGGTCACTTCTTTGGGGCATAGAGCAGAGCAGAGAAGGCGTATGGGGGAGGGCTAAGCAGAAAACATCAGCACACATGGATGAGTGAACTAATTTTCTTTCCTCTTGACTCCACTATTAAAAAGTAGAAATAGAAAGCAGTGCAAAGTCAGCAATAAATACCACCTGCTACTTCTCCTTCAGACTGGCAATGGATACAGGTAGGTTGGAATGATGGCAAACTGGCTCTGTTTACAGAAAACAACTGCTCAAATCTAGAGTAACTTTGCCGTGATGTCTTTTTTCTGACATCATTTCTGACACCAAATATGTGGACTTTTGTGACATTGAATGTGTGTCATTTTTCCATTCTCTGACTCCAGCTGGGTGTCCAACAATTCATTTCAGTTTTAACACTAACTACTCAGAGTTGTCCTCAGGCTGCACAGGTTCAAGGGCTAGGTCCCACAAGAGCATCCCCACTTCAGACACCACCACAAATGGGGTACCAGGCTACCCACAATTCTGCCCCACCCACTACAAATTCAGGGGTTCCCTTGACACCCCTCAGGCTTGAAAATTCACTAGAACTATCCACAGAACTCAGGAAAACACTTAAATATTTACCTGTATGTCATAAAGGATACAGCTCAGGAACAGCCAAATGAAAGAGGTGCATAGGGCAAGGAAGCGGGTGGGAGAACGGCTCAGAGCTTCTCTGCCCTCTCTAGGTGTCCCACCCTCCCAGCACATCAATGTGCCCACCTATCCATCAGCTCTCCAAACCCTGTTGTTCAGTGGTTTGAACGGAGGTCTCATCACATAGGCGCCGTTGATTAAATCATTGGCTCTTGGTGGTTGCACTCAAATCTCCAGCCCCTCATCCATCCCCAGACACTGAAGAGTGGGCCTGACAGCTCCAGCCCTCTAATTCTTTGGTCTTTCTGGTGACCAGCCCTATTCTGAAGCTATCTAGGGGTCTAACCTTGAATCACCTCATTAACAGAAACTCAGGTATAGTCAAAAGTGATCCATTACAAATAACAGAAGACCTTCCTTTCACTCGGGAAATCCCCAGAGTTTTAGGAGTTCTGTGCTAGGAACCAAGGACAGAGACCAAATTTATTTTTGTTATACCATAGTTGCCATGCAGAAAACACCTTATCCCGTCTTTCATCGCATCTTTCAAGAGGAATCAGAAATTCAACTTTTCATGGGAAGTCTCCCAATCTCTAAATGTTGACAACCATTTCAAATTTTTCAAAAACTCTTTGCAGCCCAAGCAAAACATTCGTGAAGGCTGGATTTGGCCCATGGTCTCCAGTTTGGGGCACCTGACAGAGAACTCCAGAACAGTGGTTTTCAACCCTGACTGCACACTGGCATCACCTCGGCAGCTTTCAAAAATATGTGCCTAGACTTCATGCTAAAGCAATTAAGTCAGAATCTCCTGAGCTGGGGCCCAGACACTGGTATTTTTAAAAAATAGTTCCCTGATAATTTTAATGTACCATCATTTTAAAAATAAGCTTTTTTATTTTGGAATAAGTTTAGTTTTACAGAAAAGTTACAAAGGTAATACACAGGTTTTGTACACCCTACATCCAGTTTTCCCCATTGTTAACCCTTTGCATTACCATGACATATTTGTCAGAATTAAGAAACTGACATCAGTACATTATTATTAACCAAACTCCAGACTTTATTGGAATTTCACCAATTTTTCCATTGATATCCTCTTTTCGTTCCAGAATCCAATCCCTGGTACCATTTTGCATTTGGTGGTTTTTCTCATCAGTTTGCTCTGGTCTCTGACAGTATCTCAGACTTCCCTTGTTTTCCATGAGTAGTCCCAGCCAGGTATCCTGGAAAATGTCTCCAGGTCTGCCTTTTTCGATGTTTATTTCGTGATGGGATCCATGTTATGTCTAAGTTCTGGAAAGAATACCACACAGGTGAAGTGCCCTTCTTGTTGTATCATATCAGGGTATAATCTCCATTTCTGAGAACACCTACTCTAGTTAATCATGGCTGAATGAAATGGAGATGGCTGGCCCCATCCAGCTTCAGCACAGATGAAAGCAGATCAGGGCAGGAAATCAGGAGTGATGACAGGAGGCCAGCAGTGGAGCCCCATCCCTTCCAAACAAGCCAACGAACTCAGCGTCAACGCACAAAGGTTCCATTGCAGGCTTCTCCACCAACTCAACTTTAGAGAAGCCACTGCTTTCTGGTGTTGTTTTCTTCCTCTGTACCATGTAGAAGTTGGTATTTCCAGTCCTGAATATATGTGATTCTAAAGTTTTGGAGTGGGTTTTCATGAACCAAATATTGTCCATAGCTCCATTTCATAAGAGGAATGTGCTTCAGTGCTAAGCAAGGGGCCACCAAAATGTCAGAGTTTCTGCAAAGGGAGGTGGTAGGAAGGCCAGTCTACGGCCCTATTTTGCATTTATGAAACTTGTCTCCTAAAGATGTCAAGCACCTCGAAGGAAGAAAACAAATTGCAAAAACTGAGAAAATTCACCTCCTTCACTCCTCTTTTTTGCTGAAATTCACTATTATTCCTTCTGTTACCATGGATTACGAAGCCAATGACATAATTTGTTTTTTACAAAATCTTTTCATGTTGACACTTTCAGCAAATCTTACCGGAAGCGAGGATGAATGGCTTGCAAAGCTGTGTGTTCTAAGTTGCCAATAATTTGTACGGAGCCTGTGATTGCAAAACCACAAAAATTTCACAATAGTGGAAACCTTTCATTAAGCATCATAAATGACAGGGTGGATTTGTTTTAACTATGTGCGTAATCATGCTTATTGATTTAAGATCATAAACTGAGAGGTTCTCCATGGAGGTGAGACAGGTATGCTGCAAATCGTTGTACACAATACTCTGCCACCCCTGTGTGTTAAGTCTGACCCAGAACATTCTCCCGGTATTGGATCAGGCTCTCATCTGGTATAATTTGCCCATGGGGATTGTATTGGCTATGAAACTAGCACCTATTAGTAGCTGTTGTAAAAAAGAAATGTTCTCTAAATCACAATTCAGTGGTGCGTTTCGAATGACTGAAGCCAGGTTCCTAGGCACGGAGACAAGAAAGAATGTCAAACAGGACCTTTAATGCACGTTTGTATTTAAACATCAGACCTAACAGAAAACCCTGAGACTTTATACAATGATTGGAGCGTTGTAGGAACCTAATTAATGCATCGCATTGTCGGGTGAATGGTTGGCCAGGCACACGAGCTCTTCTGAGGGATGTGAGAGGGTTCAGGTACTGCCTAGAAAGAATGAGTGCAGTTGTAGGGATTCAGTGGCCCATCTGAAGGGGCCATGGAAAGGCAGCTTTGTCTGGCACGCTGCCTTTTCAGACCCACTTGATAATATTAGTGTCAGTTTCAAGTGGAGCGCATGCCAGATTGCAGATAGCTTGGGCTGGCATTTCAAATAGGCTAATTGTGAAACTGGAGAAGAAAATGGTCACATTCTTGCTAAGGTGGCCATTCAAATGCAGTCTCCCCCAGAGTTCCATGGGTCTCACTCTGAGCCTTTCCCCTCGGCAGCTCCTCGATCTCCCTCTTTGCTGGGATGGCTTGGCCTTGTTAAAATGTGCCCTGTGTATTAAAATGAAATTGTCACTGCTGGGTGGTGCCACATAACATGGTTTGACACTAAGCACTGGCAGCTACAGAAAACAGACTTTTATTGCATTTATTCTTTCAGAGATGAGAGTCTCTAAAGGCTCCTGCAGACATATACTTAGTTAAATCTGAATGAAGCCAGAGTGAACACTCTACGCTGCTGTCTGGTGTTCACAGAAATGGCCCCCACTGGGCTTGGTGGGGCTGTAAACCAGTCTTAACAAAAGATGATCGTACTAGAATCCAAAAGGGAAGATATGAGGCTTTCAAACCAGGACAAAAATGTTTTAGGTGGATGGATGAGATGAAGCCACCAAGCACACACACGCTATCCCCCATCCAGTTTCAGTGTGCGTTTAGAATTCCATGTCGTTTTAAAGACAAAAGGGGAAGGATTTGATTTGTAGGACTCTGGCAAGCAAGCTTTAGATTCTTAACTGCCTTTTATCTAGATGAGTACCCAGAGAGCGACTGAACAGGGAGGGGCCCCTGGGGCATAAGCTTTTCATTCCATAGCTCTCCTGGAATCAAAATTCCATAAAGCAACATCTGTAGTAATTAAGGATGCACATTTCCTCTCCCATTCATGTCTCTGCTAGGAGGGAAGGTTATCTTCCCTAAGAGACAATGGATAGTGGGTCCTGTGGGAAAAGAGAAAGAGCAGAATTTGAATTCTTTTGTTCCTAGAAATGGAAGTTCCCTAGTTAAAAAGAATTAAGGGATTTCTCTGGTGCCGCAGTGGTTAAGAATCCACCTGCCAATGCAGGGGACACGGGTTCATGCGCTGGTCCAGGAAGATTTCCACAAGCCGTGGAGCAACGAAGCCCATGCGCCACAACTACTGAGCCTGTGCTCTAGAACCCGTGAGCCACAACTACTGAGCCTGCGTGCCACAACTACTGGAGCCCACGTGCCACAACTACTGAAGCCCACGTGCCTAGAGTCCATGTTCCACAAGAGGAGCCACCGCAATGAGAAGCCCGCACGCCACAAAGAAGACCCAATGCAGCCAGAAGTAAATAAATAAATTTATTTTTTTTAAATTAAAAAATAACAAGTTGGAAGATGTAAAATATTCCTCTGGAAAGAAAATGTGAAGGAGTTAGCAAAATTATACTTAGCTGCTCCTCAATATTTGGAATGGGAAATGATTCATCTTATCTTTCTAATCCAAATATCCTCTGATTTGGGGGAATTTGTGATTAAGCAGTGAGTAAAATGCTATTTTTGTTTTTATTTTTATTTATTAAAAGTGGGTATTATTAAGCTTAAAGAGTTTTAGTTTTGCATTTCGACACAAAAGTGAGTCACTCTTCAGATGTTCTTCAAAATAACACTATGTGGATCCAATGGGCATCTAATAAATGAACGTTAACCTATTAACGTCAGATTAGTTTCCTGTGCTTTCTTGTCATATTAGGACCAGCTATGTAATTTGTGGGATCTAGTGAAAATTAAAAATACAAGACCCCTTGTTTAAAACATATTAAGAATGTCAGGATGGTGACAGCAGAACTTTAAATCAAGTGCAAGATTTTTCTAAGCACAGGGCTCTGGTACTGCATGTGTACCCCTGACATTGGTCCTGCTCTGCTTCACCATCTTATCAATGCAGAAAAAATGTGCATCTTTCCTATGCTTCCTAGGAATGTACATTGGAAAATGTTTTGTTTTGAGTCATAAGGTAATTATAGCTCCCCAGATGGAACGTGCTTTTGAAACCATCTTCAAATAGAGCTACCATATGATTCTGCAATCCCACTCCTGGGCATATATCTGGAGCAAACCGTAATTTGAAAAGATGCATATATCCCAGCGTTCATAGCAGTATTTACAGTAGCCAAGACATCGAAGCAACCTAAATGTCGATCGACAGATGAATGGATAAAGAAGATGTGGTATATACATACACAATGGAATATTACTCAGCCATAAAAAGGAATGAAATAGTGCCATCTGCAGCAACACAGATGGACCTAGAGATTATCATACTAACTGAAGTAAATCAGACAGAGAAAGACAAATATATGATATCACTTATATGTGGAATCTAAAAAAAAAAATGATACAAATGAACTTATTTACAAAACAGAAAGACTCACAGACTTAGGAAACAGACTTATGGTTACCAAAGGAGAAACATGGGGATAGGGATAAATCAGGAGCTTGGGATTGGCATACACACACTATTATATATAAAATAGGTAACCAACAAGAACCTAATGTGTAGCACAGGGAACTCTACTCAATATTTTGTAATAACCTATAAGGGAAAAGAATCTGAAAAAAAATAGATATATATGTATGTATAACTGAATCACTTTGCTGTACACCTGAAACTAACACATCGTAAATCAACTATACTTCAATAAAAAAAAAAAATTTCTTAACCTGGTAACTCAGATGCTCTTGCCTGCACCCCTCAGCTTATCTCCAAGAGTTTCCCTGAGTGAACCTTCCACTGGGCCACAGTGCTCTACTCACTCTACCGCATCTACAAGGACACAGCCTGCCCCCTCCCAGCCTGGCCCCTACCCTAGTTACTTCTGCAAAGGCCTTTCTGTCCTCCTGTGCCCACTTCTCAGAGTTTTCCTGGCTTCTGCAATTCCTCTCACATTTGAATTCCTCTCGGTGTAATAAATATATAACTTATTTGGCATTTGCTTATATTTTTTTTTTTTCCTTTTCTTTTTTCTCTGCATGTAATATGAATATGAAAACACACATAAAATTTGGATGTAAGAAAGTTTTACAAATTGTGTCAAAGGGCTCCATTCCAAGAAAGTTCACATTAATAACAGAGCAGAAAATCCAAAATTATACACTTTGCCTTTTAGACAAAAAATTTCATACATTTCATACACATTCTTTTATATGTATGTGTGCCATTTCTTAAGTCCGTTTTTCCTCTCGTGTACCGTTTGTGGGAATTAATTTCTTTTGATCACAGTTGACCCTTTAATTTTTATCTTCCACACCCTGTTTTACAAAATAATAAAGTTCAGATATAGTTACTATTTAGAAAATGTTGCTGATACTGTTCTACTTAGGAGACAGCAACACTGCTAATGTTGGCAGTATGATGCTATGGCCCCGAATGTTATTCATTAGCTTGTATCTGAGATGCCAAAACTTGGCACAAGAAACCCAGTCTAGGAATATTGATACCTAGTTTGAAAAAATAGAAGATTGTCTGAAATTGAAAATTAAGAAAGTTCAGGACCTGAGGTTTGTGTATATATGTTCTCCTCCCACATTTTGGACCCCAAATAACTCCCTTCTGTCTCTCACCCAGTGGGTTTTCAATAAAGCCGTCATGATGCTGATGACAACACCGCTGCGTGAATCTCTCCTGTAGGCCGCCAGTTGTTTAAACGCAATGCATCCCCTCCCCTTGTTTTGTGGAGACCCTTGAGGTACAGCTTAGTCGTTCCTGTGCAGGTTGGTATCACCCAGGCCTCAGCTAAAAGCCCGCCTCTGCCACTTAACTGCCAAGGTGGTTCATCTCACTAAGCCTTGCTGCCCTCACTAGTGTGAAAGGCAATAACGAGACCTCCCTCTCTGGTTTGCTAACTCAGACATTCAACACACATTTATTGAGCACTTTCAAGTGCCAAGCATTGCTGTATGGATTAAGTAAGATAATGCCTCAGGATTACGTCTGGGTGATGACCCTGCACAGCGCCATCCACGGTGGCAACATTTAGTAGAGTAAGTGATGCTCTTAGTAGTGATGAGTTTGTGATGTTCTCTCCACCTGGTCATGGTGGTCATGGCAACAGTTGGCAGTTCTGGTAAAATTCTGAAATCAAGCTTTTCTATGGTTTTCTTAATTTCCTTTTCTTTTTAATTTATTTTTCCTGGATATGTACAACTTCATGAAAGCATATGATCCCCTGTTTACTTCTTTTCCCAGAATGGAGTCTACTGAAAAATGTGAAGTGGTAATTCAACATTTTAATGGAAAATATCTGAAAACACCACCAGGCATCCCAGGTAAGAAATACCATAAAGTAATCATTAAATAATATCTAGGCTCATTGCTGTTATCAGAATGAGTATATAGTAAAGCCCATGGTTGGCCACTGGGAGGGAAATTTTTGCCTTTAAAAATATGTATTTTTTAATACTATGTAACAACGCATCTTTCTCAAAACTGCCAAAAGTTTCTTAGTGATTGTTCTTTGGCCTGTCTTTTGAATCTCTGCTGCTAATTCCCTAAAGTGAATTAGAAGAAAAACATAGCAAAGAATAGGTTAAAATGCACTCGAAGTGAAGAAAGTTTGTGACTCCTATCATTAATATTGGTACCCTGATTTCTAATTTGTAACATATCTAAACAGTGATATATTATAAATAAAATGACAGTGGCATCCATAGATTGAGGCCAGTTGACAGACATTTCTTACCAGTCCATGACAAGAAGAGTACAGAAAAGGAGAGTAAGCATTTAGAAACTTTTATAGCAATATGACACTATCATGAAATCTTAGTGCATCACTTCATATTTTACAAAAATATCAAATGCACATTGAATTTATTTTAAGCTGTCCATGCATCAGAGATAGTCTAGGAAGCACCAATCTAGGCTACCTCAGGGCATTTCACATTTCCAAAGGCAAAATTCTTAAGATTTGACACGTGTTAAAAGATGGTATAACTTTATGCTATTAAGAATTATAGTCAATGTAAAAGAATTGACTATATCACATGTATCAGGATATGAGCTAGAAATACCTCAACATGATATTAATTTGGAAGTAGTATATATGAAAAGTATTGAATATTAAGTGAGTAAATTAAAAAATATATCTTACTCATATGTCAATAAAACTGGAAGAAAAAATATATCTTACTCATGCATAAAAATATTAAAGTTTGAGTGAAGTTCTAAAAAAAATTATAACAAATAGATAAGGAAATATCTGACTATACACGTTGGTTTATTTGTCGCTTTTCGATTTTCCGTGATTCTCAGGAGAAAAAATGTGAAATTCTTCAGTCTTACAATATTTTTCCTTTTGATGATTTTAAGCTGCCTCTCTGTAGTGTTTGCTACATGAAGTATCTACTATTTAAAACCCATGGCTAAAGAGTTCAGGGGTTGAGCATTTTGGTTCCTTAAAATATATTGAGGTTATATAGAAAAGGAAGTCTGAACAAAAAGAGAAATATTTTTGTGGCGGGATCAGGTTCCTTTCATGACTCACTCAGTTTTGGGAGGATGTTGGGAAAGGAGAAAGGCCCTTTAGACTGACACTTGGATGATATGGAAAATCCCAAAGTAGGGCCCCTGGTTAATCACGAGCCGGCAGTGAAGTTGTACCTCAATTTGGTTAGTTTCCATGTGTGACATTCCCTTGAGAACCGACTGCATTATGATCCAATTGGAGACATATGGTGTTGTTGAGAAAAGAGTTAGCAGTTTTCATCTCAGCATGTCAGCTGCCCTTGCATTTTAAGAGAAATACTTTTTTTTTCTTTTAGCATAAAGGACATTTTAAGACACTCTGCTCAGACCCATCACTGAGTAAAGGAATTGCATTGTTAAAGGATTTTCCCCTTATTCATCTTATTTTAATCCAACAGATGGCTACCTATATAGAAGGCATTCAAACTAGATGTGAATTACATGGTTATGAACAAAATAGGTGGAAATTATTGTTGATTGAAGTTTTAATACAAGTCTCAGTTTTTTATGATTCTTCCTTTTTGGAAAAAGACAGTGAAATCCTTCTTGACCTGATTGATTTGAAATTGTTTTAGGTTAACCCATAGAACATACAGCTGACTAATAGAATTTAATGCTAAGGACAAATAAAGTTACTACAAGTCCCCCAAAGATCTGAGCATCCTTCCTTGAATAAGCAGGCTGTGATATTAACCTATCTAATATCATAGCTACAACCCAATGAAAATATTGTGAATAGCAAGAACTTAGTTATGGGTTTCTCTCTCACTTTTATCTTGTGGGACCATGAGAGGCAGAATAATTACACTCAGTTAAAAACTTTTAAGAGATACAACTTTATGCTTCTGAGATTAGCCTTCAACATAATAGAATTGAATATACAATATCGATCATCATCAATACTTGAATTTGCTTATTTATGCTTACTTTGGAAGTCAAATAGAGTTTAATGAAGGCTTCAAATGCTAACCGAAGACATATAATTTTTTTAGTGAAGTATAGTGGATTTACAATGTTATATTAGTTCAGGTATACAGCAAAGTGATTCAGTTATATATATTCTTTTACATATATATATATTCATACATATTTATATTCTTTACAGATTCTTTTTCCTTATAGGTTATTACAAAATATTGAGTATAGTTCCCTGTGTTATACAGTAGGTCCTTGTTTGTTATCTATTTTATATATAGATAAAAACATATAGATATAGCATGTAGTGTGTATATGTTAATCTAACTCCTAATTTATCCCTCCCCCTTCCCCTTTGGTAACCATAAGTTTGTTTTCTATGTCTGTGAGTCTGTTTCTGTTTTGTAAATAAGTTCATTTATATCATTTTTTTTAGATTCCACATATAAATGATATCATATTATATTTGTCTTTCTCTCTCTGGCTTACTTCACTTAGTATGATCATCTCTAGGTCCATCCATGTTGCTGCAAATGGCATTATTTCATCCTTTTTTATGGCTGAGTAGTATTCCATTGTATATACGTACCACATCTGCTTTATCCATTCATCTTTCAATGGATATTTAGGTTGTATCCAGAGAAAACAATAATTCAAAAAGGCACATGCACCCCAACATTCATTGCAGCACTGTTTACAATAGCCAGGACATGGAAGCAACCTAAAGATACAAAATTTTTGATATTTAAATTTGGTGTGGAGTAAAATGACATAATGCAAGAGGCTGGTATTTTGGAAATCACTGAAGTAAAATGACTGCTGGGTTCATTTACTCCGTCACGACAGGGATAATTAAATTTGCGTACGTGCTGTTTGCCTTTCTTAGTCCTCATTGCTTATTTCTTGTAGATGGTTGAAGTCTTATTTTCAGAAACTCATACCTTAGTTCTATTTTCTGTTTCATCTTGAGGCATGTGAGTAGGATGTCACAATGAGCCCTGATATCTAGTGAATCCTTTGATATTTTCAAAAGAAGTGATGAATTCCTAACTTTTTAAATACTAATGTAGCTTTAGAGAGATGGTCCTTGCTTGTGGGTGCTAATTAAAATCATCTATAATTGATCTGACCACTTGCAATTAAAATAGAACTTTAAAAAATTGTAAAAACCTCAGTGTTTCACTTTATCAAGATTTGGCATTTTGAATTCAGAAATTTGTGGGTTTTTAGAACAGCACATGGATGGTTTCAATGCAGTACTTTAAGGTTG
This sequence comes from Orcinus orca, assembly GCF_937001465.1. Classification (NCBI taxonomy): domain Eukaryota; kingdom Metazoa; phylum Chordata; class Mammalia; order Artiodactyla; family Delphinidae; genus Orcinus; species Orcinus orca. Next base: position 54,263,962 of record NC_064568.1, on the reverse strand, counting down.
TGTGAACGAGAGACCCACAAGGATCCAAAAATGACCTAAGATCTTTCAGACCCTAAGACAGCTGTGGAAAAGAGTGAGCCTTGCTTCTAACCTCCCTCTAAGCAAGCAGAGAGAAATCGGTACCATATTCACATCCCTTCCTTCTTCATTAGAGATAACTTGGGGAAATGTGCCATTTTTGTTTTGTCACTCTTGACAGTGATTCCTCTTAAAGTAAATGCAAAGTTCATTATTTTCCTGAGATGATGATCTAGTTTCCAAATCCCATCCTGTGTCATTTCTATAGAAGAACAAGATAAAAATCTACATCAACCCAAAACTCTGACATTGATCAGGCTTTCTCTCTCTGAGTTCCTCCTATTTGTTCATAACAGATTTAATTTTAATGAATACATCATGGATTGTTAATGCCTATTACAGCCTCCCAGAACTAGCTCTGTTCACTTTGAATTATAACATTGTCCCCAGATTTTGGCTACCTGGATCATTGAAGCTAGATATACATCAAAGAAAATCTAATTATTTGAATTCTGGTATGTGAGGTACAGGAAATTAACTAAGACCATGTGGCCGTGTTGCTACCAGCAGGTGGGAAGCAGCGGCCAAAGACATGTTAAATAGCGTCAGTCATGTCATTGCTCTGCAGAAAGGGATCATCCGGTATTTTCTCCCTCCCCTAGAGGGAAAAGAAAACACTGTTCCATAAATGTCGCATGTCGTACATATTGATCTTGATGTTTTCTGGACAAAATGAAGCATCATTAGTTGCTTGCTTGCCTGACCCCAGACATTTCTTTGTTCCAAAACAAATTGCACAGCAACTTGTGCAGCCCCAAAGTGTTCCATTTTAAAACCTCTAGCAGAAAGGGTAAGTTCCTGGGCACTTCAGGGATCTGTAGGGCATGAACTAGAAAAGCTCACGTTCAAAGAGCCCGGGAGCACCACGTGGAAAGGCTTCGGCATCTAAGAACATGTATTGACGAGCAGAACATTCAGACTGCTTTGAGGAAAAAGAAATCACGTTTTGCTCTTAAACTAAGCTTTTGCCTGTAAGCACACGTTCTTATCAGTGGAGCAGTCTTTTCAGAAGACAATGGAATAACCCACTTTTAGTATGATTTTATTACTCTTTGGATAATTATATCTAATCCCAGTTGAACTCCAAGAAGTAGGGAAGGGTTGAGAGAGACCTCACCCTATTTGGGGATCTTTTCAATTTTAGCAAATCTTCTGATCAACAGAAATTTGGACAGATGAATCATGTTTTCCTAATCAGTAAAATAAAACTGTGTGCCTTCTTGATCCTTTTTTTTTTTTTTTAAATTCATTTTTGGCTGCGTTGGGTCTTTGTTGCTGCGTGTGGTCTTTCTCTAGTTGTGGTGAGCAGGGGCTACTCTTCATTGTGGTACGCAGGCTTCTCATTGCGGTAGCTTCTCTTGTTGAGGAGCACAGGCTCTAGGTGCGTGGGCTTCAGTAGTTGTGGCTCGTGGGCTCTAGAACGCAGGCTCAGTAGTTGTGCCACACGGGCTTAGTTGCTCCGCAGCATGTGGGATCTTCCTGGACTCGGGCTCAAACCCGTGTCCCCTGCACTGGCTGGCGGATTCTTAACCACTGCGCCACCAGGGAAGTCCCTGATCCTTTGATATATAATTTTACGATTGTATGTTTATGTAAATAAAAACTGTGTAGGATTTTGGATGTGTATGTGTATTTAGGGGAGCATTCAAGGAAAAATATTTACAGTCTGATAATTTTTTAAAGAAAAGGGAAAAAATTAATGTTGTTTGCATAAATTTCAAACTTCCCTCAGAGTAATGTATCAACAATGTACTAAAATGAAATTTAGATTACAATTATGAATATTTGAGCAACAGACACATTTTTATCAGGGAAAATGTTGCCAACTCTCACAAGCAGTGTTTCCTCAGTGGTACCAGTCTGATAAGTCACAAATGCAACTATAGTTGAGTAAAAGACAGCAAATAGAAAAGTATTATCGTGTACAGTTTAGTAAAAATATATCTCTGATTCTACTCATGAGGAGCACTGCCTAACTCTGAGTTTTTCTTCTTTGTGAAACTAAAGCATCATTTGCATAATAAACTTTGCAAACACCTTGATCCCCAACTGGGCGTTGCCTTAGATTTCTCATTAATAAGAGGATTTTTGCAATACTTAGGAGGTACTTTCTGTTGAGCTCTTCATCTTTAATGTTAGTGATGCTTTCTAGATTATTTCTATCTACCAAACACATAGTTGGTTGCTTCATGATGAAACACTGCTGGAGTATTATTAGTGAATTTCACAGAGCAAACTGACCACTTCATAGCCAATAGAGTCTTAGAGGCTGTGAAGTCTATGTTCTTGGCCAATCATTTCTCAGCCTTTCTATGGAGCCATACCTGATACGGTGAAGGTAGTGACAGAGATTATTACATTTTGAAATCTGGATAGTGAGAGGCCAGATAGAGAAGGTACAGGGGATCATCTTCAGGAGATTAAACATGATTGGAATGGGTTTTGAGTCCTGTGCTATAGCCCTCCTCTGCCTGTGATAACAGCTGAGGAAGAGGGGTGCATCCAGGAAGCGTCCCACATCAAGCATCCAGCAAATCTCTCCACTTTTGTAATTCAGGGAAAATCTGTAAAATCTATAAAACCTCACTCAACCTGATATGGGTTTTCTGCAAAGTTTGGGGGAGTATCACTCCCTAGTACAACTCTCAATCAATGGGAAATGAGAGTCAGCAGATTCTAGGAGTTTCCCACAATGGTAACAAGCTTAGTAAGGCACCTTTTATTGGCTTTTCTTTCTTCCCTGACTTTCTTTTCCTTCCCTATTATGTTTCTGCTTCCTGGCCTCAGCTCCCAATTAAACTATCTTGTTCCAGGCTCTGATTTGGGGGAACTCAAATTAAGGAGGGTGATCCAGCAATTGTGGTAGAGAATTATGTTTTGATTGAAAACTTCTGGCCATAGAGGAAGAAAGGAGATACAGCTTAAGTAGTGAAGTGAATTTCATTGACCGAATATATTGTTTTCATTACTTTATTTTAAACATTTATAGTAGCATTTATGAACCATGTATTAGGGATGATAAAGGTGAATAGTAGTGATCCTATACAGATGGTAGTCAGAGTTTAAAGTTAGCAAGAGAGATGTGTAAGACAATGAGGATGAAGTGCCACCATGACGTGGCTGACCTTTGAAAAACTGCAGACATGAAGAGGTGGGTCATTGATGAAAATGGGGAGAGAATGAGGGCCCAGGAAATAGTCATAATGCCAGCAAAGTGAAGGTGAGGGGTGGGCATAGAAAATCATGACACAGAGAAAAGAATTTGTGAGATTTTGGTCTTGGATAAAGGTAGAGTGGTGGCCGTTGATAATGGGTCCAGTGTGGGAACATCTGGAGTTGATGGAAGTGAAATGATCTTTAGTTGAACAACTGGGCCTTCTGATTAGTATGTTGGGAGGGTTTTCAACAATGTTGTAGATTTCCTCACTAACCTTCACTCTTCCCTTGATCTTCCCTAAAGTTCTAATCTTCATAGGAGAAGGTTAGGGAGGGTGAAGAGTGATTTTTTGTTTATGTATTTGATTCTGAGTTTTCTGAACCAGGGTTTTGTTTAGTTGTTTTATTTGTTTTTATTATTGTTGTTGCTTCAAGTGCTATTGTTTAGCTCAGTGTAGATTCTCAGTAAATGTTCTTTGAAGTTGATGCACAATTCCATGAATTGAATAACCCTCATACTTATATTTGTTTTTAATGGAATTCCTGAGGATGTATGGGGGATGCCCACCTTCTGTGTCATCAACAAACTTGGAGGAAAACATTGAGAGAAATCTTTAAATCTTTTCTTAATTTCTGACAAAAATTCTCTACAACACATTTGTATATCTAAATATACAGAGAGAGAGCGCTACATATTCACAAGAAAAAGAAACTTAATTTGATTGAGAAAGATTCTAGTTGCTTTTTAAAAAGCTTCATTTTCCAGGACTGCTTTCCAAGGTGTTATGCTGGTAATCAAATTGTTATTTCTTTAAAGAACTCATTCTTGAATGGGACAATGATGAATTCTGCTTTCCGACACAGAAAATAATATTGCCTGATTTATGTTGAAATAATGTCTAGATCTTAACTTCTTGCCACTGGATCTAGTTAGGCACTATTACTATGCTGTACTTTTTTTTTTTTTTCTTTTTTCACATAAAAATGTGACTATCTTGAGAATAAACAGAAAAGAGAGTTTCTTGGTCTATGCTTTTATTCCTTTTGGCATAAAGTCACTTCTCTCTGCCTATAGGAAGTACTGCATTGGCTTATTATTCCTATTATAATATGATATATAATACAATATGTAGTGTTTAATCAATATGATATGGACAATATGTTTTGCTGGCCATATATTTTCTATAATTATGTATAAGCACCAATGAATAGTAGCAGAATTTGTCTAGAGTCTGCACTTGGCTCCAGAATCTGATTTTTTTTAATCAAAATTTCATGGAACTGAGAAGAGGGATGAAGAGGTTTTCTATACATCTCCAGAATCACGAAGCATCTTCGTCTATTTTTATGTAAAATAATAACTCCATTCAGGTCTTCAAAAATTTCTGCATTGAAGATTTCACAGTAAAGACTTACAAGGGAATTCCCTGGCGGTCCAGTGGTTAGGACTTTGCGCTTCGACTGCAGGGCACCCAGGTTCCATCCCTAGTTGGGGAACTAGAATATCACATGCCACACAGTGCAGCCAAAAAAATAACTTAAAAAATAAATTACAAAGCCTTAATTTTATTCCTAAAATGATGTTGGGCTTTGCCTTCTGTCAGCATTGCTAATGAGTAGTTAAACCATGAGTGTCTGTCCGAATGAGTCCTATTAGCAAGCAAAGAGGTTTGAGTAGCTTAAGACCAATTAAGACACAAGCCATAGAAACCAAGCTCTGAATAATTAAGTGCCTAGTGCATTTCCACATCTAGAGTTTCATTTAATAGGATCGATTTAAAAATACCAATTTTTCTAACCAATTTTTGGATAAATGGATAGTAGCCTGAATTAAATTCTCGCCACTCTCTCCTCGTAACTATCAAGAAGCCTGCCATGTACACAGCTCACTATTTATGATCTAATTTTTTAGAATGAAAAGTCTGCAAAGTTTAAGAAAATATTTTAAGAGGAATATAAATGAAAACGCTCATTGAGAGCTCTGAACCAGCCATCATTTATCTTATAACTGTTTCCTCTGATTTCTTACCTCTTAAAGCCTATGAATGATGAATCAATTAGTTTATTTATTATTTTAGTCATTTTTCATTACAGAAGAAGAAATCTTTCAAAGGATATTGGCATGTTTTTGATCTTTTTTTAGAATTCATATATTTCAAAGACATATTTATCCAATTAGATTGTATATTTTTCTAAGAAAAAACTTTAATGTTTATCTTTCCCTTTTCCTCAAACAACTCATAAACTATTTGAATGTAAAGACTGCACCTTGGTGTTCATGTTTCAAGCATCTAACCCAAAGCCTGTCACAGAAGAGTACCAATAATTACTTGTTAAATGAGTCAATATCTACTTGTGATAGGCAGAATCATGCCCATCCTCCCCCAAAGAACTCTAAGACCTAATCCCCATTCCCTGTGAATATGGCAAAAGAATTAAGGTTGCAGATGGAATTAAGGTTGCTAATAAACTGACCTGAAAGTAGGGAAATTATTCTGAGTGGGCCCAGTGTAATCACAGGGGTCCTTAAAAGTGGAGGAGGGGACAGGACAGGAGCTCAGAGGGATGCAATAGAAGGACTTGAGCCACCACTGCTGGCCTTAAAGATGAAGCAATGTGGGCAGCTAGCCTCTGGAATATGAAAAAAACAAGAAATTGGATTCTCCCCTAAAACCTCCAGGAAGGAACTCAGCCCTGTTGACACCATGATTTTATCCCAGTGGAATGTGTGTCAAACTTCTGACCTACAGTAGTATAAATTAGTGAATTTGTATTATTATATACCCCCATGTTTTTTGTTAATTTGTTATAGCAGTAACATAAAACTAATAGACTAGTATAGAACTCAATTCAACTGAATATCGTCCAAACTGTTTCTAAATTACGTTATAAACAGCCTCTAGAGAAATTTCTTAGTTTCTCGTATTTTTAACTTTCTTTTTATTATTTGGTGGCTTGTATGTTAAACAGGAAAAACTATCCTGTTAATTATTTTGACTTTAGAGTTTCTTTATACCTTCTCATAAAGATATATTAGAATGGAAGACTGTTAAACATCCAAAAGGAGAGTCTTTGGAGATGGGTGATAAGGTATCAGAGAACATTTTCACTTTTTATTGAAGTATAGTTGATTTACAATGTTGTGCTAATTTCTGCTGTACAGGAAAACAACTGAGTTATACACATATATACATTCTCTTTTATATTCTTTTCCATTATGGCTTATCCCAGGAGATTAGATATAGTTCCCTGTGCTATATAGTAGGACCTTGTTGTTTATCCATCCTAGTATAATAATTTGCATCTGCTAACCCCAAACTCCCACTCCATCCCTCTCCTCACCCCCTCCCCCTTGGCAGCCACAAGTCTGTCCTCTATATCCATGAGTCTGTTTCCATTTTGTAGATAGGTTCATTTGTGTCATATTTTAGATTCCACATATAAGTGGTATCAGATGGTATTTGTCTTTCTCTTTCTGACTTACTTCACTTAGTATGATAATCTCTAGTTACATCCGTGTTGCTGCAAATGGCATTATTTCGTTCTTTTTCATGGCTGAGTAGTATTCCATTGTATATATGTACCACATCTTCTTTGTCCATTCATCTGTCAATGGACATTAAGGTTGTTTCCATGTCTTGGCCATTGTGAATGGTGCTGCTGTGAACATAGGGGTGCAAGTATAGAGAACGTTATTTTTGACCTAAAGAAATCAAATATCATTCAAACAAATATCAAGAAATATCAAGAAATCAAATATCATTCATGTTTCTGTAAAATGTGCCAGGAAAAGTATACCACTGTAATCTAAATTCATGCAAATGTGTACCTCTTAACTCTCAACCCTAATATTTGCTTTCAGTAATTGCTGTTATTAAAAAAAAAATCATTAGGGTTTAGAAGAGCTCAAAGAGGTTATAAAGCTGATATCAGCCTTGAGTTTTAGGTGATTATATCTAAAGCATATATGATGCCCCATTCTGGCTCACTGTCCCATGAAATGAAGAGTGCCCTAAAGCTCTGAATAAGTGAGTCCCATAGGAAGCTTAGTTTTGAGACATAAGTAGAAGTTCAGGGAGATAATTATCAATATTTATTAAGTGTTAACACGATATACAGTTGGCCCTTGAGCAACCCCCAGGGTTGGGGCACTAACCCTTCTCGCAGTTGAAAATCCTTGTATAACTTATAGTTTGTTCTCTGCATATGTAGTTCCTCCATATCTGCAGTCCTACATCCATGGATTCAATCAACCTCGGATTGTGTAGTACTACAGTATTTCAATTTACTCTTGAAAAAATTCCAAGTATAAGTGGACCCGCCCAGTTCAAACCTGTGTTATTCAAGGATCAACTGTATATTCTTATTATTCAAGTGCTTAAATTTGTATTGATTTAAGTGCTTCTTATTATTCACAGGATTAAAATACTTTCAGGGAATTTACAAAAATATATTTCTCAGCCAAAGATGTATTACAGTTCTGTAGCAAGATTAGGGGGCTGTAAATAGGGTCATTTCCTCTTGAACTGAGAGTGGGACTTATTTCGGACCGGAAGTTGATCAAATAGTGTACTGTCACTGAAATGTCCTATAGTAAAAGACTCAGCAATTTAAGTTGATTTCTAGCTGTTTGGTGTTAGAGCAGATGTTAGCCCTCCCAGGGTGCTTGCCTGACTTCCATCAGCCAGCACCTACATCTCTCTTTCTAGGTGGGCTGCCCTCAGGCTGGGGGAGCCTGGTTTGCTGATGCACAATAAGAGTTAGAAGTATCTAGGAAGTCCCATCCCCCTGATGGGGGCAGCCCTTAAACAATGATTGACAGGAGTTGAGCTCTCTGCATCCCAGTTCTTTTGTTCCTGATGAGAACACCCTGATATACCCTATACTATCTCCACAGTTTCCCTGAGTTACCTGGACATACACATACTAGACACACGCTAAGTAAAGTAGCAATTGTTGATAGTTATCAGGCTTCTCTGCAAAAACAAGGACAGTTTCACTATTGATAAGACCTTTGTAGTGGTGGATAGAATTGCAATCCTGTGTAATGTGAGTGAGTATGTTACTGGTGGGTAGCACGATTTAGCTGATCCCACTGTGTCTTGATAAAGGTACATCCCAAAGAATCAAAGTCATACCAATATAAAAGATAATGGGGTTTTAATACAAGCATTCCTAACAAAGCACAAAAGCATAGAAATCAAATATTGAAACTATTTTTTATGAGCAATAACTTTAAGATGGTGTGGTATATTTGAACCAAATGGTGGTCCAGAGACCTGTGGGGTCCCTGAGATTCTTTCCCTTTCTGGTGGTCTGCAAGGTCAACATATTTTCATAATACTGGCATATTGTTTGCCTTTTTCACTCTGATTCTCTCATGAGCATAGAGTTGAGTTTCCCAGAGGCTACGTGATGTATGATATGGCAACAGATTGAATGCAGAAGCAGATATTAGAATCCAGCTGTCTTCTATTAAGCCCAAAATTACACAGATTTGCACAAATATAAAACAAGGCCACTCTTGTGTTTATTTTGTTTTTGAATATTTTTTATAAAAATATATCACTTGTGGTATCATGTGATTTTTAAAAATTTTTTATTGGAGTATAGTTGATTTACAATGTTGTATCAGTTTCAGGTGTACAGCAAAGTGAATCAGTTATACATATACCTATATCCACTCTTTTTTTAGATTCTTTTCCTATATAAGCCATTACAGAGTATTGAGTAGAGTTCCCTGTGCTATACTTATATACTTATTAGTTATCTTAGGTCCTTATTAGTTATCTATTTTATATAGTAGTGTGTATATGTCAGTCCCAATGTCCCAATTTATCCCTGCCCCCCCTTACCCCCTGTTAACCATAAGTTTGTTTTCTACGTCTGTATTTTAAAATAAATTAATAAGGAAACATCTAAAGTTCTGGGTTTTTTAATGGTAAATATAAATGGATTTAACCTATGTAAGCAAAAGCTCTTTGGAGGGCTTCCCTGGTGGCGCAGTGGTTGAGAGTCCGCCTGCCGATGCAGGGGACACGGGTTTGTGCCCCGGTCTGGGAAGATCCCACATGCCGCGGAGTGGCTAGGCCCATGAGCCATGGCCGCTGAGCCTGCGGGTCCGGAGCCTGTGCTCCACAACGGGAGAGGCTGCAACAGTGAGAGGCCCGCGTACTGCAAAAAATAATAATAATAAATTTTAAAAAAGCTCTTTGGAGTCTTTAATAATTGTTAAGAGTGTAAAGAGGTCCTGAAGCAAACATATAAACAATCAACAAACAAAACTTAACAACTTTGAATGTCCCTGATATAGAGTGAAACTCAAGATTCAAGTCCTTTCATCTTCTCAGAATTAGAAAAGACTAATGAAGATAGCAATGATAAAGATGAAGTTTAAAATATCCTCTCATCTTTCTAATCTTATGTGGAAAAACTGGATGTGTTCTGGAACACTATTTTAAGTGGAATGATTAGGAAATACACTGCTATTAAATGAGTTACACTATTACTTTTTGGAAGCAAGCATACAGATTCCTTAATTTATAGTGAGTCTTTTGTTTTTCAAATGCAGAGGCAATGGTTATGCTTCTAAACATATGCTTCATCATTTTATTAGCAAATAGTATATTGTTTGACCGAGTACATGAATGTTTTGTTGGAACAATGTGCATACACAGCATGTGTGGTGTGCACGGTTGTGGGAATGGAACTGGGTGATATGTGAGTGGCACGTGAGTCTGTCAGAACTTAGGGAGAGTTTAAGGATAATATTTAAGAGCCAGAAGGCTAACCACAGATATGACATAGGACTTCTGTTATCATCATAAGAACTGCTAATTTCACATAGTGCTTGTCTTCCAGCTGGACTGTACTTTGGAGTTCTACCCACCATGTGGGATGCATCTTACAGACTTCTAGGTTTGCTAGTTGAAGTAAATAATAACAGTAGTATAATAACAATAACACATAACTAATTGAACACTGTATACTTTTAGTTTTCACATATTTTTTTTAATTTTCAGAAATGGTAGTCTCCTGTTCCAGAGTCCCAAAATCATGATTCTTTTAAGCTTATTGCCTCTTAACCTAATATAAAAGATCTCTAAGGAAAGTAGTTACCTAGTCATCTTTAGTAATTGGTTATCATTTTAACCCAATGAATTCATGTAAGAGATAAAAGAATGTAAGATACAATTTCTCCTGTAATTTATTTTGAAAAGACACAGCTTAATATTTGTTGACATCCTTTGACAGCCCCATCACTTTTCTTATCCCAAGGACAAGTGTTTTTCCTTTTTGCTGCATGTATGATGGTAAAGAAAAGGGCAACATCCACTTGCTTGAGAGCCTTCTGGCTGGGATGCTCTTTTTCCTCTGTGAATTTACTTGGCGGGAGAACATATTCTATAGAGAAAACCATCTTCTCCCTTGGAGACTAATGGATCTCGGCTTGACTTTTGGTTCTGTCTCTTGTTCCTTTTGAATATGGGCAAGTTATTTAGTCTCTTGCCAGGCTCGTCAAGGACCCTAATGTTTCCATTAAGTATTTATAATGCCTTCTTTACCGAAGTGTTGCTAGAATTAACTGAGAGATTTTGTGCAGCTCCACAAAAGTTCTGGCAGGAAATGGTAGATATTCCCATTATAGGTAGCATCTGTTTGCATCATAAGAATCATTTCATCAACATCCACTCTCTAGGCTGGAAATTTAATTTCACTTTTGAACTCTATGAACTATAATCATTGATGGACATTATCTAGTACATGGACTGTATAAGGTATACCTCTCTTAGAGCTAGGTTAAGACTACCCTTCAATTTCCAAACTTCTTCACACATATCTCATTCTAGAATACTGTCCAATTAATTAAGTGTCTCAGCGGGAGCTCAACAGTTCTCTAGGAGGGTTAGAAAAAGTAGCGCACCAGATATATATTTACCTGAAATTTGCTGTGGTGACCCCCAATTCATAAATACTGGTCACACTTCTGATAGAACCAAGACAGTCGTGTTAATGCAGAGGGTCATTATTTTAGGTAAAACAGTTGTAAAAACGAATGACCTCAAACCTCTTGTAATCATTTCTCGGCGTATCTTTGCACCTCCAGTTCACAGGTCCTAGGATCCCCCTCTACCCTAATTTCCCAAAGAAATCCTGCTCAAAAGTAAATATAACATTTTTCATGTAGATTTTCCTGATTTCCAACTTCTCTGTTCTTAAATTTCACTGCATCCCATTGAATTGTTTTCTCCTATATTGGGTATCCATTTGTGATATAAAGCCTCGTGTGACAATTGCTGTCTACTTGCCTTATCCCACTGGATGGCAGAATTATGCCTTTTTTAATCCTTATATCTCCTCCAATGTCTAGCATTTAAACATGGGAGATGCTTAATATAGATACACTGAATTTAATTTTAAAACATTGAGCCCATTATTCCAGTGTGATTTCTTAATACTGTCTTAATAATGCATTCGATCAGTAAATACTTATAAAGTGAATATAGAAGCTATCAACTATGACAATTCCATATAGAAATATTTTGCATAATATGTTCCTTTTTGTAAATTTTAAAACGTTTAAATCTCAAAAGCTTTCATTGGTTGGAAGTCAGTGTTCAAAAATACAACTATCCTTTTCTTTCTCATAAAGGTTAAATTATCTCTCCATTCTACACCCTACTACATCCGATTAAAAAAACAAAAAAGTAATGGGCTATGAAATATAAAAGAAGCAAAAAGAATATAAAATAAATGTGTTAGAACACCAAACATCCTGTTGGATTTTACAATTAATTCTACAACTAACAACAGACCTACTGTCTTTTACTTACAATCCTTTGAGAACACAGCTCTAGCCCTTTCAAAGGTTTCTCTCTTCCTAAAGTTCCTGCAGCTTCTGTCCTTGTCGTGCATAGGGGCCACAGTGCCCCATGCCATCAGCAGAATGGACTCATTAACCTTTCTGTTGATTTGAACTGTCGTTTGAATAAATATTTATACCCTTTTCCCCTGATGGCTTAATGAAGTCCTTTATCAATAGCGCGAAGAGCTTCTCCCCTTGACCTTTGTCACCTGTTCATTCAGAAAATTTTTATCAAGCTGTTTTGTTTACATTGTTAATCCCTCGCTGCCTTAGGTTTGGCACAGAAACATATTCATTCTGGATTTAGTGGAATTATTTTACACTCTTTTGGCTTCTGCAAAGAAAATAATTTCTGTCTTTGGGTTTCCTGTTTTAACTTTAGGATATAAACATTTCCAATTTCTGAATATTTGTCTTTCTGTTTCTTGTCTGCCTGTGGAGTATTTCTCTTGATATTCTTTGTATGTGATTACTTCAATTTCACTTTTTGATAACAATGTCTCCTACAAGATACAGTTAGAGGAGGTGTTAGCGAACACTATGGAGGTAATCAAACCAATATATGCGTGTATCAAACAGACACTTTGAACACCTAAGCTAAATTGACATGTTACATGTCAATTAAATCTCAATAAAGCTGGGGGAAGAAAAGATAGAGCCAAGAAATGCCTCTGTTTCCCTGTTCCCACGTTCTATCAATGAACACTTCTTTTATGAGGAGAATAAAGGGGGGTTACTATATGCCAAACATTGTGCTTAGTGCATTGTGGATTATTCTACTTTATTCTCAAAGTGCCCTTCGGAAAAAGGCACTGTTCCATTCTGCAGATGAGAAGGCTGAGACTTACAGAATTTATGTAAATTGCTCAGACTCACACATAGTAAGTGGGCTGATTGATCCCAGGATTAATTTCTGCCACTTACTGGATATGTGACTTGGACAAGTTACTTAACCTCTCTGTGCCTCAATTTTCTCATCAGCAAAATGGAGATAATCATAGTTCCTTTCTGTACTATCATCGTGAGGTGGCTGTGGATTAAATAAGTTAACACCTATATATTGAACTCTTGGAATGTTCCCGGTAAATACTAAATGCTTTTTAGGTGTAAGTAGCACTTAGTTATACTGTCATAATGTTTTTTCTTGGATGGAAAGGGGAAGTACTATAGGAGAGGAAATCCCATAACTCTTCCTCTATGTATGTTTTCCCTCCATTCCCAAACTTGGAGGACCATGTTTCTTCTTTATTTGCTAAATAAGATGAGTATTAATATTCTGTATTGGGTTAAGTGTTTCATTCCTTTAGTACATTTGAAGCCTTCCTCTTTGAGATTCAGTTGCTCACTTCAATACTTATTCTAGCTTTTAGAGGAGTAGAAATATTTGGCCATCACTTTCAGCAAACCACGTACTTCATTTTTATACTAGTGTTTAATAAGTGGTTCTCTTGTTATAAAGGAGAGGTAACCTATTTATAGAAACTTCCTTTGGAGAAACCATCTTTCTTCAAAAACTAAGCTGTAGAATGATTATTTTCTTTTATTTTTGCTGTTTTGAGTTGTATATAAAGTTTGAGAGCTGGGTCCAGAAGAAAAGGCAGATTGCTAAAAAGCCTCAATTAGAGGAATTACAGACTTGTTTTTTTCTCCTCTATGGTATCCTCTCATTGGATGGACCAAAGAAGCAATGGAAACTGAATGAGACCTGATAATGCTTTTTATTCCCTGTATTCCAAAGATACTGGAGAAAGTATCTTGCTTTCAGTACTGTTTCCAGGCTGAAAAGTACCACTTAGAAAAGCAATTACTACAGGTACCTAATTCAAAGAACTGAATAGAATTCCTTTTGTGGTTACAAAGGGGCTATGAATCTCAAAGTCATAAAGAATATCTACTGGATTGAAAAAATTTCTAGCAATCCTAGATTAAGGCCAAAAAATCAAAATCTCAATGACATGTTAGAAAATCTGTATAGTTTAATGACTGGAGGCACAAAAAGATGGTACTTTAAAGCCTGGTTTATCTGATGGTAATTCAATGTCCTTTACACTAGTAGACATTTAATATTTTTTCTTTATTTATTAAGCAAATATTTTTAATTTGAGTGTAAAGTAGACCTAGGAATACGTTTCCAGGGTGAGGAATAAACATACAGTGGAAGAAGAGTAATGAAGCGGCCGGAGAATGGGGGTAAAAGGAGGGAATGAGCAATTCCACTTGGAGGAGAGATGCCCAGATCAGATCTTGATGAATACTTTGAATTGAATAGAACTAGCTGGGGCTGGTTTGGTCTGATTGGGCTTAAACTAGGTACTTGGGTTAAGTACCATACAGTTAGATTTTTTAGAAACCTGAAGTTGATCAATTTTATTTTTAAGTGCTTCTATATTAAAGATATTAAGCATTTGTCTATCACATTTCTTACAAGTGTTTTTACCTAGTTTACTGTTTAACTTCCATTTTTTAAAAAAATAGTTTAATTTTTATGTGAAATAAAGTAATCTTCTCCACTATATCTTTTTAAAAAAACTTTGAATGTAAGAGATTTCATTAGCATTCACTTCTGTATCTTTTACTTTTCCTCTACATTTAACTTGTTAGTGTATTTGGTATCAACTAAGTATCTAAATTGATTATTTAACAAGGTATCTCATCAGTACTTAGAAATTAATGCATCCCTTGCACATATTTGATATTACCTTTCCCTGTGCTAGGTTAATTACCTGTGGTATGTGTGCTTACTTTGCACAAGAGTCACAATAGTACACGTATCTGACATTATACTGTATCTCATAGAGCTAGACCCTCCTCTAGATCTTACTTTCAGATTTTTATTTTTTATTTATTTTTATTTATTCATTTTTTTAAACATCTTTATTGGAGTATAATTGCTTTACAATGGTGTGTTAGTTTCTGTTTTATAACAAAGTGAATCAGCTATACATATATACATATATCCCCATATCTCCTCTCTCTTGCATCTCCCTCCCACCCTCCCTATCCCACCCCTCTAGGTGGTCACATACTTGAGGACACGAGGAAGGGGAAGGGGAAGCTGGGACGAAGTGAGAGAGTGTCATGGACATATATACACTACCAAATGTAAAATAGACAGCTAGTGGGAAGCAGCCACATAGCACAGGGAGATCAGATTTTTATTTTTTAGTTTTAGCTATTTTGCTGCCAGACCTACTTTAAAATCAGTTTTGTCACACTGTCTCCAAAATGAAAATCACATACATAGTTCCTGAAAACTCCCTTATGCTTCCCCTTTGTAGTCAAACCCTCCCTTTCCCCTTTAGTCATTGGAAACCACGACTTTGTTTTCCATCCCCGTAGTTTTGCCTTTTGGAGAATGCTCTATAAATGCAATCATACAGTGTGGAGTCTTCTAAATCTGCCTTCCTTCTCTTAGCCTAAGGATTTAAAGTCCATGCATGCTGTTGAGTGATCATTAGTTCACTTCTTGTTATTTCTGTGTAGTATTTCTTTGAATTGTTGTGCCTCATTTTGTTTATTCTTCAGTTGAAAGGCAGATAAGTTTTTTGAAACTAGATATGACAAAGTACCCATTTTTGATGTCAAATCAGTGTCTTTTTTTGGGGGGAGGGGGGTACTATTAATTGGGAGTGGATCCTGGATTTTATCTAATACATGGAGTAATCACTATCTAATCCTTGACTTGTCTCTTTTGTAGCTAAATTTTAAAATACTAAGCCGTTTATTTTCCTGGAAAATTTAAAACTTGACTATGACGGATTATTTTTTCAATGTACATTTGGTTTATGTTATATTTTGAGTTGGTAATATGTACAAATAGTTACAACATTCAAAAGAACTTCACAGTGAAAAATAGTTTCTCTCCCTTTCCTGCAGTGGTCACCCTAGTTTTCTCCCTAGAAGAACTGGTGTCAACATTTCTTGTGTTTCCAGAGGCTGTTCATGAATACCAAACATTTAGATTTTCACTCCAATGGTAGCAAGTAGACACTCTCTTCTAAACCTTGATATTTTTCACTGAACAAGGTACCTTCAGATTTATTCTTCACAGTGCAAGGAAAGCTGTTTCACTATTTTTGATGGTTGTATAGTATACCATTTTATTGATACACAGTGATTTTTATAAAAATGTTCAAAGTTCCTTACTTATGAATATCTAGGTTGTTTTTTTAATCCTTTTCTATTACAAATAGCACAGAAATGAACATTGATATTCGTACCCTTTTCACATAAATGCAACATATCTACAGGAAAAATATGGAAAGTGGACTTGGTAGGTAAAGTAATACTTTCTTGCTTATTAGATTTTGATAAATTTTGCCAAATTGCTCCTCTCATAGGTTATCCTGAGCCCCACTCACACCAGTCAGTATAAGAAGTTCTTTCTCCTGACACCTCGGCCAGTATAATGGTTATGAATCTTTTTCTTAGCTAATATAACAGGTGATGTTTTACCATATTGTAGTCTTAAGAGTAATAAAAGAAATGTAAATGAAGGTTGAGCATCTTTGCATGTGTTTAGAGCTTTGATATTTCCTCTTTTTGAACTCTGTTCATATTGTTTGTCCAGTTTTCAACTGGCCTTCTTCTTATTCATTTGTAGGTACTTTATTACAGTGAAGAAAACTGGTGTTTGTCAGTCACTTATCTTTTGCCTTCATTAATGGTGGGGTTTTTTTTTTCCATTTCAGATTCTTTTAAGATTATACACACACACATATAATGCCCACTCTAAAGATATTAAAATATCATTGTTTTCTCTACTAATGGTATCATTTCATCTTTTAAAATCTAATTGTGAAATCATCTAGAATTGATTTTAGCATAAGTTGCAAAAAGGGAGAAACCAGCTTTATTTTTCTTTATTTCCTGATAGTCAATTGTTCCAACACCACTTATTGAATGATACATTCCTTCCCACTGAATTCAAATGCTACATTTTTCATCTATTCAATTACCATGTACATTTTTTAATTTCCTTGAAATTTCTATTTTTATTGTTCTGTCAAATCAGGTGTTAACTTACAACTTTAATAACAAGTAATTTCTATGATATTTTAATACCTGGAAGGGCTATGCCCATCACCACCTTGACAATTTTCTTCTTTTTAATAATATTTCTGATTTTTTTTGACACTAACTTTAGAATTCATTTTATACCTGCTCCCCCCCAAAATATATGGTCATTTTATGACTTGTTCATTTGTGAGACAAACCTATTGTTTTCAAGAGGAGACTTTCAACTTTGAGGGCCAGTTACCAAAGGAAAACTATGACATCACCTGACAGCCATTCCAAATTATAGCCATGTGTTCCAGAATGGTTTCTTGCTGTGCTAGACAGTGTGACATAAATCACTTCCACTCCATAGGCAATGCTAACCATTTTCTTCCTCTTACAACTCACAGTTTTAAAGGCAGAAGGTATTACAATATCTTATAATTCTGCATATTTACAAGTGATTCAGCTAAGAAACACCAACCATGATGAGATCCTTTTCCATTTTCTTTGACTGTGAACACATTTTTACTGAAATGAATAGCTCTCTTCTACACTGATATTGAGAAAACTATTTCTTGCCCAATATTTCAAATACAGTTAAAAAATCCACTCTGGAAACAGTGGTGGAAGAAAAACAATATATGAAAGTTAAAACATTGTATCAAAACAAAATATAATTGTTAATTATATAACAATATAAAGGTTAGATCTCATATTTAAAGAATGAAAATGGTTGCATTATACCACTTGTTTCTGAAGCATCTTTTGTAAAGTACGACAGGCCACTAGGAGGACTCCATTACATAGTTTACCTTAGTGTAGATGGGACTTACGAATGTATTCTGTGGATTTTGGCTCTGTGACTTTCCGAAGAGCATGATTCATTCCTGAGTAATCTGTAACCCATACTTCTTGTATAATCATTAGAAAAGCCTGCCTTGATGATTTTTCATTGAATATCAAAGCTCTCAGAAGTATGCCTCTGGGAATGACCCTACACAGATGTAGGAGCTTCTCCAGAATGACCCAGGTGTTACCCCGCCTTTCGTCTCTCTGGTATTGTGATTTACCAAGTGTTTTACAGGAAGAGATTAAGCCTGCTGGAGAACTGCTTAATTTTCAAAAGAACTGCTTTTTTTGTGTGCCTGCCCCATTTTCTCGCTTTTTGAGTCAGTTTTAGGGATTTTGAAGTTGAAATTACTGAGCTATTTTATAGCCTCCACAGTAAAATATTTATGCTTTGATATGGAGTGAAATTTCCCCAATTGCATGATCTTTGAAATACAAATTTGATTTACATTTACTTTTCAAAGCTTTTAATTCTTTTTTGGTGAACATCCCCTGACACTGAGCTCCACAGACCTTCTGTTTGTTTAACTTTGTCTCCTCCTTTCCAAGCGGGTGTTGGACTTGGTGGGAGACAGTCAAGGAAATCAGAGGGAACCCTCACACCAGCCCCTGGTAGAATATGCACCTTATTCCTCTGTAAGGAAATTTACAGAGGAAATTGTGTGTTTGTGAAATTATGTAAGAAATCCTGCTTTCAGAAGCCCTTTTATTTATTTTATAAAGCCTCTCATATCTAAGTGGGGTGAGTAGGTGAATAACATTGATTTCTTTCGAGAGGGGTGTTATGTAAATGCCACCTGGTAGAATTGCATTTTCATTTCCTACATTGATCTCATCTTAAAGCCTTGAAGTCACCCTATTTTTTGTGTGTATTGCTGTTTTCATAGAAATTCCATGTTGCAAAATGAAAGTGACTGACCAGAGACGTTGAAATCATGCTTAAAAGCCTCTTACCTGTCATCTTTGGAGTTTCAGAATGTCATTTAAAAAAAAAAATCCAAACAAATAAATGATAAAAGGAACAAATGGTTGTGTACTTTAGCTGACATCATTATTCAAATAGCTTCTCGGTGGTTTCTTTTCTTTTTTCTCTTTTTTCTTTCCTTTTAGAAAATCCATTTTTGGAAGATGGCTTTGAACTAGGCCCAATCTAATAAGGAATAGATCTTACTGTTTATCATTAAAGGTGGAGGATTTTCTTACCTTAGAGATACCACAGTTGAGTTCATTATTAAATGGCTAGAACTGCCCTCTAGTCCGAAACTCCATCTACTCAGCTAGGAGAACCAAGACAGAACCTCCTCCTCTTCTAAGATACCGTGGTGGGATCCACTAACAACTTGTTAGTGGATGTCCCAGAAAAGACTCCCATTAACAAAGCACTGACAGATATGTCAATGCATTTTGCATTTATATGACAATATCTTGGACACATAAATAGGAAACTTGAATTGGCACTAGCATGTAATGGTTATTCCTGTACTTAATCATCGCCAATTTATTTTTTCCCTGAAATGACCAGTTTCTACTTTTTAATTTAAAGATAATAACACACCTTAGTTTCCAATTTGTTTTAAATCCTATCGTAGTTTATTGAATATATTCAGTTAACTGGAAACGTCACTGAGCTCTTTCTTGAGTGCTCTAAAGTCCGATGACTTATTGAAGTAAATTTTAGTGTACTAACCAGAATTCAATGTTGTATCATCATAGCTGTCTGTTAACCATATAATGCTATGATTTCTCTTTTGGGCCTCTGCTATTCTCAGTCTAAAAGTAACAGAGGGTTAAAAAGAGGAGAGAAAATGGATTTAGAGCAATATCCAAACCTTGGTTCCCTGCTTCATCCATAATTATCATTCATTTTTCACAGTCTCAATTCCAGTTATCAAAAAATAGGTACTCAATCCAAATTCCACTTCAGTTGCTAGGACAGGAATTCCCATATGTCTTATTGTTTTTCATATTCCAGCTGAATACCTTCCTTTCAAATGTAGGGCCCCTTATGCTTTGGCTCCACACTCTGACACTTACCAAGGTTCCTAGCCTTGTCCTCTACCACCATGGCTGCTCAGAAAAAAAGGGCTGCATGAACTGAACTTGAACCAGAGATCAGAATCCCAGCTCCACCACCTACTGGTTGTGTGACCAGGGGCAAGTGACTTAACCCCTCTGTGACTCAGTTTCTTCACCTGTATAATGAGAACAATAATAGCATCTACCTCATAGGATTTTTAAGTTAAATGAGGTTATAGATGTAAAGCCCTTAATGTAGAGTCACCTCCCAATAAGTACTCAGTAATAATATTTATCATCATCACCAACACAAATAGAGGTCAATATTATTTATTCACTTTCACCTTGCTTTAGCACATCCTAAACTCTGCCATCAAGAGTTTTGGAGTGGGAGACAGCTATTCTTCTTAGCAGCCCTAATTACTTTCTAGACTAGCAGCACAATTCAACAAGAACAACAACAACAAAGAACAAGAAGAGAGTATCTAGGGAAATTGCTTGAGTGAAACTGTCTGTCCTGGCATTTATTCTTTACTCAGCAAGTACCTATTGAATCTCTACCATTAATCAGGCAGAGTGCAAGACCCTGGAAATATGGTGGCAACCAAAATAGTTATGGGCCCTGAACTCATGAAACTTAATGTCTGGGTGGGAGACAGTTGATAATCAGATAACCCCCAAATGTGTAATGCCTATAAATTAAACAGGATGCAATGAAAAGAATAAGATATGACCTATTTTAGTTATCAAAAAAAGCTTTCTGAAGTTGACTGTTTAATTTGAGACCTGAAATGGACATAGGAAGGTAAAGAGTGGGGGAGAGAAAGGGGGCATTACAGGCAGAAGGAACCCATGTGCAAAAACCCTGAGGCAGGAGTGAGGGGTCTGAGCAGTTGCAGGACAATTGATGCCTGTGGAGCCCAGGAAGGAGAGAGCAGGGCTCAGTCATAGGCCAGGATGGGGGGCTGGTCTGATCCCTCAGGGCCTCAGAGACCTCCTTAAAGGTCAGGACTGGATTCTAAGTACACTGGGAAGTTTTTAGGCAGGGCGGGGTGACATAGTCCAATTTATATCTTTAAAAGATTGCACTGGTTCATGTGTAGAAATTGGACTATAGAAAAAATTGAGTGGAAACCAAGTGACCATTAGAAGCTATTGCTATGCACAGGAAAGAGCTAAAGATGGCCTGGGGATCGGGGGTGGATACGGTCTTTTCCCAAATTGCATTTACTTATTTTTAATTACATTTACAGTTACATTTTGGAGGTAGAAGAGGCAGGACCTGGGTGAGAGATTGCGTGTTAGTTTGGGGGGAAAGGATGATTTCCAGGATGAATCCCAGATGACTCTTAGATTAATGATGTGAGTAACATTACTTCACATTACAGATGTAAATAGGTGGCGTCATCATCTATGAAGGTAGAAAAGATGAAGAATGCTTTCAAAGTGGCTGAAGAGTCTTGTGTTAATTTCTGATCAGGAGTCAGTATAGATGCCTGCTAAAGATTAAATAAAATAATTCATGTAAAGAACCAGTAAAATACCTGCATATAGCAAGTGCTCAGTAAAAACTTAACTATTTACCTATAAGATTTAGGCTGGGAGCTTGCATATTTGACATGGTACATAGAAGGGCCTGTTAGCATCAGAGACTCTCCGGTCCACTGTTTTTGTTTGTTTTGAGGTTTAATGGGGCCCTTTACTCTGATGGCAGAGGTAAATTTGCCTCATTTGTTGGGAGCACAGTTAATACAAGCCACTGTATTTCTCAGCTAGTAACATGGCTCTGTTGATTGACAATACATGTAGATCGGGAAGAGTGAGGGAAACAGTAGCCTGCAAGTTAATGTTTGAGGACTGACTCTTGTCGTCCCCTTCTCTAGACACATGCAGGCAAGTACTTCTCTCATAGGTCCAGCAGCTGCTCCTCCAAGCCCCTGTCTGTACCAGGCGCTAAGCCCCGGATGCTGTTGCCCAGTACTCATTTGAACCATCTCTCTGACAGTATCCAAAGGAATTTCAGGATATATGCAAAGTTTTCTCTGAGAAAAGCTTCTCTTTCCACATGGAAGGGAAATTAGCCTTTACATCCCTTAAGGATGCTCTTTTTAAAAAATGAAAAAATAAATACTTGGAGAAAATATTTTCTCCTATAAATGATGAGGGATATATGAGAGGTTTAAAACATCAGTTATTTTGGTTGAGTGAAGGGTGATGCAAGGGGAAAACACAGGCATCTCAGTCATTTATTGTCACCTCCAGGGATGATGGTAAAGTGCCATGTGAGGAGCAACTCTCTAGAAACCAGTAACACTACCCCAAGCACACACTGGATTGTATGATCCTTAAAGTTATTATCTGTTGTTATATTTTTCTTTAACTTTTTAAACTATTTAACAAATGCTTCAGACAGGTGTTTCTTAAGAAATGCCATTGATTTACCAATAGAGCAGCCAATTCTCATTAAGGAAATAATGATGAGTTCCTGTCAACTATTCATAAATGGAGTTGACTTAATGCTAAACTATGTTCCAAGATTAGAAGACAACTGAAGAAACTTTGAACACAGGTGATTAAATGATTCAAATTTTATATAATCCTCTGTCTTCCTCCACCAAATAACCAGTTTCCAAATTGTTAAGCCTTTTACTTTTTTTTCTGACTTAATTCAGTGACATGATACACTTGAGTTTCTCACATTTCAAAATTTGTCTTAAATGCATGATGGATGCTCACACACCTACACTTAATAAATATTCTCTTCAACTTTCTTAACACATCACGACAAACTATGTTAATACTATCCTACTACATGCCAATGGCACATCAAAAAACAATCCTGGAAGGAAAGACTTTTTTCTCCCACTCAATTTGAAACCTCCTTATTCATGTAAAATATTTTATTGCATTAATTTTTCAAAGCAACAAAACAAGCATTCATCAAGTGAAACTAAGCATGACCCCCCTCAGCTGGGTACATCTGTTGCTTTCCTGCTGTGTCCTTAAATAATTCATGTTAATACATTTAAAGTATATACTTCATTCAAATGAGCAAACAAAAGTAAAAGCTGGGGACTTCCCTGGTGGCACAGTGGTTGGGAGTCTGCCTGCCGATGCAGGGGATACGGGTTTGTGCCCCGGTCCGGGAAGATCCCACATGCCGCGGAGCGGCTGGGCCCGTGAGCCATGGCCGCTGAGCCTGCGCGTCCGGACCCTGTGCTCCGCAATGGGAGAGGCCACAACAGTGAGAGGCCCGAGTACCGCAAAAAAAAAAAAAAAAAAAAAAAGTAAAAGCTGGTAGAAAGCGAACCCTGGAATTCTGTGATTCCATATGCCTCTACAAGGAAGGTGTAGCAGCATCTCCACACCCCTGGGCCCCTTGAGAGCTTTATTTATATCAGCAAATATATGGAAGTTGCTAGCCAGGATATTTCGATACCTTTTCCCCCGTAGCCTGCTTTCCTTGTGAATACCTTTAACAAGATTTGTAGTCACTGTTTGTCCCTTTTAGCTCTCTCTGCTCACATCACATGATAGATGGTCCAGGTACACTGAATGACATCTAGGAATCGAAGCCAACACAGAGAATACTAATCAGCTTTAGCTTCTCGAAAATTAATCGATGGGAACTCATCTCATGCAGTGCAGGAAAAAATCTTCAGTTGTATTCACTCCCCTTCCTTTTGAACTCTGTTAACTGATGCTCTGAATGGTTTTGGAGGAGGGGATAATATTTTTCACCATCATAGCATTTTCTCCCTCCCCCATTCATCTGGTTATGTGTTAAGCCTAGAAAAATTAGATTAAAAAAGGAAGGGAAGGAAAAAAGACAGTCTGGCAGTTAAAGACCCAATGCTGGGTCTTCTCTTTCGAGGGACTTGCTTTCTATAATTTTTATTTTAAAAAAAAAAACAAAACTATCTCCTATAAGTGTAGTAGGTAAAATTTCAGTGATATAGAATACAAAGAATAAAATAATCTATGAGATGTTTTCTACGTAAGACTTTATCACAATATTTGGCAATCATCACTATTCCTGCTTATTTGAAAAGAGTCTCTATAGCATCATATCATCAGATCCCAAGGGTTATATATCAGAACTACACTACAAAACATTTTTATATTAGTAATTAATCATAATAATACAATTTAAATATTCTCTAATATAATTTCTGAGGAGCCAGAAAAATTTGTATACATTCAATACTGCCCATTTTTTTTAATAATGTTAAAGTATATTAAAAAATTGTATTAATAGTGATGAGTTGACACTTACTTTGTGAAAATTACATGAAGAACATACAGATTCTTCCACATCACAAAATTTTGATCTTTTACAGGGTTTATCAAACATTCCCAGTCCCTGGGACCCTTTTGTTAAGAGAAAAGTGTCCTAGAACTACCTACCTAACATCTCCCTGTTCACTTGCTTACCTGTCCAATCTCTTCCTCCCCTTACCTAACCAGAATAAAGAAATTAATAGGCTGTTTTAGTCTAGCTGTTGAAAAATAGTGTAAACTAATAGGTGGGTAATGAAGGATAATAGAAGCCAGTTTTACATTATTTATTTAAAGGCAAATTAAAAACTGAAGCTTTAAGGTATCTTACATTAAATGGTAATGGAGGTCAGTGCACAGGTCATTTGGAGACCCCGCTGTGGTTCATCTGTGTTACAGGTACCACAGGACCTTTGCTCTTAATCTCAGTTTCTTGTATTCATTTTTTTAGACTGAAATTTGATGATGACTGTAAAGATGCTTCACAAAAACCTAAAAACTACTGAATAAATGTAAAACATTATCTTCAATGGCAGCATAGAGTACCTCCACCCATCCCTCACCATAGGGTTATATGAATGATATCTATGGAGTAGAAGTTAAGGACAAAGAAGTGCTGAAGAGGAAAGCTGCAGTTGATAGGAGCATCCATCCACCTTAATGTGGTCTTTATAGTTTGCAAAGTGATTGGCTGTAGTGTCTTAGCATATAGCCAGAAGGTGAATTTTATCAACATGTTGAGACAATTTCATATATAATATACATACACATATATATACGTATACACATATAACAATCTCAAGCTATAGAGAAATTGCAAATAAAGAACAAAGAACATATTTTTAAACTGAGCATAAGTTGTTGTCATGGTACATTCTCTAAAAATGGTAATTATTGTAATTATTATCAAATGAGTAATTATTATTGAGTAGAATAACATTTAATGTGGCAATATTTGTATACATAGAGTGGACGTTAAGTTCTTTACTTTTTTTTTTATTTTAGCTCTTTGTATTAGGAAATATTCTCAAAGATAAATGTTGTGACCTAGAGCAGAGCCATTTTCTCCCTTAAAAAATGCAACTTCACAATCATGTGTGTTTTGCTTCTAAACTATTTCTGATTTCTTATAAAAGCATATAAGAATCCTTAAGGAACATCTAACTCAAATCCATCATCACAGATAAGGAAATCCCTATCCAGTTAATTCATTTGCCCTGGACCACCAGGTTGCACGTATATTTCTTTATGATGGATTTGAGAAAACCTGGTCTTTTTACCACTGCTCTCAAAAAAAAAAAAAAAAAAAGACTGAAATTCTTTATGTGACCTTTCTATTCAGAGAAGTTTGGTTGTATTCATGTTTGATATAAAACTAATTGAGAAGAAAATTCTGACAGAAAAAATACATACATAGATATCAGTCTGGAAGCCATTTGTTTCAGATCTGCTTTTGACTTGATTTGAGAAATTAACACAGGAAAAAACAGGATCACAAAACAGACCTGAATAATTTATAATTAGCTTCACAATACATAGACATATATTCTATTTGGGTTAATGTTTTTTGAATCCATGCCAAGTAATTCAGAGACAACCCAGAGCTTAGTAAAGAAACCTATGTTTTAAGATCCACCACAGAAACTCTCCAAATTAGATAAACCATATGCCAATAATTAAGAAGCAAGTCTACTATTTTATTACTTTTAAGAAATAGTAAAACTTGTGATACAAAGGCTGCTCTTCTAACACTCTGAGCTTTATATGTTTTTTAAAATGCTTCTTTTTTCTTACTGTTTATTTCTAGAAACTAGAGATAATCCATGTTTTTCATAAAAGTCTCTATTTCTGATTTCTTCCCTATCAAAAGCCAGTTTGTTCACTTACAGAGCCTGTAATGAAACCTCAATTTATACCTTAAAGAAAGGACAAGATGAATCTGTGATATTTTTCTCGTCATATATGAATGAAGATGCCAATTGCTTTAACTAGTCTAATTAATAACATACCTTACTACAGTGTATCAGACTTTCTTGGCAAAGACAAGTGTATGTGTGTGTGTGTGTGTGTGATGTTTGTGGCAAAATCCTGTTGAAATTTTGAAATGTCCAGGAATACCTCTTGAATCCATTTAATTCTCTATTCTAAAACCACTAGTAGTGTTAAATCCTTTTGTTTATTATCTGGTCTGTGACTGGATTGTTGGATTTCTAAGTACATTAAAAATGGACAAAGAGATTTTTGTTCCCTCGTGTATTCAAACTTGGCTAATAGTCCTCCCCCTCTCACTTTAACTGCCATCTAATATCTGGTTTTAGCACAAATTTGTCTTCAAAATGTATGAGGAGTAAGAATGACTCTGAGACATAGCCTGTTCTTTTTCATTCTGCAGCATAATAGATTTTTTAAAACTAAAGCTTTGATCCAGGAGCCATATTTCTCTTCTCAAACAGAGAATTGAAACCTACAGACACACAAAAAAGAACCTAGGGAAAGGGTTTCCCTGGTGGTGCAGTGTTTGAGATTCTGCCTGCCAATGCGGGGGATACGGGTTCGTGCCCCGGTCCAGGAGGATCCCACGTGCTGCGGAGCAGCTGGGCCCGTGAGCCATGGCCGCTGGGCCTGCGTGTCTGGAGCCTGTGCTCCTCAGTGGGAGAGGCCACAACAGTGAGAGGCCTGCGTACAGCAAAAAAAAGAACCTAGGGAAAGAAATCGCACCATATTTTCAAAAAGCAGAATTTATTTTTTCCACCGCTGGTTTATTTCCTGTCACTTTGATATCACCTTGTCACCGTGCAAGCGTCTCAAACCAGGTGAATGACAGTGTTTCATCCGCATGCTCTCCTCATAGTCTAAGTCAGTGAGGAAGAAGATAGGCACAGAGAGTCTGTTGGGACAGACAGTCCAAAAGTCACCCAGGAAGTGTGCTGTATGATGTATGATGTTTTGTGGAAGGGTTATCCTGCAAATCTAGAATTATTTTATACTTTCTATTGACCATACCAGCTGGCAGAGTTTTGGTGGGTAATGAAGGAAGCCAGCCCAATTTTCAAACCTACGTGGGTAATTCTCACATCAGGTCGAAGACTTAACACAGAGTTTACAAGTAAATGTGAAATGTCACGGAGAAAGAGAGAGTAGTGAAATCATGGTTGCTTTAGTCCTTCACCACATGAGTTTGTAGAATCCAGCCTAGAATGGCACGGATCTTTAATAATTATTACAAGGTAATGTCAGATTTCTGGACGTCCATGTATTATCTCTCACTTGATTCAGGTACATCATGAATTCTATTGCTTTCAGCACCTACTGATTATTCTACGTTGAGTCCTGAAGGATCTACATGCTTTTTAAGCTTATTGCTTTTCACAAATTAAGTATTTGCAGTTGCTTTTTCCAACAGGATTTGGATTCTTTTGCAGTGCAATTGAAGTGGATTTGTTTTTTGAATTTTATAAATATCTGAGTCATGAGCATCTGTATTCACTTTCAAATGTCACAATGAATCAATTTTGACTATCGGCATTATTAAGCTATAAGTTGGGTGTGTGTGAAAATATATGCTTTAATTTGTTAATGGACAATTAAGCAGGAAAACCTTTAGAAGCAGAGAAATAAATGAGTTCTTACTTCCTTAAGGGAAAGTGTTAAAGAGTGTCTGAAGGAGGGGGTACCTACAATCACCTGTAATGAAAGAGTAAGAGCATAAAACTGTCAGCATCAAGATTGCTTTTTCATATCAAACCATGACAAAAATGCCACTGCCTCACTAAGCCACTGCCTTTTTCTGCTCTGCATACATCTAGCCTCTCAGCTTCCCCAAATCCTTTTCAGAGTGAACCAGTGAGCCTAATACATTAATAAACAAAATTAAATGAAATAAAATATTTTCTATGATCTCTGCTAGACATAAAACCTTACTGGAGGGTGATCTTCTACTGTGCATTAAAATAAAAAGCATGCATAATCCTATATGGAGCATATATGCATACAGATATTTGTACAAAGAAATTCATTGCCGCATTGCTAGTAATTTTTTTTTTAAAAACTGGTATTACAATTCAGACGTCTCTCAACATGAAAATGATTTTTTAAAATTATTTAGAAAACCTTACAATGTACAATGGAATACTATGCAGACATTAAAAAAAAGATGATGTGATGACTTGTAAAGATGTTCCACAGTACATTTTTACATGAAATAAGCAGGTTTCAAGATCACTAGGTGTAGCTCAATCCCACTGTAAAAATAAAATACCATGTGAAGGTGTGTTTGTGTGTGTGTGTGTGTGTGTGTGTGTGTGTGCGCGTGCGTGTGTGCGTGTGCATGTGTGTGTGTAATATCTAAATATATTGCTTTGGGCAATGGGAAAAATAATATTTTCCCATTTTCAAATTCTAATCCTTTTCTTCCTCTCCCCTACAGCTTAATTCCAAACTTCAGTTTTTGTTTAAGCCAAAGCAAATGCAGTTTTTTTCCAAATTAGTGTCACCAAATTTTGACTCAAAGCATAATACATATCACATTGATTTTATTTTTAAATGTAAGTGGATAAGTTGCTCTCACATTAATTTATAGTATAGAAGTCCGTGGTTTGTGTCACTTCCCTTTAAAGCACAATTAACAGGTCACCACTCTGTTTCCAGCACAGTTCAGGATCTCGTGCTAGTTGGAAGCATTGTTGTTGTTCATCCCTTTTGTTGGCTGTGTCAGCAGATAATATTCATATTTTAATACCTCTGTGGTGAAGCAGCAAAGCCCCACAACTTCTCCAGGGTTTCTCCTTCCTGCCATTGCTCACTGACCTTTTACAAATTTAATTATTTATACTCAATTTGGCTTCTTCTCTTTCCTTCTGCCTGCTAATGTATCGAATGTAGAATTGATATTGTTAACCATGCAATGGAATATGCTCCAGGAAATCTCTCGCCTTCTAAACCCCAGTGACAAGTGAAAAGGAAAATGCCAAAGGAGCTTGCAATTTGAAACACAGAGGGTAAAATAAGAATGCATTGCTGAAGTTACAGTGTAACACATCACTTCCCCACAGGAAAGAATTTTATACAATACCTAGAGCAGATCTTCTGATCAGCTGTTCAGTAAAGCAGCCAAGTGTACGAATGATCCTCTAATCCCACATCACTATAAGGATGGGTTAAATAAGTTAATGTCTGCTTGACCCCATACCTTATAATAAGACATCACAGGGACTTCCCTGGCGGTCCAGTGGTTAAGACCTTGTGCTTCCACTGCAGCAGGCATGGGTTTGATCCCTGGTCGGGGAACTAAGATCTCACATGCTGCATGGCACGGCCGAAAAAAAAAAAGACATCACAGTGGGGCTCATTCTACCTGTTCGACTATCACTTAGACCTGTTCGACTCATTTTGAAAAGAATTAAATTATAAAGGAAGAAAAGAATAAGAAAAGTGTGAGAAATGGGAAGGATCAGTACATTGGATAACGTGCTTTAAAAGCATTATGATGATGACAATAGCAATTCTGATATTTTCATGAAGTGAAGGATATTTTAAAAGGTATTTTAAATACCGTATGATATGACTTATATGTGGAATCTAAAATATGACACAAATGAACTTATCTATGAAACAGAAACAGACTCACAGGCATAAAGAACAGACTTGTGGTTGCCAAGGGGGAGCAGGGATGGGGAAGGGATGGAGTGGAAGTTGGGATTAGTAGATGCAAACTATTGTATAGAGAATGAATAAACAACAAGGTCCTACTATATAGCACAGGGAACTATATTCAATATCCTGTGATAAACCATAATAGAAAAGAAAATGAAAAAGAATATATGTGTGTATATATATATATGTATATACACACACACGTAATACTGAATCACTTTGCTGTACAGTAGAAATTAATACAACACTGTAAATAAGCTATACTTTAATTAAATAATTTTTTTAATTTCCTGCTGAATTCTGCTGAATAAGGAACATTAATTAAATGGTCAGTGAGGAAATATTGATTTTTAATGTGATTTGTTACAGTGACAGAAAAGAACCTAAATGTAGATTCTTCTTAGTTGTCCTCTGATTTACTTTTATTTCCTAACAGTCAATGAAGAAGATAAAATAAAACTTAAAGGTCAGAAAATAGTTATTTGCCACTATCTCAGACTTCAAAAGTTGAATAAAATAATACTGAAAGAAAGAAAGAATCAACCAAGTCTTTGTTGTGGACCAATGAAAGAAATGAGGAATTTATCTAAAAGTGCTTTTTAAAATTTCAGTTAATGTTCAAAAATTAACTAGCTTTATTTTTTCATAATAGTTTTGGGTCATAGGAGGTATAAAATAAACATCTTTTTTCACATAATTGATTTTCTTGTTTTCTCTACAAAAAAAATAAAAAATACGTATATGATGATGGTCCTGATATAACAGAAGTATTTAAATTTCCATTTCTACACCCTAACTTTGATGATTTTTCCTCTTATTTCTCCTGAGTTGGAAACAGACAGAGGAATTACTGTTTAAAAGATATGTAAAATAATATTAAATGTATATTTTTTTAGTATTAAAGACAATACATACCTCAGTTCTTTTGTTTTTTTTTAAATATGGGTTTGGGGCTTCCCTGGTGGCGCAGTGGTTGAGAGTCCGCCTGTCGATGCAGGGGACGCGGGTTCGTGCCCCGGTCCAGGAAGATCCCACATGCCGCGGAGCGGCTGGGCCCGTGAGCCAGGGCCGCTGAGCCTGCGCGTCCGGAGCCTGTGCCCCGCAACGGGAGAGGCCACAACAGTGAGAAGCCCGCGTACCGCAAAAAAAAAAAAAAAAAAGGGTTTGGTTCTTTAACTTTAGAGAATGTCATAAGAACATCTTTTAAAAATAC
Source organism: Orcinus orca (assembly GCF_937001465.1). Taxonomy (NCBI): domain Eukaryota; kingdom Metazoa; phylum Chordata; class Mammalia; order Artiodactyla; family Delphinidae; genus Orcinus; species Orcinus orca. Next base: position 54,232,853 of record NC_064568.1, on the reverse strand, counting down.
CTAGGTGTTAAATTTGTTTCATTTATCCACATGGACACAGTGTGTGTGTGTGTGTGTGTGTGTGTTATACCAGCTTACATTTGTATATGCACATGTGTGCATAGCTTTTTATTCTGGGATAAGAATAAATTATCAATTTATTCCTAGGAATATAGGTCTTTGACTATGTCAATAGTTCTGGCCAGTTTTCACTACTAAAGTTAAAAGTTTATTTCATTTGATTAAAGTTTTGCGGATTTTTTTTTTTTTTTTAATAAAAGGTAGCAGGGAAGCAGCTCATTTCAGAGCTCACATTTTCTGTTTTCCCCTGAGTGTTCCCGTCTCTCACAGATTTTTGAGGGATTGGGAGAGTGCCCTCTTTCTGGAGATTCCTCTTTAAGGTTTGTTTACTGTGATGATTAATATAGTGGACTGCTATTTCCTGTGAAGACAGCAATGTTAGGCTGAAATGCTTTCTAGTAAATGAAGAAAAGAGCTTTAACCTCAGGAGTTTTGGAGGAAGAAAAAAGTACATCAGTAACATCTGTTTAAAATCAAGATTCCATCACTGCTCTCACCCCCATCTTGGTTCTTTTCTTCCATTTGTTAGACATGTTCAAATTTCGTTTTATTTCATTTTATCATAGTATTGACATAGTGTTTAAGGAATCTGCTTTTTTTAAATCCAGGAAACATCATTTTCAATTTCTTTATCAATATCAAATAAGCCATTATGTTGGAAATGTAAAGAAACAGCATAGTTCCTAGATTGTAGTGTACACTTAGTTAATAGAAGTAATTCTTTTCATCCTGGTGATAATTAGCACAATATTTCCTTATAAAGATAGTCATCTTGACAAGGTCATTTGGGTGGATAAGAACAAGAGATTTGATGAGCAATGTCTAATTAAAGACAGGTGATCTCTTTAGTGCTAATATTCTCTGGATTTCCAGTTATAATTCTTTTATTTCTAACTTAAAATTAAAACTTTCTGGACTTCCTTTGTGCTATCCAGGAAGCATTAGATATTTATGTGTCATAGGTTATTTCTGTTTAAGTGAATGGTTGAAATATACAAACAATCTTGGAGCTCTTTTGCATTTTACAAGTCTCCTTCAGGTGACATTTCAAATATACATACACACACAGGTAGGTGTCTATATATACACACACATACACACACACACACATATAAACACACATATGTATGTGTGTATATATATATATATATATATATATATATCACTTTTTATTCTCAGAGAAGACAGTAATAAGGATTAAAGTAAGCAAATTCATATTTCTCGTCTCACTCTTGGAAGTTTTTTTCCCCCCAAATAACAGAGTCATGGTGTACTGAGCCTTATTTTTGGTTCCTTTTGATTTTTATAACATCTTAATTATTTATTTTAGATACCAATAAAAAATATACCTAAGTAGTAAAACAAATTCTCCCCATAGAAACGTATTACTTATTTCCTAGTGCATGTATATTTTCCCGAACTTATTTATTTGATCGTGAATATTTTTTCATATATACACACATATGCATAGGTATAAATAGTTTCATATACTATATATTGTTGTACTATCTGCTGTCTTCTTGAGTTAGTTTATCATGAACTCCTTTACATATAAATATGTCTCTTAATAGCTTCATGTGCCATAACATTTAACTAATTCCCCTGTTATTGGACCCGAATGCCGTTTCCAGCTTTCATTATTATGAATAATGCTGCAATAAGCATACTTATGGTTCTCCCTTTCTACAGATCCTCAATTATTTGCTTGGGGAAATTTTATCAAAGTCACTCTTTGAGTTTAATATGTTTTATGGGTCATCATAGATACCTAGTTCAAAATGTGGTAAATCTTTTACAACCAACTCTGGAAAGCTTTATTTATGTTGTTAAAACATAATATTTCCATAAGATTCTTGGCATAACAGCCCAAAAATGGCGTGAGTTAAGAAATCTTCCTAGAAAATTCCCTCAGGAGACCATGTTGTGCTATACAGAAATTCAAAATTGATATCTCATTTTCTGTCTTTTGTGGAACAGTTTCCCATAAACCAAAAGAGCTTAGAAATCTCTCATGTTAGTTTAGAAAGCCCTCTTTTATGTGCTCCTCCCTGTAGAAGAGAGAGTTTCAGAATGAGTGTTTCCTTGAAAACTCCAAGTGGCTATTTGGAAAGTAGGTCTGCCTGGTTGCCAGTTTAAAATTAAAGCAAGGGGACTTACCTGGTGGCGCAGTGGTTAAGAATCTGCCTGCCAGTGCAGGGGACGCGGGTTCGAGCCCTGGTCCGGGAAGATCCCACATGCCGTGCGCCACAGCTACTAAGCCTGCGCTCTAGAGCCCACAAGCCACAACTACTGAGCCCGTGCGCCACAACTACTGAAGCCCGCACACCTAGAGCCCGTGCTCCGCAACAAGAGAAACCACCACAATGAGAAGCCTACACGCCGCAACGAAGAGTAGCCCCCGCGCGCCACAACTAGAGAAAGCCCACCCGCAACAACAAAGACCCAACACAACCAAAAATAAATAAATAAATACATTTATTAAAAAAATAAATAAAATTAAAGTAAGATGAGCTTGGAAATAAGGCCCTAATATTATAATTTTAAAGAATTCTCTTTTATTTACATAATTCTCACTGTAAGAAATTAAAACATTCGGTCATATATAAAATATATACCCAAATATTTTCTATGCCAAATGAAGCACATGGATTTGAGTTATAAATGGACAGAAATTATAAATATTTTTGGCAGCTTGATTTTTGATTGGTATTGTGTAATACAGATCCGATTCGTTTTTTAAAATAGTTTCATAGTATTCAGTTGCATGCATATACCATAATTTACTTGACCATCTCCCTATTTTTACTATAATGAAAATAACTTGTATTTTAAAAACATTATGGAGGGCTTATGTTCTTTATATGTACAGTTGACCCTTGAAGAACACTGGTTTGAACTGCAGTTCCATTTATATGCGGATTTTTTCCACTAAATACATGCTGGTGTCCTACACAATCTGAGGTTAGTGGAATCCGTAGATGCGTACCCACATATACTGAGGGCTGACTGTAAAGTTATATGGGCAGATATTCCATGCTTCCAACCCCTGCATTGTTCAAGGGTCCACTGTATGATCTCATTTAAACCCTAGGAGGAGGAAGCAATACTTCAAAGGACTTCTTTACATACATATGATGATACATATTTTCTATTTGGGGCACTGGGATCCCAAGGTAAGTACATCCAACATGTAGACAGATATGCTGATTTATCCCTCCAATTTATAGAAAATTCAAAACTAGAATATTTAGTTTCAGAGAAATTTTTTCCTTTTACAGATGAACGTAGAGATGATTTTTTCAGGGTCTTTTCCATCATTAGAAATTCCTTCCAAAAGAACCCTTTAGCTTTGATGCTTCCCCAATAAAGCAGAATAAAACGACTTCCTGGGAGTATTTGCCATTGAGGGTTTGGTCAGATATTAGTCATAACCCTAAAGGCTCTTTATCTCTTCTTCATTGCACTTACTATCCACGTGTTGCCAGAGAATATCTGGTTTAAAAGATTTTAAAGGCATTGGTTGAATCTTTTTGTGAGAATTGATGTTGAGAAAAAGACATGGTGAGAAGTAGTGTAACAATAGCTCTCGTAATGGCCAATGAGATGGTCCAGGCAGGATTGAGTAGACATCCACTCATCCCCATTTCCCATCTTCCAGGCACTTCTCTGGGGCCCTGGGGTCTCATCTCCAACTGCAGCACAAGCTAATAGATTTAATTGTCACTTTACTTTAGATGCAGGGAAGCATCACCCCTGTTCACATAAGGTAAGTCCCAGGTTCCTAAGCCTCCTCCCTGCACTGTTTCCCTAATATGTCCCAACCCTGAGACCACCTGCCTCAACTGCCCTGCTCAGCTGTTAATTATAGTCTCCTCTTTCACAGATTTAAACACTGAAACCATGGTTGTATCTCCTTTCTCTGCTTCCTCACATCCACATTTCTTCTTAGGGAACAATACATGGCAATGTTGAACAATACAGGCTTTACACTGACATATGGTTAGAAGTTGAAGGCAATTATTTAACCGCTCTAAGTCTCAGTTTGTTCTTTGCTACAAGAGGGTTAACATTAAAATGAAAAACAGGGTGTTGTGAGGATTAACTAAGTGTGTTAGCTATTATTGTAGCTACTATTGGTTCCCTGTCATAACTCAGTAGAAGTTAATTTTTCATTATGTCATGGTGCAGTGCGGTCAGAGTGTAGGGTATGTGGATTCTAACCCACGCCCACATTCGGGCCTCTATCATCGTATGGCTTGACCATTTTTAGGGCCTCGGAGTCCTCCACTGCATGCTCTTCTATTCAGAAGCAGGCAAAGAAAGGGAGAAAGCACAGGAGACTGCCTGAGTAGCAAACCCCAAAGTCACGTACATTCCTCTGCACGTTTCACTGGACAGAGCCCCGTCCTGTGACTCAGCCCCCTAAATGCAGAAGAGCAGGGAGATGTAGTCTGTTTGTATGCCCAGGAGAAAGAGAACACAGATGCTGGTGAACATTTCAGCTAGCCTCTGCAGCGATTATCATTTGGGGATAAAATCAACATATTTCTGTGAATTGGCACAGCCTCTAAGCATTCCTCCGATGGTGACTTGCTTCGTTGAATTTAACCCAGCCCAGCCCAGAAATCAAAGTTTTTTTGCAGTGATTGGAAACAATTTCATACAAAGATATTATTATAAATCTTCATGATTTACAGGTCTTTTCATTTTTAACAAAAAATGAACCTTTGAAAATAGTCATTTCTACACCCCCAAAACTGCTGTGAGTCTTTAAAATTGGCACAGAGTACATAAGTCATGTTTGGTCTCAATTGATGTCTAAATAGATATATTTTTTTATATAAGTGGAAAATGAAGCATATATCACATATTTCCTATTAGCCATCTTTTTTATTACTCTTAATTTTTTGAATTAAAATGTGTTGCATTTAAAATCTTTAAGAGACATTTTGAAAGACACAAATTGAGTTTAGTAATTGTGTGTTCTGTCACGTTTTCCTTATTTCTGATTGAATCTAAAAATAGAAGTCAGCATGCATTTGGGAAAGAAAACATCAGAAACAAGAAATGTTTTTGGATAGCATACTTAGTATAGGAAAGTAGATTTATGAATGCAATGTCATCTTCCATTTTGGAAGATGATATCCTAGTGAGAACTAAGTCTGTGTGGGCCAGTGGGGAACAAGAATAAACCATTTGAAATATTTTTTTTTAAGTAAACCGAATACTAAAAGAAATAGAGTCATTGTAGACGCAACAGTCTACTTCAGTACTGTTCCCAGAGTCAATATAGTACTGAACCACCCAGGGATGTTTGAGGTTACCATTAAGTTCTTGCCTTTATTTTTTTTTCTTTCTTGTTGCTTCTGGCCACATCAGATTTTGATGAAAGTGGATCCTTTGTAATCGTCATCAGGAAATAGAAACTTGAAAACAAGTGATCAGGAATAGACTGTCTGACTGATTTTCTCCAAACTCAACTGTCACTTGACTCCTAGGGAACATTATTGCCCCATTAGATGTTCCTTCGTGAGTCAGTAATTCAAACTCACATATATGACTGGCCTTTTACCAACTGCACTGGGTGATACTCCTTAAGCTTTCCTGTGTGCATTGTGTTAGGCTGGTAGGTGCTTTTCTCCTTTTCACATTTGCTCAGACATACTTCATTTGTCAGGGCATTCGGTGCCCTTTGCCACTTCCTCAGTCTGAGTGTGTGACAGCAAGTATTTGAGAGTTTTCTTCCTTCCTTCCTTTTCTTCCTCCCTTCCTTCAGACTAGTGAATGCCTAATTTTAGACAAACTATTTCTGCCAGTTTCCCGGTTTAATCCCTGTTGCCATGATTAAGTTGTCCAAAACATTCTTCAATGACATCTGAGGCTTTGGAATTTAAAAGTAAATTGCTTCTGGGGAAAACAAATCAAACTTGCATTGCAGACCTACAGAAAGTGCATTAAAACATATTACGTTGCACTTTTTTGGTGGAATAAATTGAGAGTCGCAACAATGTTTCTTCTAGTAATGTCAGATTCTGAGACACTTCAATTAATTTTGGCTTTAGATTGAGTTTCTCTCCAACACTCCACTCTCTATGTGATGTGTCTACATTTTTCAGTGTATCCAGTGACAATGTATGCTATAAATTATTGGCTTTGGGGCCCAAAACTCAGAGTAGAAAGGTAAAGCAATATACTGGAGAGAGTACATGAAGGAGATATGGATTTGATTTGATTTTCCATGACTGATTTGCTCTGTGACATTGGGCAAACTGTGTAACCTCCGTGGGCCTTCATTTGTGTCACCATTCCTGCCTATCTGCGAAGGTGTCATGGCTGCCGTATTACATCAGAGATATTTTCTGGTGCACAGTGGTGGGTTTGGTGGTAAGAAATACTCTAAAACCCTCCACTGTCTCAGAGGCACCTTGCATGCTCCATTTGAAAACATTAAGAAGGACAGATTAGTCAAGTGTGGTACCTGGAGGAACCCATTGTTTTGTTGATAAATTCAAGAAATTAAACACCTCACTTTTTCTGGCAATGAAGAGAGGGTGAATATTTACATTTTTTAATTGAATTTTTTATTTTATATTGGAGTATAGTTGATTTATAATGTGTTAGTTTCAGGTATACAGTAAAGTGATTCAGTTATACATATATCCATTCTTTTCCAGATTCTTTTCCCGTATAGATTATTACAGAGTGTCGAGTAGAGTTCCCTGTGCTATACAGTAGGTCCCCGTTGATTATCTGTATTTTTTAATTCACACTAAAATTTGTGTTACAGCTTAACTTGAAAAAATTCTTTTTATTAAAGTATAATATATATATGTATTATAAATAGCTTGATAAATTTTCACAAACTAAACAGCCACATCACTGAGCAAAATGTTACTAGTTCTACAAAGGACTCCTCATATTCTCTCCCACTCACTACCCCTCCACCTACTAAGGATAACCACTGTCCTAACCTTTAACACAATGCATGAGTTTTACCTGTTTTTGTACATTATAGTGGATCTTACAGTCCATATTCTTTTGTGTCTGACATTTTACTCAAATATGTTTGTGAGATTCACCCATCCTGTTCCCTATAGGAGTAGATTATTTATTATATTTGTTGCATAGTATCCTTTTGTGTGAATATGTCATAATTTATTTATCCATTCTAATGTGGACAGACTTTTAGGTAGCTTCAAACTTTTGTCCGTTACTAACAGTGTCACTATGAACCTTCTAGGATTCCACAGTCCAATAGAACTTCCTACAATGATAGAAGCATCTTATGTCTACACTGTCCAATATGGCAGCCACTAGCCACATGTGGCTGTTGAACTCTTGAAATGTGGCTAGTGTGACTGAGGAAATAAACTTTTAATTTTAGCTAATTGTAATTAATTTAAATTTAAATAGTCACATTTGGCTAGTGGCTACCGTATTGGATAGCTCAGTTCTAGAACATGCCTTTAGGTAAATGCATGTACTCATTTCTATTGGGAATTATTTCTATTATATCTAGGCGTAGAATTGCTTAGTCATAGGGTTTGCAAATGTTCAGCTTTAGTATTTCTCCACCAGTAGTGTTCAAATGAGCCAATTTGCCTTCCCAGAAATGTATGATACTTCTACTTTCTCCACATCCCTGATAATACTTGATATTTTTTATTACATAAAATTAGCCATTAATAGATTGACTTTTGTAGCTGCCCGCATAGTGTTCCCACTTCCATTCCTGGCTCCTTCCAATCTAGTCTTCACAAAAGAGTCAGATCCTTTTAAAAACACAAATCAGTTTACAGTAACTCCTTGCTTTTGAAAAATACAAATCAGTTTACAGTAACTCCTTGCTTTAGTTTCGTTACCCATTTCCCATTGTATTTCCCATTGTATTGTCAAAGTGATGTGGTCCTGGTTATTTTCCTAGGATTAAAGCCTCCGACCCTCCCCCAAGCCTATTATACTCTAGCTCCATGGACTCTCTGTGGTTCATTAAATGGACAAATATCTCTCTTTTGCCTTTTAAACTTTGTACTGTGGTCCCTCCTGCCTGGAAAGCTATCCTTCTTTCCCCTCCCAGCCTTTCCTGACTCTACTTTGTCTGCCATTCACATGAGCGCCAATCTCCTCCTTCAGATCTCAGCTTCAGTGTCACCTTTTTAGTGATGCGTGCCCTGACTATCTATCTATACAGGTCCTCCTCTCACAGGTTCTAACAGTTCATCTGGTTTATTTCTTTCCTAAATATTATCGCTACTTATTGTCATTCATTGGGTTATTTATTTACTTTTCTTACTTGTATCTCCCCCTCACCCCACTAGATTATAATTCTATAATGGTAAGGACACGCCTCCTCTGCTAATGACTGTGACAGGCAGAATAATGCTCCCCCACGCCCTGCAAAGATGTCCACATCCTAATCCCCAGAACCTGTGAAGATGTTATGCTATGTGGCAAAGGGGAATAAAGGTTGCAGACAGAATTAAGGGTGCTAATCAGCTGACCTTAGTGAAATTATCCTGGGTTACCTGTTTTGGCCCAGTATAATCATAAGGGTTCCAAAAAGTAGAAGAGGAAGGAAAAAGAGAAGGTCAAAGTGATGTTAAGAGAAGGACTTGACCCAATGACGCTGGCTTTGAACATGGAGGACCGGGGACCAGAGCCGAGGAATGTGCGTGACTCTAGAAAGCAAACAAGGCAAGGAAGTGGATTCTCTCCTAGAGCCTCCAGAAGAGAATGCAGCCCTGGTGACACCTTAATTTTAGCCCAGTGAGACCCATGTCAGAATTCTAACCTACAGCAGTATAAGGTAGTAAATTTATATTGGTTTAAGCCACCACGTTTATGGACTTGTTACACCAACAGAAAACGAATACAAACGCCTAACTAGAATATGTAAAGTTAAAAGGTAATGAGGGAGAGAGCCTAACAGCTGGGCTGAACAGAGAAGTTTTCAGGAAAGAGGCCTATTTTATGGGTCATGAGAGATGATCTGTATTTGCTCTTATAGAGAGCGTAACAAGAACCTTTTAAGCCAGAAATACAGTGTGTGCGGTAATTAGACAGAAGGACCCATGAAGCATTAAGGTGAACAACGGCTGTAGTAGACTCATAGCTTGTGACGGTTAAAGTTTGCAACCAGCATCTTAAACTAATGTTATTACTGCAAATTAAAGTGTCTAGCTAAAACTAAAAGTCATCATTCTAGCCATCTAATCACTGAGGTTGACACCATCAATATATACCATGGACAAGCCAGTTGGGGTCTTAATGACCCAATTGACTGATACCAAGATGGAAGAAAAGCCCTTAACTTTCACAATTTTCCCAAAGCATTATACAAACAAGTATAAGAGTAAGACCATGCAAAAGAAAATAAGAAGAATAGTTTGATGTTTGCTGTGTGTAAGAGACAGTGTTTTCTAAGCACTCTGTTATTTAATCTTCCGAACTCCTCGCAACAGATACTATTCTTAATCCCATCTATAAACTAATAATAGTACTGAATATTAGAACAGTTAAGTAAACGGCCTAAAGTCTTGCAGGTGGTAGGTGGCAGAACTGGGATTTGAACTGATGTTTTATGATTTTGGAAGGCAAATTCTTAACCAGTTAATATCTCTCATGTGCAACAAATTAGAAAGGAATGATGATACAATTTATCTCAATTTCAACAACAGTTTGAAGACTCCAGGGCAACGGAGAGTGCCTTAGTTCACTATCTTCCAATTGGCTAAAGATTGATAAAGTGTGTTTAGTTCATATTTCTTAGGATTGTTTTTAAAGAAAGCCTAGTAACAGAAAGGGCCAACTCAGAATAAAAGATGAAACAGAGAAACTGTTTTGTGCTCTCAGTACTTTCACACCATCTTGCCAAAGGAGCCTCTCCCAAATCCAAATTTTACATTAGATCTAGAATCCTGTAAGTTCATTTCATGTTTTCAAACTTGATCCATATTTAAATCCTCAGAGGCCAATTTAAGATCTCAAGACAAGTTGCTTTAATGGATAAATTAGAAGCAGCTTATTAGTAAGAGTTTTACATTTTGCAGAAGAAGAAATGGTATCTGGAGGAGTGAACAGATTTCCCAGGATGCCCACTTACCATCACGTTGTGCTAAATGCCAGGGGTCGCTGTGCACAGGCCTGTCTTCAAGATCCTTATACTGTGGTTGATCCTGAGAGGACATCCTTTTCAGAACAAGCTAGAGAAATATAGCACAGATATCAAGTAGAAACAATTTTCCCCTATAAGATTCATTTATTACCCCTGTGACAAACTGTAAGAGAACCTAAAAACAGCCTGACTGAAGCCCATTGGTACCCCAACCCAGATCCCTGTTATCAGGCTGTATCATCCCCCCCAACCCCGCCCCCCAGCCTCTGTGGGGGCTGACAGCTTGTACCTGTGCCCTTCTCTTAAGAATTACCTTTGGCAGCAGGCACCTACGTTGACCAGAAATTCCTTGGAGATTATTTTCTTCTCCTAGGAAAAGTCAACAGCCAATGACTGACCTACATAGGATATAAAAGACCAGCCGTCTTGCTGCAAGGAAGGACACCTTGATGGTGCCATTCCTGCTCTCCAGCTCCCCCAGGGACCAGGTTGAGGCTAGACTCAAGCCTGAGATAACATCCTTGCTTAGCTTCTCCCCTGCTCTGCCCTGCGACCCTCATTTCTGTACAGGTTTCACTTGGAGGCATTCACTTGCTCTGCTCCTAGGAAATGTCACGTATCTATAGTTTTCCCATATGACTTCCAGATAAAACTTTTTTTTCAGAAGGACCTCGTTTCTTTCACTTGTTCTAGAGAAAGTGTATTGCTATGTTCTAATGTCAATCTTCACTAGACGTAGCACACTTCAGAAGAAGACAGTACTTTGGGAAAGAGATAAAACCAGAGGAGTTCTAGCAAAAACCATTATGGAAGGCACTGTGGCATCTGGATACCTGAGGACTTTGGAAATTCATGGAGAGGAGCTGGATCAACGGTCTCCTGACCCTTGGTCCAGACCTTTTCCCTCAGCTTACTGGCTGCCTCTTTATATCTTGTTATTAGGATTTAGTGTGATTCACTGAGTAGTTCTGAGTAAAATTGTTTACATGGTAAGAAAGATTATTGCCAAACTGTTCCCAGGCTTATGGAGCAAAGTTACAGGAAACAGAAAAATCTGCCCATGAAACACTGGCCCTAATCAGAGACTGGAATCTTCACAATTAAAATTATGCTGCAGCAACGTGATTTTTTCTTCAAGGAGGTGCATTGGCCAGAGTAAAAGAGAAAAGATACAGCCTCCTCTCTTGAAAGAATGGACACATGAATAAATGAGTGACTGCATGGCTGGAAGGCTGGCTGGATGGATGGATGGATAAACAGATGAATCAGTGGAAGGATGAGTGATTGAATATTCTTGCCGCAATGTCCTTGAGGAGTAAGTTCTTTGCTTTTGTCTGTTCTTCAGTGATAAAAAGGTGTTACTAAAAACCTAACTCAAAACACAGAGGAGAAAGGCAAACTAGTATCTTTTTTCTTTCTCTTCACTCTCTGTTTTCTTTCTTACCCTCTTACGATAACAGAGTGTGTGAATTATTTGGGGATATTCATTAAGGAAAATGTTATGCTGGGACTTATTCTCTTCTCAAGATGACGACCGAGATCTAAAGAAGTGATTCACACCAGTTTCTTCAGAGACAAGGTTTCTGTTCCTTGAGAAACACATTGTTTTGAAAAGTTAGCAAGTTTGAGAAGGAAACTTTTGCAGCTTCCAAGCAATTGGAGAGGTATATTTTATTTAAAAAGCGGTATAACTTATATATGTGTGCTTATAGCCAGAACGATGAAAATATATTTATATATGAGGTTTTAACATTATATTTGAAATCACTGATTAGCATACCTAAGAAACCAATGGTTAAAACAATTTATTACTTTTGAGTGAAGTATTATGAAATGAATGAAAGATTAAACTAAGTAAAAATATATGCATAGAGGAAATTCATGTTGAAGCCAAGGTAGCCTTGGGTTCTACAGAACTGTTGCTACCACTATACTTGGAAGATAGAGCTACTTCACAGTTGTTTAATTCTTAAAACTTCCTTGTGCTTTATCATATTGCCTCTGAGATGCCATAGGTCTTACTCTATAATTTTTAAATTACTGACTTCAAGAGCTCAGGGAAAAAGTGAGTGTTAGGACCAAATGACTCTGATATATCACTAAGGTAAAATGACTTAAAAAGAAAGTAAAATATTTAGATAAAATTTTAGAACATAAAAGAAATGACTTCAATTAAAAGATATGTGTATTATGGCACTGCTAAATAAAACACTCCCTCTCTATATATATATTTATATTTATATGTGCGTGTATATATATATATATATATATATATATATATACACACACACACACACACACACACACACACACACATCAGAACAAAAATGACAGGGTAAGTTCATAGCATTGTTACACACAATGAGAGAGTTCTCATGAGTTTTAAAAGGCAAGCAAGGTCTGAGGAAATGCAGCCAGACCTTCTAGTATGAGTCCTCATGGGGTCCTTCAATTCATTTATGCTTTCATTTTATTCATTGTCATTAGAATGAGACACCCAGATTTTAATGGCCTACTTTGTTGGCAAATGATACTATAAATGAATAAACTATCTTACTCTGACCTTTCCATTTACCTCTAATTTGAATCACTACTTTAAGATGTTCTACCAATTACATCACTGACAAACAATAAAAAAAAAGGATCAGAATGGACAGCCATTCAAAACAAGAATGTTTAAAGATACTGGACTCATAACCTTATTCTAAGAATCCATGTTATAAGAACAGCAGGTGCTGTGGAAATGTATTGATTTGAGAATGAACAGAGTAAAGAAATGGAGAATAATGCAAGTGTGTTTGCTGCATTACCATAATTGAATTTCAGAAAAGACTAAGTGAAAATTTAAAATGTTCTTTGTCTATTTAATCACACATTTTTTGATGTGAATTTTTGGTTTCTTTGTTCATCGGGAATCAGTAGATATATCTGTACAAACAAATATAGCATCCTCTTCTATAAACTAGGATGTTTTTATCCTGTTTGGCTTCTGAGCTGAATTTCTTCAGAATTTGTTATATAGGGTTATAATTGCAAACGTTTATAATTTGCAAACTTTTCCAAGTTTGCCCACATACAGCCTACACTAACCGTAGATATACTGGTAGCAACTTCAACCAGGGATAGATTATCTGATGCTGAAATTGGTGTGAAGTTACCATGATAAAGAAAGGAACGGATGGGCATATTTCTCCTTGGAAGACTTCTGTGTTTCCCATTTGCGCAACTTACTTACTTTGATACTTATCTGAGTGTGCAGTGACCTCTTTTCTTTGAGATTTTTTTTTTCTGCAGTGCGATAGAGACAGTCACAAGGATGAGAAGTTTCTTGCGGAAAAGTGGTAAATGATGAAGTCTGGTGAAACCACATGTTGTTCTTCTGGAGTACCAAACTGGCTTACCCATCTTTACCAAGTTGAGGATTAGAACCTAGTTCTCCTTTTATGATTGCTAGAGAATCTTCCTTAAAGTCTTGAGTCTCGGAGGTCTCTTGTATTTCCCTCTAAAGATTCTTATAGATGCACTCTCACTTGAAGTACCATCAGTCAGGTTCAGCAGGAACAATTTGTAGTGAAAATCATAGAGTTAATGGGATCTGTGGATTCAGTGGTTCTTTCAAGGCCATGTGACTGTCAGGTTGTTTTCTGAGTCTGTGGTCAGTAGTTTTCTTGTGATAATTATTGTCTTGCTTTCTCTTGCAAATATATTATTTGAATAAATATCCTGGAATCATAGACTTTTTGGGGGGAGCTGCAGGGTTGTGATGTTTTATCCTATCTTTCCCCTTCATTGTGTAAATATGCATGCTGATACCCAAGAAGGCTAACAGATTCTCCAGTTCACATGTCTCCTTTGTTTGTGGCTGAGTCAGGGCTGGAACTCTCAATTCTGACTTACATTAAGAGACTTTCTCTCAATGCCATACTGTGTTACTGAATACTGTGTTAACTTACTGGAGTAGGTTTCTTAGAACCAGAACCATTGGTGATACATTATTTGAATATCGCATTGCATCTGGGGCATAGTTGGAACAAAGTGTATTACCTAAGAAAAACAATGAATGAATCCCAACTCAGCCTGTTCACTGGGTAACCCACAGCTTAGTCAGCAAGTTGGGAGGCTGAAAGATACAGACCAGAAAGATAACAGAGAAAGGCCTATGGAAATGGCATAATTAGATTGTGTCTCTGTTAAATCTTTTGGTGAATACTTTCCCTGCTGGTAACCTCAGAGCATCGAGAAACTATGAGTCATTTATATCCTTTCCCCTTGCTTTTCAGGAGTAGCTCAGGTCTGAACAGTTCTCAACAATTCAGCTGCCAACCTAAATCTATTAGCCATACTCTCCTAGAAATCACTTTCCAGCCACATGAAATTCTGCTGTCCTCCTACCCCGAGGAGCTCCAACTTGCCGCTATTCTGTAGACCCCTCTTTCCCTGTCCCTGTCCAGTTGCGTGCCTTCAACTCAAACTGCTTACTATTATTATTACTGTTGTTTATTTTGTTTTAATATAAACAGATTATTTGACTATATTCAGTGAGACCTTTTATATATGCTGCTAGACTGATATGCACACATGCTCTTTTTTTTCTATTTTAAGTAAATTTTATTTATCAACTTTTCAAAGAATCAACTAGCTTTTTAGATCTCCACTGCTGTACTTTTTTTTTTTAACATCTTTATTGGAGTATAATTGCTTTACAATGGTGTGTTAGTCTCTACTTTATAACAAAGTGAATCAGTTATACATATACATATGTTCCCATATCGCTTCCCTCTTGCATCTCCCTCCCTCCCACCCTCCCTATCCCACCCCTTTAGTTGGTCACAAAGCACCGAGCTGATCTCCCTGTGCTATGCGGCTGCTTCCCACTAGCTACCTGTTTTACATTTGGTAGTGTATATATGTCCATGCCACTCTCTCACTTTGTCACAGCTTACCCTTCCCCCTCCGCATATCCACTAGTCCATTCTCTAGTAGGTCTGTGTTTATTCTCATCTTGCCCCTAGGTTCTTCATGACCGTTTTTTTTTTCTTTTTCTTAGATTCCATATACACATGTTAGCATACGGTATTTCGTTTTCTCTTTCTGACTTACTTCACTCTGTATGACAGACTCTAGGTCCATCCACCTCACTACAAATAACTCAATTTCGTTTCTTTTTATGGCTGAGTAATTATTCCATTGTATATATGTGCCACATCTTCTTTATCCATTCATCTGCTGATGGACACTTAGGCTGCTTCCATGTCCTGGCTATTGTAAATAGAACTGCAATGAACATTTTGGTACATGACTCTTTTTAAATTATAGTTTTCTCAGGGTATATGCCCAGTACTGGGATTACTGGGTTGTATGGTAGTTCTATTTTTAGTTTATTAAGGAACCTCCATACTGTTCTCCATAGTGGCTGTATCAATTTACATTCCCACCAACAATGCAAGAGTGTTCCCATTTCTCCACACCCTCTCCAGCATTTATTGTTTCTAGATTTTTTGATGATGGCCATTATGACCAGTGTGAGATGATATCTCATTGTAGTTTAGATTTGCATTTCTCTAATGATTAATGATGTTGAGCATTCTTTCCTGTGTTTGTTGGCAATCTGTATATCTTCTTTGGAGAAATGTCTATTTAGGTCTTCTGCCCATTTTTGGATTGGGTTCTTTGTTTTTTGGATATTGACCTGCATGAGTTGCTTGTAAATTTTGGAGATTAATCCTTTGTCAGTTCTTCATTTGCAAATATTTTCTCCCATTCTGAGGGTTGTCTTTTGGTCTTGTTTATGGTTTCCTTTGCTGTGCAAAAGCTTTGACGTTTCATTAAGTCCCATTTGTTTATTTTTCTTTTGATTTCCATTTCTCTAGGAGGTGGGCCATAAAGGATCTTGCTGTGATTTATGTCATAGAGTGTTCTGCCTGTGTTTTCCTTTAAGAGATTGAGAGTATCTGGCCTTACATTTAGGTCTTTAATTCATTTTGAGTTTATTTTTGTGTATGGTGTTAGGAACTATTCTAATTTCATACTTTTACATGTACCTATCCAGTTTTCCCAGCACCACTTACTGAAGAGGCTGTCTTTTCTCCACTGTATATTCTTGCCTCCTTTATCAAAGGTAAGGTGACCATACGTGTGTGGGTTTATCTCTGGGCTTTCTATCCTGTACCATTGATCTATATTTCTGTTTTTGTGCTAGCACCATACTGTCTTGATTACTGTAGCTTTGTAGTATATTCTGAGGTCAGGGAGCCTGATTCCTCCAGCTCCGTTTTTCGTTCTCAAGATTGCTTTGGCTATTCGGGGTCTTTTGTGTTTCCATACAAATTGCAAAATTTTTTGTTCTAGTTCTGGGAAAATGGTAGTTTGATAGGGATTGCATTAAATCTGTAGATTGGTTTGGGTAGTAGAGTCATTTTCACAATGTTGATTCTTCCAATCCAAGAACATGGTATATCTCTCCATCTATTTGTATCATCTTTAATTTCTTTCATCAGTGTCTTATAATTTTCTGCATACAGGTCTTTTCTCTCTTAGGTAGGTTTATTCCTAGATATTTTATTCTTTTTGGTGCAGTGGTAAATGGGAGTGTTTTCTTAATTTCACTTTCAGATTTTTCATCATTCGTGTATACGAATGCCAGAGATTTCTGTGCATTAATTTTGTATCCTGCTACTTTAACAGATTCATTCCTTAGCTCTAGTAGTTTTCTGGTAGCATCTTTAGGATTCTCTATGTATAGTATCATGTCATCTGCAAACAGTGACAGCTTTACTTCTTCTTTATTTCTTTTTCTTCTCTGATTGTTGTGGCTAAAACTTCCAAAACTATGTTGAATAAGAGTGGTGAGAGTGGGCAACCTTGTCTTGTTCCTGATCTTAGTGCAAATGCTTTCAGTTTTTCACCATTGAGGACGATGTTGGCTGTGGGTTTGTCATATATGGCCTTCTTTATGTTGAGGAAAGTTCCCTCTATTCCTACTTTCTGCAGGGTTTTTATTATAAATGGGTGTTGAATTTTGTCAAAAGCTTTATCTGCATCAATTGAGATGATCATATGGTTTTTCTCCTTCAATTTGTTAATATGGTGTATCACATTGATTGATTTGCGTATATTGAAGAATCCTTGCATTCCTGGAATAAACCCCACTTGATCATGGTGTATGATGTTTTTAATGTGCTGTTGGATTCTGTTTGCTAGTATTTTGTTGAGGATTTTGACATCTATGTTCATCAGTGATACTGGCTTGTAGTTTGCTCTCTTTGTGACATCTTTGTCTGGTTTTGGTATCAGGGTGATGGTGGCCTCGTAGAATGAGTTTGGGAGTGTTCCTCCCTCTGCTATATTTTGGAAGAGTTTGAGAAGGATAGGTGTTAGCTCTTCTCCAAATGTTTGATAGAATTTGCCTGTGAAGCCATCTGGTCCTGGGCTTTTGTTTGTTGGAAGATTTTTAATCACAGTTTCAATTTCAGTTCTTGTGATTGGTCTGTTTATATTTTCTATTTCTTCCTGGTTCAGTCTTGGCACGTTGTGCATTTTTAAGCATTTGTCCATTTCTTCCAGGTTGCCCATTTTATTGGCATAGAGTTGCTTGTAGTAATCTCTCATGATCCTTTGTATTTCTGCAGTGTCAGTTGTTACTTCTCCTTTTTCATTTCTAATTCTATTGATTTGAGTTTTCTCCCTTTTTTTCTTGATCAGTCTGGCTAATGGTTTATCAATTTTGTATATCTTCTCAAAGAACCAGCTTTTAGTTTTATTGATCTTTGCTGTTTTTTCCTTCATTTCTTTTTCATTTGTTTCTGATCTGATCTTTATGATTTCTTTCCTTCTGCTAACTTTCAGGGTTCTTTTGTTCTTCTTTCTCTAATTGCTTTAGGTGCAAGGTTAGGTTGTTTATTTGAGATGTTTCCTGTTTCTTAAGGTAGGATTGTATTGCTATAAACTTCCCTCTCAGAACTGCTTTTGCTGCATCCCGTAGGTTTTGGGTCATCGTGTCTCCATTGTCATTTGCTTCTAGGTATTTTTTTATTTCCTCTTTGATTTCTTCAGTGATCACTTCATTATTAAGTAGTGTATTGTTTAGCCTCCATGTGTTTGTATTTTTTACACATCTTTTCCTGTAATTGATATCTAGTCTCATAGCATTGTGTTCGGAAAAGATACTTGATACAATTTCAATTTTCTTAAATTTAGCAAGGCTTGATTTGTGACCAGCATATGATCTATCCTGGAGAATGTTCCATGAGCACTTGAGAAGAATGTGTATTCTGCTGTTTTTGGATGGAATGTCCTATAAATATCAATTAAGTCAATCTTGTTTAATGTATCTTTAAAGCTTGTGTTTCCTTATTTATTTTCAGTTTGGATGATCTGTCCATTGGTGAAACTGGGGTGTTAAAGTCCCCTATTATGATTGTGTTACTGTCAATTTCCCCTTTTATGGCTGTTAGTATTTGCCTTATATATTGAGGTGCTCCTATGTTGGGTGCATAAATATTTACAATTGTTATATCTTCTTCTTGGATCGATCCCTTGATCATTATGTAGTGTCCTTCTTTGTCTCTTGTAATATTCTTTATTTTGAAGTCTATTTTGTCTGATATGAG
Organism: Orcinus orca; assembly: GCF_937001465.1. NCBI lineage: Eukaryota > Metazoa > Chordata > Mammalia > Artiodactyla > Delphinidae > Orcinus > Orcinus orca. The sequence continues at coordinate 54,214,070 of NC_064568.1, read as the reverse complement.
AATTGCTACTGCAGCTTTCTTTTGATTTCCATTTGCATTCAATATATTTTTCCATCCCTTCATTTTCAGTCTGTATGTGTCCCTAGGTCTGAAGTGGGTCTCTTGTAGACAGCATATATATGGGTCTTGTTTTTGTATCCATTCAGTGAGTCTGTGTCTTTTGGTGGGAGCATTTAATCCATTTACATTTAAGGTAATTATTGATATGTATGTTCCTATTCCCATTTTCTTAATTGTTTTGGGTTTGTTATTGTAGGTCTTTTCCTTCTCTTGTGTTTCCTGCCTAGAAAAGTTCCTTTAGCATTTGTTGTAAAGCTGGTTTGGTGGTGCTGAACTTTCTCAGCTTTTGCTTGTCTGTAAAGGTTTTAATTTCTCCATCAAATCTGAATGAGATCCTTGCTGGGCAGAGTAATCTTGGTTGTAGGTTTTTCTCCTTCATCACTTTAAATAGGTCCTGCCACTCCCTTCTTGCTTGCAGTTTCTGCTGAAAGATCAGCTGTTAACCTTATGGGGATTCCCTTGTGTGTTATTTGTTGTTTTTCCCTTGCTGCTTTTAATATGTTTTTTTATATTTAATTTTTGACAGTTTGATTAATATGTGTCTTGGCATGTTTCTCCTTGTATTTATCCTGTTTGGGACTCTCTGTGCTTCCTGGACTTGATTAACTATTTCCTTTCCCATATTAGGGAAGTTTTCAACTATAATCTCTTCAAATATTTTCTCAGTCCCTTTCTTTTTCTCTTCTTCTTCTGGAACCTCTATAATTCGAATGTTGGTGCATTTAATGTTTTCCCAGAGGTCTCTGAGACTGTCCTCAGTTCTTTTCATTCTTTTTTCTTTATTCTGCTCTGCAGTAGTTATTTCCACTATTTTATCTTCCAGGTCACTTATCCGTTCTTCTGCCTCAGTTATTCTGCTATTGATCCCTTCTAGAGAATTTTCAATTTCATTTATTGTGTTGTTCATCACTGTTTCTTTGCTCTTTAGTTCTGAAAGATCCTTGTTAAACATTTCTTGTATTTTCTCTATTCTATTTCTAAGATTTTGGATCATCTTTACTGTCATTCTGAATTCTTTTTCAGGTAGACTGCCTATTTCCTCTTCATTTATTAGGTCTGGTGAGTTTTTACCTTGCTCCTTCATCTGCTGTGTGTTTTTCTGTCTTCTCATTTTGCTTAACTTACTGTGTTTGGGGTCTCCTTTTCACAGGTTTCAGGTTGTAGTTCCCATTGTTTTTGGTGTCTGTCCCCAGTGGCTATGCTTGGTTCAGTGGGTTGTGTAGGCTTCCTGGTGAAGGGGACTAGTGCCTGTGTTCTGGTGGATGAAGCTGGATCTTGTCTTTCTGGTGGGCAGGTCCACATCTGGTGGTGTGTTTTGGGGTGTCTGTGGCCTTATTATGATTTTAGGCAGCCTCCCTGCTATTGGATGGGGCTGTGTTCCTGTCTTGCTAGTTGTTTGGCACTAACCCCTTCAGGCTGTGTTCAGGCCGCCAACCCCAGTCCTCTCCCTGGGATCCGACCGAAGCCCGAGCCTCAGCTCCCAGCCCCCGCCCACGCCAGTGGTGAGCAGACAAGCCTCTCAGGCTGGTGAGTGCTGGTCGGCACCGATCCTCTGTGTGGGAATCTTCCCACTTTGCCCTCTGCACCCCTGTGGCTGTGCTCTCCTCCACGGCTCTGAAGCTCCCCCCTCTGCCACCCGCAGTCTCCACCCGTGAAGGGGCTTCCTAGTGTGTGGAAACCTTTCCTCCTTCACAGCTCCCTCCCACTGGTGCGTGTCCTGTCCCTATTCTTTGTCTCTGTTTTTTCTTTTTTCTTTTGCCCTACCCAGGTACGTGGGGAGTTTCTTGCCTTTTGGGAGGTCTGAGGTCTTCTGCCAGCGTTCAGTAGGTGTTCTATAGGAGCAGTTCCACATGTAGATGTATTTCTGATGTATCTGTGGGGAGGAAGGTGATCTCCACATCTTATTCTTCCTTTATCTTGAAGCTGCCCCCCAACACATACTCTTCTGAAAGTTGCTTAGCACTAAATGACTTGGAACATAGAAAATAGTGCATCCAGTACATAGTATATTATCATTTTTTCCCAAGCCCTAAGTAATACGAGAGCACAGAATATGTATCTTTCCCTCAACATTGTCTTCCACATAACCTCGTTCACTAAATAAGATACATGTTTAAAAATTATATAACATTCAAAGAATTAAAGTTATGAATTTTATGTAGTGCTAGACAGTCCTTAAAAAGAACAATCTCTGGCAGATCACAGACTAACAAAGGTAACAGATGTTGGATTGAAACCTGCATAGTCTAGAGGAGGAAAATTAATTTGTGAAAAAGTAGCTTTTTTTTTCCTCTGTGTATTTTTAATGGCCTTAGCAAAGCAAAATGGAAATATTTGCATTCTCTGCAATCAGTTTACATGCTTAAGCATTTGTTTTTCTCCCCATCCTAAACATAATTGTCTATTCAGTAATAATCCACGTAGTAGGGAGCAGAATCAAGAGATGCTGTGCCTTTGGCATCAGCCGCTGTCAGCGAACACGTTTCTTAGGCTACAGTGCTAATTGGAGTTTCTTTTCTCAATCCATGATACAAACTTGCTGACTATCCTGCTAAGATAAAATAGATATGTTTCCCATCTCGCTGGTGGAATTTCCTCTCCCTCTGCCACTGACTCCAATCTGCCATCTCAGTTCTCCAGAGCTGCTGACACGACAGTCTTCTTTCCATCTTCATTGTATTTTGGAGTATTGTGAAGATAGCCAAGGCAGAGCGAGGGTGGAGATGGTGGAGAATAAAAAGAAATTGTTTAAACCAAGCATTGAGCATGGTACTTTTTTTTGTTAATTTTTATCATATGCTTAGAGTTGATGCTGACAAAACCTTGTAGTTTGACAAAGCCATTGGGTTTAAAGCCATTTACAACAGATTTCATACAAATTCCTATAGCACCCCCTATTCCAGTATCAGACATTAAGATGGAATATGCATCCAAGATTGGCTTCTAAAGGAAACTGGAAAGGAAGAGTAAGAGGAGACTGCCTCTGCTCAGAGGGATTTTCTGTTTACATGAATTCTGGTCCCATTTCTCATGCTTAGATCTCTAGCATGTCTGATTAGAACTTGCAGAATTAATAGAGGGCTTCCTGCCTCTTGGTCTCTCTTCGATACTTTAGTCAAGGGAATTAATTTTTTAAAGTTGCTTTATTTTTGAGCAGCTTGTGAAAGTCTCCTTATTTCAGTTAAATAGAAGTCTATTTTGTTAGCAAGCTGTGCTATTTCTTTGGGCTACATTTATATACGCGTATCCACTAATGACATAGTGCAGATATTTTTAGCAGTTGACAGTCTTTTGCTCCACTTGTCACTTCTGTCTTGGGGCATTTTTGAGAAAGTTTTGCTGGGAGCAACTTGAAAAGGATCGTTTTTCTATATTAAAACTTTTTTAAACAATTCGACTCAATGAAGTTGTGCGCATGAAACTAAAATCAAAGATTTCTTTCAAGAAGAGAGCGTTTTAGTTTTTACATAGAAAAACTTTGTTCTGGAGCAGATATCAAGCAAACAACCCACTTAATCCATCTTCAGCCCTTCTTTGACCACATGCTATGCTTTTTAACACTTATCTCACAGATAAAGTCAACAGAGTGCAAGAGATGATAGTGAAGATTCAGGGCAGGCTGTAGCACTGAAAAACAAAAGAAAGAAATTTCAGAACATGAGTACTTTTGATTGTGGTCAATAGATCGCTTTGTTCATAAAGCTTTGACAAAATATGTACGTAGAGTGGTTGTGTATGTAATATATGCACAGGTCACAAGAGCCCCCTGGAAAGTTTCCCTTGTTGAGAATTTTAGTATTTAACTTAAAATTATGGCTTTTGGACTCTTTCATTTTTTATTTCTAGTGAACACATCAAATAGAAAGCAACTTGTTTAGCTAACACACTGCAGTTCAGACTCTGTCACTTGTGTATTCATTTCCAATAATGTTTGCAATAGCCTTAGTGCTTAAACATCCAACAGAAAATAGAGGTACAGGGAGGTAGAAATTAGCTCAATAAGTTCGGGCCAGAAAGAATTAAATTGACCTTCAACTTCAGATTTCTCTGTCCTTCCTTAAAGTAGGGATATACAGAGGTGCTAAGTTGATTTATGTTAAGTTAAAGCCATTTCAGTAAAGCAATGACCTTGTACCAATAAATGTTTAAGTATCTAGTTCTTCAGGGATCAGTGAAAAAATACCATTCTTAAAATAACACAGATCTTCTGTGAAAGCTTTTGACTGCCAAAAGGTTGACTCAAGAGTGTGTTTTAAACAGCCTTCCTACATGAAGAAACTAAAACATGGCTGCTATGTGCTTTTACTTTATTTACAGGCTGAAATGGTGCAAAGATGAATGAAAAAAAGAAACACTTGAGAGCAAGATATGTTTCTTTGCTCATAATTTTCACCTCTTTTGAGGGCTGGATAGGCTTTAAGGGCATGGGTTCCCATCCCACTTTTCTTCTAAAGTTACCTTGGACCCTGCCCCTCCTGGTGGGACTTCTCTGTACCTTGGTTTTCTTGGCTACAAAATAAAAGCAGAGGACAAAATGATGTTCAAGGTCTTTTTAAGCTTTGAAAATTCTGGATTATATCTCAAAAAGGATTTTTAAATGATCCATAATTCAAGATACATGTACCATAAGATCTTTAATACAGGCAATTTAAAACTATAGAAAAGGAATATAAATTAAAGAGATGAATAATCTGAGTTTCACATAGTTACTGTAATTAATTATTATAATTCACTCAAAACTTGCTGATATAGAAGGTAAAATAAATATTTCAAAATCCTTCAAATACTTTGACTAAGAAAAAATAGAAATGTGTAGTAAATCTGTTAGAGTATTATTCTCTTCAAAATTCTATATAAGATCCTCAGGCTTCCCTGGTGATGCAGTGGTTAAGAATCCGCCTGCCAATGCAGGGGACACGGGTTCGAGCCCTGGTCCGGGAAGATCCCACATGCCATGGAGCAACTAAGCCCGTGCGCTACAACTACTGAGCCTGTGCTCTAGAGCCTGTGAGCCACAACTACTGAGCCCACATGCCACAACTACTGAAGCCCACGCACCTAGAGCCCACGCTCCGCAACAAGAGAAGCCACTGCAATGAAAAGCCCGTGCACCACAACAAACAATAAACCCCACTTGCTGCAACTAGAGAAAGCCCACGTGCAACAATGAAGACCCAACACAGCCAAAAATAATAAATAAATAAAATGAATTTATTTAAAAAAATTCTATATAAGATCCTGATTTTCCAAAGGCCACTTGACTGATTTTGTTTTATCCTCTTGTTCTCTAGGGAGTAAATTGATATTGAGTTTTATTTTTAATTTTTTTAATTGAAGTATAGTTGATTTACAGTGTTTCAGGTGTACAGAAAAGTGATTCAGTTATATTTCCATATATATACATACATTTATATATGCTCATTTTCTTTTCCATTATATGTTATTGCAAGTTGTTGAATATAGTTCCCTGTGCTATATCCTTGTTGTTTATCTACTTTATATATAGTAGTCTGTATCTGTTAATTCCAAATTCCAATTTATCCCTACCCCCCTTTCCCCTTTGGTTATAACTTATGGTTATAAGTTTGTTTTCTATGTCTGTAAGTTTTGTAAATAAGTTCATTTGTATCATTTTTTTAGATTTTTAGAAGAGTATTAATGCTTTTTTGATTCACCTTGAGAGTAAACCTTCACCTTAGTTAACAAATTAAGGTGGGAGAATTGACACCATAGGATGTAGTCTTTCATAGATGATAAAGGTTATCCTGAATCAGCTGTAGTGGGGATGGTAAACCACTAGTTCAGCAGTTAAGATTCTGTTGTTCTAGAATTTGAGGACTGAATATACTGGTGCTGCTTAAAGCCCAATAGGTCAGAAATTCCATATTTTAGACCAATGTTGCCTTTATCCTAGAGGACTTCCCTGAGGTCTCATCTTGAAGTCATCGGTACTTGAGGTATAATATTCATTCTCCATGTTGTTTGTCCTCTGTTATCTACCATTCCATAAAATTGTGTTCTTCCTTTTTGATCTATCCCTGGATCCACTGTTTCACCATCAGCAAAGACAGTATACCCTCAGCATTCACTCAGAGTTTCTGCTACCACCCTGCCAGCATCAAATCCAGGCTCTTCCCCAAAGAAACTACTTCATTCCAACCTTTCTGAGCTCTGCTTATTCTCACTGGGGTAGTGGCTTTTACGCTCTTTTGTGGCTTCTGGATGATGGTTCCTCTTCCTTTCGGTAAACACTCTGCTTTGTTTGAGGCTCACACAAGACCACCCTCTTCACCCATCATCCATTGGCCTTTAGGTAATGTGCTCTGTCACTGAAGTTTTGGAATCTGGATAAGTTTCCATTTCTAACAAAGTTCCTGCCAATACTCTAAGTGTTGTCAACAGTCATTTGTTATATTGAACCATCCTGCCTAAATACCTGGCCTCTCGATATTTTTACCTCATCATCTGCCATAACTTCCTCTTCAATTTCTTCTCAGCCACTCACTCTCAAACTCAAGATCACACAACCTCAGGAAACTGCTCTCTCCAAAATCATGACGTCAACTTCCTACTCTCATCTTGTAACCTTCTATTTTCCAGGGTGGTTGTTCAGGTAATGATCTTTCTCCAGCCTCTTGGGAATGTCTGGTCCACTGACCCCTCTTTCTTTATCCTGTCCCCTAACTTGGACTTGTCATCCTTTGTGGTTCTTATCTGATTAAATCCCAAACTTAGATGCACTCAACTGGCTGTGTCTCCAGTGTCTCCAGACACTGGCTGTGTCTTTTTTTGTGTCTCCAGATAAACGATAAATAAAATAAATCAGAAGAGGAAAACAGATTGCTGCACTGTGATCGCTAACCTCAACTGCATCTCTGGAATTCCTCTAAAATCCGCCTATTTTCACTGGTTAACTTAGTCTCCAATTCGCAATGGCTATTGCAAACAGTCTTCACCCTTCTGAAATTGCTGCTGCCATGCCTCTCCAGACACTCAGCAAATGACATCCGTTTTCACTTAATTTAGAAGGTAGCAGTTATGTGATGGGAACTCCCTTAACCTGCCACCATCAAATTTACAAATCTATCATCAGAACACAGATGTGTCCTTCCTTCCTATTGCAATAAAAGAGGTGTCTCTCTTCCTCTCAGAGGCTGTTTTCTTTTTCTTCACACCCTGGAATCCACCCTTCCCTGTTCTCTATAATTCTCATTAATGAATATCCCTTTGATCACCTGTTACTTGGCTCTTCTCTCTCTATTGGATCTTTCTCAATAGCATCCATATCTATACAGGAACAATTTTCTCCAGTTAAAAATCAGGCAAAGCAAAACATACATCTCCCTCCATCTCTTTTTCCTCTATTACAGCTTTTTTATAGCATAACTTCTTGAAAGTTGTTAAGAAACTCCTATGCACATCTCAGCCACCTGCCTTCCACCCCCACCAGTTTGCTGTGATATCTCTTGTCAATATCATCAATGGTCTCATGCACTGAATTCATTGCTCAGTTTTTGTTTTTTATTTTACTTAACCTCTCACTAGCATCCAATCACATTATCCATTTCCTCCTTCTTTTCTAGGTTTCTGTAACTCCATACTCTTTTACTGGCTTCTCTACTTCTTCCTATAAATCATGGCATCCCTCCAGGTTAACCCTCAAAACTCTTTTTTTTCTTACCATATACTCTGTTTCTAAACACCTGAATCCATAGTCAGGTTTCAGTGTTGATTTATATGACTCTCCCATTTTTCAGCTCCAGTCCAGCTTTGAGCTCCAAATGTGTATGAGCAACTACTTATTTAATATCTCCTTTTAGACATTTCAGAAGTACCTCGAAACTTGAATTAAAATAGAAATAATTATCCTCCTCCCTCCCCAGCTTTCTCTCAAGTTGTCCTTACTTTATTTTCCCCGCTGGAACCGGCCTAATCTTTAAAAACAAACAAAAAAAACCAAATATGATTCTTACTCAAATACTTAAAAATTCTTAAAGACTTTCCAAATATTTAGTTGTAGGACCAACTTTATTTACCAGAGTCTAAAAGTCCCTATAAAATCTAGTTGCCCCTACTTTGCTGTCTTAACTTACTCCCTTACTTTTCATCATTTAATCAGGTGGATCATTTTCCCTCCCTTTGAACAGTCTATGTTTCTTCCTTCATCATAGCTTTTCATGTGCTGAACCATTTGCTTAGAATCCTCTTTCCCTTCTTTCATCCTTTTAATTTCTGCTCAAACTTCAGCAGAAATTTGAGCTCAGCTGAAACTCCCATCCTCCTGAAAGCCTTTCTTGGCCTTTCCATGACCAGATCAGACCGTTTCATTGGCATTTTTGACATATCACAATTTCAACAAAATGATAATTTATGTAATGAATTATTCCATGTCTTTCTTACCTATTAGAATGTCATCTCTACTAGACAAAGGACCATGCCTGCCTTGGTCACCTTTGTATTCCTAACACCTAGCAGACTTTTATTTGTTCCTGATGGATACTCAACAAATATATTTTTAATGGCATGAGTACTTTGGTACCTAACCGAAATCTCTAGACTTTATTAACACGTAGCTTTTTAGTACCCTTTCACTGAAGTGCAAAATTTCTTGATGGGAAAAAAAAATCCATTTTTAATTTAAAACTTTAGTGTGTGATCACAAACATAATAAGACTTAAATGGCTTATTTAATTGTTATATGACCCACTTTTTGTTTTCTATAATATTCCTTTGTGTTTTTCTATCACTTTCTACACCAGGCCCAATGCCATGGAAATTAATACCCTGATCTCTTAGAAATATATACCAAGGAAGATAGATAGATTTGAAGGAATTATGTTGTCTCTCTATTCAATGCCATGTTAAATACTTAAAATGAATATGTCTTTTTTTTCTTATAGACTCATAGGCTGACTATATGTTCTTTGTTTTTTGGAGTAGAACAAGCATTCCTAGATTTTAACCCAGTTTAGAATCCTGACTTCTGTATTTACCCATAAATTTAAGTGGGTTACTTAATCCCTCCCATCCTCAGCTTTTACATCTGTGGAATGGCATGAACACCAGTGAGATTAATTAACTGATTGTACTCAAATGTCTTCCATCCCCACCACTCATCCACTACTTTCTTTTCCTTTATTAATATTCATACTCATAATCCTTGAGAGCTCACTTGAAAGTAATTTAATGAATATATTCCTTCAAAATGGTGGAACAGGGACTAATTGAAAAATAGAGGAATATAATGAGAAATTTTTATCTTTACACATCTTGAAATAATATTAAAATTGAAACTGGTGACTACAGTTAAAGTACTATCTCTTTGGCTTAGATATGAAATCTATTGATATACTTCACAGCAAAGGAATCTAACAGATTGATGACAAGTTCAGGCTCTGGAGACAGACAGACAGACCTGGGTTATAAACCATGACATTGGTCCTACTAAACACAAGACCCCGTGTAACCTCAGTTTCTAAAAGTCTCTGTTTCCTCAGCTGAACAATAGAGGTAATGGTAAAATATTCCTCATAAGATGCTGGTAAAGACTAAATGCGATAATGCTAATAATGCATTAAACACTGCGCTTGGCATATAGAAGCCTTCAAGAAATGCCATCAGTAAGTTGAGACAGAGAGAAATATGACTTGTGATATATTTTTGCCTAATGTGAGTTCTTTATTTTACACCAAGTAGATGGTCAGGTGATAAATTTATTAAACTCTAATGATGAACTTACATATAAGATGAAGATCTGGCCTATACTTTCTGATCTCAACAAGTGGCCTCATCTTTGTCCTCCTAATATCTCCAGATAATTGTGACCTTGCCCTTGAGTGGGTGTAGAACCAAGAGAAATGACCTTTCAGATCTTGCCTTTGCCTTGATATCTAATCCTTGAATAGTGCTGTCCTCAAATGATGGTTTTCATTACATTGGAAGATTGGGCCAATCATCATTAGTGCAGACACTTTAGCAATTGTTCATCCCAACACTGCTGTAATGATAGTTTCAGCACAGATGATTCTTCTCCTTAATCATAGTGATTATGAATCTATTGAATAGAAGCTGTATCCTAGTGAGCATAGAGTAATATTTTTTTTTTACTGTTTTTTCTGTTGTTGCTATTGATATTCCTTAAATCCCTATGGTGGGTTGTGTGCTTTTTTTTTTTTTTTTTTTTTTTTTTTTGCGGTACGTGGGCCTCTCACTGTTGTGGCCTCTCCCATTGCGGAACACAGGCTCCGGACGCGCAGGCTCAGTGGCCATGGCTCACGGGTCTAGCTGCTCCGCGGCATGTGGGATCTTCCTGGACCGGGGCACGAACCCGCATCCCCTGCATCAGCAGGACTCTCAACCACTGCGCCACGAGGGAAGCCCGGTTGTGTACTTTTTATGTCCTTGGTGCTCAAGTTTAATTTCCTTGCTTTTCTTCTTTATACTTTAATTAAAAGTTAATTATAAATTATAAATGTATACCTGATATACATTTGGAACATTAAACTCTGATTGCTATTTTGTTCACTTAAACCCGTCGAACTTTCCAAGGATTTTAGACCTGTGTCCTTCTTACATATAGGTCTGAATCAAAGTTGGATGCAATGCTGTACCACTTGCCCTGGCCTGGTATGAGCTACTCATGCATTTAATTAATGCCACTAATGAATGGTATTTTTGTTCCAAGAAAGTAAGTAAAATTGTTGCAATGGAGATTTCTGCTATATTTTATGAAATCAAAATAGAATAGTTATTTCATTCCCTGGTCATCAAAATTGTCCATGGACCTTTTGTCAACAAAGCAATGGACATTTAATTTCAAGGAAGTGTGAAATCTAAATCCATGATGATAGTGACTGAGACACCAAAGATTAAATTAGCATTTTTGTGATTCCTTCGTTTTGTGGCTCTGTGGTCACATATGTTTCTGGGTCTATCTGGTGAGGCATATTCCACTGAATGACATCCTCTGTCATTCCTTCATCCTGCTAGAGGTCTTCCAAGTCATAGACACAGGACTATACGATCGTGCTCTGATGAAGGCATCCTCCGCAGGCTTCCCTGTGAGGTGTGACAGATGCCAAACTGTCTTTTTCTAAGTTTATGTCACAGAGTAGGTGTTTGATAGTCTCTTCCTTCCTTCTGAATACTTGAATATTGAAACAGGCCACTTTGTAGAAATAAAACTAACACTTTCTACTATAAATTTATCTAATATTTATGATGAACACTTTGATTATGGTGAGACCACTTGACCCTTAAGTAATAGTATGTTCTTCATATGTTTTACTGATTTTGTTTTACTGATTTTGTTTTACTGATTTTGTTTTACTGATTTTGGCCCCACCTAAATAGGGTATTTCAAACACAAATATTAAAGTGGAAAACCATAAAAGAAGGCTAACTAATAATAGTAAGAAGCATATTACATTGTGAATTTCCCACTTACTTTTTCAAAGTGTGTTTTTTTTTTTTTTTTTTTTTTTTGTGGTACACAGGCCTCTCACTGTTGTGGCCTCACCCATTGCGGAGCACAGGCTCCGGACGCGCAGGCTCAGCGGCCATGACTCACAGGCCCAGCCGCTCTGCAGCATGTGGGATCTTCCCGGACCGGGGCACGAACCCATGTCCCCTGCATCGGCAGGCAGACTCTCAACCACTGCGCCACCAGGGAAGCCCTCAAAGTGTGTTTTGATTTATTTTGTGCCATGTACTTATATTTTTATCTCAGTCACTTTGATGCAGTTTATCATTGGAGGGTTTTAAATGCTGGGTATTTGCAGAATCCAGTATAGCCAATTATTTTTTAGTTCAGATTGGCAATTTATTAGTCCTGGTTTATGCAGTAATTAAATCAACTAACCAGAAAGATTTAATACAAATAAAGGTACCCATTAGTGTCAAGTTTATATTTCTTTTTTAAACATTTAAAAATGTGATAAAATCGTTATCAATATTAGCACAGGAAATTTTTCAATAGAAAATGGTAACTAATATACAGTAACACATGAGATTGCTTCAGATATTTCACCATTTTAATATGTTCTCAAGTGAAATATTTGGGGTTACTTGGAGCTTTTTTTTCCCAATTTTACTGAGATATAATTGACATACATCACTGTATAAATTTAAGGTATACAACACAGTGGTTTGACATATATTGTGAAATGATTACTGCAGTAAGTTTAGTGAGCATCCATCATCTCAAATACAATAAAAAAAGAAAGCAAAAAAAGAAAAAAATTATTTGTGTTAAGAACTCTTAGGTTTGATTCAAGTTTATATTTCTATTGTCAACTAGAATGTTTTTGTTACATAAAAAACTCTAAAAAACAGGTTCATAAATTCTGTGAGATTGGGTTTCATGAGGTAGCTCTCCAAATATAGGGTAATCAAAGAGGAGGAGAGTATTTGAAACTGACTAGTTTATGTTCATGAGTATCCTTATAAGGCTGCCAGCTACTATTGGAAATACACTTTGTGAGTCCTCCTGATTAATGGCTAAGGTTTTACTAAAGTGAACGATTGTCCCTTATTCCAGAACTACAGTGTCAACAGTAGTGAGTAGATTTGTAAATACTTTCTTCCAGGTAGCCCAAGTCCTTCATCTGTAGCCATTAATTTGGTGACAGCCAATAATTATTTTAAGTGGCCCCTGATACTGAAACGCACAGATGGCTTTCTTCCTGTGTGGTGCAGGGAACACTTCTAAATTTCTGAGAGGTTTCTGTCACTACCCAAAGAATTTCCTGTCAGCAGTGACATTTGGCCTAATCATTTATTCTCTGTTGTAAGGCCTCCCTGCAGTGGCTCTCAGAGTCTGGAAAGCTTGTCTTCAGAGCCACTGCTGTCAACATCTGCTAAGGGTATTTTGCGTGAAGTGTCCCAACTTCTCTTAAAAAATAGGATCCCCTTCATTCTTAGGGCTCCCTGCTGGGTCATTTTCCTGGAAATAATGTCAGACTCTTATGAAATTTCATAAGGGCACAATTCTCAAAATTATTAATGAGGAAACATTTTAAGATATAATTGGAATGACACTGAAAAAGTTTATAAAATGTTACCCAAAAAGTTAAAAAATGAACTCATTTTTATTTCATAAATAATTCAATCATAGTAGGAAAACAGTCAGATGGAATACACCAACATGATGGCAATGATTGGTCTTAGCAGTGGAGTTACAGATTTCTTCTTTGTGCTCTGCATTTTGCAAATATTATAAAACAATTTTTTTGGGAAAAAAAATCTTTAAAATACTAAAATAATGATTATATCCATGAATAATAAACATAATGAAAATTATTACAAAAAAGAATATCTTTCAAATATTTTTACCATATAATTTTAGTGTAATACTAATTTTCTCTATGACATTTACACCACCTACCTATTACTATTCAATATACTTTGAAAATTATATAGGAATACTTTTTACTTCTTCATGACTTCAATTCTTCTCTCTGTGTGTGTGTTTCTTATTTATATCCTTCTCCCTTCCTCTTCCTCCTATATATCTGTATTTTAATATGAAGCTGTAAGAGAATGAATAGAGTGGAGAATTCTACTGGGAAATAGCATATTGACAGAGTTTAATGGTTTTCAAGCCTTTTGGTTTCAGGACTCCTTTACACTCTTCAAAACTATCAAGAATTCCAAAAATTGTATGTTGGTTATACTTATCATAATTTACCAAATTGGAAATTATTTAATTTGTTTAGAATAATAATAAAAGTATTGAAATATTAATCTAAATGATATTTATAAAAATAATCATATTTTCCAAACAAGCAAACAACTAGTAAGAAGGGTGGAATTGCTCTATATCTTTGAAACTGTCTTTAATGTTTTATCTAATAGAACATAGCTGAATTTTCATATCTGCTTCTGCAGTTGCTATAATACACATTGTGTAGCCTGTAAAAAAAACTACACTGTACCTGTTGAGAATGAGGCCTAAAAAAAAACGTGAAAAAATACCAATAGCATCTTAGTATTATGAAATAGTTTTGACCTTGTAAACTCCTTGACAGCTCTCTGAAACACAGACAACAATCTGAAAATTGCTAGCCTAGGAAAGACACATTTTATTTTTGTAGCTGTATAGTATTCCATTTTAATGAATGTACCGTATTTATAAAATTGCTCTGCAGACGTGTATTTGTATCTCTTTGAGGTTTTATTTTCCTTACAAACAATGCAGCAATGAATATCTTTATAAAGATATGGGCTTCCCTGATGGCACAGTGGTTGAGAGTCTGCCTGCCGATGCAGGGGACACGGGTTCGTGCCCCGGTCTGGGAAGATCCCACATACCGCGGAGCAGCTGGGCCCGTGAGCCATGGCCGCTGAGCCTGCGCATCCGGAGCCTGTGCTCCGCAACAGGAGAGGCCACAACAGTGAGAGGCCTGCATACCGCAATAAAAAAAAAAAAAGGGATGGAAAGATATTTGTCCACATGCATGGGTATATGTAAAGGGTGGATATTTAAAAATGAATTACTGTCTTAAAAGTTATGCATACTTACTTCACTTAGTATGATCATCTCTAGGCCCATCCATGTTGCTGCAAATGGCATTATTTCATTCTTTTTTATGACTGAGTAGTATTCCATTGTATATATGTACCACATCTTCTTTATCCATTCATCTGTCGATGGGCATTTAGGTTGTTTCCATGTCTTTGCTATTGTGAATAGTGCTGCTATGAACATTGGGGTGCACATAAGCCAGACAGAGAAAGACAGATATCATATGATGTTGCTTACATGTGGAAACTGAAAAAATGATACAAATGAACTTATTTACAAAACAGAAATAGACCCACAGACAGAGAAAACAAACTTTTGGTTTCCAAAAGGGAAAGGGGTGAGGAGAGGGATAAATTTGGAGTTTGGGGTTAATATATGCGCATTGCTAAATATAAAATAGATAACCAACAAGGTCCTACTGTATAGCACAGGGAACTATGCTCAATATCTTATAATAATCTATAAGGGAAAAGAATCTGAAAAAGCATATATATATATATATCTATATATCTATATATCTGAATCTGAAAAAGCATCTATCTATATATATATCTATATCTACATATATATAGATACCTCTGAATCACTTTTCTGTACACTGAAACTAACACAACATTGTAAACCAACTACACTTCAATTTTTAAAAAGTTATGCATATTTTAAAGTATGTTGTGTTGACCCTCTAAGGAAAAGGTTTTATAAATATTTAATTCAAGCAAAGCAATATACACTCTTGTTCCCTAGCTCTTTGAAATACTAAGAAAGAATAAATGTTGTAGTTGTATGTCCCATAAATATTTTTCCCAATCAATACATTCACAATTTTTGATAGACTTTCCTCAATCTGATGATTTGGAATTTCAGTACTGTCTAAATTTTATAGACTATGTCCCTCGTCCATGGTTTTTAATATTTTGGGAGCTTCTACAACGATGTTAATCAAACACTCTTTTTCTCCATTTCCATCTACTGGAAATTCCCAATATAATGCATTTAGATATAGAAATCTTTTAAGACTGTGCTGTGGTTTTGATAAACTCATAAGAAAATGATAGTTTCCATAATTGAAATAATGTATCAAAATAGATGAATTCCAAAATTTTAATAATTCCTGAAATTGTCCTGAGGCAAAATCTGTTCTACTTTCATAAGTGTTTCCATTTTCTTGTTAAGAAGAAGAGACACAATCTGAAATCCAGCTCTAATTTTCTCCAAGGCATAAAAGAGAAGGCCTTAGTAATTACTTGTCTTTTTCATCTGACCACATAGTGTCTTCTTTTCTTGTTTTTGCCAATGAATGCAAAAAAGGAAGATTCCCCATAAAAAAAAGTTCTTCTCAAATGGCTGTTCTTAGACCTTCAGTTATACTTTACCTTCAACTCATTCTTTGCAATATTACACATCTTTTCACAGTAAAAGAACGTTCCTCAGTTAAAACTTTTTAAAACATATTATTTTGAATTTGCTGTTTCTTCTGAGCACTACCCATGTTATGTCATTATTGAAAGTATCCTGGGACCAAATCTAGTTAAAAATATATTTTTATCACATTTTGAAGAAACTGAATAAGCAAGTTCTTATTCAGTTATGAAACTTCTTTCAGAAGTTATGAAACTTCTTTTAAGACTTGTCTTGAAGCTTTGTTCACAATATGACTTATTTCTCAATACTCACTCTGGACATTCAGAGGCCATAAGCATTTGAATAGATGACCAGTGTTGCTAATGTGGGCTAACTATTTTAGAGTGTGTCTACCATTTACCAGATCTTATTTGATGTGATTTAATGGCTCAAATAGATATTTGCTGAATGAATGAATAATGATTACTACTACTACCACTACTACTAGTGATATTATTATTACACCAATACTTGAAAATTCTCTACCTCTTTTGCTTTTTCTTTCATTTACTTTCCTCTGAAGTAGGCTGAGTAATAGCACTTCAGAGATATCCATGTCCCAATCTCGAGAATTTATAAACATATTACCTTACCTGGTAAAAGGGACTTTGCAGATGTGATTAAGTTAGTATCTTGGGATAGGGAGATTATCCTAGATTGTTCTGATGGGTCCCATGTAACTGCAAGGGTCCTCATAAGAGAGAGGCAGGAGGATCTGAGGATTAGGAAATGTGAGGGAGGGACCACAAACCAGGGAATACAGACGGCTTCTAGAAGCTGAAAAGGCAAGAAAACAGATGTTCCCCAGAAGCCTCCAGAAGGGACCTAGTTCTGCTAATTTTAGAGTTTTGACTTTCAGAACTGTGAGAGAATAAATTTGTATTGTTTAAGCCACTGAGTTTGGGGAAATTTGTTGTAGCAGCAATGGCCATCTAATACACCCCTTTTGCTTCCATTTCTTTCTGTATTTCATGCCATTAGATGTTGCCTCCAGAACCAAACATCTGCAACAGTGCTTAGCACTTAGATTGGTGATATGTGGAGTTCACATTTTAGTTCAACCCTTTTGCCGTAGCAGATATTCTGTTTGTATGAGTGAACTATGCCTTCTATCAGCTTAAAGGCCTTTCGTGTCTTTGTCACATGAATGTAAACACATTCAAATCAAAGTATACTGCCCACTTTTAGAAGAACAAATTGTCCTTTAACTTTGCACCTGCAGAACTTAACCTCATATCTTTATTGGAAAATAACATTAAATTATTTAAAGATACAGGGTCATGAAGATAAGCAATGCAGGACTCCAGTGATTTTTATGTTATCAGCATAGGTGTGATCTTAAAACGTTGAAATTATTGAAACGATATTCATAGGTATATATTTAGTTTATGTGTGTTTATTCCAATAGCCACTGAAGTATATTTCATTGTTCACAATCTATAACCAAAATCCTTTTGCTATAGCGTAAACATAATTTATCAAACCCATGGACATTAACTAGGGTTTTGTTTTATTTCTTCGTTAATGGAAAATGAATTGTATCTGCTTTTATTTATCTTATGCATCTCAGACTATAAAGAGCAAAATGTTAACAATTGGTCTCAGTTAGTCTGCTTACAGAAAGTATAATTGATACCTCTGAGGCGTGGGAAAACTAGCGACCAAAACAATTGGCGGCATTCTTCCTTTGGTTCATATTTAAAATATGTCATTTTACATTTTCTGCTCTTAGTAGTCATTCTGTCTACATCAGGAAGAATGCAAATAGATGTGGTACAAATTCCCTGGTTATATAAATATTGTTCTAACTGTAAAATAACTGACCATTTATACTGATGGGCTAAGAAGGCTCTTTGAATTGCTTTGCTTATAATTGGTTCCCATGGGGACCTGCAAAATCCACAATTTCTGATAAAGTGGAAAGCTGTGGGGGAGTTATAAATTATAATGCAGTTATGACTGGGCTAGCCAGTACAATCTCACAATCTGTTATTAGAGCACAATCTGTTGTGTCTAAGGTTTGTTAGGAAACACTAGAGTCCAGAAATGTCACCATTAACTAATGTGTGATTTGGTCGCATTTCTTGGTAAGAAAATAAGATTTTAGTTGTCCTTTAATCCAAACTTTCCCTAGGAGGTTATGCAATGTAAGCCAATATGATTAATATCACCATTGAATAATTTAAAGTTACTTCCTCTAAAGAGCAGAATCCCACTGTAGGACTGAACACAGTCCTCAGTGGAAGGTTCAGACTTTGGGTTCAGATAGCCTGGCATTTCCATCCACTTACTGATTATATGGTTTTGATGGATTGATTTGTCATTAAAACTTACTTATATAATCCATAAAATGGAGGGAGTCATGTAGTTCATTGAATTGTTTTAGGAATTAAGTGAGATAGTGTATCTAAATTGGTCCAAGTCAGATATAACATAAAGTGGTAATGAATAAGTTCTCAAATATCAGTGGCTTAACTCCTAAAAAGTGTTATTCCTTATTCACGTTATAAAGTCAGTTGTTGGGGACTCTGCTGCACAGTGACTCAGAAAGCATCGTGAGAGGACGCTGCACCACCAATAGAACCCCTGGCCTCCAAGGTCATGATGACAGGGGATCAGAGACGGGAGGGGCACACAAGCCCTGGAGGCTGTCTCAGAAGGCACACAGGTGTCATTTGTTGGTATATAGGCCAGAGAGACTTGGAAACATAAGGAAGACTGGGAATATGGATATTTACAGGCATGGTCTTTCCCACAGCATCTGAAATGCTTAGCGAGATGCCTGGCACATAATTAGAATAGCTCAATAAATGTTAGTGATTGTCTTTGCTGCCATCATCATCATCATGATTACTTTAGAGGCAGTACGTTTATAGTTAAGAATCCACCACCAACTCTATGACTTCGGGCAAACTTTTAAAACTCTCTGAACCTCCATTTCTTCCATTGTAAAGTTGGTTCACCTCATCAGATTGTTGTAGGGACTAAATGAAATAAAGTGCTGCCATGTAGCACTCCCTCCAAAAAGATGGGGGTTTTGTTGTCACTGCACATTTTTACCCTTCATTGGATCTACCAGTTGATTCAAACCATTTAAATGCCTATTTGTGTGTGTTTTTAATGCAATGGTGTTAAGATACCTTGATTCATTTTAGCATTTATATGCTAATAAAATATTGATTTTTTCATTTGTGACAGATATATACAATTATTAATTATACAGTCAGCAGGTGTTTATTAAGCATACACCGAATTCTAGAGTCTAGGGATGAGCAATAAACAAGATAGGCAAGGTCTTTACCTTCGTGGAATTTGGATTCTGGAACAGTGATGAGGGAAACAGGGAATAAACAAGCAATGGTAAATGAACTGTGTAATTTCAGATCATGATAATTCCTATGAATGTACAAAAACAGAAATATTTGGTAAAGACTGGTGAATATTTCATTTTGTAAGATCAGAGATGGCTCTGAAGAAGCAATATTTCAGCTGAGATTCGAATGACACAAAGGTATTTGGTAGAAGAGCCTGCCTGGCAGAATTCCAAGTGCAAAGCACCTTGGCTCATTAAATGTCATTAGAGCAGAGTAAGTGATGGGCAGAGTGGTTAGAAATGAGGTCATAGAGATAAGGAGGGATCTTTGCTATGAAAAGAGTTTGATTTTTATGTTTCTAAATTTGATGAAAAACTATCAGAGGTTTTCAAGCAAGAGAAGGACTCACCTGATTCTTGCTTTATTTCACTGACTGCTTCACAAAAAAACCAGTAATAGAGGCTATTGCAGAATCCCAGAAAGAGATAGTGGTACTTTTCTTTAATTGAAGTATAGTTGATTTACAATGTTGTGTTAATTTCTGCTGTACAGCAAAGTGATTCAGTTATACACATTCTTTTTTTATATTCTTTTCCATTATGGTTTATCATAGGATATTGAATATAGCTCTCTCTGCTAGGACCTTGTTGTTTATCCATCCTATATATAATAGCATACATCTGCTAATCCCTGGTACTTTTGAACAAATTAGATGGGTGGGGAGATGGACAAAAGTGGAAAGATTTGGGATGCATTTTGAAAGTAGAGCTAAAGGTTGGTAAAGATGTGGAGGTAAAGAAAGGAAACCTCTTAGATTTATGAACTTAGAAGTTCATAAATGCCCTCCAAGGAAACATCTGATAGAATTTACAAAGATGACTTACTGATGGAGGCAAATACATTTTACTTCAGGGTCAGAAACGGGGAAAATTCATTTTCTTTTGAGGATTCATCCATGGCCCAAAAGCCAGGAAGAGTGGTTTTTACTCATAACAGGCTTATATAGCTCCCTTATTTTAAAAATAACTAGGTCAGGTTTTTTTCTAATGAAATAAAATATTAGGCTGAAATTTTGAGTTAATTAAGTATGGGTTGCTATAATCTACTGCCATGCCCATTTGATGTTGGGCAGAAGAAATGAGAGATACAAGAGGTTTATGGTATGACATACATGATAACAAGGAGCATAGGGTAAATATATTTGTCATTTCAGGGAAGCTCTTACCTGACATAATCTTGGGAAAACCTGTTTTGGAGAGATAAATGGAGGAGCCATTCAGAATGATAAATTAAACCTGCCTTTTATCTTTTCAATCGTGTCCAATAAAATAGTTTATATTGAGCAGAAGGTTCTACCCCCCTGATCTAAGATATACTGTTGTACAAGGTGCACATTGTGTGGATAAATAAACTGACCCACGTTTGTTTCCATGTTAAGTCCTTCAAGTACTGAAATCTCTCTTTGAGCTTACTGGTTATGACTTTGTATCTCAGGGTCAGAGTTCCAATTTCAGTGCACAAAGCCCTTGCCTTTGGCAGCTGAAGGCCTGTTATTATGGGCAGAGATGA
This sequence comes from Orcinus orca, assembly GCF_937001465.1. Classification (NCBI taxonomy): domain Eukaryota; kingdom Metazoa; phylum Chordata; class Mammalia; order Artiodactyla; family Delphinidae; genus Orcinus; species Orcinus orca. The sequence continues at coordinate 54,193,202 of NC_064568.1, read as the reverse complement.
AAATTTCCCTGGGCCAAGATCTGTAATTTTCTATATTAAGTCTTGAACCAGTAAAGTGAAGTATCAGTGACTCATTTAAAATTCTTTTTCTCATGAAGCAGATTAGTAATTCTATTAAGTCCAGTAAAGGGGATAAATCTGGACCACTGTAGTTTTTTGGTTTTTTTTTTTTTTTTTTTTTGTGGTACACGGGCCTCTCACTGTTGTGGCCTCTCCCGTTGCGGATCACAGGCTCTGGACGCACAGGCTCAGCGGCCATGGCTCACGGGCCCAGCCGCTCCGCGGCATGTGGGATCTTCCCGGACCGGGGCACGAACCCGTGTCCCCTGCATTAGCAGACGGACTCTCAACCACTGCGCCACCAGGGAAGCCCTGGACCACTCTAGTTTTGCATCTTAAATAAAACACTGTGAATCCACAGACTGGGATGTGGCTTTCCCCTCATATTGTGTAGATTGTCAGGACACCTGTTCTCAATACAGAACAGAGCCGACTCTGTTCGCCTCTTTCCTTGATGCCTCGCTATGTCTGCAGTGAAGGAACCAAATGTAGAGTTTCTCAGTGCTGATGGCCATTTCAGGAGAGAGAGAAGGGCTACTCCCAGAAGTCCTACCCTCCAAAGGCAGATGAGTGAGGTCCTACAGAGCAAGATAGCCAGAGCACATAGACAGACTCCAGGAATGCCTTCACAGGCTCTTCCTCCAATATGCCATTGTCACTTTTCTTCATATGTCTATATTTCATAAACTAAGCCACGTAGCAGTGTTCTAGTGTTACCTTACTCTGTTTTAACTCATGTTTAATAGCAGCTCAGTGGTTTCTCTTGTGTCTTTTCTTTTACTTGAAGCTTATGCATATTTTTATGGGGTACTTTAGATTTTCTTCAGGGATAACTATAGGTTCTGGAACAACTATTGTCCAACAAGGAAATCCAAGGAAAGTCCAAGGACCTAAAAAATAATCTAGGATTTTTATGTAAGAGTCTTCTTATAGTCTGTGAATTGCCTAAAAGTACATCAGCCAAAAAAAGGACAGGAATGTTAGATAAAGCTGTATTAGTATACAATGAATGAATGTTGAAACTGGGGGAGTGGGATACGGGGACACTATTTTCTCTCTTCTGTGTATGTTTGAAAATTTTCGTAAAGAGAGTTATTTATAAATAAATAAATAACAGGCATATAGGGATGATTGAGCGTTTTTTAGACAAACTTTTGAGGCGTTTTATGTCATTGATACGTAAGGTTCAAAAATGTAAGGGGACAATCTAAAACCTAAGTGGAAATTAAGGGGAAAAAAATGCTACAATTTTAGAACATTTTTCAGTTTCCTGTTGTGAGTGATGGAATTTACTCCTTGGAGTGTAATTGGCATCATTTTATTTGATCAGAAAATCACACAAAATATTTTCGTGATTGTTAGCATATTTGCAGGCTCTTAGAGACTGATATTCTTTTCTGTCATAATACATCATGAATAGATGAAAAATATATTCCGATATATTCCTTTTTAAAAATATTCTCTTTCACATATATGGACACATGCACACACACACAACTCCTAGAATTCCTTCCACCCCTGCCACTAATGAAATGTGCATGAGTGTGTGTGTGTGTGTGTGTTTCACATTTAAAAGCAGGTCAGTTAAAGTGTTCTTTTATCATTATAGCTTTTTTGTTAATCAGGTAATGCTGAAAATTCTCTTCAAATTTAGATGTTTATATATGTATCTGCTCCATTATCAAAGAAGTTGGGAAGGTCCAATAATATTAAAGAAACAAAACCAGCAGACACGAAGATCCTGCATACACACACACACACACACACACACACACACACACATATACATATAATTAAGCAGAAAGCAATTTATAATGCATTTCCACTTTGTGACTATTTTTTTTTTTTACCACTTAAAGTTTAGGAGTCTAAAACAGAACCTTTGAACTCATCACTTGAAATTCATCACTGTGATGCCTGCAGTTTGGGGTCTATTTTCAAGTGACGATATTATCTATGGTGGGAATAAAAGAGAAATGGCTCCAGGGAAATGGCTCTAAAAGTCATATTTTTTACGTGTGCCCCAAAGATATTAATAACACCTAACATTTGTATGCTTCATGGTTCATAAAAAGCTATTTCTCTGCCTGTCTTATGTAATTGTCACACATTTACTCCCAATCTTTCATTCGTTCAACTAATATTTACTCTGGGGTACTATATACCAGATTTAGGGTTAAGTGCTGAATGTAAAGTTACGTGACCCCGTGAGTCAGGGAGCAGCCACAAGTTAAAAGTGAGTTCCAGAAATCGTAAGCAGCTCGTCCAAGGTTTTATAATGAATAAATGGTAAAACTGAGATGTGAAAATAAAATTCACGATCAGCAAAATGACCATACACATCATACCTTCAACTGTCCTCAGTTTGTGAGAACTGTGTCAATGGCTTTTTCCTTTCAGGAAAGCTTTTATATATCCCTGGTTGGTGACTGCTGCTACAGGTTTTATATCTAATCACCATGTCCAGGAAATACATGCTGTGTTCAATACAAAGTGTTTACTTCTTTGATTATGATTATTTTTAAGTTAAAAAGGAACATATTATCAAACCACAGTTGCTTACAGTAGCCAAATTTGAAATAATCTTTAGGAAACCAGGAAAAGGTTTCCATGCCTACTTTAGATAAAAAAAAAGCCTTCCTTGCAGACTTATTAAACACCAAATGTATTATTAAGAAACTTAGAGACTCTCTTCAGGAAAAAATATTTTAAAAACTTGGCAGATATTATCCACTGCCCAACCGGACTGAAGAACAGTTTTGGCTTTTTCAGCTGAGTAGATGCAGAAGGAATGATCCTCCGTGCTTTCTGTTGTCAAGTCATGAGACAGTTTTCTGGGTGTCTTCTGCCCTAAAAATGAAAAATAGGCATGCTTACTAAAATTGTGTGTGTGTGTGTGTGTGTGTGTGTGTGTGTGTGTGTGTGTAATCAACTATGTTCCAGAAGCTACGTTATGCTTGGGGAAAACAAAGATGAATAATGCAGGGAGCCTACCCTCAAGAGGTTTTTGATTTGGTAGAGAAAGACATATAAACCTGAACGAGCAGCAGTGTTTTACACATGCCAAATTAGACGTCTATATGGTAGATGCACACAGGAAGAGATTGGAATCGACTTGCGATTTTTTTATCACTTGTTTAATGTCTATTTTGCTATCAGAAAGAAAATTCTTTAAGGGCTAGAACTGTGTGGGAATAAATGTGTCCATTTTATTCCCTGTTTAAATCTTTCATGGATAGCACAATACCTGGTAGATAGCACTTATATTTCAAATTAATTTTGAAAGTATTTCAGGAAAGGTTGGATGAATTAACTGAATGAATGTATTAAAACATTAATTAATGGTAAGGTCCCTCTATGGGAACTTGGGGCAGGGGACGTGGATAAAGAGGTCAGGAAAGATTCTATGAAAATGATTAAGTGGGGAAAATGGGAAGCCAGTCAGGACAGAAGGATCAGTATAAGCAAATCTAGGAAGGTGTGAAAGGTCTCAACCCTTTCTGAGTAGTCCTGTAAGTGGAAATAGAGATGTGTATATTTAGGTCATGATTTTGGATAGCATTTGTGCTAAGGAGTTTGGACTTTATCCTATAGGTGGACATATGGAAGATTAACATGAAAAAGTTTGCATTATAGGAAGATCTATAGGCAATAGAAATCCATATAAAATACCTTTAATGTCCAGTCCCAATGGAAGAATTGATACCTATCTAAGAAAAATGAATTTAGGATAGTTACTCAATCTTCCTCTGGGGTAGTCTAGCCCTAAACTGTTTTATCCCTTTGCTTCTGTAGCAAGTACAAGCAGATATTCTATTTTAGAGCCATTCATATGCATTGTTTTTACACTCAACTCCTCGATAGCGAGGACTGATTCCTTGTATGACTCCTTAGATAGATTTATCTGTAGACATTTATGGCACATATGGTCTTTAACACATCTTTGAAGGACGCAGTTTCCAGTGTCTCGGTTATATTTACTTAGTATCGATTAGTAAGTGATTCAGGCTCCATGAAAGCACTCTTCAAATTGTCACAATTTTAGTTCCTTGAATCTTGAGTTAGAAAAAGCTCAGTCCCAAGCCATTTCCCCCGTAAATCCTTCATCCACAGAAGGGACGTTCTCTTCCCAGCTGGTGCATGGAGCCCTGTAAACAGATACCTACCCAGTTATATACAGCTTTCCCTTTGATACTGGGACACATTTATTTCTACTAACTCAGTTACTGCATTTTGGGATTCTTTCAGTCTCTAGCCCAGGTAATATATGCTTAGAAACAGCATACAGGAAATTGACCTATGTTTTCTTGACCTGAGTTTGGGTTCAGTTTGGGGGTGCATATGTGTTTGCTTCCTTGGTGGAGGATTGTAACTGGATACTGGGAAAAATCCTGATGTTTTTCATTATAAGATTCCTCACTCTGGTTCCCCCTCCATTTGTTTTTAGGGCAGGTAACATGAGCTCCATGTGAAATTAGAGTTATACCTGGGACTGGGACTTGAAATTCTCTCTTGTTTTTTGATTTTTCAAGCAGGCTGGCTAGTTATATTTAAATACGGAAATTATGGGACTCTATTCTCTCTTAAAAGAGGAAAAGGTTGTGCTCTCACTCTTAAATCCTTTAGAATTTCATTAATGTAAGGAATCTTAAGAAGTTTTCTTGTCTGTCTGTCTGCATGTATTTAATAATTTGATCAGCAGATAATGAATTGTGTGCTTCCCTCAGACAATTTGCTGGGCCACTGGGGTGGATGCTGGGCAAAGGTGAATATGACCCAGCTCCTGACTCCAATCAAATCAAATTCTCCTAATAGTGGAGAAGAACATGGACACGCATTATGGAAATTTAATGAGATTTAGCTGGTCCCCTATTGATGGACGTTGATAAATTATGGTACATGATAATTATGCTACAATACTGAGCAGCATTTCAAAAGGATGATATGTGCTGACTCTTCATATATAATTAAACAAACAATAAAACCCACATTCTGAGTGTCCCCTTTGGAATTAAAAAAACAAAGAACCAGATAACTGGAAGATGGATTAGTAGGTATATATTTATGCATTTTCCTGGAAGGAATTATAAGAAAATGGGGGGAGTTGAGAAGGGGTCTTATAGTTTTTGTTTTTAACCTTTGTATAATTTGAATTTACTACCAAGAATGTCCTTCTTTTGTTTATGTGTTTATTGATGTTTAATATCAAAGTGATATCTGTACTATAAGATTATTGCTGTATATTTTTTCTTCTTTTTGCCTCTTTCTAATAAAAAGTGCCATGTTACATAGAGTGTGTAGTAATCTATAAAGATTACATATAGTATGCAAAGAGGTCTGTCAGGGGCAAGTACAGCGCCATGGAAATACGAGGGAGGGGAGGAGAAAGACAAGACCAGATATGGTCCATCTTGGTCAGTAAATAAGATTCTCCTTGTTTTAAAGACTCTTTATCTTAGAAACATTTTCCTTTGATGTTTTGCCTTCCAACTACACAAGCTTCCCCAATCTGTTGTTGGACAGGTAAGTCAGCCAGTTGTAGATTAGTCAGTTGGTGCTCTTGGAAGTACCTGTGCTTTGCACTTTCTTGGTGTCTTCACTCAGCACAGATGAGGTTTCAGTCAGAAGGAACCAATTGTACCTCCGAGATGTACATTGTGTCTCATCTATGTGAATCATCAACTTTCTCTCTTATGTTATTCCCCTAAACAAGGTTTGGTTTTTCTTCTAAGAATAAATTTTTCTATATGAAAAGAATTATCAGAGAATTGTTACAAATAAGAAAAAGATGGTGCCTTGCTTGTTTGTTTCCTTTTTTTTTAATTTAAAAAAAAATTTTAATTGAAGTACAGTTGATTTACAATGCTGTTAATTTCTGCTGTACAGCAAAGTGATTCGGTTGTGCGTATATATATTTTTTTCCATATTCTTTTCCATGATGGTTTATCATAGGATATTGAATACAGTTCACTGTACTATACAGGAGGACCTTGTTGGTTACCCATTCTATATATAAAAGCTTACATCTGCTAACCCCAACCTGCCACTCCATCCCTCCTCCAACGCCCTCCCCCTTGGCAACCACCAGCCTGTTTGTTTTAATACTTGAAACAGAGAGGTGAGCTTGAGATAATTACTTAGCCATAGTATGATTTATCAAAAAAAAAACCATACTATGTTTTTTCTCTCTTTTTTTCTAGGCAAACAGCTGTTCTGCTTTTGTTGTCACTCTGGAGCATTTTCTTTTTCTGTCAGCCTGCTTCCCATAGTAAAGAATTTTATTTGCAACTAAATATAAGCACTAATCCATTTCAGAAAGATAAAATTGGGAGTGTACATGCAAGTTACACTTTCTTTAAGTGTTATTAACTTTTTATTTGTTTCCACCATTTTACATTTCTTTGGCCTAAATGATAGGAGTACACATGTGTCTGACATTTGTAAATATTACCTATGGTAAGTCAGAAAGAGAAAAACAAATACTGTATGCTAACACATATATATGGAATCTAAGAAAAAAAAAAAAGGTCATGAAGAACCTAGGGGCAAGACGGGAATAAAGACACAGACCTACTAGAGAATGGACTTGAGGATATGGGGAGGGGGAAGGGTAAGCTGTGACAAAGTGAGAGAGTGGCATGGACATATATACACTACCAAACGTAAAATAGATAGCTAGTGAGAAGTAGCCTCATAGCACAGGGAGATCAGCTCAGTGCTTTGTGACCACCTAGAGGGGTGGGGTAGGGAGGGTGGGAGGGAGGGAGATGCAAGAGGGAAGAGATATGGGAACATATGTATATGTATAACTGATTCACTTTGTTATAAAGCAGAAACTAACACACCATTGTAAAGCAATTATACTCCAATAAAGATGTTTAAAAATAATAAAAAAATAAAATGTGAAAAAAAATATATATATTACCCATGTAATTTGTTTATTCTGTTAAAATAAACTGTTATTAGAATGGCAGTACAAATCATCTTAGCAGATCTCATTGAATGCTTGGTTTTCACTTCTAATTCTAACCTGTGCTCAGAGAACCACAGTAATCATATCTTAGTGAATATTCAGTCTTTTTGCTCCATCCCAAAGTTATGGCTCAAGCACAAGAACTGCCCAAAACTCATTTCTTTTTACCTCTGATGGGGAAGGTGGAAGGTAAGCAGTTGGAGAGAGTGTTTGATTAGAAATCCAGAATACACGGTTCTGGGTATGATGTTTCTATCAGCTACCACAATTTAGCCGGCAATTCATTGAACTTTTATTTTCCTTATTGGCAAAATAAAGAGTTTAAATTAAATACATTTTAAGATCAAACAATAGACAGGGACTATAGGCCTTCCAGGATGGAAGTTTAGTACAACTAAGAACTGTCCAAATAACTATACCTCATTTAGTATACAAAACATAGTTAAATGGTAAACAGGCTATAGAAGTTGAAAGGAAATGGAACCAAATAGCCCACTTTGCTATATGCAAAAGGCTTTCTAACTCCAAAATATAATAATTCAGTGTTGTAACCTTCAAGTAATGTTTGTCATGTCAGTTGTGGTCTAGATTTGGGACTTGCTGTTTCTACATCTAGGAAGATATGTAGCTATAGATATACACGTACATATATGCATATGAACTTTATCATTATAAAGCATATGAGGGAGAGAAAATAGCAAATCATTTGCATACAAATCAGAGAAATTCATCTGCAAACTTTCCTGGATATAACAGCAAGTATTTTATTTTATTTTTCTACTGCAAAGCACTTTATTTTTTTTTAATTAATTTTTATTGGAGTATAGTTGATTTACAATGTTGTATTAGTTTCTGCTATACAGCAAAGTGAATCAGTTATACATATATCCACTCTTTTTTAGATTCTTTTCCCATACAGGTCATTACAGAGTATTGAATAGAGTTCCCTGTGCTGTACAGTAGGTCCTTATTAGTTGTCTGTTTTATATATAGTAGTGTGTTTATGTCAATCCCAATCTCTCAATTTATCCCTGTCCCCCCTTCCCCCCTTGCTAACCATAAGTTTGTTTTCTGCATCTAACTGCAAGTATTTTAAAGGTAGTATTAAAAAAATAAGGACATGGGTTCTAACATAGAGTTAGAACCAGACTTATATCCATAACTTGTACATCATTATTATTTATCCCATATCAGTACAGGCTACTTCTGTCTGCATATGAAGGAATTAGGGATCCTGATCAGGTAGAAGACAGCAGGAAGCTTAAGGACTATGGAGAATTATAGTAAGGGCTGAAAGTCCAAATACACTGTTGTGTCAACTTAAAGAAAAACACACAACATAGGAGTCGTTAAAGTTTTATTCAGGGACCTTACTGAGGACTGTGGCCTGGAAGACAGCCTCTCAGAAGCTCTGAGGGAATTATTCCAAAAAGGTAGTGGAGAAACTAGCTTACATATGATTTTTGGCCTGGGAATATGTGCAGTCAAGCATACACCTTGATAAAAAATTACTGCTAGTCACAAAGAACAAATATCTTAAGTTAATGATTTTAGTACTTTTCTATCAATGGGAGGAAGCAAGAATCGGGGCTCATTAAAATTCTCCCTGACCTCTACATCTAACTGTCTAAGGGGCCTGTTTGTCCAAAGCACAGAGTGCTGCATCCTGTTTTTCATCCCAGATTCCCCTGACGGTGCCCTGTTGGTGACAGCAGTGGCTAAGGACCTAGGGCTGAGGGCTGAGCCAGGCTCTTTGTTCTTTGTTCTTAGTTCTAGTGCTGGCAGTTTTCATCTGGAATTCTAAAAGTGTTTCAGCTACATCCTATCATTGTATCCATCTCATTTATTAATAATTTCATTTAGCAAACATTTGATAGAAGCCTGCTTTTAGCCAAACTTGGTATTAGTCCTTCCTGTGCTCAGGTCATAATCTGGCACTTGGCGTGGAGAGAACCATGCATGTGAACTGTGATGTTTCCAAACTCTGTGGTATTGGACGTGATTTCTAAGCTAGAGGATGTTCTATGGCTATCATGCTATAGGCAGACATCCATTCTCTGTTCCCCAAATACCGATCCATATTTCTATTATGACAGCCATTGCCATCCATTAGAGTATTCCTTTTACTTGTCTTTTTCCCTCTAGACTGACCACTTTTTCAGGTACAGAGTCCAGGGTAGTGAAACATATATGTATACTGAATAGCTTTCAGTTTTCTTTTATTAATGAATGAATGTGTTAAAAATGTTTCTAAGTTTAACATCCTTTGATTAGTATCGTTTTTGAATTCATTAGTATGAACAACTTTTTTTTTGCAATACGCAGGCCTCTCACTGTTGTGGCCTCTCCCGTTGCGGATCACAGGCTCCGGACACGCAGGCTCAGCGGCCATGGCTCACGGGCCCAGCCGCTCTGCGGCATGTGGGATCTTCCCGGACCGGGGCACGAACCCGTGTCCCCTGCATCGGCAGGCGGACTCTCAACCACTGCGCCACCAGGGAAGCCCTGAACAGCTTTTTAATGTACAAGTCACCCTGAATATCACAGGGATAGTTTAATTAAAAACTAATTCATATCCATACCTGAAAAAAAAGATAGTTTCTAGATTAAAATTTTATCATATTTTATCTTAGTTCTTGAAAATTTTTTAAATTTGTTGTCATCTCATCCCTCTACTCTCACACAAAGATTTTTTTAAGCTCGCCCCCAATAAACTGCTTCTGTTGTCATTAGCTTACTCTCTCTACCAGCTCCTCCCACTGTACCTTTTTTTTTCTGAAGTAAGATTTATAATCTATCTGAGGTGAGAAATTTTAAAATTTAATATTTAAAACATCAGACTTGTAAGTTATGATAATAAAGAGATATTTTTTAAAAAGCATCACTACAAATCCAATATAAATACTAGAAGAATTTAAATAAACTGAATGCTAATTAAAAATGTTCAACTTCTCTAAGGGACAGCAGGAATTCTGCTATTAATACATATTAGCTGAAATGTATATCAATATCTACTTATAAGATACGATGTTAGAAACATTTTTAGTGAATCATAAAACTGAAGTTGTGTTAAGTTTTAAATAAAAATCAGTATATAGTGTTTTACATTAATTTTGCTAAGCAAAATACTTGTCGTCTGTTCATTTGCTTAAGATAGCAAATCCTATAAACCATTAGATTATTTTATCAGTTTATGCATCCAATGTTTTATGTTTAGTGCAGAGTTTGGGAGACTAGAAATACTCCACTAAGCAAGCAAATTGTAATTACTTCTTCATAATTACCATGCAACTTTATTGCCATGCATTGTTATAATTATATTTTAAATATTCCCCATTTACATGAGAGACCAAAATGTCTTCTAGCACATTACAAACTGTGGCTTATAACTGCATCTCACTTCCACAAAGGCCTTTTCTTCATTTAGCCTCTATTTCTACTACTGTTAAAAGAGACTAAACAAAATCAATTGGCATCATAATACTGCAATAAGGAGATTGTAGACAATATAATATTTCTGTGCTACTGAGATCGTCTCATTATTCAGAGGATTCATGTTTAACATCTAAGGTATATTCCTCCTTCCTTAAGGATTCAGTCATAATTACATCAGTGCTTCTCAAACTTCAATGCATACAGGAATCACCTTGGGATCTGCTGCAAATACAGATTTTAATTCAGTATATCTGGGAAAGGGCCCTCGACTCTGCATTTCTAACAGGCTCCCATGTGCTGATACCACTGCTGCTGGTCCTTGGGCCACACTGAATAGCAACACTGTCAAGTATTATGTATATCTATGTGCAAAATGCTGTTAACAGTTTTCACACACACACACACAAACTTCACCCAGAACTCTGCTATAATCACTTTCCACCTTCAAGCCTGGAAATTACTTATTATTGTTAGAAGACTTAACAGAAACTGTTACCAAAATCAACTTCCGCTGTTCACCACTCAGAAGCCAATACTCAAGAGACAAGTGTTGGTTGAAAAGAAAAGATTGGTTTATTCAGGAGACCAGTGACCTGGGGAGAAGGTGGACTTGTGTCCAAGAACCAACTCCCAAGTTTCTGCTCAACCATGAAAGTTTTTAAAGGAAGAATCATTTGGGGAGGGGGTCAGAGTCTTTGTTATCTTCCGCTGTGTATAGACCTTCTTCTGATTGGTTGGTGGTGAGGTAGCAGGGTGGTATCCAGGAATTTTGTGCTTGGCCTGAAGTTATCATCCTGGGGCCTTAGTCCTGCAGAAGAACTCAGAGCTATATTGTTCCATACATTCCTTAAGCAGGAACCAAGACCCTGCCCCAGGGCGGCTGCACTAGTGGTTCTTGCCTGCTCCTCCTTTGTTTCTGCATTCTCTCCTCTCCCTGATTAGCAACTCTCTGAATCTACCCTTTGGAACTCAGGGAAGGTCAGGGAGGCTGAATGAAGCCTATTTCCTACAAAGAAGAAATGGGGGACACGGAAAGGATTTGTACCCAGGAGGGCCCCACAGGGTCCTTCTTGGTTTCAAAACATCATTGAACCTGTGAAAAAAATCTGCCAAGTAAGCATTAGGGAATTTCACTCTGAAGTGACATGGGGTAGTAAGAGACAGCTTCCAGAAGAATGTGACATTTGAGCTACATTCTGAAGGTTGATTAGTAGTTTGCCAGATGGAGGGTATGGGTCCAGGGGGCGGGGTAGGAGGGAGATGCAAAAGGAGATTTCAGGCAGGAGGAAAGGCATTTAGAGGTGAGGGGACTGTAAACCACTGGGGGAGAGGAGGAGACTGATGAAAGGTAAGATTAAGGGCACAAATTCTTATCTTCTAATTGAGGAGTTGAGACTTTACCCTGCAGGTGTTTAGAAATTACATGAGGACTAGAAGATTATATAAATCTAACTAATTTACTAATGTTTTCTCTTCCACTCTGAATAAAATAGTCCCTTGGGAAACTGACAATCAGAATGACACGCCTGCAGTTCAAGGGCAATATTACGGATATTCCATCTTATTCTAATGACACTTTTGAACATTTGTTTCTGGGGTTTTATTTTTTTAATTCATTTAGCGAAACATTGTGGCCCTATCTTCTTTACCATCATAATCATCTTCAAATTAAGAAAGTAACAGGAGATGTTTCAACTTAGCGATGCCAATAAATACAAATAGGTCATTGTCAACATCCATAGCCTGACAGTTTATGAAGATCCTTGAATATCAGGGTGGCTAATATTTGAAGCCTCTAAGACACTGTAAAACACAATTTGCAAAGATATCTCAGTTGAAAGCTAAGAAAGTCTCACCCCATGACTTTTTAAATGTCCCCTAGTGTTAAAAATAATTTTTTGAAAGTTCTCTTTTCAGTAATGGCAAACTTCAAGATAGGCTTAAAATCCAGAATCTCCTAGTCTATCTATATTTGATCCTTGGCAAGCTAGACTATTGTTATCTGGTAATATTTGTTTCAGGGATGCTTCTGCACAATTTTTTATGCTAGTGGGTAAAAGAAATCTTAAGGTTAATCGTTCATTCAGTCTTTTCTTTTCCTGCCAGTACTGTTCCCCAATTCTACAGCTTCCAAGGTTTCACCAAAAAAAGACTTTTAAATGTATATATACACACATAAACATATGTATAGTAGGAGAGGAAAAATAATTTTCTCTCTACTCTTCTAGTCTTGACTGAGACACCCCCTGTAATAAATGACAGATTAACAAGAGAAAAACAAACAGGCCTTTAATAACATGTATACTTCCTATACACATGGCAGGCACTCAGAAAAACTGAGCCCCTCAGTCAGCAGTCATTCATGGCAAAAGACAAGGATACAGGGAAGGGTGAAGAATTAGGACCACATGTGGGAGATCATGAATTGGGCAGCATCCCAGCCAGCAGAGAGAATGGAGCTACCAGGAGCTGTATAAAATAAAAGACTTTTATAGGCAGAAAAGAGTGGGACAAGAAAGGCATACTAGCAAAAAGTGGATTGGTTGTGACAAGGTCCCTTTCCTTTAGGGGATGCAGGGGTCTGTCAGGCAGGTTACCGCTCTAGTGCTGACCAAGGGATTCCTGATGGACTGGTTTCAGATTCCATTTCTCAGAGAGGCTGAAACTATAAGTCTCTGTTTGGTGACATGGGGCTTAGCATAAGTGACTTCATTTAGGGCTTGTTGTCTTGTTTTTAACACCAACATAATCGGAAGGGGTTGATTCTTGTCTCTTTACTTCTAAGGCAAGTTCACATTCTGCTTCAACTGATTATTTTTTCAACAATATTTGTTATATTCTTTTATGGTCTGCCAGTACTTTTTTGAAGCCCAGTTAGTTAGAACAGCCGCCAACAGAGTTGAAACTAAAAGGGGGCCAAATGTCTCTCCAGAAGCAAGAGGACTTCAAAAGATATGCATTACAAAGCACTACTGTGACTCACATAATCACTTATTTTTAAAGGGGATTTGCTAATGTGAAATTGGTTTCTTATCTTCCCAGCCCCTAGTGAGCCTTTACTGTGCAAATTCGCTGATGGAGGACAAAAGAAGCGACAGAATCAAAGTAAATACACCCAGAATGGAAGGCCTTGGCCCAGGGAAGGAGAGGTGAGTCCTGACTGACCTGTGTTCAGAAATGTGGCCACAGGCATCCCTCAGGAGGGTGGCAAGACAGACACATGGGGCTGTGAGAGAACCAGGTCCTGTAGAAAACCAGATGGCAAATGAGCAGGCCTATATTGATTTAATCAGAATAAAATTAGTTCAGGAGGAGTATAGGACTTCCAAATTGACCTCAGTTCTGCACTACAGTAAGTCTTCTGTCTTTAACCAAACTTGAACCCTATAATACTCACTGAGAGACTTAGCCACAAAGAATTGATCCATAACTGTGTCATAGTTATAAAATGAGGGTATGATTACTTAAGAAAATATTTTCAGTGAAAACAATAGTGAGAGTTAAATGTTTGTGTTTGAAAAAAACAAACAAAAATTTAGATTTATTTCATTCTACTGTTGAGATGTTCCACTTGCACATATATGTGTAGTTACGAAATGCCCATGTGCTCATAAACATGTTGATATGTGTCTTATATATGTATATATCAATATAAAATATGACATTTTCTGTTGGTCAAGGAGAAAGAAAAGCAGACACACACAAGGTTTTGCTTTTCCCAACAAGGAGAAAAGCATTTAACAGTTAATTATCCCTTTACTCTCCTAACACAAAACAGTAGAAAAGCAAGCTTATGGCTCCAGTGCCACTTGGGAATGGATTCCTGTTGGTTATTTTTGTTGTGAGAAGACAAGGAAAAGGTGTCTGGGCTTCCAAGAGGTCTTTTTATTCTTTGTGAAATAGAATGGAGTTGTTTGAATGCCTTGAATAAATGCCATTTTGTACCAAGATCATCATTTCAGCAGAAGAGCTTTATTTAGTATTTCTATTCAAAGCATCTACTTCATCCATTTATCATTTAAGAGGCATCCTACTTGATGCAGCATTTTATACTTTCAACACTGAGATTACAGTTGTAAGGAAAGAAAAGAGGGTGGGATTTTTTACTCAGCAAAACCTTCAGCCATTTTTCAGTTTCTAAGACTGTAGTCTGTTTTGAGTATTTCCATGCAGATCTCAAAACCCCTTGTAAAGTGGATAGCTATGTTTAAGTACTGTATAATCTATAACTCATTACCTTAAGGAAAAAGAGAATCACCACTGAACACTTGAAGCTAATTTAAAAAAAAAACCAAGAGTTTCAATTTTAGAAAAGTAGTCAGAACAGAAGAGGGCAGGGTGTGACCGTGTGTTTTTAGTGGGCAGTTTGTGGTCAGCAGGTAGCCCACTGCCCCCAGAAGAAAGGTGATTTGTGATAGCACTCATTTTCACAATGGTCCCATGCCAGTCATCCATGGTCTAGAAAGACTCATTTGATCTTTCAAAATTTACTTGAGTCAAATGCCCGCTGATTAGAGATTTCTGGATCACAGACCATAACCCCAAAGCCTCAGTATTTAACTAGGTAACTTAGCAATGATGACTGAAATTTCAGTTCCTATATTATTACATTCCCTGAATAGATACCAATTGCAGCGAGACACCTCACTTGAGTCTACATTTCTTAGAAACCAAACCAATAAACATAAAAGAAATGTAAATTTAGAGCGGCCACCCTGCTACTGTATACAGAATCCAGAGCTCTGGGTTTAGAGCATGATAAAGACCACGTGTACTATTGCCATGGAAGCATTGTGGAGTCAAATTTAGGACCCAGACACCTTGTAATTTAAATGTAGGTTTTAAAGTATATTCTTAATCTTCGTTTTCAAAAGTTGCTTTTTAAGAGCTATAGGTTTTCTTGTTGAATATGAAAATCAAGGGACCATCATAAATTTATCTGTGACCAATAAAAACATATTCCAAGTATGCAGATACATTTCAGAGGAAAGAAATCAGGAAAATAAATGGCATGAACTGAAAATACACTTATCAGATATCTTGGTTTTGAGATGAGCATGTTAATTTTTACTCTGTGATTATGTGATTATGGTCTTAGAAGTAGACACACCAAGAATATTGGAAAACTTTGCCCATTATTACATATATTTTTTCTTCTATTTCCCCTTGCATAGTACTTGCTAGACTAAATAAAAGTATGTATATTAGTATGGTGTATAAGGTATGACATCATACAAATTAATCCTGTGTAAGCAATATTTAATCATTTCTTATAAACCAGTCAGTTCTAGTTACTGTATTTCATTGTTTCTAAGACACACATTTTTGTTGCTGTTGTTTTTCCACATTTTGACACTGCTGAAATTGACTCTCCTCTTATAATCAATGGCAAGACAGTTTGTATTTTCTCCTGTTAAGTCACCTGGGGGTACTATCTACATTCTCTGCTTTAGGTCTTTGACCGCATAGATCTTATCAATTGAAACTCTAACCAAAGCAAGGACTGTGGGTCAGATTCTTAAAGAGAACTTTTTGCTTCCTTCCCTCACCCAGATTGAGACATGCATCTTCCCTTGAAGTCCATTTCTGGTGGGTGGTTTGGTGTTTTATTTACCTTGTAGCCCTTTGGCATTCCAGCTTTATAGGGAGATCATTTGGGCTGTTTGTTTTTGCTTATTTGTTTTGTTATATAAAATAATGGTAAACCTTTCAATCATCGTTGCCTTAGATAAAATAAAAAATGATAATTTAGATTCTGCTGCTTCACACCTGAGATCATAGCCCAGAATGAGGCTAATGTTTACTTGTCCTCTCTCTTGAGTCAGGTGAAAAATGATAGTGTGAAAAAGATTTCTGAGACAATGCTTCAGATACAAAACCAGTGGCTTGCAAGCAACTTTGAAGTACCTTAAACATGAAAATTGATAGGCTAATTAAAATTTTAATTTATTATGTAAAGCTGTTTTATTCTGGGTGGCATTTTGATAACAGTTCTTCTAGCATAGTTTGGTGAAATGCTATTACTGAACACGTTATACACATAAATTAGTGTAAATTAGCCAGGTTTTGAAATATAAGTATATGCTGGCAGACGTATTTTTGCATAAGTGAAGAATACTGGAATATTTTTAAGTTATTAACTAATCTCTCAAGTGACACCAAAAGCTATGAGCAGAAGGGCCAGGGATTGGGGCTGTGAGCCCTCTCTTTCCAAGGACTATAACAGTCTTACCATTTTGTTTCTTAATGCAGCCTTCCTCAAATTCTTTGGTCTTTGTTTTCCTTTATACTCTTAAAAATGATTAGTTATTAGTTCATTAAAAAAAATAAACCCATCACCTGTTAACAAAAATAGAACTCTTTTATGGAAAGTACTATATTTTTCAAAGCAAAGACTTTTTTTTGAAGAAAGGCACTGTTTTACATTTTTGCCCATCACTTTAATGTCTGGCTGAGTAGAAGATGACTAGACTTGCATTCAGGCAGACCTCGTTTTACTGCACTTCCCTTTTCTGCGCTTGACAGATGTTGTGTCTTTTACAAATTGACGTTTGTGGCAACCCTGCATTGAGCAAGTCTATTGGTGCCATTTTTCTAGCAGCATTTCCGTACTTCCTGTCTTTGTGTCACATTTTCATAATTCTCGCACTATTTCAAAAATTTTCATTATTATTATATTTGTTATAGTGATCTGTGATCAGTGATCTTTGACGTGATTATTGTGATTGTTTTGGGGCATCATGAACTGTGTCCATATAGGATGATGTGTGTGTTCTGACTGCTTCTGACTGCTCCACTCTCTGGCCATTCCCCCATCTCTCTCCCTCTTCTTGGGCCTCCCTGTTTTCTGAGGCAATGTTGAAATTAGGCTAATTAATGGTCTCTAAGTGTTCAAGTGAAAGGAAGAGTCCCACATCCCTCCCTTTAAATCAAAAGCTAGAAATAATTAAGCTTAGTGAGGAAGGTATATTGAAAGCCCAGATAGGCTGAAAGTTGGCCAAGTAGTCACTACAAAGGAAAAGTTCTGGAAGGAAATTAAAAGCACTACTCCAGTGAACACATGAATGATAAAAAAGCAGAATAGCCTTATTGCTGATACAGAGACAGTTTTAGTTGTCTGGATAGAAGACCAAACCAGCCACAACATTCCCTTAGGCCAAAGCCTGATCCGTAGCCAGGCCCTAACTCTCTTCAATTCTAGGAATGATGAAGGAGGTGAGGAAGCTGCAGAAGAAGAGTCTGAAGCTAGCAGAGGTTTAAGGAGGTTTAAGGAAAGACTCCATCTCAGTAACATCAAAGTGCAAAGTGAAGCAGCAAGTGCTGATGTAAAAGCTGCAGCAAGTTCTCCAGAAGGTCTAGATAAGATAATAAAAGTGGCTACACTAAATAACAGATTTTCAGTGTAGATGAAACAGCCTTCTTCGGGAGGAATATGCTATCTAGGACTTTCCCAGCTGGAGGGGAGAAGTCAGTGCCCAGCTTCAAAGTTTCAAAGGACACGCTGACTTTTGTTAGGGGCTAATGCAGCTGATGACATGAAGTTGAAGCCAAAGTATCCAAGACTGGATACTACAGACATGATGGAAACATATAGACAGACTCCCTACCCCCTTGGAACCTAAAGTGGCAAAGTAGGAGATTAAAAGTAGAACTGAATACAATTTAGGTTGTAGAAATAAAATCACTGACTGTAACTGGCTTCGTACCTACACAACAGTTAAAGAAAGCCAAAGCCAAAATAACAGCAAAAATAACAAAAACAGCAGCCGCACGAATATCAGCTCACATTTGTCATGTTACTAACCATTAACTGTTCATTTGATTGATTGGTTGTTTGTTTTTCAGGGTAGGTAGCTGATTTGTCTACATTTAAACCCCACCCCACCCCCAATTCTCCTGAAAGTTGGAAAGCTCTGCTTTGTCACCCATCCCGTAGAGGCATCCATGCTCACGGGTGCCGAGTGGCTCTGAGAGAATAAAGTTAAGAGAAGTAACTTGAGCTTTGAGTTGTTATTTAATAAATCTTGAGTCCTCTAATGTGCCCAACTGAGAATAATAATTCTTTCTGAACTTTAAGGAATCATGTGTGTCAACGTCTGTGATATGCTCAAAATTGTTTGCTTTTGATTGTAAGTTACCAGGCACTCTACTCGAGTGGCTAACGGGGTCAAACACTGGAGTTTAAGTCACAAATCCACAGCTTTCAAGCTGAATGACAAACTTTGACCCACGTTTTGTTAATGTTTTTATAAGATCATACCCACAATCGTTATTTGCATTCCAAGCATTATTTGGCACTGAACATTACGTGATTTTCAAATTTCTAGCCAATTTTCCCTTGAAGGTCATGTAATCAAAAAAGCCAAGAGCTGGCAAGGAGAGGGGGACTTGGATGGAGAAGATGAAAGAAAAAGAAAAAAAAGTAAAAGAAAAACATGAACTCTTGTAGATATCAAGGAAAAGATTGAGCTACTGATGAATTACATGGTTGGTGTTTTTAAAGGGAAAGAAGATGAATTATTAACCTACCTATTCTGGCAAATAATGACGTTTACAAAAGTGCTTATACAACCTCCGTGGCTATGAAAAGTACTCCTCATGGTCAAGTACTTTCCAGTATCTTTCAAAACTATTATCTTTGACAGAAGAAGCATTCTGATGCCACAACTGGTGACTTTCTGGATTTAACAAAGAATTAGCAAACGAATTTTCTTACATATTCTACGGACTTCATAGTACTGAATGTAAATAATCTTTAAGCTTCTGCATCCTAATCTATTTCAAGGGTGAGGTTACCAAATTCTTCTGTGTAAGGAATTTTTAGAATCCTTATAAATAGTGCTATTAATTTATAAAATTTCCTTTTGTTTAATGAAAGACTCAGACTCACAAAATAATCAGTTTGAAAAAAGGTACAGTTGATCTTTGTTATTCGTGGGAACCAGATTTGTAAATTTATCCCACTTGCTAAAATTTATTTGGTACCCAGGATCAATACTCACGGTGTTTTTATGGTCATTTGAAGATGTGCATAGCAGCAAAAAGTTTGAGTCACCAAACACATACCCCCCAGATGAGGTTGAGCACGTGATGCTTTGCCTTCTTGTTTCAGTTCTTATACTATCAACTAATGTCCTTTCTTTGGTTTATTTAGGGTTACAGGTTTTGTTTGTTCGTGCTTTTCACTGTTTAAAATGGCCCTCAAGTGTAGTGCTGAAGTGTTGTCTAGTGTTTCTATGTGAAAGAAATCTATAATGTGCCTTATGGAAAAAATATGGAAAAGGAAAGATAAGCTTTGTTCAGGCATGACTTAGAGCACTGTTGGTTTTGAGTTCAATGTTAATGAATCAACAGTATATATTAAATATGGTGTCTTTAGAGAAAAATAGATATAAAACAAGGTTATCTATTGATTAGTTGGTGAAAATGTTGTGACCAGGCAGGAACCTAACTATATATTTCCTCTAGAAGCAGTGACTCAGTA
This sequence comes from Orcinus orca, assembly GCF_937001465.1. Classification (NCBI taxonomy): domain Eukaryota; kingdom Metazoa; phylum Chordata; class Mammalia; order Artiodactyla; family Delphinidae; genus Orcinus; species Orcinus orca. The sequence continues at coordinate 54,173,250 of NC_064568.1, read as the reverse complement.
TTCCCTAATTCAGTGTTCATGGTGACTTAATAGAATAGAATTACTTCAAATAACAAGATTCAATTCTATCTTGTTTTATGATCACTGCCATTGAATGGGATCCAGTCTCTTGGTTAATTTTATGTCTCTCCCACTGATGTAAAAAATAATGTGCATGGGTGTCAAAAGTAACTGTTACCAGTGTATGAGCCAACTGTCTTAATTTGAAGAGTTGTGTTACAGTCTATTGTCAGCCTTTATGCATTTAAAGACATTAGTTCTTACTCTACTCAACCAATATGTGTAAAACTTTCTAAGGAATTTGGAAAAAGCCCTGATCCTGTTTTCATTAATTTAATGAGTCCATGAGTGACCAGTAGACTCGGAATTATTTCATAAAATCCTTAAACATTTGACACAATGTAAAGATTCATGTATCTTCCTTAGCAAGAAAAAGTCATTAGCCTAATACATTGAATTATTTCTACTACATTTATATCATTCTTATTTAAACACCTCTTTGCATCTGAGAAGAAGCCATTTTGGCTCTGTAGGAACCAAACTGGGTCACATTGATATGGACATTATTGATGCTGAGGGCATGTAGATGTCTGTGGAAGTAACGGCAAACATGCTCCATAAAAACTGGAGAGAAGAGGCTATCACTCCAGTCACAGTTCATAGGGAACCCTAGCAACAGAATATTTTGAGTTTCTTGAAAGCATTTGGCTGTCAGTAGTTGTTACCAATGTTATTGTAAACCACATGCTTTGAGACATTCTTAGCAGTGAGGAAAACAAGGCACAACTCAAACACGTGGCCCTCTGGCCTGCAGTTGGATCTAGTGCATCCTGCTTCCAAACTATTTAATCAGTCACCAGTCAGTGTCCTTCGTATTAAGTATGAGAAGAACCTGACAGCAGGCCCAGGAATTCATCATTTCTGTTAGCTTGGGAACCATATTGACTACAATTTTATTTTACAATACTGAACATTAGAAAATTTGTTTCAGAGATACAGAATTGACGTCCTGCCCCAATGAGCCATTAGAAGTAATACTTTGGGGCTTCCCTGGTGGCGCAGTCGTTGGGAGTCCACCTGCCAATGCAGGGGACGCGGGTTCGTGCCCCGGTCCGGGAAGATCCCACATGCCGCGGAGCCTGCGCGTCCGGAGCCTGTGCTCCGCAGCGGGAGAGGCCACAACAGTGAGAGGCCCAAGTACCGCAAAAAAAAAAAAAAAAAAAAAAAAGAAGAAGTAATACTTTGAGGAGAAACTGAAGCATAGTTTCCTATGAAATAGTATAGCTATCTGAAAATTAATTATTAATTATAATTATCTGAAAATCTTAGTAATAGTTGCATGTAGATTGAGGTTATCTTCAACCATATTCCATGGAAGTAGAAACATCATCTATATAGTTTGCTACTGTTTCCATTGGATATATCATAGTGCTTGGCAGTTAGTTGTCCAATTACTTTCTTTAATGAGACCTTGGGAAAAAAGTTAAGATGTATCTAGCAACATGGCCAGGTTCTGAAAATAGTCCTCTTCACTTTGAACTGAAGGAGAATCTTTACATATGTGATCTTGAAAAGAGCAATTGGCTGTTATGATACACGACAGCACTTGCAGTTAAGTGTGTTACCTAGCCCACCAGATGTAGTGTTTTCATTTCATGTGCTTTGCCTGCAATTTCGAAAGCAGACTCAAGGTGAATGACCCTTCTAATCTCAAAAGAAATCTTCCCATTGGCAAAAGAACTTGAATTCTTAGTAACTCAGCATGAATGCTTCCTTAGTTAAGTGTTCTTTTTTTTTTTTTTTGCGGTATGCGGGCCTCTCTCACTGTTGCGGCCTCTCCCGCTGCGGAGCACAGGTTCCGGATGCGCAGGCTCAGCGGCCATGGCTCACGGGCCCAGCCTCTCCGCGGCATGTGGGATCTTCCCAGACCGGGACACGAACCCGTGTCCCCAGCATCGGCAGGTGGACTCTCAACCACTGGGCCACCAGGGAAGCCCAAGTGTTCTTATTTTAAAGCTGCTGGGTCTAATATTTACTAACCTATGATCACTAAAGGTAAATCTTGTAAATTCCTGTAATAGTGTAAGTTTGGATAAAATATGATTGATGACAAGCTCTAGTCCTCTGTCTCCTCTCCATTCCCAAGGAGGAGAATGGGAAAATTTACTTATATTCTTGGGGAGGGGATAGTGTTGGGAGAATTAGGAGGGGCTGAAGGCTGGGAAGATTACATCAAGCAATTACAAGGAGAAAGGCTGATGGTTGATCTCCATGTCTCCTGTATGCCCTTGACCCAGTCTCCATGGATCAGGGCAGCTAAGTGGGGCATCAACAACCTGGGGGATTTCTGGAGTTGTTGGCACTGTCTTGGCAACCCACCTGTCACAAAATGCAGAGTCATCCCCATCAATATTTAAGCTGCAGCTTGTGACCTCAAGGTAACATCAAACTATAGCTGGGACCTGGCAGAATACAGATCAATTAGCTAGATACCTGGGACTTTCAGCTGTCTAGCTGCACAGGCTCGCCCTGGATGCAACCTCAGCATCTGATATTTTTTACCCTATTTACCCATGTTATGGTGGAGATTAATAGTATATACACTACATCATTGACTCTAAGACACCATCAATTAAAGATAAAGTATTATATTGAATACCACTAAAAAAGCAGAGAAACTTGCCAAACTCTCAAATGCCATCAAGTATACTGTGAGCCCCAATTTCATGGATATTAAAAAGTGAAACAAAACTATGTCTTGGATTGCTGTATGCCTGAAACTAACACAACATGGTTAATCAGCTATACTCCAATATAAAATAAAAATTAAAAAGCAAAAAACAAAACTATGTCTTGGAATCTACAAAGATCAGTCATTTAGACAGAGATAAAAACAGAAGTACCTACATTAAATATGGCAATGCTCTCTTATCTCTTTTATGATTATCAATCAAGGCTTCATTTAACTTTGGTTTTAATGACGAACTCAGACTAGCACTTTTTTTCCCCCAAGACTTTGAGACCTTTAGCTACATGGTATAATGCTACGATACCTTTTCTTCTGCTTCCTTCTTTTTTTTTTTAAATTTTATTTATTTATTTATTTTTATTTTTGGCTGCATTGGGTCTTTGTTGCTGTGCATGGGCTCTCTCTACTTGCAGAGAGCAGGGGCTACTCTTGGCTGTGGTGCCCGGACTTCTCATTGCGGTGGCTTCTGTTGTGGAGCACAGGCTCTAGGCACACAGGCTTCAGTGGTTGTGGCTTGCAGGCTCTAGAGCACAGGCTCAGTAGTTGTGGCTCACGGGCTTAGCTGCTCCGCAGCATGTGGGATCTTCCCGGACCAGGGTTTGAACCTGTGTCCCTTGCATTGGCAGGCGGATCTTTAACCACTGCACCACCAGGGAAGCCCTGTTTCCTTTCTAACAATGCTTTTTTGTGTGTGCCGCCATAGACTTTCTCAGCCTTCCAATCTTAATTCTGTCTGCATCTTTTTATCTTGACCTTCTCTATTGTAAGATAGGGGAGAGCATCTCTGTCTGGCAAGAATGCTGTAGCGAAAGCCAGAAAAGCAGAAATATCGAGATGACAGAGTTCATAAACAGTAGCATAACTCTCCTTGATGTTCTTTTCCCAAACACAAGGAGGCAAATTATCTCTATTCTCTGCCTGTTGTTACTATTTCTTTTTAAAGTGATAAGTCCCCTGCATTTCATTTGCTTAATTCCTGACAAACTCCTCGAGATTTCAAGACGACTTTTAAGGATCTCCTCTTCTCTGCACTTGGGGTCAGATGCCTGGGTAAGGAGGGGCCTCGAGTTCCTCCTGGCCTCCCCCTCATGATATGGTTCATGTGCATGGGCTGCCCTGTTACATCGGGAAGGTCTCCCAATGACCCCAACAATCATTTTGCTTCCCCCCATCTCTACTAATCAATCAAGGGCTGAGACATTGTCTTTAGACGTTTGAGTGAGTTCACTTGAAATTGTTTTAAGGAAATTTTGCTAATAAGGAAAATCTAAAACACTCCAATTCCATTTTCAAATACAAATTTGGGAATTCCCTGACAGTCCAGCGGTTGGGGCTCCACATTTCCACTGCATAAAATTTCCATTCCCCACAGTGGAAATATATTCATTTACTAATTCATTGAACAAACATTTACTGAGTCTGTTACATTCCAAGCACTGCTTCTGGAAGAAGATATACCAAGATGGAAACATTCAGGAGCCTGGTTAAGAGAGGCATACGCATGGCAAAGTGTGGTCGTGTTAGCTCCCATCCTGCATCATGGGGACAGAGCTAAGTAAGAGGTTAATGCTTTACGGAGAGAGAAATGGCTTTTAGAGGCTATGACATTTAGCCTGAGGCTGGGAGAAGAGCATTGCAGTATTCCCTCAGACAATGATACAGAACATTTCCAGCCAAAACCTATAGCTGCAAAGGCCCAGAGGTTAACACTATAGGGCAGGGTGAGTGTACGTCTGAGTTTGGTGAAGGGAGGGGTCTGGAATTGCACAGGAAAGTTGTGGAGGTCAGGAGGTACATACACATTTGATCACGAAGGGCTCTGTAAGCCATGTTTTATCTCAAAGGTGATAAGATGCCACCAATGTGTTCAGATCTGCCTATCATAAGAACACATTTCACAGCATGATGGTATCGTTGGTGGATGGAAAGGAAGGTGCAAGCAAAGGCTGGAGAGGATATTTTTACCAAAGGATAGTAGTAAACACCCAAACAAGAAATGATAACCTAAAAAAAGATACTGATGATACATGAACTTACTAATTTAACTTGGCAATAAGTGTCTGGAACTCAGTATGGATACTTGAGTTTGAGACCAAGATTTGGGCATCACTTGGACGTAAACAATAGTTGGGATCATAAAGTGAATGTCATCGTTGTGTAGAAGGAGAGAGAAGGAGGGAAACTCTGTCCTGAGCACTGGCACCTCAAAGGCAGATCGAGCAAGAAAAAGCCCTCTGAGAGGTCAGAAGAAAACTAGGGGAGAGCCTCACAGAAGCAGAGGGAAAGGAGTTTTGAAGGAAGAAGGGGAAAAAAAAATCCCTGGTCAAATGATGCAAACTAATCAAATAAGATTTGGAATAACAGTGATTTGGGGGTTCAGAAATTATGAAAGTCAGGGAGTGCACTGTAAGCCAGTTCACAGGTTGGTTGGCATCTTTTGGGACAGTTAGCTAGGATTTCTGTCTTATCTTAGGACCATGCAATATTGGCTCCCTTTTGTAGGCTTTGGACATTTCCTTGTCTCCTGTCTCATTTGTCCCTCATCCTCTCTTTAGAGGAGGGACTGGCTGCACAAAGCCCAAGGAGCATCCCTCCAGCAGGTGAGAGCAGAGACCTGCCTTACATGGCTGACTGCCTCTCCCAGGAGACACAGACCACTCAGTGGTCACTTATCCATGCCAGAGCCATTCCCGGTAAAACCCTACCACTTGCCTCTTCTGAAGGCCAGGAGTTCAGGCTCTCATATCCTCTTCAGCAAGCACACTCTCTTAACAGGAAAGAGGTTAAAAGCCCTTTCTTTGGCCAAAAGCTTGACAGGGTATTGATCACTTTGTGGTTTTTCTGGTGATTTTTATTGATTCCTCTGAATGTCTTGGATATCCACACTTCGGGGATCAAATATGAAACTTTCAATTTCTCAGCCAGTTTGGCCTTTGGATTTATACATTGTTACTAGCTTCCACCACTAGAAACCCTGAATCATTAACCCTGGATTTTCGGTCTTCATTCTTGACCCCCTGCTCAGTCTCTCCCTGACCCTTCTGGCTGTAACAGTCCCTATCCTTCCCAGCTTTCTGTATTCTACTGACCCAGCAAATCCAAATGTCTCCTGACATTTTCAAGCTTACTTCTGAATCAGACCTCTGATCTATATGACTTTTACAAATAGTATGCCTTTTTCTACCCTCCTGAATTTATAATTTTAAAACAAATAATAGAAGATATAGTATGTTTCTTTGGTTTTTCCTCCATTATAAAATATTTCTCATCATATACAACTTAAAAGAGCCAGAAAAAAATATGAAAGTAAAGAAAGCCATTTATAGTTAATACTTATCCCAATATTGAACATTGTTGACAGTAATTTTTCCTTAGTAGTCGAAGATTTTTTTAATTTTTAAAATTTTTATTTGTTCACACATATTGTACACGTAATTTTGTATCATGATTTCTTCACTAAAAGGCATGTTTTCTAAAGAGAAAGGCTGGTAAATAAATATAAACAAAGTTAAATGAGGTTTCATGACAATAGCAGTACCTAAACATTTATAACGCATTATACTTTTAAGCCATTTTCACATATCATTTTTTAAGTCATCTTATTTCAGTTATTAAATTTTTAACCATAACCAGCTAACAGTTATAAAGATTGTTTAATTAGTTGCAAGAATTAAACTCTTTAAAAATAATATCCAGAAAACCAAGTTATCCTTTTCTTCGTTGGCTTCCTGAACTCATCTTGTGCTAATTCAGTACGCAATATTTACTAAAATATACAATATTTACTACCTATTTATTAAAGTGTTGCCTGAAATCTGATCTTAGAAGATTGGAAAGTTTTATAATTATTCATTTGTAACTCATCCAATCATGATGTATTGTGTGTCAGGGCAGAATTTAGAAAAAGGAGAAACATTAGGCTACAACATCAGTGTTTCAGTTTTCCAGGAATTACAGTGTGTATTTGTCCATGTAATCAAATGTTTTGATTCCCATTCACATTACACTGTAAAAACAGTTTCAAAAATGATAGAAACCATTCTATCAGCTATCTTTTCAGTGGCTTTGTTAGAGTCAATGATACTCTGCTCCTCAGATAAGACCAAGCATTCCAGTCTAGAAGGTCTTCTTGAAGTGGTAATGCCTTCTCTAGTGAGTACATTTTAAGCAGTATTTCCATAATTATTACTTCTTCATTTAAAGTTCTGGATATCAAATATCTAGCCCCTAAGTCAAAATGATGTGTCTCAATGAATCCCCTATGTTTATTGGAAATAATTTTGGGTCCCTATGTCGACTGAAAAAAAAATGCGCAACCTAAAAGTTGAGAATTATGTTTTATTTGTTGGACAAAATTGAGAACTTAAGCCTGGGACACAGCATCCAGATCACTCTGAGAGACTGCTTCCAAAGAGGTAAGGGAGGAACCAGGAGATACAGGAGTTTTTGCAACAAAAGATCTCAAGTTAAGGATGCATCTTTCTATATATGGGAAGATGCAAAAGTCAGGGCTCATTGAAATCATTGCTTTGATATGCACCTCAGCTATCTGGGGCCAGTATCCCGTGCTTTCTCATCCTGAGTCTCTTCAGGATGCACTGTGAGGTGGGCAGTGGCTGCAGTGTCTGATGATTTGACGGTGGGCATCCTGTTTCTATCCTGAGTTCCCTCAGGGCTCACCAGAGTGGCTGTAGTGTGATGGCTTGATGGCTGCAAATCTTTGTTTACTGATATGGCAGGCAACATTTTTTCACTGACACCTAATTACTCCAATAAACCATATTTTAAAGTTTTTATTTAGCTCTTATAGATTCTATCTGAAAGGACTAGAAATACCCCATTATGGCTGAAATATTAAGCCAAAACTCAGCTGCTGCTGGAAAATGACAAAAATGTCCCCTCTTTGTTTTAAATAAATCATAAATGCCTTTAATCCACAAATAATGTGAACTTAAAAAGTGGAAAATATTTGTGAATTTAATAAACCCCTTTCAAAAGAGAGTGACGGGATTAAACATCACTTCTCTATTTATATGGTGTGACATTTTCGTTTTGTTCCAAGCTACTTTACTTTTTGTGTGACTCTGGAGTTTGTAAACATGCCATAAAATTTGTTAATTACATAATGACAATTTCATGGTTCTAGCTCAGTATAAAGGTGGCTAGACAGAGCAGCAAAATCGATTTTCTTTTTTACCTTGTGGAAAGAAACAAAAGGAAATGGAATGCAAAAATCTGCATTAAGACCATATTAGAATTATAACTCAACAATCTGTTACACATGAAATGAAAACCAGGTGCATCCCAGTGTTAGTTATTGTGCTGTGATATTCAGCCAGCGGTTTAAGTTCAAACACCCCTTTGTTTAACCCATGCCTTGCTTTGTAAACCACAGTGTTCCAAATGCAGATCTGTGGTTGTCTTCTCTTGCCAAAGGTCCTCAGAGGCACAAATCATGAAGTAGATGAAACTTGGCTTCATCCTCTCCTTAGTTTCTCTCCACCCACCTGTCCCCCAGTGCCTACCCTACTCACCCATCACTCTGGTTCTTCCCGCTGTTTTCCAGGGGGCTCATGCTACTTCTTGTTGCCAAAGCCCTCTTTGACTATATCATTTTCCTGCTTGAAAAATGATCAGTGGCTCCCCAAGAGGAACCAAGCAATCAAGACCTTCCTCCTTTCCTTCCAAATCTTATTGTCAACTGCTCCCTCCAATGTTCTACTGCAAGTGGATCGTCCGCCTTGCCCTTTTTATTCACACGGCTTTTCCATGCTATTATTCCTTCTGCCTAAACTGGCCTCCGCCTCTCATCTCCATCTATGGAAATCTCTCACCTGCACCTCCTCCAAGTGCCTTCCCTGACCACCCTGGCCTCTCCCCTACACCTCATGCATACCCTCACGGGGCACTTGCCACGTGTTGCTTTGTATTATAATGTTTATGTATGTGTCTTGTCTCCAGGCACTGTGGTGGGCGTTTCACAAAAGTAATATCTTTTAAATTTCACAACAATCATCTGAGGTAGGTATTACTATACCACTTGACAATTAAGGAAAATGAGGCTCAAATAGATTAAATAACTTGCCTGAGGTCACAGTGCTAGAGAACAACAGAGCTAAGACTTGGACCCAGGTCCAAAACATATATTCTTTCCACTAAACCATATTATCATCTATTTAGTTCTTTCCATCTTCTGAAAGATGAGTGGAGGTTTAAGATGGAGGAAGAGGCCAACTTAGGCTTTCTGATTATCAAATACTATTCAAGAAAGAGAGAGAATTTTTGTGATAATTACCGTATTCCTAGCTAGACCTGATTGGTTAACTATAATCCATGAGGAATTCAAGTCAAATGTGAAAGAAAAAAAATCTTTACCTGACATTGCCAGAACAAATACACATGGCATAAAAAGAGAATATTGAAGACCTATAATTCAAGAAAGGCATTGGTCTCTGAGCACTGTTGGAAAATACGTTCAAGGAAAACAGTTAAATGTGGCTTCCTAAAGTCCCCTGGGATTTAAACAATTTGGGGGTGAACAGGGGTTTGAAGATACAGTGATCATTTAAATCTCTTATTAAATAAATCTCTTATTAATTAAATATTAATAAATTTAAATTTATTTATTTATTTATTAAATTTATTTATTAAATAAATCCCTTATTAATTAAATATTAATTAAATAAATAATATCTTTATTGAGTACAAAACCTGTTTTTTTCATCCTGTCTTTGGTGTGACATCTTGGATAAGTTAGAGGAAAGAAGCGTAGGGTTTCTAAGAGGGAAATCTCATCCCAGATGGACAGTTTTTCCAGCTGCCCTCTCCAGGACCCAGAACCATGGAGTCCCGCCTGGACAGGTCCCTCCTGGGGAGTCTTTGGCCTCAGACCAGCCTCCCGTTTGTCACATGGCAGAGACCCCATCTAGGGAAGAATTTAGACTTAGAATCTATGTGCTTTGACATCACTGCCTTTGCTTCTCCCATGGGGGCGAAAGTAATCTGTCTTCATTTCCACTCTTCTATTCTCATTTTCCAGACCCCAGCTTGTCACATTATCATATCGTATTTCTTCAACATGAGTGATGGGCAGTTATCATTAAGCCTGTATTCTCAGTGCATCTCCATCTCAGCTTTGTTTGCAAACTTCGTTTCAATTACGTGTGCTCCCTGTATGCCAGTTTCATTTATAGATGGCTCTACAGTTTTGTTCCTCATACCAATCTTAATAATAATTTTTAAATTACTGTTTAGGGAAAACAATGCATGTAAGCTTGAATGTAGCAGGCCGTCCTGGACTTCAGGCCCTATCTTAGAAAGCCTGAGAATTTTCATTTCAGTTATGTGTTAAAACTGAGGAATTAAATGAGCTTATCAGGAAAACCACCTTCAATCACACTGGAAAAAAACTCAAACATGAAAGATCTTTTTTATTTTCTCTAAAGTTTTTATGGTTTTTCTTATCCTCTACAAAAGTCAATTTATTTTTTTCTTATTTTTTTCTTACGAAAGCTAATTTATTTTTTCTTATTATTTTGAAATAATTATATATTCACAGGAAATTGCAAAAGACATGTACAGGGAGGTCCTATTTACCCTGCACCCCGTCTCTCCCAGTGGTTACATCTTATATAATAATAGTGCATTATCGAGCCAGGAGATTGACATTGGACTAATTTATTTTTAAGTTTCCAAAAAGAAAAAAATCCGACCTAAAGACAACCTAGTCATCTTTGTTTCATTCTATTTCTGTTTCTGCTCACAAGCAATAACCAGGCTGACAGTTCTGGAAAACAAAGGGTGGTAGACCCATGCGGCCACAAAGAAATGATCTTCGGGGCTCATTCAAAATCCTAGTCAATGTCATGGCTGGTCTGGGTTGGAATCTGGTTCTGCCTCCACACATGTGACCTTAACCAAGTCAGTTGATCCCTCCAAGTTTCCGTGTCTGCAGCTATCAAATGGAGGAAATATTTCTCCTGCCTACTTCATAGGGTCCTTGTGAGGATGAAATATGATGATGTGTATGAAAGGAGGTAGGGTGTCAGTCAGCGATCATCAAGTTGATATTCTTTTCTGCAACAACTGTCAGTTACAGAAATGTAGTTTTTCAGTGGTGGTTTTATTCTTAGAAAAATAACTAAACCACCTCCTTATTAGCCACAAGGCCTAGAATTTCCATCACATGTAAATGACCTTCCCTTTCTACACTCTTAGTGAGACAGGTACCAGCAAGTATTGGACAGCACTCTGTGATTCATGGCCTAGACACCCCTGAGGCATGCAATATTTTAAAATAAATGTTTCTTAACATTTTCTTCTAAAAGGTCGAATGTGTTTTAAGTAGCTTTTATTTTTACTCTGACCCCAGCATCTATCCTTTCCTTTTTTTCATGCCATGGGATATACAATAGGTATTCTTGAAAATACTGAGAAATTATAAGGATACCAGATTAGACAGTGCATGGCTTATGAATTAGAAAAGAAAATCATCCAAACTGCATTGTTCTTTGGTTTGTCTGGATATATAATATAAACTCCCTAACTCACTGGTGGATTCTTGTGTTCAGATAGTAAAAATGCTAGTCTTGGTAGTAAGGGAGGAGAAATATATAGGATAAAGTAAACTTAAATCGTAGAAAGTAAAGATAAAAGCATTGTGCGTATTGAATGCTTTGGACACCACCATAAAAATGTTAAGATCCATTTTCTCCCCTCTTCCCCCGTATACAGGCTGGCATGGCTCTGACCTATGACCCCACAGCTGCCATACAGAATGGGTAAGTAGACTACATTTTCTCTATTTTAATTGCTAAGGTATCTTTGAACTCTGAAATCAGTACTGAAGAAAAATATTCAAATCTTTCTTTTTGTTTTAAACCTTTCTCATCATTGTATTTTTTTCTTCCTGTGAGTGACTCTTATTTCATGGCACCCCCCATGTCACCCATTCTTACAATGCTTCTGCCCACATTCTGTCTCTCCCTTTCTCATCTGAGAAAGAGTAAGGAGTAGGATTTGAAGGGGGGTGTATGTAGATAGACTGGTCTGGGAGAAGTGTCCGTGTATCGCTATGGTAAGAGTGTCGCTCCTACTAATAACTCTAGAGTTTAGACTTCAGTAGTTTTAGCATGTGCCCAGGTTCATTTTGACATTAACAGTGCTTCCACTCTTGCCTTCTGGCTATCAGGGGAAGGGTAACGGACAGAGTCAAGTTAGTAGCTTGGTGATTGCATTTTCATTCTTCATCGTAATAAACACCTGGAAACTTGCAGCCTCTTACTTAGAACAAGTCACATAGCCTAAAATTCTCCTCTGAAAAATCAGACTTAAGCTACACGATCTGGCCTCTCTAAAATTCTGTCATTCTGAATATTCTTTGGTTGAAACTTTCTTCTTACTTTGCAATTTCTTTTCTTTAGTTTGGCCATCCTGCAATGGACCAACAAACCAAAGAATAAGTATTATTTTTATTTTCACACCCTTTTATCTTAGATTTCTCCATGGCTTTCAGTTTTCTGTCTTTCAGTCTCATTAAAGAATCAATCAGAATGAAGGTCTCACTTAAGATCAACTTAGAGGATAGAAGGAATTAAACTCCATTTTTCTGTTTAGTCAGCTGCATCTAATGAACACCTGTGGGATGTAGAAAATGTTTAGCTCCCTCTTATTTTTATAGTTATTCATTCAGGGGGTCATTTATTTACTTATTCAGTAAACACCCAATGAGTCTGCCAAGCACAGTACTGTGCTCTATAGGTTAAAAAAAACAATGTATGAGACAAGGGCTTTGCCCTCAAGAAACTCATGGTCTATCCTTCCATGAAAGAGTCAACATGGTTGGTAGTCTAGGGTAAGAGTCTAGTCCTTTGTCCTTTGTTCATTAAAACTTCTCTAGGAGTGAAACTTAAGAATATCCTTTCATTTATCCAATAAGCCTTCTCTTATTTCCAACAAGGCACTTTAAACTTGGTGGTCAGAAGAACAAAAGACAAGATGTAAAGACATGAAATAAAGTCCTCTAGAATCGTACTGTATAGTTGGGAAAATAAAATAGTTAACTCAAAAGGCATAGAATAAGGCATTATATGCTCAGCGACAGTGACAGAAAACAGGTATTATAATGTAAGGGAATGACATTTGTTGAACACATACTGAGTACCAAGTATTTTACATTTGTAATTTAATGGCGCATGGTGTCAAGGATTGGAGATGCCCCAGTGGCCTAGGTCCGGACTGGAGAGAGTGAATGCTCTGCTTTAGTCAGTCATCTTTCCAGTGCACAATTTAAAATCTGAATTTGTTTTCCCAAAGACCTAACTTTCCAAGTTTTCATCCTGATCCATTACAAACGTACAGAGAAAAAAATTGAGATTTCAGCCTGCAATCTGAGCAGCCCAAAGTGAACTTTGGGTGGTGCCGTATTAGAGGCAGTGAGGACTGCCTAGTACACAGGGCGCATGTCTCCCTTCCCAGGTCACCATCTATACCGTATAGAGGTCGACTGCAAGTACATACGTCTGCCTTCTGTGACATCTTTGTCTGAACCTTATAGTAACAGTATAACATTCTATTCTTTGAACTATTTCAACAGTTGCAAAAGTGGTTCATCCTCTCCACTGTCCACTTAGACATTTACAACAATGAATATTTCCCTCAGGAAACAAATTGTAGTTAAGATGCTGAGAATACCATCTTCTTTATTTTATCTCCTGTCATCTGATAAAGAACTTTGTGTCATCCAGCAGTCCCTGTCTTCAATACTGTCTTGTCTACTGAATATTCCTTTCAGCCTGTAAAATACTCGAGTCTCTCCCACCTGTAAAGAAGGTAGAAGCAAAACAATCCTTTTCTGCCCATGAGATCACTTCTACTGACCACACTCTTTCAGCTTTCTTTTCACTGGTAAACAACCCCAGTTTTCTATACACACTGTCTTCCCATATTGTCTCTAATTAAGCCCATTAAAGTGTGAATTCTGGTCTCAGACTTGACTGGAATTTTCCCTATTGGTGTCTCCAAATTTGAGAAGAAAATTTGTCCAAATTTTTTTGTCCAAATTTTTTTGTCCAAATTCATCTCCAAATTTGTCAGTTGTAACTGACACATTCTTAGTCCTTATACTGTTTGAGATCTTGCATCATTTGACTTTCTGTTGTTGTTGTTGTTATTGTTACCATTTACAGCTTCATGAAAATTTCTTATTTCTTAGATTTCACCACTCCATCCTTTGCTGATCCGCCTTGCTTTCCCCTTGCACTGCTCACTTGGTGTCTGCGGATTCCTCCTCTTCTGCCCACTTTTACTAATCTTTCTCAGGGTTTAGTCTTTTCTCACTCTGTGTTCTCTCCAGTTGATCTCATCCACTCCTCCTGCTTTTAGGAACTGAAGATTCCCAAGTCCATACTTCAAGTTCATAACTAGATGCAAAAAAAAAATCACCTGTGTGTCTAACTGCGTTAGGTGCTGCTCCTGGATATCTTTGTCCCAAAGTGAGGTCATTGTCTTCAATCAATCTTTCAGCATACAAACCAAATCAAATGAAAAACAAGATCAAATTACTTGTTCCTTTTTAAAAAATACACTCTAAAGCCATTTAAGCCATAAATTCCAGTTCTCTGGGTGTTCTCTCCTAAAACATTCTTTATAATAAAATTGGTCCTTAAAACTTACTCCATCTGTCTTTGAACTGTATCTTCAACCCAGCTCTGCCTCCCTGCCACTGGTTGAGTTTATTCAATCACCAGTCCCTACCTGTACTAAGCTTTTACTTGCTTCTAATATAACTGACCTCCAAACCATTTTCACATTGCTTTTTGAATAATTTTTTAAAGCAAAAAGCAATCAGTAATCATCCACCTGCCTGGTTTAATATATTATGTGGACTTTACTAACTGCAGAACAGAACTCAAACTTCCAAGAATGGCACAAAAAGAACTCTGTGATTTGGTTCCTGCAACTGAACTGGACCTTCTTTGATTCTCAGAGAATCCCAAGCTACTTTAACCCGTGTGTCTTGTTGCTCATGGAATTCTCTCTGCCTGGAGAGAATGGTGATATTCTTCCTTCCTTCCTAATTCCTTCCTTCCTCCCTTCTTTCCTCCCTCCCTCCCTCCGTCCCTTTCTTCCTTCCTTCTTTCTTTCTTTCACTGCTCTCATTTAGAGAACACCATTAGGGACTTCCCTGGTGGCACAGTGGTTAAGAATCAAGCCCTGGTCTGGGAAGATCCCACATGCTGTGGAGCAACTAAGCCCGCGTGCCACAACTACTGAGCCTGTGCTCTAGAGTCCACGAGCCACAACTACTGAGCCCGCATGCCACAACTACTGAAGCCCATGCACCTAGAGCCTACGCTCTGCAACAAGGGAAGCCACCGCAATGAGAAGCCTGCGCACCGCAACGAAGAGTAGCCCCCACTCAACGCAACTAGAGAAAGCCCACGCGCAGCAATGAACACCCAATGTAGCCAAATAAAATAATAAATACATAAAATAAAGAACACCATTAAATCATACCAGGCAGAGCTAATTACACAATTAATCGTAAGAGACACAGTTTAAGCAGTGGTTAGGAGTTCAGACTCCAAAACCAGCCTGCCCAGGAGCACATCCAAATTCTGTCATTTACCAGACATGGGCAAGTTGTTTGTGCTTTAGTTTCCTCCTCTGTGGAGATGATAGTAACAGTACCTTTTCATAAGACTTTGTAAAGATCAAAGGACCCCTGCATGGCACAATGTGATCTTCATTGTCAATATTGACACTATTGTTACACTACGTTTCATGTGACCATGATACACTGACAGTCTTTTTATCATGTAGCTGTTGACATCATATTTATTTCCTTGATGGACTATTAACTCTGAAGTCAGGTTCCATGTCTTATTCATCTTTATAGACTGTTTAACTTAGTACTATGAATGCCAAATCAGATACAGAAAATGTGACTGATGACGTCTGCTTGGCTCCAGCAAGGTGGCATTAGGGAAACCATTCCTCTTCCTGGCATCAAGCCACTCTGTCCCCATGTAACACCCAAATCTAATACGCTTTATTATTTTTTTTATTGGAGTATAGTTGCTTTACAATATTGTGTTAGTTTACACAGTACAGCAAATTGAATCAGCTATACATATATCCCCTCTTTTTTGGATTTCCTTCTCATTTGGGTCACTACAGAGCATTGAGTAGAGTTCCCTGTGCTATACAGTAGGTTCTCATTAGTTATCTATTTTATACGTAGTATCAATAGTGTACATATGTCAATCCCCATCTCCCAACTCATCCCCCCGCCGCCTTGGTATCCATACGTTTGTTCTCAATGTCTGTGTCTCTATTTCTGCTTTGATCCTACTTAAATGCAACCTGCAGTTTCACCCAAAGGAGCCAAACTGCACATGAGTTTCTCATGTCCTGGGTTAAGAATGGAATTTCAGAAGGCTTAGACTATCCATTGTGTTGTTGGTGCCAAGAAGGTAGAAACTTTATTTCATGAAATGGAAGAGATCAGAAGATTGTAGCTCACTAACCTTATTCACTTGATATTTCTTCATGTAGATGACTTTTTAAATGTTTTGTTCATCTTTGGTTTTATTGCCTTATATGGTAACATTTAAATAATGGGGAGTAGAAGAATAGTCATTTCTATGGATGTTAAGATGCCAAAATAACCACAAATGTTTCCTCAACACACTGTTCCTTGAGTTATTGTCAGCATGTACCTCTTTGAAGTGGGGAAGCTGATTTAGAAAATTCACTTAGCATATGAAGCAATGGAACATGAATATCCAGAGTCAAGCATTTACTCCTAGTTACATTGCTGTATTCGATCCAGTAGGCAAACCTAACTCAGAGAGCGGTAACCTAACAGAGAGATAAATATTTATTGCTGTAGAGAAGAAACTGGTCCCATTTTATGTAGAACAAATGTATCCAAAGATACAGTTGCAGCTGACTCCAATCTAGTTAATATTGTTAAAGGTCGCTTAATGCTGACTCAGATTAACAAATTTTATCATTTGAATACTTATCTATTGTACCATTTAAAATCATTCTGGTGATGCAAATTTGAAAAAAAATATTTCCCATCCTGTTAGGAACAATGGTCACGCATGCAAATTCTAGATACAATGCAAGTAGTATTGTGACAGAAGCACAAAGTGCTATGAGATTTATGTATGTATTAACTTTTATATGTATAAAATATTTCTGAAAGAATACACAAGACATGGTGACTGGTTCTCTGGGGAGAGCCAACAGAGTACCGAGAAGTAGGGGTGAGAGGGAGACTTATTTTTCACTGTTTATATTTTTCTATTCTTTTCACAAAGAAAAATAAAGAAAATTAATGTCATAGGACTACAGAGAAAAGGCAGTTACATTCTGAGGGATTCTGAAGGCTTCTTGATGGAACAGTGACAGGAGCTTGTCCTCCTGGAGATGTGCCATGTCACCACTAAAGATCATATTTTATCTTTTTGAATTATAGTTTTGTCTGGATATATACCCAGAAGTGGGATTGCTGGATCATAGGGCAACCCTATGTAGTTTGGGGTGAGCAGATGCAAACTATTATATATAGAAGGGATAAACAACAAGGTCCTACTATATAGCACAGGGAACTATATTCAATATCCTGCAATAAACCATAATGGAAAAGAATATAAAAAAGAATGTGTGTGTGTGTGTGTGTGTATATATATATATATATATATATATATATATCTATATCTGAATCACTTTGCTGTACAGAAGATATTAACGCAACGTTGTAAATCAACTATACTTCAATTTAAAAAAAAAAGAACATATGTTATTATCCTGTGGCATCCCTTAACTGCACTCAGCCATAGAGGTTTCTGAGTATCAAATCCAAATATGTGTCTCAGGAATAGCTGGTAGCTTAATTGTGTCAACAGTTATATGTTCTGAATTCTATAACCTCAACCTGAATACAGCAACATAAAACTGAAATAAGTACTCCCAAATTAAGCTTGATATTTCTCTAATGAAGAACAAACACTTGTAAACATGGACCATGGTGTATCTGAGCTGCTTGCATGTAGGCAGTAAAAAATGTCAGTTGTGTCATCTGCTTGAATCTACGCAAATTATCACTTTAAAAAAATTCAATGTCACTTTTATCTAAGGCTTTGAAGGTTACAGTGAAGAAATTTCTGGGTCACAATGGAAAAGTAAAACGCTTGGTACTTTTTACTATAGGCTAACTTAGGAAAATAAAAATGTCCATTCTTCTTTCAGAGCTATCTGGCATAACTCTATAATGTGTTATTACTATTGCCCTATTGCTTTTTTAACAGTCCAATATGAAATTCCACCACTTTCAACTATGAGCATGGGAGGTGGGAAATAATTCCTCCCCCATAGTCAAAATCGCAACTTTCCTGTGATCTTTTCACTAAGGGCTTCTGTGTAAAAGCCTTTTGGATTGTTTTATTTGAAGAAAATGGATTCTTGGGAGAGATGTGAAAAAAAATGTTTTCTGTAGCCTTGGTTTGCCAGCTGTTTTATATGGGCCTTTGATATTAAGTGATACAGAAACCTTATCTTATTACACTAGGAAAGGAATATAGTGTGAAGGATACGTTGGCATTGCAATAAAAATGACCAATAACTTATTAATCTTGTGCTATAGTGTTGCCCTGAGGATAGTATTTGTGGTTCTGACTCCAACAAAATTGCCTATGGACATGAAAGACAAGGCAGGGCTGTTTACTTCAGTGGGCAAATAGGATTGTGTGTGGTTTTCTGCATTAAAAAACATCCTACCCTGGGGTTATTGATATATACATGTTATTTGTATTGTCAGTGAAATAAGGTTTCACCATATTACTACTGACTGCCAAATCCCCTGAAGATGACTCTTCTGCAGGCAAAATAATGTCCTATTAGTGACCTAGACTTCCATTTTCTGGACTTCTGGAGCCCACTTGCTTTACATGCCAGAAAACCAAATAACCCTTTGCGTTCCTTAAAAATATTGCTTTTTTCAGGGCTTCCCTGGTGGCGCAGTGGTTGGGAGTCTGCCTGCCGATGCAGGGGACACAGGTTCGTGCCCCGGTCCGGGAAGATCCCACGTGCCGCGGAGCGGCTGGGCCTGTAAGCCATGGCCACTGGGCCTGCGTGTCCGGAGCCTGTACTCCGCAACGGGAGAGGCCACAACAGTGAGAGGCCCACGTACCACAAAAAAAAAAAAAAGAAAAAAGAAAAAAAATATATATATATGTAACTTTTTTCAGAGGCTGGCTTAGAGTTCTACAGATAGATCATTTTTAGTTAACCCATTTAGCCCCTTTAGCATTTGGAATTTTGTTCATGGGAAACCTCTCCAGAGATAACTAGTTCGCATTCCTGCAACAGTTTCTCAACCTTGACACTAGTGACATTTTGGACCAGATCATTTTTTGGGTGGGAGCTGTACTGTATTTAGCAGCATCCCAGGCCTCTACCAAACAGATGCCAGTAGCAGCCCCCTGACCCAGTTGTGACAACCAAAAATATCTCCAGATCCTGCCAAATGTCCCCTGGGGAGCAAAATCCCTTTTAGTTTAGAACAAGGTAGAAAAGGAATACTTGTGATACACTTGTGGATTCGCTATGTACATTTTGGCAAAGAAATATCTTAGGGGAGTAAACTCTTCCCAGAGAAATGGTTAGCTAAAAATTCATTCCCAGTTTTCTATAATAGCATTTGCAAGGTGTAATGCATAAATAACCAGATACAAAAACATTAAGTCACATGTTTAGAATGACCTTAGCTTTGTTATTATGGCCAAAAAGTGCTGCCAATTTCATCTTTCCTGTTCCCCCAAAAACAGGACACCTATTCTTGAAGTATTTATTTGGATGTTCTTTCTTTCTTTCTTCTTCTTTTTAAATGTGATGGCCATGTGAGAGTGTTTTTAAACCATGAAGGATACATGGCAGGGATTGAGAAAAAGTGAAGAGATTGGGAAATTCATTCTGCAGTTCTCTCTTTGGAGTCTGGCTAGGTGCATTTTCTTTAGATATGGTGCCTTTAAGCCTGAGATTCAATAATATCCTCTCCTGTCATGGTTTAAGCAAAGGTTTCCTGTGAATTCATCCGGTTTATGTTTGGATTTGGGGAGAGCCTATTTCAGAATACCAGAATTAGGGGATCAAGACAGTGTGCTGAGTCTGATCTTCTCAGTACATTTTCTGTTCTAAATGACTCTCTGATTTGAGGGGCAGTACTGGAACTTGCTGGGAAGTATGAAATATTCTTGTTTGATGGATAGGATTAGAGCAGACAGAACAAAAATGCCTGAAAATTTCCCCCAAGGGTGCCCTTTGTTAGTATCCGTTTACTTGGCTGTTTTCTTTATGTTGCTGCTGTTTTTCCCGTAAAATTTCCTATAAACTTTGCCCGTCCATCCTATCCTTACTGCTTTCATTTTTAATATGACAATTGGTACATTTCACAAAATAAACCAGCCACTCTAAAATGTGACGCATGATTCGCTCTGTTGGTACAAGAGCCTGAAACTGGGTTTCTAAGAAACTTGCATGGTGAATGAAAAGGGCCGTTTGTGGAGTGGTCATGAGTACCTGCTATGTTATTATGAGCCCCAAATAAGTCTTTCTGTTCACTGACTCATAAATAAAATCTGTCAAAGATAAGACCTAAAGCGTTTTTTTTTTTTTAATGCAAACCATGATTTTTATAGAAAAGGTCTGTTTTCCCTGGTTGTCAGTACATTTGCATGCTTAGAAAACAGGCATTAGTTTAAGCTTCCACTGAGCATTTACAGATATGTGATGCCAGCCAATTTTCTCTGGGTTCTCACCTCTCAGCTGCCTATTTGAACAGAAGCCATCTTCTGTGCCCCCACCAATTTGACACTGGCGGCCTCTACTGTAATCACTACTTATTTCTCTAAACTGCTCTGCATTCACTTATTCATTCATTCAACCTACAGGTATTAAGCAAGACATACCTTGGAGATACTGTGGGTTCAGTTCCAGACCACTGCAATAAAGCAGATATCTCAATAAAATGAGTCACACAATTTTTTAAAATTTCCCAGTGCATATAGAAGTTATGTTTGGTCTAGACTGTAGTCTATTAAATGTGCAAAGCATTATGTCTAAAAAAACAATGTGCATACATCAATTAAAAATATTTCATTGCTAAAAAATGCTAAACACCATCTGACAATGCAGGGTTGCCACAAACCTTCAATTTGTAAAAGTTGCAATATCTGTGAAGTGTAATACAGCAAAGCACAATAAAATGAGGTATGCCTGTATTTACTATGTCCCAGGCTCTGTTCTAGGCAACAAAGTAAAGGTGTCCTCAACTCTCTTGAAGCTGACATTGTAGAGGGAGAAATAATCAATAAATACATTCCATTAGTCAACTTGACTGCTGTAACAAAATGCCATTGATTGTGTGGCTTTAAACAACAGAAATATATTTTCTCACAGTTCTGGAGGCTGGAAGTCCAAGATCAGGCTGATTTAGTTTGGGATTTAGTTTCTGGCTTTTACAAGGCTGCCTTCTCATTATGTCCTCACATAGCCTTTCCTCCATGTGAGCATGTGGATAGAGAGAGAGCAAGCACTCTATTGCCTCTTCTTATAAGGGCACTAGCCATTTGAGGTTAGGGCCCCACCCTCATGAGCTCATTTAACCTTAGTTTCTTCCTTAAAGGCTCCATCTCCACATACAGCTACTTTGGAAATTAGGACTTCAATATATGAATTTTAAAGGGACACAAACATTCGGTCCATAGCATATATAAAGACATTTTTAAAAATTACTAGTTCAGATAGTGATAAGAACAATGAAAAAAAAATAGAGGAAAGGAATAGAGAACAATTGGGGCAGAGATGGTGGTTGCTACTTTAACTAGAGACCTCTGAAAAGATGGGAAAGTTGAGTGAGATCAATAATGAGAAAGAGATAGTTCTAGGGTGATTTGGGGAAATAACCATTCCAGGTAGAGAGAATTGTAAGCGTAGTGGCCCAAGATGAGAGTGAGAATGACAGGCTCATGTGACAGATGAAGGTCAGTGTGGTTGGATCCTAGTTCGCTCTGGGGAGAGAGGTGGGCAATAGCCTGATTGTGCTCGTCAATATGAGGAATTCAAATTTTGTTCTCATTGCAACGGAAAGCCATTGACCAGCTTTAGGCTGGTTAATGTATAGATAAGGTACAATTTAAATGCTTAAATAGAAAAACTCAAAGGATGTCCTACCCATCTTTGGTATACATAGTAAATGTTCAACACATTTTTTAAAGTGGAAGGATGGATGTTTTCTTACATAGTAATTGACTTTAAAGTCAGATTTATTAACTATAATTTATATTGTGTATGTATTCACTCTTAAGAGTGTACAATTCTATGAGGTCTGACAAGCACACAGTTGTGGAACCACCAAGCAATGAAGGTATAGAACAGTTACATCACTTTCCAAAATTCCCTCAGGTGTCTGTGCACTCAAACTCTTCCCCCAGTCCCAGCCTCTGGCATCCATTATTTATTTTCGGTCTTTAAAGTTTTGCATTTTCCATAGTATTATATAAATGGATATAAAATATAGACTTTTGAGTTCGACTTCTTTCATTTAGCATAATTTACTTAAGATTCACCATGTTAAATATATCAGTAGTTCTTTCCTTTTAATTGTTTAGTAGCATCCAGTGTATGGATGGACCACAGTTTATTAATTCAATTGAAGGATATTTGGCTTGTTTCCAGTTTTTGGCAAGTATTAAATAAAGCTGCTATAAATATTTGCATTAAGGTTTTTGTGTGAACTCAAGTTTTCATTTATCTTCAGTTACTATGTACCAGTGGGATGGTTGGGTTATATGCTATGTATATATTTAACTTTGTAAGAAACTGCCAAACTGTTTTCTAAAAGGGCTGTATCATCCTGTATCTCCACCAGCAATGAAAGAGTTCCACTTTCTCTGAATCCTTGACGGCTCTGATTGTCTTTTTTTTTAATTTGGCCATTTTAATGAGTATATAGTCAATATTCTTTTTTTCTAAAATTTTAGAGGTATTGTAGGTATAGGTGTGGATAGTAAGGAGGATGCAATGTGTAATGGTGTAATTTTTTCAGCTACATCTTTTTTAACCAAAAGACTGTGACCTTATAATCCTTGTTGAGAGCTAGATCAATTTAAGACTCTAGTTCCCCAATCCTTGCTTGAAGACTTGTATAGGATCTAAGCTTAAAGAATTTACTCTTTGAAACCTGGCAACCTTGAAATCCAGCCCCCCTACACTCAGTGGGGTTCTGATGGAATGCTTCTTTAGAAAGGTGACCCATGAGATCCTCTATTCAAAATATCAGTGACCCCTGAGAGACGATGAAGTTTTTGTCTCCAAAACTCCAACCTCAGTCATACTATTTAAAAAAGAGAAAGGAAGAAAGGAAGAAAGAAAGGAAGAAAGGAAGAAAGAAAGGAAGGAAGGAAGGAAAGAAAGAAAGAAAGAAAGAAAGAAAGAAAGAAAGAAAGAAAGAAAGAAAGAAAGAAAGAAAGAAAGAAAGAAAGAGAAAGAAAGACAGAAAGAAAAAGAAAGAAAGAAAGAAAGAAACTAAACTAAAAGTAGTAATTGACTTTTGCTAAGAGTATGGCAAAGTGAAGTAATGATTCCATGATCCCTGAGAGGCATTTTCGCATTCTATCCTGATATCAGTGAAATACTCCATCACAGCCCACCTGGTTTTGTCTGCACGATGTGTGGCTGGTCACTCTAGCCTTTCCCTTACCAGTGAGACATAAAGAAAAAAACATGATTTAAAATTCTGCTGAGGAATTTGAGCATTAGGTAACTTGTGGACTCCAGGGTATAAGTCTGAGCAGAGATGGCCTGTGTTTTTGATACCCTTTAATAGATCTCTATTAAAGCTGTCCTTCAATAGATCTCCAGAAGGATCATCCCACCTCTGATTTGTGAAGCTCTGATCTTGCCCAGTATTATTCTATAATTGTTCAATGAAGGACCCTGGAGGACTAGAAAACTCAGTGCTTTTTACAGCGTGTACAGAGGTATATCACATAGGTCCGTAATCTCCATCAGTGCCCTGACTGAATCCAGAAAAGATTCCTTTCCTCACCTAGACCTAAATTGTCCACAAATTGTCCTTCTCTTTTCACAGAGAAAGAAAGTACTTAGCTTAGTTTCTACCTGAGGGCATGGATTCATGCCTAGCACAAATTATCCAGAATTCTCTATAAGCTGATCCTATTTCTTTTTTTTTTTTCTTTAGCTATACTATTTCATAGGAAACTGCGCTTCAGTTTCTCCTCAAAGTATTACTTCTTTTTTTTTTTTTTTTTTTTTTTTTGCGGTACGCAGGCCTCTCACTGTTGTGGCCTCTCCCTTTGCAGAGCACAGGCTCCAGATGCGCAGGCTCAGCGGCCGTGGCTCATGGGCCCAGCCGCTCTGCGGCATGTGGGATCTTCCCGGACCGGGGCACGAACCTGTGTCCCCTGTATCGGCAGGCGGACTCTCAACCACTGCGCCACCAGGGAAGCCCTGATCCTCTTTCTTGAATGAAGGGATAGATGCAATTTCTGTCTGTGTAACACCAGCCACCTTTATAAAGCTTGGTGCTATGGTTTTGCCTTTCTTTCAAGGAGCTTTAGAAACAATGCCCATGGCTTTTCTCTGCTATTGGTTAAACATACTATTACACTCACCT
This sequence comes from Orcinus orca, assembly GCF_937001465.1. Taxonomy (NCBI): domain Eukaryota; kingdom Metazoa; phylum Chordata; class Mammalia; order Artiodactyla; family Delphinidae; genus Orcinus; species Orcinus orca. Next base: position 54,148,795 of record NC_064568.1, on the reverse strand, counting down.
GGCCTAAGAGATTTTTGTGCAGTCAATTTTATAAGAGGACTCAAAATTTTCATTTTATTCAGAACAACTTATTTCTTGTGGAATCAAAGACCATCAGTCTCCTGCATGATCCTGTTAACAGTTGATGGGCAACATGAGGGTGGAACTCTGTCTTCTCCAGACGTGTGTGGTAGCGTTTGGTTAGCAGCCAGGCGTGCATCAGCTTCATGAATCTATGAATCTTCTTTTTGTTTTTCTGTTTGCAGATTTTATTCTTCACCGTACAGTATTGCAACCAACCGCATGATTCCACAGACACCCATCACGCCATTCATTGCTGCTTCCCCTGTCTCCACATACCAGGTATGTCCGGTTTACCTGCACCTCCCGGGAAACCTTTCTTGCCAGGAACAGACTAGATCAAGACAAAAGGGAAACAGTAGGATTTTTGTTTTAAGTTGTCTTCCCTTTAGTCATATCTTAATGTCATAATACTCAAACTATCCATTGAGCCTACACTTTCAAGGGCTTGTTTGCATCTGTTTCACTGAATGATAAAAATCCACCGAGCTTTCCATTCTCCCTGCTGAGTTTTCATGATTTTGCTACTTTCCAGCCAACATTAGTGCAGCTTTCTTACCACTGAGAGGTTATTTTGTGTGTTGTCTGTTATTTCGGTTGTTGTTCCCTAGGGTATCTTTTATGAGAACACATTTCTGGCAACTCCCTGCACGCCCTCCAGGATATTGTATCATTGTCATCTCATTTTGTCACAATCGTTCTGTGTATCCATGGAAAGCTACATGGATAGATGCAAAATCATTTGCTCCAAGAAATAGGGAAGATTATCAAAGGGGTAAAAGTAATTCCTACTTCCTCCTCTTACTTCATTCTCAGTTCCAAAGAGGCCAAAAGAGACCTCGGGGGTTCCACATGTTGAAACACAAGAAAATCTGAGACTCAGTGTGTGTCCTAAACCAGATGTTGTAGCCAGTTAGTAATGCTAAGTCCACAGGTGGATTGAAATAGCCATCCTTCTCCCTCAAACAGTGCTCCTTATCTTATTCCTCTGAGTCATCAAAGATATGATATTTCTCCCTGCTTCTCTTTACCTCATGTAGTTCTTCAGACAATTCTTCTAATTCAAAATAGAAAAAAATGCCTATGAATGCTACCAAGAGTGTTGAGTGTCACTGTTTAAAGCTTTGGAGAGAGAAAGAAAGAGCAAGAGTGTGACTGTGTGCCTGCGTGTGTTTCCCTATATTGTGCAGATGGTAGGTGGGTGGGGGGTTTACAACAGGGAAAACTGTAATGTTGCTGACTGCTACGAATTCAGTGAAGTTTCACATTATTCATCCACTAGATACGTCATATCAGGAGGTCCCAGCTGTCAGAGCATCATGCTTGAGACTATGCACTTTTGTCCTTAACTGATTCCCCCCAAAGCAGATCATTCTCATTCTGTGTCTGCACTTAGATTCTTGATACCTGTCAGGTGAGCGGAATAGACTTTTGTGTGAATTGCATTAGAGGGTCTCAGAATGGCTGATTTCTTAATTGCCTTTCCTTGGGACCCATGAGGCTAAGTGCAGATGCTGTTCAGTTTTTGTTCTTCCTACAGGCCTGCCTGGTTGTAATGTGTGTTTTTTGGTTTTTTACCCATTTTTTTCTAATCTTGGCCTCTGTTTCAGCCAAGACCACCCATTGAGCTCCACTGTAGAGCATTTTGGTGACATGAATAAAATCTCCACAGAACAGTCATTTCTTTTGGGAGGGTTCATAAGTGGAATTTAACTCTGGCTCTCTTTTCTCAAAAAAGGAATTAGAGCAATTTCCTATGTTGTTGATTCTTGCTTTTCACCACTTCTTTTTTTTTAAAATTTCATTGACAATTCATTGACAATTTCATTGTCAATTTCACTGATGTGAGTATATTGAAAACAAAATCTTCGGGGCTCTCTATGTCACAATCAGCTCTTAGAAGCTGACTTTCTCATTTGGCTGATGGCGAACATTCAGAACACTTGGCTGGCTCATATACTCATTTTTATTTGCCATACCTATTACCATGAGCAAGAAAAATCACAGACTTGCTTAACTAGGGTTTAACCCAAAA